>NC_141688.1:30580330-31232374 GCF_964263255.1 Lissotriton vulgaris
GTTTCTCTGAGGAATAGGCTGTGGGCGGTTGTGGGTCAGGGTGGTTTTGTAGCTGAAGTGAACACAGCTGTGATCCGTCCAGTGGAGAGCTGTGGTGCGATCGAAGGAGATGTGCTTGCTGGAGGTGAAGATAGGGTCGAGCGTGTGTCCGGCTACATGTGTGGGGGTATCAACAAGTTGTTTGAGTCCGAGATTGGCCAGGTTGTCCAGAAGGGTGGTGGTGTTGCTGTCGTGTTTGTTTTCGAGGTGGTAGTTGAAGTCTCCTAAAAGAATGTAGTTTTCGGAGGCGAGGGCATGTGGGCTGACGAAGTCGGTGATGTCATCGCTGAATTGACTGCGGGTACCCGGAGGCCTGTAGATGCCACACATCGCAGAGGCCTAATGACTCGGACCAGTACCTTAGCTGGTTCGATTACACCGTGCGTTGTATCTAGGGCCGGTGAGGAGACTGCATTAAAATCGCCACCAACGACGGTGGTTTCTAGAGGGAGAGTATTCAGCAGGGCCTTAGTGTGTGTAAGTGTGGATGTGAGCATTGTGGGGGGAGAATACATCGACACGAGAACGAGGGGGGAGCCAGCCAAGGAGCCACGAATTGCCACAAATGTACCCTGAGGTCGTGGGTCACCTGGGAAAGGACAAAGGGCAGATTGCGTTTCATGAGGATGGCCACCCCTCGAGAGGCCGGAATGCCATACTCTGTTGTACCCATAGCGAGTCAGGAAGAGCAACAATTAACCAGGAGGTGTGTTTCTTGCAGCATGAAGATGTCTATGTGAAGGCGTTGCGTGTATCGCAGGACTGCCGGGCGCTTAAGCCGGTCTAGGAGACCATTAACGTTCCAAGACAGGACATGGAGCGATGCCCTAGGCGTGGTGTCCTCGGTCATGGCGGGAGGTATCTGGGTCCAGGAGGTGTTGTCCCACAGGAGTGTGTGAATGCATGTGGGAGCCCACAAGTACATAAGTGAGCGCATGCTTTGAGGACAAATACAGCCCGCGAGGAAGATGCGTATGTCGGTCCGTGGAAGCTGAAACAGCAAAACAAAAAGCCAGCAACCTAGGGAAAAAAACAATCCCAAACCTCCCCCTTTCTCCCTCTATCCCTTCCCCCTCCCCCATCCTACACTTCAAGAATGGAAGCATCTGTCGACCCCCCCATTTAACAAGACCAAACTAAAACGCTCAGATTGGTTGCGTGAAGGACTCCTCCAGAAGGACGGATAAACAGTGGATCAGCATTAAAACAATTTAACTGAACATAGAAGTCTACCAGTGTCAGGACATGTATCAAACCTGACCCCTTAGGCCTTTAAAGAATGGGAGTGCGGGAAAGGTCTCAGGCTAACTTGGGCACGATGATCTGAGCGCTGTTGCCTACGACTGGCACCCCCTACGAGACCTCGTTCGGTGCCGTGCTGACGTCTCGGCGACCGCGGCCTCTCAGGCTGGGAGCCCACATACTCTGAAGAAGGGTCACGCCGGTGGTGGAGTTCTTCCATCAGCCATGTCCATGCCGCTTGGGCTGAGTCAAAGAATTGCATTTTGCCCTGGAAAATGACCCAGTGGCGTGCAGGGAATTGAAGCTGGCATTGTATGTCAAGGAAAACGCTCCCCTGCACTCCTTGCTCTTGATGACGATGACCGAACCCCAATCCACCCAAGGGTTTCCCATGAGCCAGAATTACTTAACGCTCTGCCTCTCAGAAATCTCCCGAAGGGAAAGGGGGAATGGGAGAGAAAGAGAGTCCTCTTGAAATACCGGATATCTCTTGCGTACCAGGAGACTTCCTTCTAATTATTCTGGATGGAAGTTGCCCTTGATAGTCAGCGTTACGCAGTTCTAGGAACACAAATTGTTATAGGTAAGTATTCTATTCACCTTACATTGAATTCAAAATACCATAAGTAACATCACTTGTTATCACTGTTAACACATGTACCTAGCTTAAGGACTCACTGTAAAACTCTCTTGGTTCTTGTACATAGAGTTGAACTTGTTTTTTGAATTCGTCTTGACAGTTCTGTAAGGGGAGACAAAACGTTTGTAAACACAACCCTGCTCTCTACGAACTCTAAGAATACCTATGAGCACCTTTGTAATTTACCTCAACTCTTATGCACATAACAGGAAGATATGTTCTCAAAGTGTGAATGCACAGATTCAATTAAGTCTTTGCCAATAATAAAGTTTCTTCTCCTGTTTATTCAAGGATTTTTTTATGTCCGTTGTTTTCACCGTCTTCTCTTGAATAATCTTTTCAAGATTCAGTAAGTATGCATGTATTAATCCTTTCAAGAAGCTTTTTACGTAAATAACTCACCAGGAATTGAAGTCTTAATATTTTCACTTATCTGTGCTTGTTTATATTTTCAGATTGCTCCGGAAGACTTTGGAAATCGGAAGAGGATGCTGCGCTCTCGGAGGTTCCGTTGAAGTCAGAGACCGAGGAATTTGCAAATCTGCAAATCTTTTACTCAAGCGTTCTGAAAAACTCTCATCTTCTAAAGGTTCTATTTCTGAATGTAATTCTGTAATGTTTTTAATATACATCTCTATATTCTGGCTTTTATCAGGTATGTATGTGCAACAGTGTTGAACATGTAAGATCCCACAAACTCCTCCTTCTTTTGCTAGCAGGATATCTAATGCAAGACGATCCTGCAATACCATGGTTCTCATGGCAACAAGTTCAGTATTCACTAATTGAAAACCACTTGCAGTGTCTGTTGACAATCTATCAACGATTGTGGACATTTTTCTAATCTTGTTTGCATTCAGGGTAATTCCTACCATAGGTATTAACGCACCAAATATGTCTCCCAAAATTTCTGAAAAACTTTCTCTCCTGAATCTGTTCACATGGTTGCTAATTTCAAATGAACCATCTGCATTTCTATCTACATGAAAACATTTTGGAAAAACTAAACCTACATAGTATGTCCCGTACCAGTGGTCAGGGAGGCTGTAATAAGCTTTATTCCCACAGATTAAATAGATTCCAGGAAAAATTGGATCTTTGCCCCCTTTAAATACCCAACCCCCTATTATACGGTAAGTATCTTCACATTGACTCGCACCAACAAAATAATTATCATAAAGAGTATCATCTCTTCTTATACAAAATTTTCCACTAACAGGTTTATCTATGTTAATTGCAACATTTACATGTCTACCATTTACTTTCTCATCTTCAGACTGCCAAAATTTCGACTTAGTCTGTTTCGTCATTTCATTACGCTTGTAAATTGCCCTTCTCTCTTCCACCATATTTAAGAATGTTTTCTCTTCTGTTCTCAATTTACATGTTAGATTATTTCTATAAGCGTACTCATATGTAAGTTCATTAGTCGTTAGGAAAAATTCCCTCATCTGTTTAGCAGGTTTCACTTTATTCAGGTTATTTTCAACTTTTAAATTTGCAATATTTCATCAAAATCATAATAATAATATTCTAAACAACCAGTTTTATAAAACAAACTAGCTATTACACTACATGTTATACCATAAGTAAGAGGAAGCATGTTATATTTTACCCCTTCAGATACAGAAGTAGGTAGTTTCACGCAAAGGTAACAATCCTTCGCATTCATCACCTTAACATATTCAGATAAAAGTCTTGAGAAAGGATTACTAGAAAAATCTCCAATTGATCTATCTTGGTGAATCTCTGGTTTATGTACAATAATTCTATTAGTATCAGTTTTCTCAGATTTAACCACAACTTTACTTGTTATGTTAGCTTTATACATCTATTTATCTACACCAAAAGGAAAAATAACTGCTAAAATTAACCAGACTAAAATAATCAAAATTATACATATTGAAGACAATTTGCAACATCTTCTGAGAATTGAGCATCTTGAATTCTTATTAGTATAAGGCATCTTTACCTTGTAAAATAACAGTTAAAAATAAAAAATAAAAATTGAAAAATTACTAAATATACTCCCCTTTTTTTTCAAGTAAATCTTATTTTCTACAAATTTTTCCTAACAATTTTTCTTCGACCTTATGTCATACATCAAATGTGTTTTTCAGCTAACACAATTTCTTCGACCTTGTGTCTCCTAACACAATTTCTTCAACCTTGTGTCAATGAATCAATAAGTTCAATCATTGTCACATGTATAATCAAAATCTTCCTGGCTACTATTAACTTCCACTACAGGTGGGATAATAATGTAAGCCCACTCTGGCGATTTATATTTCTGATTTGGTTTTAATGTTCTCTTTGCTCTACTGCTAATCACTTCTATTTTCTTTCCTGCCTGTTTTTTCTTATTCAAGTCTTCCTCTTTTTGACTAGAAATCTTATTAACTTGCTCTTTTGCTTTATTCACTAATTTAAATTTGATACCTCCAAATTCTTTTGGCCAATTATCTCCTTTTCTTGTTAGCTACTTTTTTGGCTCTTTCAAATTATATTCCACTCTCCAAGCTCTTTTTCTTGTTTTCTTCAATTTGGATTCATCCTCACTGTCATCTGTTTCACTTTCTGTGTTTTCAGCTGCTTCATAAATGATCAATTTTTCTGAGTCAGATTCTTCATCAGATTCAGGTACTTCTTTACTCGGCAGTTTCACTTTGTTAGGAAAGTCATTCTTATAGCTGGTACTTGGAATTTCTTCGTCTTCAATTACTTCCAGTTCACCAGTTTCATAATCTTTGTTCCTTCTTCCAAAGTTTCTATTCTGCTTTTCAATACTCTCCTAATCTTGATCTTGAATCACTACTTGATCATTTTCTTTTTCTGCTTCTTGATCTAGCAGATTGTCATTTTCTTCTACAGAATCTTGTATCACAATTTCTTCATTCAAAGCTTCATTCGCATTTGAATCTTCCAGATGTCGACTACCTTGTCGATCTTCAGGATCTGGATTTTCCTCAGGCTCTTCTTCTGAATCTGAATCAGCTGTTGTATCACCTTCTTCGTCAGGGTTCTCAGGTTCTGGGACTCGTATGGTATGTCTCGCATGAATCCACCTTTTTAATCCTCTACACTTTACTGCATTCGTTGTGACCAAAATCACCTGTCTTGCCTTTTGCCACCTTGGTCCTAGGCAATTTCTTCTTCGATGCACTTTTGTTCTCACCCAGTCTCCTGGTAACAGATCATGAGCTTGTTCTTTTTCTTTTGTGAGCACTTCAGTTCCTACATGATGTAACACAGAAGTCACCACGTCAGATAGATTCTTGCAGTAATCCAAAATGACGCTATCATTTATACTCAGTAACTTATCAACTGGAACACATGCTTGCCTCATTATAATCTCATGAGGGCTCAATACTGTTTTCTTATCTGGAATGCTTCTCAAAGTCATCAAAACAAGTGGTAGTGCATCTGTCCACTTCATTCCTGTTGCTAAACACATTTGACCTATTCTATTTTTTATTGTTCCATTCACTTGTTCAACAACACCTGAAGCCTCTGGCCTGTATGCACAATGTAATTTCTGCTTAATGCCCAATGCTTCACAAATCAGTTTCAACAATCTGTTTTCAAAATGTGTGCCGCGATCTGTCTCAACCGACACTGGGAATCCATACCTGGATATGAACTCTCTCAAAAGCAATTTTGCAACAGTGATTGAATCATTATGACGAGTTGGGAAAGCTTCCACCCATCTTGAGAACAAACAATCAATCACCAAAACATATCTGAGTTTGTTGTGAGGTGTCATGTCAATGAAGTCAAGCTGTATTCTGGTAAAAGGACCACCCTCCCGTCCTATGGTTCCCATGCTTACAACTGTTTTTCTGTTCGGATTGATCTGCTGGCAGATCAGGCATCTTTGACAGAAGGATTCTGCAATTAATCTGAATTTTGGATTATTACCATGTTTGCCTAAATAGCCTAATCATGGAATCTCTGCCTATATGTCCTGGACCATGGTACATGCGTGCCATGTCTGAAATCATGCTGTCTGGCATTACTGGTCTGTCATCCTTGTAAACCCAAATCTCATCCTCCTCTCTTTGCCTACATCCTGCTTTTAACCAAATGTCTTTTTCCTCATCACTTGCCTCATCTTGTAACTGTTTTACTCCTTGCCAAGTATCAACTACAGATATTAGCATAAGTGAGTTCAAAACATGTTAATTTTCTTTTTCCTGATTGACTGCTGCATTATGATTTGCACAAAATTTCGCAATTTCATCAGCATATGAGTTTCCTTTTGTTATGTAGTCCATTCCTTTTTGGTGAGCTGTACATTTAACTACTGAAATTTTTTCTGGTAACTGTATTCCATCAATCAATCTCTTAATCAATTTAGCATTCCTTATTGGTGATCCCACAGAAGTTAAATAACCTCTTTGAGACCAGAGCTGGCCATAGTCATGAACTACACCACATCCATACTGACTATCAGTCACTATGGTAATCTTTTGCCCTTTACCCAATTCACATGCTCGAATCAAAGCAACTAATTCTGCTACTTGAGCTGAACAAATTCCTTTGAGACTTGATGCTTCAATCACATCTGCAACTGTGCACACTGAATATGCTGCACTCAGAACACCTTCATCCGTTCTCAAGCAAGAACCATCAACAAACATAACATAGTGTGATTCAGGCAATGGGACATCTTTAATATCCTGCCTTGGTTTTGTGCAATATTCTAATACATCTAGGCATTCATGATCAACAATCTCATCTCTGATTTCTGTTTCAGAAGTGTCAGGTAACAATGTAGAATGATTCAGATTCACACATCTCGCAATCGAGACATTGTCTGATCCAAGAATCACTTTTTCATATTTTGTCAACCTATTACTTGTCAAATGCTGTGTTTTGCTTCTAGTAAGCAGAATTTCAACAGAGTGTGGCACATATATCTTTACTGGAAATCCCATTACTATTCCTTCACTTTGTTCCAAACTCACACTTGTTGCAGCTACTGCTTTTAAGCAACCTGGTAATGCTTTTGCAACAGGATCAAGAACTGCTGAGAAATATGCTATTGGTTTTCTCTGTCTTCCATGTCTTTGAATCAGAACTGATAATGCACAACCTTCTCTTTCACTGCAATACAGCTCAAACTCTTTTTCATAATCAGGCATTCCCAATGCAGGAGCTTCACACAAACTCCTTTTTAGCTGTTCAAATGCTTCCAATTCAGGTTTAGATAAACTAATCAGGTCTTTTATGTCTGCTTTTGTCAGTCTCTATAATGGCTTTGCAATTACAGAAAATCCACTAATCCATTGATGACAATAACCTACCATGCCTAGAAACATTCTAACCTGTCTCTGTATTTTTGGAGGTTGCATTGCTTGAATAATTTTTATTCTTTCTGTTGTAACCTGTCTGGTACCTTTTGCAATTCTGTGACCAAGATATTTTACTTCTTGTTTGCAAAACTGTAATTTTGCAGGAGAAACTTTGTGTCCCTCATCTGCCAGATGATTTAAGAGAGTAATGGTATCTGTTACACAATTATCTCTTGTTTTTGCAGCAACAAGGAGATCATCAATATCCTGCACGAACGTAGATTTTCCCGGTAAATCTAGATTTTTCAAGGATTTCTTTAGCAACTGATTAAAAATAGATGGACTATCGGAGTACCCTTGAGGCATTCTACACCATGCTAGAATACGGTCTTGGAACCGGAACGCAAACATTTGTTGGCTTTCTGGATGCAATGGAACAGTAAAGAATGCATTGCATCGGTCAATAACTGTATACCATTCTGCATCATGCGGAATCTGAAATAAAATTACAGCTGGGTTTGGTACAACTGGACAACATGGAACAACAATTTTGTTAACTTTTCTCAGGTCCTGAACAATTCTGAAAGTTCCATTTGGCTTTTTAATTCCCATAATCGGTGAGTTACATGGGCTGCTTTCAATCTCTTTTAGAACACCTTGTTTAATGAATTTTTCAATTACAGGAATTACTCCTTCAATCACCTCTGCTTTCATTTTATACTGAGGAATGTTTGGATAATCTACTCCTTGTTTTACTGTTATTTGCACTGGGTCTACATTTTTCATCAAACCCATTTCATCTCCTGTGAAATCCCACATTTTTACATTCACTGTCTATTTTAATTCTTCAGGCAAATTGTTCTTGTCAAACACAGGAAATAATTTGCTTTCTTCTGCTTCAACCATTGACATTGTTAATTTGTAAAGACCATCTTATTCTGGAGTTTGAAGCTCTATACCATCGGGTGAGCAATATATTGCGCAATTCATCTTACAAAGTATATCCCTACCTAACAGATTTACCGGACTGCTATCACAAACTATAAATCTGTGCATGTCTTTAAATTTACCTATTTCAACTTCGACTGGTTTAGTTACATCTGTTTTAATTTGTTGATTAGCTACACCAACTTCTTGGATCTTCTCACCAGAGAGAGGTAGGTTTTCTATTTCCACTGATCTAACAGTAGAACGGGTAGCACCTGTATCCACTAGGAAAGTAATTTCCACATCATTCACTTTACCATTCACAAATGGACCAGATTGATCTACCTCAAGAGTGGCTCCAAGCACACACTCTTCCTCCTCTCTCAGGCACCGTCAGAAGTAATCATCAGAATCACAACCTCCATCTTCCTTCAACAAGAATTGTTGTGACAAATTTGACACATTCACTCTCGGTGATCTGTTTACCTGTTCACCTCCGCTGAATCCTGATTCTGTATTGTATCTCTGCAAATTTACACAATTTGGAAATGGCAGTTGTGGTAACTGCTGTGGTAACTGACTTTGCTCAATCACTAACTGTCGCTGTAGCTGTTGCTGCTGATTTATCTCATTCTGCATCTGTGGATTTAATGATTGATTTTTAACAAGATTTCTGGGCGGATTCTTACATTCGCGCTTCCAGTGTCTAATTTAGCCGCAAATAAAACATGGGAGTTTCTGTTTCAACTCTTCTATATTTCCCATAAACATTGGCTTATTATAATTACCTTTGAATTTTCCTTGATTCTGATCAGCATTTTTATTTCCTAAAGTTGCTATCTGTTGTTCAGCCACTTTCAACTGTGCCCACATTGCTTTTTCTTTCAGCATCGTTTGTTTAGCATCTATCTCATCACTACAGTATTTTGCCTTTCTCAAAATATCATCAACTGTATGTGATTGCCAACTAACTATTCCAGTTCTTATCATTTCACTAATTTCAGGTCTCAAGCCATATACAAATCTGTATATAAAATGGCTCATGTCCTTCTCACTCAGATGCTCATAACCACTGTATTGTTTAAATACCAGCAGTAATCTTTCATAGAATGAATGTACTGATTCCTTTGTTTCCTGGATTGTTCTGTCAATTTTAACCCAATCTATTCTCTTGGAGGAATTTTGTTTTTCTAAAACACAATTACTTTATCATACATTTCCATTGCATCTGGTGAAGGAGCACCTGTTACTTTATCTCGAGAAGGTTCTTCTCTAGGCCAATCTATAGAAATCTTGCATTCTGTCCAAATATCTGATGGGATAGTTATGTAAAATAATCCATCAAGATCAATCCACAAAACCTTTGAAACTTTCACAAACCTTTCTACCTGTCGATACCATTCCACAGGTTTTTCTCTCAGTCGGGGAAAATCATTTGTGAACAGTAAAATGTCCTGTCTTGTCCACATGCACAAATCCTCCACCTGCTATTTCTCTCATTGGGAATTCATTTACTACTTTATCTTTTTCTTTTACAAGGAAATTTAAACTTGTTCTGTCTTCATCTTTTTTCTTTGACCATTTCGCTCTCCATTTACTTAGTTCACCCCATTTTCTCAAAATTGCAATTAAATCTTTTATATGTGTAATTCTTCCTGAATTATTCAAGTTTTCAATGTCTTTTTCAGAGAAATCCACCTATAACTTTTCTGCAAATTTTTCTGCTTACTCAAATCAATTTCAAACTCAGCAGCTATTTCTACCAATTGATCACATCTGTTTTTCGTTTTCCATGTTATGCTTTTGCAAATAAACAATAATTCATCATCCTGATATGCCTTTAAACTGACAGTTCCAATTGTCCCAATAATTAATTCTTCTATATCTGCTTTTAATTTTCCAACATCAAGTAATTTACCTTCTGGGGTTTGCATTAGATTTATTTTATTTATACTCTTTTCTGGCGATTCAGAATCAGAATCTGCACCAATTGGGATTTAACATGTTAAGCTTTGATTAAGAGTGAAATCAGGCATCCTCATTCTTTCTCGATGTATTTCAGTCAAATCCAAATAAAAAATTTCAGTTACTTTTTGTAATTCCCTATTTAATGGAACAGTTAGAGCTGAATGTCTAATGTCTTTTTGATCAAATACTGGAAGAACAGGTCCAATCGTTACAGGTACTGTTACTGCTTCCATGCTTTTAGTTAACTGTTGTATTAATTCATTTGCTGAACGAATATATTCTGAAGTATCTGGAATTGGTAATTCTTTATACCTATTTGCTCTAATTTCATTTCTTGGGGTTTCATTCCTTTGATCTGGAGTTTCAGTGAAATTACTATTTACTGGTGATATATTTGAATTAAATCCTGTTTCTGCTCTTTCTAGAGTTTTATTATTGGTCAAAATTGTTTCAGGGGAAGTTTCATCAATAATTTCTCTAGATGGGGCACTTGGAGTAGCCCATATACAAACTGGTTGAAAAGGTGACGTTTTTTTAGTATAAATTTCTTCTAAAACCGCATTATCCGAATCACTCTCTTCTCTAGTATTATTTTTCTTTTGGGTACGCTTTTTTCCAGATGTCTCATTAATTAGTTTCACTGGGTACAAGCCATCACACATGTCTGCGCTTCTCCATCGACGCATTCTATCCTGATGTGTTTCTCTAATTAATCTTTTTGGAATTCCTCTACTCTTGCGTTCTAATTCATGCATCTCATCTTCCCATTCAACTAGAGCTTCAAATTGTGTAGGTCTAGGTTTCGGTACAAGATTTACCATTCTTTCTCTTAAGTTTCTCAAAATCGCTACGTTAAAGGATCCATCTTCTGGCCACGCTAAAACACCATCATTCTCAGTATATTTCATCCAATTCTCAATCCAAAAACAAGTATGGTAACCATATTCACCGAGCATATAAGCTGCAGGCGTTTTGTACTTATGAATGAATTTTCCGCCTCGCGTTGCAATTTTCTTGTCAGGTTTCAATTTATTTTTCAATTTCTGAAACCATGAAAGTTTCTTTTTCTCTTTCTGAAAATAATAATCCATGTTTTTAAACGACTTCCTCAACTTCGGTAAAGACCGTAACAATTTCTGTAACAAGGAAGTTGCTATTCCGCAACACCAACCAATCCGTGCGCGAAACTCACCAACAAGCCAATCAGGTTAAGCTACGTCACTATCTTGCTCGATCAATAGAATTACTGTTTTTCACGATGAACCAATCAGCTGCAAGCTCGTCTTGTCACATGAACCAATCTGTGCGCGAATATTGTGACGTATGTTAGCCAATCACAGCGCGGCACTAGTGACGTATACTACCGCTGCAGAGAAGCTGCTCCTACTCTCGCTCCTTAAACTGACCCCTCCCTTACAAAAAATTTTCACAGCGCCATATTTACAAAACTTTCGATGAAATTCAGTTAATAACTTCACATAGAACAAACCATTTGTCTGTTTCGCTAAATAAAGGGATAGTTTTATCAGACATTCAAGTATTCTTTTCGCGTGAAATAGACGACGCTATTTTCACAGAATATTCAGATTCGTCGATAAAGTAAATAGCTTTACCCTATCCTTCTAACAAATAATAACGAACTTGTTTCTCTCTAAATGCACGTACGGAGATTTTTACACCATCTTAGAGACAATTCAGAGTTCCACTTGATTGTATATTACAAAATACATTTACACACATTCATACAGAAAAATCCCTAATCATGCATACCTAATTCTTTTAGTAGGACTTTAACCCACCAATAGGAATACACACTCGCCAGTAAGATAGATGACACTTCCTACACTTCATTCAAGTTTGGATACATTCTACTACTCTTTTCACAGTAAGTTTTAAAACAGGACAGAAGTCCCTATACTCAAAAGTTACGATTTCATAGACAATCCTCACTATGCATTCTACCTTACACACCTAAAATTTCCCTAAACTTGTGCTGTACGACCACAACACTAGTTATATACGACGATGCCACTATTTTGAAACAGAACAAATGCACTGTGTAACTTCACCTGTCACACTACTCATGTACCGGTACAACTAGGATTTTTCACACTGCTGGAAAAAACCTTTCCACTACATATAACAACTAAACAAACTTAACACATATTAAACATGTAATCCTATGTAATTACCATGTAACATGTCATTTACCATAGTAACCGAACTCTGCTACCAAGAAATTGATCCAGCGCTCCTACAGAAAAACTGTCTCACAATCGCTACGCAACACCTCAATACTCACCATTATTTATAAAACACGTTTACAGGCCCATAATACCAATGAGACAATTATTGAGCAGCTGAATCAAGTGATTTGATTCATATTCTATTCACAAAATATTTACACTAATATATACAACTGCAGTTTTATTCTTCATTATCATGACATAAACAAATT
Source organism: Lissotriton vulgaris (assembly GCF_964263255.1). NCBI lineage: Eukaryota > Metazoa > Chordata > Amphibia > Caudata > Salamandridae > Lissotriton > Lissotriton vulgaris. The sequence goes on from NC_141688.1 coordinate 30,592,899, forward strand.
TTTATTTTAATCAAACCACTATGGTTGATGGATCAACTAATGGAAACTAGACCATGAATAAACAAGACCAGCTTGTCATTTAAAATCTAAATTTATTAGCTTTATTATTCATAAAAAATGGCATTTTAAGTTTCAAATATCTTTATTTCATAAGCAAATAAGAAAGCAGTATTTAAATAAGGAAGTGAAAATTAGAACTGTCATATCAAAGTTAACTCAGGAAATATGAAGAATTAGCATAATAACAGTTTCCTTTCCCTGTATCTATTTCCCTGTCTCAATCTGTCTTCACCTAGAAAGGAACAAATCATTATAAATCTGCTGTCCTTACATGCGCCAAAGGTCCATCAGCATAACGGCACCATTCAGGAATCGGAAAGTAAGAGTTTTTTCTCCACTCATGGTGTCATAATTTATACCTTTCTCTCTAGCTAAACTTTCTACATTTTACATTCTTTTGTGCAATTTCAGACTTTTCATCGGCTGTCCAGTGTCAGTCCATATGAGATCATCAAAAACTTAACCAAGTTCAGGCTTCAATATAAGCCCTATTGTCTTTTGCTTCCTTAACTTTCCATTTCCTCGAGATGTAACATTTTCCTCGAGCTACGAACGACAACTTCCTAGCCTTGGCAGATAAATCAAATCCTCGTCCTTGGACATGTTCAGTGAGCTCGCTCAGCACAACCAAAGAATTGCTTTTGTCATTGTAGTAGGAATCTTCACTGCTGCATGTGTACAAGAGTTTACTCCGGACAAGCTTTTCATTTGCAGCTCTGTCGGCCATATTTTCTTTGAGCCAACTTTAGGCCTTACTTCGGAAACTATTATTAAACAAACACAAGACATCAATTAATTAAAGAATTGAGACCCATTCTGTTACCCTCTCCCTTTGCTAATTATCAAACCCTGTTAATTAAGTTACCTATCTGAAGCACATCAATGCAGCATCATATTTACCCTTCCTTTTCGAATGTCAGGAACTCAAAAAGCTTTTATCACAAAAGACATGACATAAGCACATAAAATAAGCACATGCCATTAAATTTAGCAGCCGCATTTAATACTGACAAAGACAATAGACAAGGTCAGTTTATTAATTTTTCTTTGCGTTTGCAACAAAAAGCACAATAGTCCCGCATGTATTTCATGTGTGCATTTTTAAAACTAGGTTGATTAATAATTTCACCACAAGCTTATTAGTTTGTTTACTTTTCATTAAGAGAGATTAACTTCGCAAGTTTGAACAAAATTTTGTTCTTTACCTTGCTCCATCACAACCATTCAAAAATTTCATATAGGGCGCGCGTCTCTCACTTCTTCACACGCATCAGCCTGCGAGCCCTCTATGACGTTTCTTTTCGTTATTTGCTGCTTTACTGCCTCCAGACATTTTGTTGCAAGAGCGAGCCTGGAGCCACTCGGCGTACGTCTCATGAACGCACCGCTATCTTGCGAATGGAATCTCTGCCTATGATTATCTTGGTAATCACTTTATGTGTGCACGTTTTGCCAACCACGTTTTTCTTTTGTGAATCACATTAAACTTTATTGGCTTGTCATCATTTTGCGGCACCACCCGGCTCCACGTTGTTTTACCTGCCGCCATCAGCTTCCTCCCTGCTGGTATCAGAAATGGAGACTATCAGCTAGAGTGACAGTCGAGGATTAGCAGTGCAAAAATGACAGTGACCTAGTGTCAGTGAGTAGAGAGCGAGAATATTCTTGGCTTTGCTCTACATATAGTTAGGGGTGCGATTATATGAAGGGAGTGGAATTGGAAGAGAAGGTGATCTGTACTGGAAGGGACACATTAGCAAGAGTCTAAGATGGAGAAATTACAACTTCCCCTCAGACTTGGACAAAGAGTTTGTGAGGTATTGAAAGGCAGACTGGGAAGTTTGCTACAGAGCCAGAGTGGTGAAACATGGAAGCACTCAAACTACCTCGGGAGATTACAGCTACATAGAGCTCATGGACAAGGACTTCAATTTGGGTGAGGACTTCGGGTGAGAGGTCGCTCACCGGAGGTAAAGACTTTAATTTTGTTTTTATTATTAAACACTGTTTTGGTGGGGGGAAGTGTGTACCCTCATAACGTCTTTGCTTCTGCTATTGTATGGAATAGAGGAGGTGAGTGTGTAGTGTTTTTGATCACTCTCATCACCCAGTGTTTCCCTATTCACCCCTAGTGTTTCCCTTAGCCCTTGGTTTACCACTGGTTTGTGGTTATTGGTTGGCATCAATGTGTCACTTGCGAGAGTGTAAGGTTTCTCTCACTGTTTGGACTGTATTAAGAGGAGACACCTTCTTAAGAAGCTTCACTGCGTTACCACTTTTGGTGGTTATTGGTTGACATGAGTTTGTCGGTTTCCCTCACTGTTTGGATTGTGTGGGTGAAAGGTTTTTCCTGTTTGGACTGTGGTAGGAGAAGACACCTTCCTACGAAGCTTCTCTGTGTGTACCTTGACATGAGTTTGTCAACTGTGTGGGTGAAATGCTTTCCCTGTTTCGACTGTGTTAAAAGATGGAGAAGACACCTTCTTATGAAGCTTCTCTGCGTGTACCTTGATATGAGTTATGAAGCTTCTCTGCGTGTACCTTGATATGAGTTTGAAGCTTCTCTGCGCTTACATTGATATGAGTCTTACGAGGTTTCTCTGGTTTTACTTTTGAAATGTTTGACTTGAATATTTTAGTATTGTCTAAGCCTGATGCTTTTCTTGATTTTGATTTTTGGTGTGTGAATTAGTTGGCTTAATGAATTGTCATGCATTTCATTCGTTTGTCCTTTATTCATTTGCTCAATGTCTTTTCATGCATCTTTTATAATCTAATGTATTTTCTATTTTTGATTGCCTTATGTACTTTCAATTGCTTTTATTTGTGTTTTGGTTTGGAAGGGGGATGTGTTATAATCTACTGTTGCCTTTCCCCTGGCCTATGTATCTCTTCCCTACTGCTCAGCCAGAATGAGTGTTGGTGTGCTTGGAGATGTCTGGAATGTTGGATGATTGATGATGTCGTGGAATGCATGTGTGCCTGGTGAGGTTGGGAGTGTCAGTTGGAGTGTGCCGCTGAGCAGCAAGGAGGCTGCTTGCTGCTCCTGGTGCGGCATCACCTGGACGTTACATCTTCCAGTAACTTATCTGAAGCTGTTATGATATGAATAAACCTACAACTTACTTATATACCACTTGGCTACAGAAGATCTTTTATTTACAACATGGTGTCACTGGTTGCCGGTATGCAGAGAAAGGGAAGTGGCCCACGCCCTGGTAGCAATTAAAATAACCAAAATTGGGGCTCTGTTCTCTGAAGGTTTGGCTCGCAGGTGGGCCAAGATTGAGGCTGAGGGACACGGTTACACTCCGTTTGTACAGTTTAATTTCCACAGGGTGAGGCACAGGGCCGGACTGGGAACCAAAACCGGCCCTGGCAAAGTGCTCGGCCGGCGCCCCCTCCCCACTCGGAGGAGGGGGGAGTTGGAGATGCCGCCGAGCGCTTTGCTAGGGCCGGTTTTCGGCCGATTTTGCAGGGCCGATTTTGCAGCTATGCTACAAAAACGGACCTGTAACAAAATCGGCCCCCAGAGGCTCAAAACCGACCCCCACCCTTGCAGGGCACCGGGGGATTGCCCGGTGCTCGCTATGGCCAGCCCGGGCGTGGTGAGGCATGCTCTTCATGAGTTACTTAGGGAGGACATGTTGGAACCGCCTGAGGTAGCTTCTTTTTCTTTCCTGCTGCACATGGATTCTCTTAGTAAGATAGTTTCCAGTATTTATAACATATCACAGTACTGTAGGAATCATTTCACCAAGACTAGGTTGGAATGCCAGAAGGTTCTTGGGGAGGCTCTCGATGACACCACTTGGCAATATTGCTGTAAGGTCATGCAGCATGTCTCCTTGAATTGAAGACACTGTCTTATACATTTTTAATTCCTCAATTGAGTTTATTGTACACCTGAAAGGTTGCATCAATATGGCCTCCGAGATACCGCAGAATGTGAGCACTGCAGATTAGGTCCACCTGAGTTCTTGCTTATTGCCTGGTTGTGCCCAGTGATCGCGAAATACTGGAGATTAATTTTTTGAACGCTGAGTGGAATCGCTGGACTACTGTTGCCATTGGACCCGCTGCTGGCATTTCTGGGTTGTACAAGACGATTGCAGAAAGATACACGTCGATTAATAGACATGGGTCTATTGCATACAAAACTATGGGCTCAAGGGCCGGTGCCTTCTGTTGAAGACTGGTCAAAAGCTATTATTTATTACAATATGCAATCGTAATTGTATAGTGAATTACTTTTACCCCAAAATTTCCATAAAAGCGATTGGTGTCTATATCAGCGCTACTTAGCTGGAAAGGAGACAGCAGAGGCTGAAAGTGATGGCCCTGCTGGATGGTATTAAATAGGTCGGGGTCTTACTCTGTGCATCGAGCTGTAGACTATCCTGGTATTCACTGCATATGTTGAAATTATGTATGTACTAGGCTTTGCTAGTAGTGTATCAAGCACTGTGGGTTGTATGTTCAGGCATGCACTGTGTTTCTGTTTGCGATGATGTATCTCCATATAACAGTCTGAGTAAATGCTTTGTATTCTTTTTATGATCGCATACCCTGCTCTATACTAATGTACCAATGTGATTGCTTTTTTATACTGTTTTCAATAAAATTCTAATAAAAAAATAAAATTAAAAAAGGCTAGATAAAATAAACTAAGGTATTTTCAACAGACTGCACCATGCCGTTGAGTTGTAGGTTTGGTGAATGTTGATGCCTGCACCCAAGTAAAGTCACATTACTCAGATTTTGAAACTGCAACTTACCAGGGACACCAGAGAGGCACTTTGCACATGCACAGTCTCTAAGGCCCATGTGAACCACAATAACAACAATGGTAAGAAATAATACAATAATATTACATAACACATAAGGCTGACATATCTAAGTACTGTAAGTATTTGGCATTGTTACACAAATTAACAGGATTAATGTTATCAACCTCAGATCGTTCAAAGGCTGAGTTAGCCCTGCCAGGATCCAGCCACGTCATCCAGTGATAACAATACAGTGGTCTAATGAGCTGGCTTACCACTTTCTTGCAATGGCCTTGACATCTTGGTGGCCGTCGTAAATCCAGTTCACTGACTGGAAGGGAGGTATGGTCATACTATACCATGTTTATGTCAAACCAGATAGACCCAACAGTGAATCACAAAACACCATGTAGTTGGAAGAGGCAAGAGATTCAATAAAGAATTCCTGAGTTTTAATCTACGCGTGCAATGATCTCTGCATTTTGATGATTGTTGCCAGTGATACTTCTAACCAGTCAGATAGCACAGTGAGTTGAGTGCCTGCACTAGGCATGTGTGTGTGTAACATGCAAGTCACAAGTATGAATTGCACTAAGGGAGACAGTACCTTCTGCTCTTGAGAAGCAAACAAAATAAATGTCCGGATTTTGCTAGGTAATTTTGGCAAAACTCGTTAAAGGAAATTGACTTATTTCATATTATGTTTTACTCTCTATCAAATTTTAAATTTTATTTGGGATGCCTTGTACATGTATGCCGTGGTTACACAAAGGAGTAACAGCCAATCAGCTGTGAGCGCTTGGGTGCTGCATCTGCCTGGGAAATAGTTAGCATCTGGCCATGCAATGTTGAAACACATTAGCATTGACTCAGCCAATAGCTCTCGCATCGTAGAGACTAATTGGCTTTGCCTATGCTTGTCCATTCTTGCTCTGAGTCACATGGCACCATTGCTACGTCACCATCCTCAGCAGCAAGTAGTTTCTTAATGCAGGAAACTTTGACATTGAAAAGAAAAAATTGATAATGCGTCTGTCTTTACAGAACTTTTCGCCAAAAAGTAGAGGAGCATTTTGAAAGGCATCCATGGATAGGGGCAAAATGTGCCTAGTACTTTGAAGGAAGCGACTTTGGAAAGGGCCACCCCTAAAAGGAGTGAAGAAATGACCTGGAAATAAGGCAGGAGCAGACCTGACACTGTTCCAGAAGCAGAGCTGGAATTTTGGTTGGTAGAGAGCTTAACTACAACCGAGGCAGCCAAGGAACTGTGGCATATGCAGACATGGAACAATAAAGGCTGACCCAGAACTGCAGCAAGAGGCAATGTGAAAGTAAGGCGTTGGCAGATTTGGAACACCAACTTTAGCAGATGGCTTAGACAGCCCTGGATGGTAGAAACTAGTCACATAGTGAGACTGCAAGTAGCACTGTATGCTGATAAACACTTGTATGAACACAAATGAGAACGGCCTTAAGACTGTGGGTATCTTTTACAAAGAGGTCAGCCAGTGTAGACATAAAACAGATCTTCTTTACCCAGCCCTGCATCGCTAACAATTACCAAACTACGAATTCTAGAATGTTGCTTTGTTTGATGATGTCAGCTTGGAGTTTGAGATCTACTCTTTCAAACCCCTTTAAAACTCTCAAGTCCTCTATATGGGAGACTGAGACTAGCATCTGGAATGATGAACAGCACCAAAAGTAGACAGGACCCCATTTTACAACAAGAACTCTAAAAGAAAAGAGATGGATACTGCTGCAGTAATAAGACAGAAGTTGTTGAGACACTGGCTAAAAAATGTTTTGGAAAAGGGACAGGGTGATCCTGGCGAGCCACTGAGAGGAAACACAAGGAGAACTAGAACATAGTATACCTACAGAACTGGAGCTAGATTAATTCCCTTAGCAAGATAATAGAGAAAATGTATAGAATCATAGAAGGGTTACTCTCAGTAACAAGGAGGGAGCAACAGAAGAGGGCGAGATTCCTTCCTTTAATTCTTGTCCTGCTGATAGAGCGCAAGCTCACCTGCTCAAATTTTAACATACTCACCTGGGCCCATAAAACTATATATACACACAAAACTATATATACATTGGACAGGTAAACCTACACGCAATCAATTTTTTATAACCATTCGGGACCTACTACCATTTAACTTACCAATCCTAGTCACCGATACCTAAAGTCCTAGAGGATCAAGGGAGTTAGCAAGAAAATAGGTAGTAGAATAACATAACGGTTCATAAAATAACCACAAACTCGGGAAAGGTTTAAGATCTTTATCTAAGGTAAATTCTTAAATGTTTGAAACCATAGTAAATCAAAAATTGCTCATTCAGTTAGAAAGATGAATTTCAAAATAAATGAAATATGCAATGAATTGGAAAGAAATGTTGTTAAACATTTAAAATATAGGGTGGGTAGAAAAAGGGAAAACAGTACAATGACGAACCCACACTTCATAGTTACCTAGAATGGTGTGCAGAACAACCCTGGCCACGGGCTGAGATAAAGAATAGGAACCCCAAAGTGCAGGGGCCAGCGAGAAGGAACAGGTGCAGGCCAGAAGCAGGACAGGTTACGGAAGAATTTGGATCAGGACAGGACCACTGCAGGCTAAGATCGGCATCACAGCTAAAGTTCAGAACGCCAGTGTTGTAAACCCTATCTGCAGCTAACAGTCGAACCCTGATTGGGTCATCGAACTCCTCTCCAGAACCCCGATTGGGTTATCGAATCTTCTGAAGGAGCACATCTGCTCTCGATCGCCTATTGAGTGCGTTGGGTCAGTGATAGGTCATCTATTCGGACAAGTCGGACAATCTACCCTAGTTAGACTATTTTCCAGGTCAGTGTACCTCCCTCCAATGTTGCAAATGCGTGAAACCCACAATTTTATTTGTCAAAAGACAAGGATAGGTCAGCACACTATATTAAGATTAGGTAACTGTCAATCATGTATTTAAATTATGTTCCCTCCCATAACTTTATCTTCCCATGTACTATTATTCCACCCGGCAGTGAATGTAACAATAACATACGTTTTAACAAATTGTTCAATTCAGCTTCCTCTGGCAGGGTGAGGAGGTCATTTTCTCATAGTTTCACAGTTTATGTCTGATGCTGGTACTGGTCCAATGCCATGGCTTCAATACCTTGGTATTCTTTGCACAGGAGCAGTCTCTCCAAAGATGGAGTTCAGAGGTACATTTCAGGCCCAAATGCGATACATGTAAAAATAGAAAAGAAACAGTTTTAGAGACACAGAATAAATGTATGCACTGTATACCACTTATTTCTATTCTATTCTCATTATTTTATTTTAACTATTGGTTTAAGGTTTAGGCAGGAGGAACAGCTTAGCAAAGCAGTAATGCAAGCTTCTTGCACGTTAGGACACAAATCAGCCATCTTAGTTCTAGTGCGCAGAAGCAAAAGTTTCCCACCAAGCAAAATAACATGTCATGTCACGTGAGTGTGACAGATGCAGGCGCAGTAGAAAATCCCGCGTAGCAGCAGCCATTTTAATGCAAGCAGATTATAGTTAGTAAAAGCACATTATAGAGCTTCCCCTAGATACTAGAAATGTCATGTAATGCAATATTAATATAACAAAACATGTTAGTTAGTACATTAATATTATTTTCGAGAGGGCTGAATACAAGAAAGTGGCTTTACATGTGCAACCTTGCTCCATCAGTCCCCTCTTTGATGATATTTTATATCATCACCAATTAATGACACAGATGCCAACTTTCACATTTCACCCAACTCAATTTCTTCAAACTTTCTGTTAAGCTTCTTTTGTATTATTTATGTGAAGGTGTAAGAAATGGGGGTTACCCAAATCTCCAAGGGGGTAGCATGGCATCCAGCGGGCAGGCCAAACTTCGAGGACATGTGAAGCATTCACGCAGTATCCACAGACGACACACCAATCACACCACAAAAGAGTCACAACACCACCTTTGGTTGGAAAAAGATTAAGTTTAGTGATGTCTCCAACCTGCAAGGTAAAAAGGAACAAAATAGTGGTAGTCACAACAAGGCGCCAACTGGCACCAGAGCCAAGTACTTCAGAGGGGGATTATTTACATGGGAAAAAAAGGGGTGAGTCCATAGTCCATAGCTGAAAGGAAAAAGGATGGTTAACTAAACACTAGACCTGGGGCCAATCTGGCGGGGCCAACTCAAGCTCTCATCCTTAGGAGGTTGGCTGAAATGGTAAGTTGCAACATTAGCGTAAGTACACCTCATGCGTGACAACGCCCACCCAACCTCTGTAAGGGAAAACAGAGCATCACAGCACATTTAATATTAGACCGGAGCACCTGTAACAAATCAGAAAGGCTTGCTTCTTAACAGGGGATGTGACTTGGGGCCTGGAACAGCATGTCAGGCCAGCCTCGGGCACACCTGCAATGAAAGGCACCAACTGGTCTATTCCATCATCCCTGTGGTTATATCACAACAGCCCAAATGCATTTAACATTCGACACACACCTCAGCAGGTTAATCCGCCTACAAGGAACCTCAGGCGCAGAAGCGCATTGTACCTGGACAGGTAACCGGAACATACCAAGCCGGAATGAATCTACTCTTGCCAGGGAAAAACACTTCCTTCAGCAGGATTAAGCAGTGAAATACATGAGGAAATGACATTTCGGTCAATGTAAAGCTCTTCATCAGATGTAGAACCTGTTCTCAACCGTCAACCTTTTCATTAGGCTAGGGCTAAGCACTCCTTGGGCAGAGTCACCACCCATCGTGGGCACGAACTTCCAGGCCTAAGAACCTCGGGCGTACCCATGCAGGGGGAGTATCAGGCCTACACAGGTAACAGGGGGCAGAACACACCTGACTAGTCCCCTAGGCACAAAAGTTAAGTCGCCCTCTAAGCCTCCAAAGCTCCTAGGGTGACCCTATGGGCTAGATATAGGTCCCCCTACAACTGGCACAGTCTGTTGGGACTCAACGTTGCAGGTGCCCACTGCCAGACGGGGCACCTGGAAAGTTAATCCGGTCCTTGGGGCGGGCACTGACCCTGTGCCCCGACTCCAGCCCCCCAACCACCACGCAGCCGAGGCCCCACTCACCGGGCTCCTTGGGAGGTCCTGGCTCCAGGCTCTCACCACATTGCAGTGCTTGCCCCTTTGTAAAAGGGGGGGGGCGATCCAGAGGCTCCTCGCGGTCTTCTCCGGGGGCTCTGACACCCTTTTGCGGAGTCCTCGAAGATCTTCACGCTAGGCGGGGGGAGGGGCAGGCACCGACCCGTGCCTCGATGCCTCCTCCCTCTCGGTCCAAAGCGGTGGCACCGCGGGGCTTCCCTCTCCCTCGTGGGAGCCCGCCACAGCTTAGCTCCTCACCCGGGTCCTTCCACACAACGGCAGGGCTCCCTTTCTTTTGTGGCGGCGGGGCTGGCACCGACAGTGTTGCCCGGCCCCGCCTCTTCCACCGGTACTTCACCCGGGTCCTCCGCCTTCCACACGGGGTCCCAGGCTTCGGGTCGCTCCTCCTCCGGCTCACCAGCAGCGACCTCGGTGGCTTCACCCGGGTTCCCTCTTCCTCACGGGAACCCGGGGCTTTTCGGGCCTCCTTCTGCTGCCCGGCGGGGCAACCAATCCGTGCGCGGCCCTTCAGGGGTGCGGCCGCAAGGGCCAATGGCTGTGCTGCAAGGGCAGGGGCGCGGCCAATGACGCGGCCGGGCGCCCCCGTCACGTGGGCAGGTCGAGGCTGGCTTCTCGGGCCTAGCGCGGCCCACTTTGAACTCCGGCGGCCCTCTCCTCACACCGGGGGCCGCCGCAACTGGGCATTCCACAGGGCAAGAGGCTCCAGGCGAACGCGCGGGCTCTGGAAGCGCTGTACGCTAACGGGCCGGGCACGGCCCACAGCACCACGGCGGCGGCCCTCTCTTGACACGAGGGCCGCCCGGGACAGATCACCGCGCCTGACAGGGCAAACTCAGCTGCGATGAGGGGGACTGCTAGCGCTTCCAGGCACAGCGCTACAGCGGCAGACAGCGCCAGGAAATTACAGCGCCTCGGGGAACTGGGGCGCTCGGCGGCACCACACAAGACGCGCTTCACCGGAGACAGCAGGTGAGCGCTTGGGGGCAAAATGCAGCACCTTGCAGGGTAGGATGGTGCTTGAAGAGAAGAGCGCCTTTTGATTCCAGAGCTTCACAGGAGGCTACAGCGTTTGAGTCACGGGAAGCACAGCCAGCTCAGGCCTCACAGCACTTCGGTGCACAGCACTCCAGAGGGGCAGACAGGTCTCCCAGACATGTCTCAGGCGGCCATTCTTCACCCTCCTGGGCAAACAGCACTCCGGGGGCCACAACAGCCACAGTCCCTCAGGGGCCCAATCCTCCCCAGGCGGCTCCACACGGCCCAGCGCTTCCAAGGGGGGGGCACAGCTCCTCCGGAGGGGGTAGACAGTCCCACTGCAGTTCCTCAGGGGCAAACTCCTCACCTGGAGAGAATCCAATCAGCTCCTTCCCTTCTCAGTGCTCTTTCAGCGTGGCGCTGGCATGGTTCAAGATCCCAACTGTGACAGGGACCTAGTCAGGGGCCCTCCCTTGACAGGGGCCCATGGGGACAGCAGAGGGGAGGGTTCTAGGGGTGCAGGGCCCAGCTCACAGGCCCATGTGGCGGTAGCACCTCGCAGCAGGTCCCCTCTCTTCCTTGTCCCAGCGCTGACTGACTTTCTGGTGGCACTTCTCCCTATTTATACCCTCCTCCCTCACAGAGCCAGCACCTTCCGGAATGTTGGCAAATCTGGCCTAAACTGGTTCTAGGGGAGGGGGTGAGCACCCTGGGTGCCAGGCTTTCCCTCCAAAAGCTAGGGGTAGCTGGGTATTATTATCTAGACCGCTGACCTAACGCAGTCAGGTGGCACCACCCAGGGCCATGGCATCCATTTTAAGAACACAGTACATTTTAGTCAGGTACATTTTTAAAATGGGGATTGTTTTCTGCACACCATTTAATAACATTTAATCTCACAACAGGGCAACTCTTACCACACATGGTCCATACATATTTATTACCATGGGGGAGTCATTCAAATTAGGGGGGCAAAAAGCGAAAAATTTTGGGGGAAAAGGGCCAAGCCCAACAGAAGGTTTTTCACTTTCTTGTACGAATGTCCATTACATACCTCTTAATTTCTACACTTTTGTCAGGTATGTAAGTGCAACAATGTTGCACTTTCAACATTCTGCAGACTCCGCCCTCTTTTGCCAACAATGTATCAAGAGCAAGTCGATTTTGTAAAACCATTGACCTTACCGCAACTAGTTCAGTATTGATCATCAAGAATCCTCCAGCAGTGTCAGTCGTCAAACGATCCACCACTGTTGACAATTTACAAATTCTTTGAGTATTCAGAACCACTCCCACTGAAGGTATCAATGCACTAAATATATCACCTACAATTTCTGCTAAACTAGCTCTTTTACTACGCATTAGTCCATTATCTCTTCATTGCTTCCAGTGATTTTGTTTACATGATATATCTTTGGGAATACAATTCCAAAATAGCAACTCCCATACCAATGATCATGCAATTTGTAATATGCTTTGGGCCAGATGCATCAAGCGAAATGCGCTCGCAAAAGGGCCAGATTCTGAGAATCTGGCCCTTTGCGAGTGCAATTTTTGCATTTGGGATGCATCATCCCAAATGCAAAAATCGCAAATAGAGAATTCGCTAAATTGCGATTGTTTGCTTTAAAGGAATCTCTCATTGAGATTCCTTAAATGCAATGCATGACAGCATCAAAAATAGCGAATTCGCTAATAGGGCACGCAAATTACCACGAAGTACAACTTCATGGTAATTTGCAAAAACTTTGAAAAATGCACTTTTGTGCCTTTTTCAAAGTTTCATGTTGCGCACACACATGCCCTAAGGGCATGTGTGTGCGCAACATATGTGCACAGATCACATTCAGGGGTGTAACAGGGTGTCCTTTGGACACCCCTGCACCCTTGAACTCGCAATCTCAATTTGCGAATCGCTAATTGCGATTCGCAAATTGAGATTGTCTTCCCATTCATTCCTATGGGCCTCTAGGCCCATAGGAATGAATGGGGAGGTATTCATTAATTGCGACTCGCAATTTGCGAGTCGCAATTAAGGAATCGCTATTTTTTTTGAGATTGCTTGATGCATTCCATTTTGCTATTCCTTATTAGCGATTCCTTAATTTTCGCTAATAAGGAATCGCAAAATGGATGCTTGATGCATCTGGCCCAATGTTCCCACATATGTAATAAGTTCCAGAAAATACTGGCTCAGTTCCATCTTTGAAACTCCAACCCCCAATTACCTTATAATTGTGTTCACATTCACTAGAACCAATGAATATATTGTTATAATAACTCGTTCTATCCCTGTGGAGACAGAGTTTCCTTTTCTTTTCAAAATCCAGCAAAATAGCAGCGTGTGTTTTGCCATTCAAGGTGTACTCTCTATTTTCTGCCCTTTAGGAATTTTCCGTTTCTGTTCTGTAGCTTTTCTCTGGAAATCCTCTCTCCTTTTCTCAACTAAATTCAAAAATATCTTTTCTTTTTCATGTAAAATGCATGTTAAATTATTCTTGTGCGCTTCAGCTATATCTATTGTACCTATTTTTAGGAAATATTCACGCATATAATGAGTTATGTCACTTTTAGTATGAACAGGATTCAGGTTATTAGGTATAGGAAGTTCAGAGAAAATCACGTCTGATTTAGAATAATAATATCGTAAAGGTCATTTTTTATAAAATAAACGAGCTAAAATAGTACATGAAATACCATATGTCAGGGGCAAATGGTGATAAGTATCACCCTCGGCTACAGACAATGGTAGCTTCATACAAACATAGCAATCGCCTATTTCCATTGCTTCTACATAATGTACTAACAGATTTGCAAATACGTTCAAGTGTGTTCTATTTCTAACTTTATTATAATGTAATCCTTACTCATCTGATGCTTCTAATTCTACCTTCTGCTGACTAAAACTATATATTCTTCCATGTATATTTAACTTTTCAGATGCATCTACTTTCTCATGAATATTAGTGTCATTTTTCTCACTTTTACTCATTAGATAAGGAATAGCCACTGTCAGTCCTAGCCATACTATGAGTACTATTACTATACTATATGTGCATATTCTACAGCATGTTTTTAAGCAGTTTCTTTTGGGTTTACCACCCATATCAGTGATTCAAGGCATTTTTTAAAGATCTGATTAAAAATCAATGGACTTTCCGTGTACCCCTGAGGGACACAATTCCAAACGTAGATATGGTCGTCGAACTTGAATGAGAAAAAATATTTGCTATCTGGATGTAATGGTATGGAGAAAAATGCATGGCACAAATCTATTACAGTAAACCAGCCTGCTACCCACGGTATTTGATACAAAATCACAGCAGAGTTTGGCACAACTGGACAACATGGGACAACAATTTTATTAATTTTTTGGATATCTTGTATGACCCTGTACTTTCCGCTTGGTTTCTTAATGCCAATTATGGGTGAATTACATGGACTGCTCATTATCTCTTGTAAAATACCTGCTTCAACTAAACATTCTATTTCTAGTGCAACTCTTGCTTTTATTTCTGGGCTCATTTTGTACTGTTGAATATTTGGGTAAACTGCACCTTCTTTTACTGGATCGACATCTGCCATTAATCCTACATCTTTTCCTGTGAATCCCACACCTTAGGGTTTACCTATGTTGTAATTCTTATGGCAAATCTTCTAAAGTCAACTTTTTATTTTCAGTTCCTTGTTTTGCTAACATTAATTTTTAAATTCCATCCTCATCTGGGGTTTGAATTGCAACACCATTTGGTGTGCAAAAGATAGTGCAATTCATTTCTGATGAAAACTTCTGCCTGTGGATTCCTCACCTTTTGAATACCCCCTGTGCCAGCATTCCTCAGGAAATTCTTTCCCAGCTCTCCCCACGCCGATGAGGACGTCACAATGGACCGGCTCTGCACGTGGCATCGCATGACGTCACTGGAGCCATACAAAGACCACGTTGGCGAGATGACGTCAGTTCCCTTTTTTCCGTGCCGTCGACGCCAACGGATTTTCTAAGGCTCTCCATTTTCAGAGAGAGAAAAAACTTTGTATCTTTGTACCTGTTACTCTTTTCAGAATGACTACTACGAGGAAAACAGGTTTTAAACCTTGTAGGGAATGTGGTGGACACATGTCCATTACAGACCCCCACGACGATTGCCTTTGGTGCCTTTCCTCGGACCACGACGTCGAGGAATGTAGAAGTTGTAGGAAAATGAACCCGAAGGCAATCAAGGAATGGGAGGCCAAGCTGTTTATGGCCAAAGCTAAGAAGGAGACGAGAGGTAAGAAGATGGAGAAGTCTTCGTCTTCGCATACTTCGAGGTCGAAGAAACATAAGAGGTCCAAGAAGAGACACGCCTCGCGCCATCGTTCTTCGAAGTCTAGAGTCTCGATGCCGAAGAATAGGTCGTGTTCGAGGTCGAGATCGAGATCAATGACTCCAGCTGAGCTATCTCAAACAAAAGATTATATTTCTCCTTCTCCCTCTCCATCTCCTAAGGCGACGCCTATGTCATCTCCAAAGCCGGTGTCTCCAATTTTAGATGTATCTTCACATCATGAAGATTCTCCGGCTCCAGCGACGTCGCCTGTTCATCCCGAGGAGACATCTCCAATCCGTGAGACTTCACCTGGGCGGACATCGGCACCGACTCCGCAGGCTCCGTCTCGACCTCAGGTGATCCCGCATCAGGAAGGTACGGATCCTTATCCTATTTTTCCTACTCCAGGGGCGGATTCGACGCATTTTTTAAATGCAATGTTTGGCATGTTTGCCAGAGCCAAGGCTCCATCCGGCGAGCCTTCTGGCCCTGTGGGTCCATTGGCTTACAACCTGGTTGTGCCTCAATTATATCCCCAGGCACCATTTATGCCTTTAATGCCGTCGGCTCCAGCTTGGCATTTCCCGACGCCGAGGACCTTTACTCCGGCTCCGCAGACGCCATCTGTAGTAGATCCGGCTCTGCAGCGAGATCGATCGATGTCGAGGAAAGAAGCTGAGGTTACTCCAGCGACGCCGCTCTTGTTTTCTCCGACACGTCGTATGGTTCCGCCGACGCCATTGCCTAAGCATCACTCTAGGAGAGAGACGCAAAGATTGCTTGAAGAGCAGGAGTATCTACAAGAGCAGGAAGAATGTGAGATTGCAGAGTCTGTTGATGAGTTTGAAGGCCTTCAGGAGGCAAGTGGACTTGATACTCCTCCTGAGTATAACCTGCCATCTGCATCTAGTGATGTAATTCAAGATGTAGCACCTTACCCTGTGGTGATAAAGAAGGCAGTGGATTTGTTGGTTCTTAAGCTTTCAACTGCATAAGTGAAGTCTAACATTTTAACAAAAGTTTTAAACAGTCCTTCTTCATCTTCTGAACCTCAGCTTCCTTTTACAGAAGCTTTAGCAGAGCCAATTTTAGAAGTTTGGCAAAAACCTTTGTCTGCCCCGGCTGTATCAAGATCTATATCAAGGAGGTACAGGCTTGCACCTAGTGATCCAGTGTTTTTATCTTCTCACCCAACGCCTGAGAGTCTAGTTATACAGTCTTCTTGTTCAAAGCAATCTTCTGGGGCATTTCCAACTATGTTAGGTGATAGAGATTCAAAGAAAATGGAGCAAGCAGCAAAGAAGGTATTCTCCTCTGCCAGTATGGCATTACAATGTACAAATTCGACTTGCCTTTTTGGTAGATACATACACGCATTAATGGACTCTGTTGTCCAATCGGCTCCTAAGTTACCTGAAAAGGATCGTGTTAACTTTTTAGAGGTTCTATCAGACTCACACGCGGCGGCACGTCAGGTAATTCAATCAGGCATGGATACTGCTGACTCTGTGGCATGTGTTATGGGTTCATCTGTAGCAACAAGGAGGCAAGCTTGGCTTTGATCTTCAGGCTTTTCTGCTGATGTTCAGGCTACGTTGTTGGATGTTCCATTTGACGGTTCAAGTCTCTTTGGTCTAAGGCAGACTCTGCTTTAGAACGTTTCAAAGACAGCAGGGCTACAGCAAGATCTTTAGGCCTCCAGGTGCAATCAAGAGGCTATGGATATAAAAGATATAGAGGATTTGGGAGATCTGCCTCCTTTCGTGGACTACAACAGTCTCAGCAGAGTCAACAACAAAATCCTTTGTACAAATCATACAGGGGAAGGAATAAAAGAGGTATCAGAGGAGCAAATTGTCAACCATCCTCTTCCTCCTCCTCTACATCCCCTCCCAACACTGTTGGTACATCAGGAAAGCAGCTCTAGATTCCCCATCCTAGAGCATGTTGGTCCGGTTGGGGGTCGGGTGTCCCACTTTCTACAAGATTGGAGGCTGTTCACTTCCGATCGTTGGGTCTTGAATCTTGTAGAGAATGGGTACGCCCTTCCCTTTTTAGAGTTTTTTTTCTGTTCATTGTTTTCAAGTAGCAAACAAGTACATTACACACTATCAGCATAATACGGTTGTATGATGTTACAACGCAATCTTTTAGATCGCGGTACATCACAATGCAAGTTTTACAACGCAAGTCGTTACCACGGCTTGCGCTGTAGGATGCTGGACTTAGGAATAGTAAGATTTACTATTCCAACACCAGCCTACTTACAGTAGAGAAGGTGTTGGAATAGTAAATCTACTATTCCTTAGCCTAGAGCGCCCTCCAGCGCAAGTCGTGGTAACGACTTGCGTTGTAAAACCTGCGGGGTAATGGCAGCGCAGTGTTTTGACCGCGTTGTCATGGATGTTCCCCGCATAATACAGTACATTGTGGGTCCTATTTTCCAGAACATTTACTTACAACTCAATAATAGTGTGGTACATATGCCATTTCAATATCACAATAACCATCAATATTTCTGCAATTGAAGAGGTCAGTCCTCCTGTAATCATTCTGCATAGCTGAGATATCTTAAACCTTTAACTTGATTCAGATTGGGGCTTATCTGAGTCTAACAGTTTGCACAGGCATAAACCTGAAATATGTCCTCTGTGGTACTCCGTTACCCCCTTGTACCCTTACATGGAAAGCGTAACAACCTGTACTCACTCCAACATACTATTTAATGCCCCCACCCCCATCTCAAATGTGGCATGAATTCAGCTTCAACAATTAACTCTCGTATTATTAAGCAAATAGCACGTTAGTGGGGCCCAAATATCATGAGGTCTAGAATCTACTGGCAGTAGCTCTGCATACGTGGCGAGCTTTTCCTGACAGGCTATAAGATCTTCCATCCATGTCTTAAACTTAGGCGCCCGCCCCCTCCCCCATCTGCAGGCCACCCTTCTTTTGGCCAAAAGTAGTGCTGTGGCAATGAATTTTCTATGTTCCGCCCTTACTGATTTAACATACCCTAACAGCGCTAATAAGGGGTCTGGCTCCAATGGCGCATCTATCATTTGTTGCAGCACCCCAAATACTCAATTCCAGTATTCTCTAACACTCGGGCAATCCCACGCCAAATGTAGAAAATCCGCTCCCACAGAGCGACATCTGTCACATCTATCGTCTTCCCTAAGTTTGAATCGGTACATTTTAGCTGGTGTGAAGTATAATATGTGTAGAAATTTGTAGTGTATAATTCGGAGTCTACTACTTGCTGATACTCTCTCAGTTTGTAAGCAGCAGGTCTCCCATTGTTTGTCTGACAGAGGCCTCCCCAATTTTTCCTCTCATTTCGCCCGTGACTGCGGGCTAGGTCGTTCTCTTTGTACATGTACTGTTTTATATATCAGGGATACTAGTCTTATGGGCTTGGTCCTGTCCAGTATGAGTTGTAATGGGGTCAATACCTCCGGTTCCTCCGGAAAATTCAGGGTTAGTGTTTTTATACTCTGCCTCAATCGTATGTACAAAAAGACATCTAGCGGTGTCCGTGGTTCCGTCGGACACATATGATCAAGGGTACGAAACGTACTCTCATGGTACATGTCGCCCCAGGTGGTTATGCTATTCTTTCTCTTAAATACTTCTTCTTGGAGCAGGGGTATGTCCGGGAGATATGTGAGGGGCAGCAAGGGTGAGTATACCAAGGGTACTCCCAACGTGCCAGTAATCTTTCGCCATGCTATGATCGTGCTATGAAGTGCATTAGGTTGTCTCTCTCTTCCCCTACCACGCTGTGTAATGCCCCTTCTATGGAAATGGGGTGTGCCAGCCAATGCTCTGCTGCCACTTGTGGCATATAGCGTGTTTAACCCAATACCACACAAAGTGGGCTTGCGCCGCTATAAAATATAGTTCGAAGTCAGGATTTCCGAACCCTCCTTGTGAATAGGGTCTAGTCATTACTTCCCATTGCAGTCTAGGTTGTTTACCTCCCCAAACCAGTCGTATTAACTCTGATTTAAGCGTTTTAAAAAAATGTGATCCTGGATACTATGGTATATTCAAAAATAGATACAAAAGCTGTGGGAGTGTCACCATTTTAATCAAGGACGCACAACCTGCCATGGACAAGGGAAGCGCCACCCATCTCGACACGTTATCACTCAGCCTGGTCATAATAGTACCATAATTTGCCCTCAAAAGTTCCCCCTATCTCTCGTAATTTTGACTCCCAGGTATTTGAGTTCATCTGCACACCATTCCAAGGGGTAATCCATCTCGAAACGTTCAACCGCTGCCGTGAGGGGAAAGAAGCTAGACTCTGCCCAGTTAATCTGTATACCAGACAATCTCCCAAGGACAATGAATTCCCGCAGTACCGGGCTCAGGTTCTGTTGTGGGTTACGAATATGCAGGGTGATGTCATCTGCGTATAATGAGATAAGGATTTGACGCTGATAACACTGCAGTCCTTTGTCATTGTGGCTTTGCCGCAGTTTCGCCGCTAGTGATTCCACTGCTAGCGCAAATAGCAGCGGTGGTAGAGGACATCCCTGCCTGGTACCCCTTGTTATGTCAAAAGTGTGCGAGGTGTGCCCATTAATCAAGACCTCCGCCACTGGTTTGGTGAATAACAATCTGATCCATGCCAAAAACAATGGCGGAAACCCCATTCTCTTCATCACTCCAAATAACTAAACCCATTCCAATGAGTCGAATGCCTTAGTGGCATCTAAAATAGTTGCCGCCATGGGAAGGTCTGGGGATGTTGTATGTAAAATTGCAAATTATGTCCTCAAGTTATGAGAGTTAGCTCTCCCAGGCACAAAGCCCGATTGGTCAGGTAATATCAGGTGCTCCATGAGTAAACTCAGTCGCGTCGCTATGAGCTTAGCCAGGATTTTAGCATCACAGTTAAGCAGCGACAGCGGCCTATAAGAGTCGCAATGTTCAGGGGCCTTACCTGGCTTTAACAGTGGCAGTATTAGCGCCTCTCTCATGGTCAGGGGCAACTGTCCTACTTCCAGTGCCTCTTCATACACTTCCCTAAGTACGGGGGCCATGATAGCAATGTAAGTTTTGTAAAATTCCACCGGAATACCATCAGTACCCGTGGCTCTGCCAGATTGCATACTCATGACCTCATCCAACTCGAACGGCGCACATAAGAATGCCCTCTGTACATTGGTAAGTGTCACATCCCCTAGGAATCCATCCAACTCTACACCCACATTCCCTGTCGTGGTATACAGTGTGTTATAGTGTTCCAGGAATGTATTAAGCATACTGTGGGTATCACGGCAAACTTCGCCCTTCGAGTCTCTTATTTCTGTAATGTAGTCGGCGCAACGCGGCCTCTTCACCTTTTGCGCGAGCATTCGTCCTGGCCTATCTCCCTCACCGTAATTCCTGGCAATCCAGTACTTGCTTTTATATCTCGCCTCCCTCTGGTCTTCTTTCATGTATAGTGTTAATTTTTCCCTAAAGGCTGCCTGTGTCCCTCCATTTGGTGACTCCGCAAGCTCAGCTTCTAATCGTTTGAGGTCCCTATCCAGAGCTCTAATTGTGGCTTGTATATCCTTAAGCACTCCTGCTTCTTTCCCTATACAATATCCTCGTATTGTTACTTTAAACGCCTCCCACACCAGTTCCACACTTGCAACAGAGTCCTTATTTCGTCTGAAAAAATCACTTATCTCCTCCCTCAGTTCCTCTTGAAAAACCGTATCTAGTAGGATTGAGGGCTATAACCTCCAGGGGCTACACGGTACATTAAAATCCGTGGAGGAGAGTGCCATTAATACCGGTGTGTGATCAGAATACGTCCTAGCAAGATGTCTCGTATCAGCTATCGCAGGTGCAAGTCCTCTAGTTACCAGAAAGTAATCCAATCTGGCCCATGAGTGTGCATGCGCCGTGAAGTGTGTGCCCTCCCTTACCTGTGGTGCCTATGCCTCTAGGCATCTATCAGATGATAGTTTAACTTAATTTCCTTGTGTGGGATCTCTCCAAACTGGGATTATATGTTACGTTGAAATCGCCTCCCCATATGACGTGTTGACTCTGTATCAAAGATCCTGGCCCAGAGTGTTTCAAAGTACCCGGGGTCATCCACGTTTAGCCCATAACAGCAGACCAAGGGGACAGTTTGGGTACCCAGCCTCCCCCCTGCTATACAATACCTTCCCTCCGAATCGCATGAAGCTCCAGCCATCTGGAAGGGTACCTGTTTCTTAACTAATATTGCAGTGCCACGGGCATAGTTCGAATAGGAAGAGAATATTCTAGTCTCCGCCCATTTGCTAGCAAAAGTGACCTGTGTATTACGTTGACAGGGAGTCTCTTGTAGCATAGCAATGTGCACATTATGTCTATCCAAATAGGATAAGACCTGTCTCTTTTTCCTGGGATCCCCCAATCCTCGCACATTCCATGTAAGTATGTTAAGGTCAGTCCTAGGTGCCTCAGCCATAGTCTCTGAGTGTCTGCACCATGTATACTAGCATACAGGAAGGACTTTCCCCCTCGACCGACCCCCTACTCCTCCTAACCACACTGCAATGGATATCTTGATATCTTGATCATTCTCGTACCAATGGACCTCTACGTAGTTACACTTGTATACCGTTAACTCTAAACTCCACAACTTCACAACCATACACCCCTCTCCTCT
This sequence comes from Lissotriton vulgaris, assembly GCF_964263255.1. Lineage (NCBI taxonomy): Eukaryota > Metazoa > Chordata > Amphibia > Caudata > Salamandridae > Lissotriton > Lissotriton vulgaris. The sequence goes on from NC_141688.1 coordinate 30,614,813, forward strand.
CCTTCCCACCTCCCACTGAAGCAACCCAATTTTGCCAGCATCAGTCACCCTCCCCCTCCTTCTTCCCCAACATCAATGTCCATGTAGTCTCTATATCCACAGCAACTCGTAGGCTGCTGGTCATTACTGGGGTACTCCCTCTGGGGGCCATCCTTAGAGGCCATTTTCTAGAGGGCTACACAGCCACTCCCCTCCCGTTGAGGCCCTCCGTGATGAAACTTGTCGGGTCCTTTACCTCAGGGAGGGGTGGGCCGGAACTCTATAACTTCTAACAACTGGTGCTGTTTATAAAGACTCACCCATGCCAATTTACCTTATCCATTTTATACTTGCCAAGTCCAAAACATTGTTCGTTCTGCACTGACTATACAGTCACTGTGGATTTTCTTCCACTCTAGCAGGGGAGGATCTTTGGGAACCGTTACGACTTCCTCTGTCTCGATTCATTTGTTTCACCGTACAGAGATAGACTTCCACTTGGCTAGAGTTAGTGAAGAATCTTTGTTTGCCTTGGTGCGTGACCCGTAATTTTGCCGGGTAGAGCAAAGCATAATCAATCTGCGCTTCTCGTAACTTCTTCTTGACTTCAATAAACTTTCTACGTTCTTCTTGCACTAAGGGTGTGCAGTCTGGATATACTGAAAAAGTATTACCTTCGTAAGTCAGCGACTGCTTGTTTCTAGCAGCACGCAGGGCCACATCCCTATCACGATAATTCAACAACCGTGCAATAATGGGCCTGGCTGCTGCACCAGGTACAGGCCTCGGTCCGAGGGATCTATGTGCTCGTTCGACAATGAATTGAGGGGAGAACGCTTTTGCTCCCACAGCGATTGTCAACAGTTTCTCCACATATTCCTCCATTTTGCCAGTGTTGGTAGTCTCCGGAATACCTACCACCCGTATGTTATTGCGCCGGCAGCGCGCTTCCAAGTCCTCATTTTTGGCCGCTACGGTCCTCAGGATTTTATCCATACGTGCAAGTTGAGTCGTATGTCCCGCCGTGATGTCATCATTGTCAGATATTCACCTCTCTGTTTCGATGATGCGTTCCTCATGCGCATACATGCTTGTGTGCTATCGCGTCCATTCTTGAAGACATGCGATCAACCTTATCCACCACCGTCGCGAAGCCCTGCCTCATTTCTTGCAGTATATTAACCATATCTGCATTCTGCGACACCGCACCTCGTTCCTCCTCTACAGTCTCCGCCTCACTTTGCTTATGTTTGGACACAGTCTTAGAGTTTTCGAAGGTAAGTTTCGGCTGCCTAGTATCTGACTTCCCCATTGCTCTACCAAGTGTCTTGCTTTTATTAAATGGAATCAATGTATACTCTCCCCTCTATGTTTCTCCAGCTGGTGCAGGGTCACTGTAAGCCGATTTCAGGCACCTGTGCCCCTCCACTGCACTTTGCTCAGGTTGATCGGTTCTTGACAGGTATTACAGCCTCTCGAATGCACGCTCAACAATGACTTAGACCTCCACTGTCGCAAGAATCACTCAGTATTGCAGAGGGAATAAGGAGGGCAGCAGTCCTCGCAAAATTCTTGTGTATCCTTCCCTATGGAGCTGGCCTCGCCGCTGTTGCTGTACCACGCTTTTATCCACCTCCTATGATAGCGCAATGGCTGCCGTTCCCAGCCAGCCCGACTTCTTGATCATTTGCACTCTCCCACGGTCCCAATCGCCACCCCACTATATCCTCGATGGAGTATGCAGCAGTCCGCTTAGATTCCAGCCGTATTATGGGGCTCCTCGGTGCCCCTGCAGGGCAATTAACCTCATCCCCCCGCTCTCTCAGCAACGGTCTATGGTTCCAGTGCTCGCGTCTAATACCGCAGGGTTTCAGGCACCTCTCACAGCTCCAATAAACACCATACAGCACTGTATGCTATTCTACCCACTTTGGAGGTATTCCATCACTCTCTTGCACCAGCCGATTCTTTAGCTGCGCTTCTCAAAATGGCGCCTTGCAGTCCTGCTGCTCCGGCTCCGTCGTCCAATTTTGAAACTGGAGCCCACCCCAGCTTCGCGTTTATTGTGTCCCCCGCATCTATGCAACGTGCGCCTGTCCCCCGTGGCACCTCGTACACCGGAACACTCGTATCCCTTTGACGATGGAATCAGTGGCCGCGCCTCACCTCTATACTACGGGCCCGCTATTCTCCGGTATTGTCTGCCGTTTCTCAACATGAGGTGCACCACTCCTGGAAATCCTATGATCACACAAATACCTACACTCATAGTCCAGGCAGTCAGCCATTCCCCGTGTACTTCACGGCAACTCCTTCCACCTTTCTCGCAGTGTGCTTGGGGCCTCTCTTCCGCTCCTCCGACCGCAGGCTTTCCCAGCGCTCATCCTCGCTGCATGCGTCCGGCGGTTTCCAGCTCAGCGCTCGGGTGAAACTCGAGTCAGCTCCCGTTTCCACAGTACTTGACCAATCGGCCTCAGACTTTCACCGAGTGTGCTCCGGGTCTGCAGTTACAACTTGGCTAGTTTTTGTCAATCAGCACCTCTGTTATCAGCAGGATAAATGTAGGATATTGGGTCCGGCCATCAGGAGCCTCACGTACGTGTGGCCATACTGTTGCGCGCCCTCTAGCACCCCCCTTCCCTTTTTAAAGTTTCCTCATCCTTACCCTTCTCGCCAGAGTGGGTGCTCAGAGGACCATTTGCTGCTTTTACAGCAGGAGGTTCTTGCTTTGCTTCAAAAAGGTGCAACAGAAGTGGTTCAGGATCAGGAAAGGGGTCAGGGTTGCTACTCCCAGTATTTCCTGATCCCCAAAAAGGATGGTCGTTTGAGGCCTATCTTGGACCTCAGGATTTTGAACCTTTACCTCAGGCAGGAGAAGTTCAAAATGTTGACCCTCGCACAGGTTCTTCTTGCACTGCAACAGGAAGACTGGATGGTGTCCATCGATCTACAGGATGCATACTTTCATCTTCCTATCCTGAAGTCGCATCAAAAGTATCTCCGGTTCACGGTAGGGTCACAACACTACCAGTTTGCGGTCCTCCCGTTTGGTCTTACTTCAGTACCGCGAGTCTTTACAAAGGTGATTGCAGTGGTAGCAGCTCATCTCAGAAGGTTGGGGTGCCTGTTTTCCCCTACCTGGACGACTGGCTACTCAAAGCGTTGGTTTCGCGCCACTTGCAAGTGACAACTCAGCTGTTGTTCAGATTGGGTTTCTCGATAAATGTACCCAAATCTCACCTGGTGCCTTCTCAGCGCAGCCTGTTTATAGGGGCCATACTGGACACGTCTGTGTGTCGAGCATACCCGCCTCCTCAGCGAATTCTCGACATTCAGGAAATTATTCCTTTGTTACACGATGGAGCGGTTGTTCCAGTCCTGAAGGTTCTTCGCCTGCTCGGTCTGTTTGCTTCCTGCATTCTGTTGGTCAACCATGCACGCTGGCATATGAGGGCACTCCAGTGGTGCCGCCGCAAGCAGTGGTATCAGAGCAACGGAGATCTCAGGGAGAAGATAAAAATCTCCAGAGAAACTGCAGCAGATCTATCTTGGTAGAGTGTGCAGGGCAAGCTGTCGCAAGGAAAGCCCTTTCAGGCTCCTCCGCCGGTGGCCACAGTGATCACGGACGCCTCCACTCTAGGGTGGGGTGTTCATTTGGGGGATCTGGAGATCAAAGGTCTTCGGGCTCCAGAAGAAAGGTTGTCTCACATCAACCTGTTGGAACTGCGGGCGATACGTTGGCGCTCAAGGCCTTTCTCCCTTCCCTTCGTGGTCGGGCGGTTCAGGTCCTGACGGACAACACCACCGCGATGTGGTACATCAACAAACAGGGAGGGGTAGGGTCGTTCCGTCTCTGCCGAGATGCTCTGCTACTCTGGTCCTGGGCTCAGGGTCTTCAGATTTGTGTGTTTGCAAATCATCTGGCCGGAGTGTTAAATGTTCGTGCGGACAGTCTCAGTCGGCGTTACTCAGCCGATCATGAGTGGCGGCTTCATCCGGAGGTAGTCCATCACATCTTTCAAATGTGGAGGTCTCCTCGGTTAGACCTGTTTGCCACTCATGAGAAGGCGCACTTCCCAATGTTCTGCAGTCTCCAGCGTCCGATGCGGGGAGCATTGGGGGACGCGTTTCAGATAGATATGAGCTCTCAACTCCTTTACGCATTTCCTCCCATACCCTTGATCCCTCGGGTTCTGAGGAAGATTCGTCAAGACCAGGCCCAAGTTACATTGATCGCTCCGGATTGGCCAAGAAAGGTGTGGTACACAGACCTGCTTCACCTCTCATTGCACCCTCCGCTCCGTCTCCCTCTCAGGGCAGACCTCCTATCGCAGTCGCAGGGGCAGGTTTTACACCCCCACCTCCAGAGTCTGCACCTTCATGCCTGGAGATTGAACGGGGAAACCTGAGTTCTTTCTCTCTCCCAGTAGAGATAGTGGACATTATTTTATCATCCAGACGACACTCCACTAAATCTGTTTACTCTTCCCGATGGTCCAGGTTCCTAGCCTTTCCATATAGTTCTCGGAAATGGTGCTCCTTTGCCACGGCCAGGACTGCCTTGTACTTAATCTTCCTCTCAAATGCCCTGAGCTTTACAAAGGTCACTCGATGCAGCTCTTTACCATCTGGTTTAGAAGCCTCAAGGCTGCATGCAGTTTTTTGCATCCATTTTGTTTTTGGTTCCTTGCTTGATTCCCTGACGCGTTTCGAGGCAGAACGCCTCTTCCTCTTGGGAGCTGCACAGAAATAATGAATGCCTCACCAGTTTTGTCTCACTGATTGTTTTATTGAGAACATCGCCTCCTTAAGGATGTAACAAGCTTCAACAAACAACACAGAGACAATGAACTTTCAAAATGAACTTTTAACACAATACTCACCCTTAGAACTACGCGCACCATCATGCCATCGGGCAACCGTGTGCCACGCCCATGGAGGCGATGTTCTCAATAAAACAATCAGTGAGACAAAACTGGTGAGGCATTCATTATTTCTGTGCAGCCCCCAAGAGGAAGAGGCGTTCTGCCTCGAAACGCGTCGGGGAATGAAGCAAGGAACCAAAAACGAAATGGATGCAAAAAACTGCAAGCAGCCTCGAGGCTTCTAAACCAGATGGTAAAGAGCTGCATCAAGTGACCTTTGTAAAGGTCAGGGCATTTGAGAGGAAGATTAAGTACACGGCAGTCCTGGCCGTGGCAAAGGAGCACCATTTCCGAGAACTATATGGAAAGGCTAGGAAGGAAACCCTTTCTTTCCGTGAAAGCGTGTAGCTCTAGGCAAAACGAAGCCTGCAGTTTTTGAAATCCAGCCTACTTAAGGATGTAACAAGCTTCAACAAACAACACAGAGACAATGAACTTTCAAATTGAACTTTTAACACAATACTCACCCTAAGACCTACACGGACCATCATGCCATCGGGCAATCGTGTGCCACGCCCATGGAGGCGATGTTCTCAATAAAACAATCAGTGAGACAAAACTGGTGAGGCATTCATTATTTCTGTGCAGCCCCCAAGAGGAAGAGGCGTTCTGCCTCGAAACGCGTCGGGGAATCAAGCAAGGAACCAAAAACGAAATGGATGCAAAAAACTGCAAGCAGCCTCGGGGCTTCTAAACCGGATGGTAAAGAGCTGCATTGAGTGACCTTTGTAAAGCTCAGGGCATTTGAGAGGAAAAAAATAAATATATATATATATATATATATATATATATATATATATATATATATATATATATATATATATATATATATATATATTTATATATATATATATATATATATATATATATATGTGTGTGTTTTGATGTATTATATATAAATAAGAAAATGTGTCAGTCCGCCCTTCTGCCTCGGTGGCACGGAAAAAATGGGTGGAACTGACGTCATCACACCGACGACGTCCTTTTGTGGCTCTGGTGATATCACGAGATGCCACTTGCAGAACCGGTCCATTGTTACGTCCTCATTGGCGTGGGGAGAGCTAGGAAAGAATTTCCCAAGGAATGCTGGCGCAGGGGGTATTCAAAAGGTGAGGAATCCACAGGCAGATATTGTATCCACCAGAAAAAGCGTCACCGAAGGTATGTAATCTCTTCCTAACAGGTTTACTGGACTGGAGTCGCATACAACAAACGCTTGCATTTCTTTAAAATTGCCTAATCTAACTTTCATTGGTTCTGTAACTGGGGTACTAATTTGTTTATTAGAAATGCCCACTACTTGGATAGCTTCTCCCGAGTGGGGTAGGTTTGAAACGTCTGCTGTTCTCACAGTAGAGCGGGTAGCGCCAGTGTCCAACAGAAAGGTAACCTAATTTCCTTCAACCTTTCCCTCAATGTATGGACCTGACTGATCTACCTGCAAGGAAGCGCAAAGTACGCACTCCTCGTCCTCCCCTCTCAGGCACCGTCAGAAACTATCTTCATCAAAATACGTGTCACTCAAAAGAAATTGGGGTGTCTCTGTATCCCTTTTACCACTTCCCTCCCAATTTGTGGTATTTACACTGTATGTTGTTTGACTCCCAGGAATTGGCATAGGCGCCAATGATAACTGGCTTTGTATTACCTGTTGTTACTGTTTTTGCGATACCTCATTCTGCGTCTGTGAATTCAAATTGTTAGTTTGCATGTTATTATTTAGTACAGCCTTACACTCGTTCTTCCAATGCCCCAACTTGCCGCACCCATGACAAGGAAAATTCATCTCGGTTAAAGTTTCCCCTAGGTTTGCACCCATTTCCATCTCCTTGGGTCTGAATATTTTTCATTTGGAATTCTTGTTGCTCTGCTAATTTTACTTGTGCCCACATTACTTTTTCTTCTAAATTCTTTTGTTTATTTTCTAACTCCTCTCCACAATATTTTGCGTATTTAAAATGTCATCTATCGGGTTGGCCTGCCAACAGATCTTATGATCTTTAATCATTTGCGAAATTTCTGGTTTTAACCCTGACACAAACCGATAAATAAAATGGGTGATGTCTTTTGTATCAATGCTTTCTAAGCCACTGTACTGCTTGAATACCTGTAAAAGGCGTTCGTAGTATGCATGTACTGATTCATCTTTATTTTGGGTAGTTCTGTTTATTCTTGTCCAATCTGTTTCTTTTGGGGGTACCTTTCCTTTCAAGTACAGTATTACTTTATTATATTTTTTCACCACTTCATCTGATGGAGCTCCTGTTTTTGGATCTCTAGGGTATTCATCATTAGGCCAATCAACTGCTATTTTACACTCTGTCCACAAATCTACAGGAATGACAATGTCAAATAACCCATCCAAATCTTTTAGCAACACTTTCGAGACCTTCACAAATCTTTCGACCTGCCTGTACCACTCTACAGGTTTCGCTCTGAGTTTTGGGAAATCATTCGTAAATGATAGAATATCCTGTTGAGACCATGGAACATGCACATAACCTCCTCCTGGCACTTCTCTCATCGGGCACAATGTTTCTACTTTCTCTGATTCTTTCAACACATATTCAGATACAGTGCTTTTTGCTTGAGCTTCTTCCTTTTTCTTTATCCATCTAGCTTTCCATCTGTCTAAATCACCCCATTTTTGCAACAGTGATAACAACTCTTTGATCTGCAATTTACGACCTGACACATTCATGTTTTCTAAATCTTTATCAGAAAATTCAGCTCAATATGGTTTCTGTATCACTTAAGATTTACCAATATAAATTCCCATTTCATTTGCCAAACTCGTTAACTTTTCATGAAATGTTTTTGTATTACGAGTGATACTTCGACATATAAACAACAATTCATCTTCATTTAATGTATTTAATCGGTCTAACCCCACATTTCCAGAAAGCAGTTCTTCTAACTTAACTCTTAATTTAAAAATATCCAATCTTTTTGGCTGTGATTTTGGTTTTTCTATTTCTCTAGACCATCTTTCAATTTCTTCTGGGGTAACTACAGTAGCACTTCTCGTACCTGATGAGGTTTCCATTTGTACCTATTTTTACAGGTGTAGTTTTCCTAGCTGAGCTACTTACTGGTTCTCTTATAGGTAAATGCATTAAAGATATTTCTGACTCATATTCACTTGCTTGATCATCCACTATTAATGTTTCTTTTCTTGGCTGTACTTCAGGTGTAGTTAGAACAGGAGGTCTAGAACTGGTTTGCTTATCTCCATATAAAGGATCGACAGGACCTATAGTCACTGGAGTCGTTAAAGCTACAGGACTTATATTTAACTGTGTAATTTTTTGAATTAACTAATTGCTTTGTTTTTTTATTGCTTCTAGTTCCTTTTCTTGTAACACTTTTTCTAATGATGCCTCATGTATTACTTGTGGAACTAAAGGTGGCCTTAAGAACGGAGCACTAGGATTAACTTGATTTTGCTCCTCATTATAAGGTGGCGGATATTTCATTAGTAAATCCTCCAAGTAATCAATATTCTGGATCAACACTTGTCATTAGATTTTTAGTTTTCTCTGTACTTTTTCTTCCTGTTTGTTCTTCTAAAGCTCAGACAGGATATAATCCTTCCACTAACATGGACTGCCTCCATTGTTTCATTTGCTTATCTCTCGTCTCTTTAGGAAATTTAGGATAAAATGTATTCAAATTCCTATCACTTCTAGATCTATCTCGCTCAATAGCTTCTGTTTCCCATTCCTCTAATGCCTCATATTGGGTTAATCTAGGATCTAATTCATTCATGCGTGCTCTTACATTATACAAAACTCTACCATTGAAGGTACCATTTTCTGGAAATGCCAAAATTCCATCATCTTTTGTATATTCTATCCAGTTTTCTAACCATATGCAAGTGTGATAGCCCCTTTCAACCATCATGTATGATGCAGGCGTATTCGGTGGTGGAATAATAATCCCTTCTCTGTTTTTTTTCAGTTTATCCTTTTTAAAGAAATGTTTAACTTTTTTTACAAATGACATTTTTCTTTTATCTCCGTACATGATATAAGGTCTCCCTCTAATCATCTGTTCCTTAGCAAAACCCAGATATTTTCTATCTGGTTTATTTCCTATGAATCCTGGATCTAAATGCCACATATAATTTATGCCGCTTTTACTTTGTGATGACACTCAGTTGTTTACGAAAAGCCCCCAATACCAATGCGTTTCTTATTTTCATTGACCAATCAACAATTAGAATTCTCACGCTCCTGTACTCACCCCTCCTTTACAATATTACCTCAGCTACACACCCGCTATACAGATAAGTCCCTAAAACAGTGCTTCCGGTTTTACCTAACCATGCACTTACTTCCACAGGCAAGTGACCTCACTACAGTGTGGCTTCCATTTACTGTATTTAATGTAATTACATTAACCAACTAACTACAACTAACTACCTATCTTAACTAAACCCTAACCATCACACTGCTACCAAATAACCTGATAGAGCGCAAGCTCACCTGCTCAAATTTTAACATAGTCACCTGGGCCCATAAAACCTTATATACATTGGACAGGTAAACCTTCACTCAATCAATTTTGTATAACCATTCGGGACCTAATACCATTTAACTTACCAATCCTAGTCACCGATACCTAAAGTCCTGGAGGATCAAGGGAGTTAGCAAGAAAATAAGTAGTAGAATAACATAACGTTTCATAAAATAACCACAAACTCGGGAGAGGTTTAAGATCTTTATCTAAGGTACATTCTTAAATGTTTGAAACCATCGTAAATCAAAAATTGCTCATTCAGTTAGAAAGATGAATTTCAAAATGAATTATGCAATGAATTGGAAAGAAATGTCGTTAAACATTTAAAACATAGGGTGGGTAGAAAAAGGGAAAACAGTACAATGACAAACCCACACTTTATAGTTACGTAGAATGGTGTGAAGACCAACCCTGGCCACGGGCTGAGATAAAGAATAGGAACCCCAAAGTGCAGGTGCCAGCGAGAAGGAACAGGTGCAGACCAGAATCAGGACAGGTTAAGGACCAAATTGAATCAGGAAAGGACCACCACAGGCTAAGATCGGCACCACAGCTAAAGTTCAGAGCGCCAGCGTTGTAAGCCCTCTCTGCAGCTAACAGTCGAACCCCGATTGGGTCATCGAACTCCTCTCCAGAACCCCGATTGCGTTATCGAACCTTCTGACAGAGTGCTCCGCCAGCACTCTGCTCTCGATCACCTATTGAGTGAGTTGGGTCAGTGACAGGTTAGCTATTTGGACAAGTCGGACAAACTAACTAGCTAAGCCTACCCTAGTTATACTATTTTCCAGGTCAGTGTACCACCCTCCACACTAGGCTGGCTGGAGTCAAGAGAGATGTAACCTGAATTGGAAGATTAATAAAGAAGACCTAAATATACATCCTGGCTCCTGGTGTCTTTCTACATAGGACACAACAACTTCTTCAGTAACCTTCTAGATGTGACATGCTCAATCAAAATCTATTTGATCTCAAACTCTCTATTTCTCCTTCTCACAATAAAAAAAACTGAAGTATTGATCTCTATTTATAACATAGACAAAAGTATGATCCAAGCCACTGACACTTACCCAAGACAATTCAGATTCCAATTCTTCATTCTCTTGAACCTCAAAACCTTTATGCTAACACATGGCCCCTGCATGGTAATCTTTAGCCCAACTCCTTTCTTAGCTAGTGACTTCCACTACCAGGTCTTAACTTGTCCACCCACCCCTCTAGTGCACTCCACACTAAACCTCCCATAGCTGCATAATGTGATCAGACTACCTTTCTATGTATTAAAGTTGCTCTCCTCACACATTTGCAATCTTTCAACTGCTCTGTTGAAGTAAATTGCCCTCCAGCTCCAGGATGTCAAACCCAACCTCTAATAGTGAAATACCTACCACGACTTCCTGGGCAATGAAATACCTACCTCCCAATGCAACACTGTCTGCTGCTGATTCCCTCTCAGACACTTCAGAGCCCTTACAGAATATTGATTTGCAAAGTTGAAGGAGAACCTCCTCCCTTAAAAATCTTTCCACTACAGGAGGTTTCCGCTCACCACCACTCACTCAGACAAACAATCAGAGATACACTTAGGCATAAGAATGAGGTAAAGGTACAGTGAGGCAGCAGGCATCCAATAATGGCACAAGTTTACGCATACCACCACTCACTCAGATATACACTCCGAACTACACTCAGGGATATGAACCCTCTGATGTAAGCAATAATAGAGTGAGCTGGTGGGTGTTTGCATGGTCACCCCATATCTTTTGCTAGTAGCTGTGTAAAAACGCAATTCGATTTGACAAAATAAACTCTTGTGACAGGTAAAATCTCCCTTTTAAATATGAACATGTCACTCCTATGTAGCCCTTGTGGCCCACAAGGCAAGATGCATTGTATTTCAATATATGAAATATAGAAATTTCATGTAAACATGTCCTTACATTGACTAGAACCCAAAAGCAATTTTCCACTGTGGCAGGCCTACCTGTCTTTTGTAGAAAACCAGACTGCAGATGAAAATCCTAATTTGTATCTCAGGAATGGACTAGCTAGAAAAATAATCAAAGAACACTTTTTGTTAGTTATTAACAGTTATTAAATATGCAATTCAATGGCGTAGTCAACTTTTTAATAAATATTAAGGAAAAGTAACTTTTAGAAAGTTACCCTTTCCCTTCATGAAGTTCTTTGAGGCTAATTTGCATTTTCTACCTAACTTCTCCTATCCAGTAATTAACATTTGAATAGGTGCATATTTTTTTCCCAGAAGCAATGTGATTGACAGGTTAACCTTAATAGGGAGGGGTGACTCCTTGGAGCTCAGCAGAATGGCGAGGGCTGAGAGCATCCTCTAATAGTGGAAAATACTGTTGGAGTGTCAAACCCTGCTTGACATGTCTGCTGGGATTACATATAACACTAGGGTGCCCTTGAAAGGATGGGAACACAATGCCAAGATAATTCTTGCATATCCACTGTCTGATTGGTAATTCCCTACTTTTGTTCTACCAGAATTTTGTCTCTGGATTTATTTGGAGAACAATGCCTGCTTCAAAATGGATTGTAGTTTTAAATGGGGCGGACACTAGGTCTACCATTGTACACTTCCCAAACACACACACCCAGCCATCAGAGTCCATATTTAGAATGGCTGAAGACTTTTGCCATCTTGAAAATGACTAAATGGACAGTATTGGCCCCAGGAACCTTTACCCCATTGTTTTCGGCGTGTCAAGCAGGCATTCCCACCCACCAGGCATAAATGTGGCACCTCCAGGCACACTCCTCAGAAACTACTGGATCTGAGGAAATACAGAAGAGGGCTAGACTTCCTACCTCTAACCTGAGAGGGACCCTGAAGAACCGGACCCTTCCCCCCTTACTCCCCACTTATGCCCAGGGCAAAGAAGTGGACTCCAATGGTCATAAGGATGACCTCCTGTTAAAGCTACAGGGACAAAACAAGTTACTAGAGGCCTTTTCTTGCAACTGCCAAGCTGTTGCAGAGGCAACTGAACCTAGACTGGACCCTGTTGTTGGCCTTTGCTTGACACCCTGTGAGTCTTTATGTGCCTCCCCCGCAGTGCTAGGGAGGCTTAGGAGTGTACTCCTGAGGTGGATGGGTACTTAAAGGACTAAGTTAGGTGCTAAAATCTTTGCCTAGGAAAAATCTGTCTTTGTGTGTCCGAACCGCTCCCCATCAAAGTCAACCTCAAAATAAACCCTAGTCCCCATCTATCGCGACCATTGACTATCATTGACACTTTGTGCTTCTTGGTACTATTCCTATTAAAACTTTAAAAATTCATATCTCTGGTTCCCTTTAACAGATTTTTGTCATTGTGTTATTACATCATATTATGTTTTTTCATCTTAGTTTGGAATGTTTAGTTTTTTGCATTTTGGCTTTATTATTGTTTTGGTACATCATAACAACTTTACACATTGCCCTAAGATAAGCCTGTCTACTCTGTGCCTCAGCTAACAGGGGGTTGAGCTTAGGTTTACCCTGACAAGGGTTGTGACTGATTATTCCTTGTGGTGGACAATCACCCACCCCAAATAATAATTCAGTTTAGTACAGTGTCAAACACAGATCCAGACTTGGGCCCTCCATTGTTCACTCAGATACACACTCAGGGCTACTCTAAGGAATATAAACGTTCTTGTGGAGCCTAAGGTACAGTGAGGTGGCGGGTGTCCAACGCAGGTCCAGGTTTATTTACACTGACACTCACTGAAATATGCGCACAGGGTTACACTCAGGGATATGAATGCTCTAATGGAAGCAAAGGTAGAGTGAACAGTGGGTCTCCCAATGCAGATCCAGGTTTACCCACACCACCACTCACTCAGATACACACCAAAAGCTACACTCAGGCATATGTACAAAGGAGGCAAAGGTAGCGTGAGGTGGTGGATGCCCAATCCAGGCCAGATTTATGCATACCGCCACTCGTTCGCATATGAATTTGGGGCAATACTAAGGAATATAAACGTGGTGCAAAAGGTACACTAAGGCAGTGGGTGTCCAACATAGGTGCAGATTTGAGGACAATACTACTCACTCAAATACACACTAAAGCCTACACTCAAGAATATGAATATTCCGATAGAGGTACATTGAGGTGGTGGGTGTCCAACCATGGTCCAGGTTTATGCACACCATCACTCATTCAGATACACACTCAGGGGCTATACAGAGGGATATGAATGCTCCGATGGAGGCAAAGATACGGTGAGGTGGAAGTTGATCAATGCAGGTCTAGGTTTACGCACACTGTCACTCACTCAGATACATACTCTGGGCTACACTCAGGGATATGAAAGAAAAGGTAGTGAAAAGGTAGCGTTAGGCGGTGGGTGTGTAAATCCAGGTTCAGATTTACAGAAACACACACCTCAACTGACCCAGATACATACTCTAGGCCATACTCAGCGATATGAATGCTCTAATGAAGGCAATGGTACAATGAGGCAGTGAGTGTCCAAAACAGGTCCCTGTTTATGCATACGACCACTCACTCACATATACATTTTGAGCTATATTCAAGGATACAAACATACCAATGGAGGCACAGGTATAGTGAGGTGGTGAGTATTCAACACAAGTCCAGGTTTACGCACACAACCACTCACTCAGATAAACAATTAGGTGTAGACCGGAGGCTACCATTATATCTCTTAATGCTACCCCTGCAGCACCTTAAAAGAACTTTACAACAATTAAAAACACTAGAACTAGAACGCTCCAGTCATGAATATCCCCTTCACTGAACATTCGTCCTCTTTTAAATGCTGCTCCAAGAGAGATAAGTACCTTTCTGATTTATTTCAACCAGTATGTGTTTTAAGTTTGAGTTCTAAATTGAGATATATGTATGATAGAGGAGGCACGATATGAGCATTGTTTGTGTGAACCTAAGCTTCTAATTTATGGAAGTGTGGGTGGTTTGTTAATTGTTCATGTTAATTTTTTAAAGTACAGTAAAAATGAAAAGCGAAGCACTAGGGTGAAGTTTAGTTTCATGAGAGCGCTGCTTCATTACTGTTTACCTTGGTGAAGGAGCTGATTCGGCTGCGGCCGCAGCTCGTGCATTTTTTTTAAAAGGGAGACAGCTGCTTGTGTGCGCGCTTCCATTAAGTATAATGGGGTGACCCTGTAACCCTCAGAACCTGGGCGGGTAGTTAAACAAACAATAATGGTTCTGTCGGAAGGGAATACCTTTCAACCCGGTATTCCACTCTGTGACTCCAATGAAATGTCCCTGCCGGGGTACATATGTAGTAGCACTAAACAAAGCACACTGACCCAGCTGGTAGAGAAAGTAAATCTTTAGTAATACACTTTCTCAATATTTTAACATATTTTCAGACATTAGTTATGCTGTCCAAACGACAAGTGAACATATACACTACAATACAACGTGGTTTGTGAAGAACTAATGCAGGTTAAAAACATACATACATAAATACATGGTGGTTCAATTACTCAAGATTGCCAACTGTGAACACAATAGTCATTTAGGCAAAATAATTTCTTTTGTTCCTAACAGACTTTGTACAGTTAGATCTCTAGCATGGTGCGTCGACGTTTCGACCCTAGTGGTGATGCGCTGACTACGTGAATCAGGGGCGGGTCTTCATCAGTACTTGGACAAACGGTGGACAGCCTTATATATATTTCTTGGAGAGAATTTTCTTCATGTGTCTGTCAGCCGACTAGACACACTGGATGCTGTTGATGCACTGGTCCTTGAGAGTTTCTTCATGGCACTTGGTAAATATATCCTGGTCAGGGGACGTTTCAGCTATTGCTTGAGCATACGGCAGAGGGCGACCATCTCCTTTCGATTCCGCTTTGTGTACGCGCTTTGGCGCGTGTTAGCCTGTGCTGTTGCCAGGAAGCCGCTTGCAAACGCGGCTTGTGTTAGTCTGCTCTAATCTGAAGAGTCGCTCGAGGTCAACTCGGAGCTCCCCCGCCAACGGAGCATGGTAAGCAGCCAGATTTGCATGGGCAGCATGTGTGAATCATTATACTAACGCACATCCTCTCACAAGAGGTTGCCAGCCATTTTAATTTGAGCTGTGATAGGTAGGAAGAAGTGAAAACGGGATAGCACGGAGGAAGTTTAACGGCCAAATACATTAAGATCTCTTGTCAGTTTTCTTTTGGCATAGAGAGAGATAGGAAGGTGATTGAAGAACTTTATGGAGTCTTGTTGTTGGCACTAAGTTGGTATTTTGGAAGTAAATAGTTTTGGATTATTGGATTTGAGGAAGTATGACAGAAGAACTGGGCAGTGGCTTCGTAGTTACAGACGCAATGTTGAATGAGGAGGTAGTGAATATTTATATAGCATGAAATGAGGAAACAGGTGGAGGAGGCTGTGGCTGTCATTCTGAAGAAAAGGAAAAGAGATTTAGGGTTTGGGTAAGATGTTTTTTCCTTTCTGAAGTAGAAGACGGTGAGGTAGGAAAAAAGAGAATAAAAAAGGCAAGTCATGTAGGAGACATTGTGGTGTCAAAAGGGGGAAAGGATGATTTGTTTGCCATTACAAAGAAGGGTGTCCATGGCAGAATGCAAAGACAGGTGTCCTTAATGGCACACATGGAAAGGTTGCCCTTGGAGGCACACAAGAGGAAGAAGACTTGAAGGGAGAGATGAACATGACTAATATGAATAATGGGAAGGAACTGGATGAGCATATTTTCGATTTGCATCAGGATGATGAGTGTAATGAGGCTTTTGAAGATGTTGAAATAACATGTTCAACAGATACGATTAGGGATCCATTTAGAGGAGACATGTTCACTCCCTTGAATATTAAGCACCCAAAAAGTGGTGATTGGTGTCCTATATAAACGTGGTGCAAAAGGTACACTAAGGCAGTGGGTGTCCAACATAGGTGCAGATTTGAGGACAATACTACTCACTCAAATACACACTAAAGCCTACACTCAAGAATATGAATATTCCGATAGAGGTACATTGAGGTGGTGGGTGTCCAACCATGGTCCAGGTTTATGCACACCATCACTCATTCAGATACACACTCAGGGCTATACAGAGGGATATGAATGCTCCGATGGAGGCAAAGATACGGTGAGGTGGAAGTTGATCAATGCAGGTCTAGGTTTACGCACACTGTCACTCACTCAGATACATACTCTGGGCTACACTCAGGGATATGAAAGAAAAGGTAGTGAAAAGGTAGCGTTAGGCGGTGGGTGTGTAAATCCAGGTTCAGATTTACAGAAACACACACCTCAACTGACCCAGATACATACTCTAGGCCATACTCAGCGATATGAATGCTCTAATGAAGGCAATGGTACAATGAGGCAGTGAGTGTCCAAAACAGGTCCCTGTTTATGCATACGACCACTCACTCACATATACATTTTGAGCTATATTCAAGGATACAAACATACCAATGGAGGCACAGGTATAGTGAGGTGGTGAGTATTCAACACAAGTCCAGGTTTACGCACACAACCACTCACTCAGATAAACAATTAGGTGTAGACCGGAGGCTACCATTATATCTCTTAATGCTACCCCTGCAGCACCTTAAAAGAACTTTACAACAATTAAAAACACTAGAACTAGAACGCTCCAGTCATGAATATCCCCTTCACTGAACATTCGTCCTCTTTTAAATGCTGCTCCAAGAGAGATAAGTACCTTTCTGATTTATTTCAACCAGTATGTGTTTTAAGTTTGAGTTCTAAATTGAGATATATGTATGATAGAGGAGGCACGATATGAGCATTGTTTGTGTGAACCTAAGCTTCTAATTTATGGAAGTGTGGCGACCATCTCCTTTCGATTCCGCTTTGTGTACGCGCTTTGGCGCGTGTTAGCCTGTGCTGTTGCCAGGAAGCCGCTTGCAAACGCGGCTTGTGTTAGTCTGCTCTAATCTGAAGAGTCGCTCGAGGTCAACTCGGAGCTCCCCCGCCAACGGAGCATGGTAAGCAGCCAGATTTGCATGGGCAGCATGTGTGAATCATTATACTAACGCACATCCTCTCACAAGAGGTTGCCAGCCATTTTAATTTGAGCTGTGATAGGTAGGAAGAAGTGAAAACGGGATAGCACGGAGGAAGTTTAACGGCCAAATACATTAAGATCTCTTGTCAGTTTTCTTTTGGCATAGAGAGAGATAGGAAGGTGATTGAAGAACTTTATGGAGTCTTGTTGTTGGCACTAAGTTGGTATTTTGGAAGTAAATAGTTTTGGATTATTGGATTTGAGGAAGTATGACAGAAGAACTGGGCAGTGGCTTCGTAGTTACAGACGCAATGTTGAATGAGGAGGTAGTGAATATTTATATAGCATGAAATGAGGAAACAGGTGGAGGAGGCTGTGGCTGTCATTCTGAAGAAAAGGAAAAGAGATTTAGGGTTTGGGTAAGATGTTTTTTCCTTTCTGAAGTAGAAGACGGTGAGGTAGGAAAAAAGAGAATAAAAAAGGCAAGTCATGTAGGAGACATTGTGGTGTCAAAAGGGGGAAAGGATGATTTGTTTGCCATTACAAAGAAGGGTGTCCATGGCAGAATGCAAAGACAGGTGTCCTTAATGGCACACATGGAAAGGTTGCCCTTGGAGGCACACAAGAGGAAGAAGACTTGAAGGGAGAGATGAACATGACTAATATGAATAATGGGAAGGAACTGGATGAGCATATTTTCGATTTGCATCAGGATGATGAGTGTAATGAGGCTTTTGAAGATGTTGAAATAACATGTTCAACAGATACGATTAGGGATCCATTTAGAGGAGACATGTTCACTCCCTTGAATATTAAGCACCCAAAAAGTGGTGATTGGTGTCCTATGGACCACGCAGGAAAATGTATTAAAACATGGATCCACAAACCCTTGACTAAGGAGTTGCGAAGAGTGATGAAGGCAGAGTGTGCAAGGACAGTCAAAGATTAAAAAGTGTGTAACAACAAATTTGGATCTAGATCTCATTCGTTTTTTGTTCCGACTTGACAAGGATCCTAGAAAAGGACTCAAAAGATCATTAAAGATTTGCCAAGACAAGGTTTTAGATGTTATTGGGTCCCTTTTCAGGGAAGGCCTTGTAAAAGGTATTGGAAAATAAGTGAATACTTTCACTGCCTTGGAAAAGGCGCTCGGAAGCATGAGAAAGAGGGACATCTGAGATATTTCACAGAGGACTGGAAAAAGGTAACACAGTATCATTGGGTATTAGAAGCAATACAAGGGTATGCAATAGAATTTATGGATTGTCCTCCACAAGCAGAAGAGAAAAGGGAAATAAAGATGTCAAAGGAACAGGAGTTAATCGTAGATTCAGAAATAGAGTTATTAATTAAAAAGGGTGCAATAGAATGTATAGAAGAGTCTACAATAAGCTTTATAAGCAATATATTTTTAGTAAATAAGAAGGACAAAGGATAGTGGCTGGTCATACATCTCAGAAAACTGAACAGGTATTCAATATACAGACATTTCAAGGTGGATGGAATCCATAATATGCTAGTTTTGTTGATGGAGAAGGATTGGATAGTGAAATTGGATCTAAATGATGCCTATTTCACTATACCAATGGAAAAGGAGAGTTGGAAATTTCTGCAATTCAGATGAGAAAGATACTTTACCAATTTCAGTGACTTCCATTCTGCCTTCTGCGGCTCGTTGGCGTTTGACAAGGGTGGTCGTGTCATATTTTCATCAGAGGGGAATATGCATGAGTTTTACTTAGACAACATTCTGTTAATGTCATAGGGTCAGGGGGAACTGAGTAAAGAGTTGATACAGGTTTTGAGAAAGTTAAAGGTCTTAGGTTTTTTACTGAACAAAGAGAAATCCATTCTAGAACCATCTCAAAGAATAGAGTATTTGGGTTTCCAGGTAGATACAATGGAGAGTATCTTGTTAAGAAGAAAGTGAAGATGATAAAAAAGGAGTTCCAGATCCAGACTATGACAAAGGAGGTTTTGACTTTGAGGGAATTGGAAGGAAGAGTTACTGTGGTGGAGGAACAATATGGAGGCATGGAATGGACAAGCAATATTTGTGAGTGCTCCACATTTTGTTTTAGAGACAGCTGCAAGTTTGAGTGGATGGGGAGCATGTTTAGGGCAACAACAGACAGGTGGAGTTTGGTTAAAGGAAGAGAAGTCTGGTCATATACATTGTTTTTAGTTAATTGTGGGGTTGTATGCAGTGAACAGTTTTAGGAGAGGTCTAGGAGGACAATCTGTGTTGATGAAGATGGAAAAAGTGTCAGCAGTGGCATATATTAACAGATTGCGTGTAACAAGATCCTAAGATTTGGCAAATTTGTCAAAGGTGTTTTGTAATTTTTGTTTGTAGCGCCGGATAGCAGTAAAAGCAGAATACCTACCAGTGGATTTAAATCGGACCGCAGATTGGAATCCAAGACATTTGATGGATTGCAGGGATTGGAAATTGGTTACGAATTATTTTTGCAGAATAGATACATTTTGGGGTCCATTAGAGGATGACCTGTTTGCAAGTCGATTGACTTACCAGATAGAGGGTTATTTCGATTGGAGGCCGGATCCTTTAGCGTCGCCGGTAGACGCATTCCAGCAGGTTTGGAGAGGGAGAAGAGCATATGCTTTTCCTCCATTTGCAATAATACAGAAAGTACTCATAAAGTTGAGACAGGAAAAATTGCAGATAGTGTTGGTAACACTGTTCTGAGTGCTGCAGGTCTGGTTCTTGTCACTGATGGAGTTAGCATGTGCAGAGCTTTTTTTTATTCCAGCAAGAGAAGGACTTCAAAGGAACACAGTGGGAGAGAATCATCCTTTAGTTCAGAGCAAGGTGCTGAATCTTATTGTTCAGGAAAACAAGTTCTTTCAAGGGACTTTAGAGTTGTGCTGCAGAGTCGCTAGAGGAATCCTGGGCTCCAGGAACTAGGAGTAGGTATAAAGGGATTTGGAGAATATGGGCTAGTTGGTGCATGGAGAGAAGTGTGGATCTCATGGAGGCTCCTCAGGTTGAGGTGATAAGATTTTTAGAGGAGAAGTTTGAAGAAGGATTAGGATATAGGTCAATTAATTGCTACATGTCAGCAATTTCTGCGGGACATTTACTTGTAGATGCTAGAACATTGGTCAGAAATGTTATTACGTGTAGAATTCTAAAGAGTATGAAGTTGAAAAGACCTCCAAAAGCATATTACAGTGTGTTGCATGATGTCAATGCGATGTTGTCACTGTTTTTAAGTTGGCCTGCAAATAGATATTTGACTTAGAGGAGACTTTCCGAGAAGTTGGCAACTTTATTATGTTTGGTAGCATGCAGGAGAGTTTCAGATGTGAAAGAGCTAGAAGTTAGTAACAAGATAATAGGCCCAGATGGGGTGTATTTTAAGATCTGTTAGAGGACAAAGATAATGTCAGAGTTTGTTTATTATCCAAGATTGCCAGAGGAAAGAAAGTTGTGTGCAGTGGCTTGTATGAGTGAATATGCGAGCAGGTGATTGGAATACATAAAGCATGGGAAGAGTCAGTTATTGATATTTTATGTGAAGCCATATGGTGCAGTGAGCACAGCAACAATTGCAAGATGGGTGAAAGATGTCATGAAGGAAGGTGGCATTGATGTAGACAAATACAAATTGCATTTTTTGCGAGGGGCAATGGCGAGTAAGTTATATTTGTCTGGTGGTTGGCTGAAAGAAATTTTGAAGTAGCTGACTGGCCCAGTGTGGGTATTTTTGCAAAGCATCATTTCAGACCAATAAAACGTCTCAAATGTAGTGTTAAGGGGCTTTCAACATGCATAATGATAGCCTCCGGGCTTGAAATTAAATGGCGAGTCTCCGAACGAAGTGAAAAGAGAATCAAGATTGCATTAAAGACACGGAGGCTAACATTATCCCGCCCTCCACAACCCTTCGAAAATAAAAAATAAAAATGAGGGTGAAATGAAGGAGAATGGGAAATGTATTACAAAAGACAGTATGGGTGATATATCAAGGGCCCGATTCTGATGTGGCCGCTTAACGACATTTGCTCCGTCCGAATCAGTTCGTGAACGTATCTTTCCGACCGAATCGAAAAGATTTCTGACCGACCGAGTATGATGCCAATCAAAACCAGACGGCATTCAGAATGACAGAGCCGCACGGGGCAGAATCGTATATCTCTACGGGCTGCGTTTCCAAGCGACTGATTATGATGCTGGATTTAGACAGCCTTTCCAAATCGTGCCTTCTAACTCGAATCAGTAGTCGGAATCAGACTTTTGGGACCCGAAGTGGGCCCCTTGCACCCTGAGCCTTCCCAATCGGGCCCATGTTGGAACCCATGGGTCCCCCCTTACCAACCCTGCACAGTGTGGCAGGCACCAGTGGGTTCCTGCCACAGGGTGACCGATTTTCCCCAGCCACCTGTTTCTTCAATGGGAGCCTAAGCATTCGGTCAGAACACAGGCTCCCATTGAAGTCAACGGGAGTCCAACCAAATCGTATCTGGAAGCATCCAGATGCATCGTACTCAGTCAGTTGGACTCTCCCGAGTCGATCGGAAACCATTCCCAAAGCAATACGGTCGGAATGGTTTCCTAACCGCATTGGAATCTGGCCCCAAGTTTGTTTTGCAATCATGGAAAAAATGTAGAAATAAAAAAGAATGTTAATGGGTTTGAGTTTTTCTCTCAGTAGAATAACAAGCAATAAGGACGCTTTGGAAGGCTTCTTGGTGAATAGGGAGACGGCGATGGAAAGGAGAAAGGATATTTGTAAAAGTAACAGAGGAGGAATGTTCAGTGAAGGGGATATTTATAAAAGGGAGGGTCCTGGTTCTTGGGTTTTTAATTGTTGTAAGGTTCTTTAACCCCTTCTATGCTGATGACGGTCCCCAGCCGTCATGCATCACGGTGCTCGTGTGCTGATGACGGCTGGGGGCCGTCATGAACCCACCCACTTCGAAAAACGCCGCACAGGTGCAGAATCGCGGCCGCGCCCAAGGGGTTAAAAGTGCTGCAGGCGCTGCAATGAAAGATATAAAGCATAATGTTAGGGGGGGCGTGGCTTGGATGCCGAGCGAACAGGCAGCGTGAGCTCGTAGCTCCGCTCCCGATCCCCGCTTTTATCCTGAAAAACCGCACGATATCCATCCTAAAGAGCATCACTCGATCAGTGAAGACCACCTGAACGGCGACGGACCCCCGGGCAACGAATTCAAGGTGTCCCCAGCGCTTATCGACTCGAGGGAAAAACAACAAAGAGCCGAGCGCGAGTTGAGACAAGATGGCGGCCAGAGCTTGAGCTCGAGAACAAAGTTAACCGAGTTCCCTTAGCGCCTCTTTAGAGACAGCCTGGGACTGAGGTGACGTCGCCTGGGCTCGCCTGAGCCTTCCTTCCTGCTGCGGACAGGGGAATTCGTCGGTCCTGTAGTCGAGGCGGACTGGACCTCACACGAACAAAGGCCGAAGAACTAAAGATGGCGGCTACCCTGGCACCCGCGGGGAGCTCAGCGCCTGCAAGCGAAGCAGAGGGGCGCTAGCGGCGCGGACAAGGGCCCAACTAGTAGACATTTGGAAGCATCCTGAGATCGACTCGCGATCGCACGGCGGAGGAATGGGAAACGCTACCTCGCGACGATGCACTGGGGAAGCGCCGGAGTGTGGCCCTAATTGCCGGAGCGGCATTAGCAAGAACGATCACGGCTTGAGGGACCGAGTGCATCCGGAAGGCCTGCTCATTGGAGGTGACACTGGCGGACTTAGTTTAACTATCTCTGAAGGGGCTGAGCGGCCTGGGGACAGTTTTGGCTGGATCCTGTTGGCGACGGGACCGAGGCCTATGCAGCAACACTGAGCAGATAGAGGAGATAACCACCGATACTGGACACGGGTGAATCGCGACCAAGTGGACATTGAAAACACCTGGAGGCCCAGAGCTAGCCGTCCAAACACCGGCGGTGCCGACCCGCTTGCCCTCCCCTCTTCCGACAGCGTGGGGGTGGAAGTCTCCCCCCCCCACTCTTCCAGCAGATCAAATGGGAAAGCCTAGGGGAAAGGTGGAGGAGGCTGCGGGTTCGGGAGCTGCTGACGGAACCCCACAGGCCCCGGCGGACCTGCAGCAATTACAAACTTGCATTTTGGAAGCCATCCAAGCTACGAAAGAAGCGCTGCAGCAAGACATCGCCCAGGTGGCACTGGGACTGGGGCTGTTACGGGCCGACCATGACAAGCTCAAAGATAGGGTCAAAACTGCAGAACACACCCTCAAGGAGATATTGCCTGAGCACAAATCTATGGATTGGCAGCTTCGGGACACGCTCGATCGCATTCAGGCCTTTGAGAGGAGAGCTGAAGATGCGGAAAATCGTGGCAGGCGCAACAATGTGCGTTTGGTGGGCCTTCCGGAACAGAAGGAAGGGGACGATATGGTGGGGTATCTTGAACAATGCCTGAAGACGGAGGTGGCGCCGGAAGGTCTATCACCCTTTTTTACGCTGGAACGTGCGCACAGGGTCCCGGCCCGACCGCCTAGGCAAGGTCAACAGCCCCGCCCGGTGGTGATAAAACTGCTGCACTATAAGGACCGGGACTGGCTGCTACAGAGAGCGAGGGACGTGGGTCCTTTCCAGGTGGATAATAGTAAAGTGACGCTCTTCCCGGACTATACGTATGAGTCACAGAAGCTGCGAGCCTCTTTCTTGTCGCTCAAAAAAGAACTCTGAACGGAAGGAATACCATATTCACTTCTGTTCCCAGCCAAACTCAGAGTGGTGGTGGATGACAAGACGATCTTCTTCCACAATTCAGCGGACGCCTGGGCGTGGTGGGACATGTACAAGGCCGGAACGGATGGAGCAAAATACAGGGAGGAAGAAGAGCGAACCCAGCAGCCGACTCGGAAATCACAAAGGATCCGGGAGAGCCGACAACGGTCTCAAAAGCCTACGGTATCACAAACTGAAGGCGAGAGGAAAGCCGCATTGCAAGTGGTAATAAACCTGTCGGGCACTACGAGATCTAAATCGGGTGACAGTTCGGAAGCGGAGGGCCTGATCACTGGCTCGGAAGCGGAACTATCAGACTTGAATAGTGGTAAGGGCCCGGACGTCACGCCACAGACGTCGGGAGGCCTACTGGACGAATGATAATGGAGATGCCCCACGCTGAACTGGTAAGGTGCCTGGGGAGAGCCGTGGCTGGCAGATGGTATCGAACACTGTACAGCAGGATGGAACTTTGGACTTGGATGGGGGGATTGCGGGATGGGGGGAAGGGGACTAAGTTGACCACCTTCGGAACCGAGCCATGCCTTTCGGGCCCCTAAGACCACTGTAGTGTCGACTACGGTATAGTTTGGTTGTCGGGGTAGGACACAGAGTCCTCGCTAGGTTTGGATGGGAGCTGCGCTCGCGAAGCTGGGCCCTGTTCTGGGTGGGAGCTGAGAGTAGTTGGGGGAGCTCGAGGCGGGGTGTTTGGGGAGGGGGGTTTTGCTGTGTTGGGGCTGGGTGGGATGAGTGTGACCCCGTGTGCCGGGCCGTGCGCCGTTACTGGACCTTGCTGCACAACATGGGACTATGGCTAATATTTTTGTATTTGTATTTGTATGTGGATTTATTAAGCGCGATTGATGCCCGGGGGCGTCCAAGCGCTGAGGGACCGACAGATGTATAGACAGAGGCGGGGGTAGTTACCAGAATTATTGTGGGGAGTTGAAAAGGAGAGTCTTGAGCTGTTTCCGGAATGAGGTAAGATTGGAATTGGCTCTCAGCTATTGGCTCTCAGCTGTAGGGGAAGAGCGATCCATAGCTTGGAAGCGTTATGGGTAAAGGTCCTACCGCCTGCTCTGGCTCTTTTTATTCTGGGTTCGGTGGCCAAAAAAGTCTGGTTTGACCGTAGGTTTCTGCTTGGATGGTAGTGAGAGATTAGGTCGCGGGTGATGATTGGGCCTTTGTCCCAGAAAGCCAAGTGGGCAATA
Organism: Lissotriton vulgaris; assembly: GCF_964263255.1. Classification (NCBI taxonomy): domain Eukaryota; kingdom Metazoa; phylum Chordata; class Amphibia; order Caudata; family Salamandridae; genus Lissotriton; species Lissotriton vulgaris. The sequence goes on from NC_141688.1 coordinate 30,640,189, forward strand.
CACAAGGCTTTGAAGTGGATTCTTTGGCGGACTGGCAGCCAGTGTAGACTGGTCAGACTAGCTCTGACGGATTGTCGGCGTGGGAGCTGGAGCAGTGTCCGAGCTGCACAGTTCTGCACTGTTTGAAGTCTCCGCAATGTGTAGTCTGGTGCAGCAAGGTATAGGACGTTATTGAAGTCCAGGCGGGACTGGATCAGACCCTGGATGGCCACTTGTTTTGCCTCCATAGGTAAAAGATGGAGAATTTTTTTGAGCATTTTAAGAAGGCCAAAACAGGTGGCAGACAGTTTGGTGGCTTGTGTGTCGAATGACAGGGATTTATCGAGCCACACCCCAAGACTCTTGATGTTGTCCTTGGGTGTTGGGGGGGTGCCCAGACAGGGTGGCCACAGGGAATTGAAGGAGCTAGGATTCGCGGGACCTAGAAGCATCAGCTCCGTCTTGTCCCCGTTTAGCTTGAGTGATCAGGAAGACATCCAGCTTTTTACTTCCTCAAGGCATTTACAGAGTCCCCCGCTCATGGGGATGTTGGCCTCATGCGCCAGTGTGACCACCAGCTGGGTATCGTCCGCATAGGAGATGATCTTAACTCCATACGGACGAACAACCTCAGCCAGTGGCCTCATATAAATGTTAAATAGCGCCGGGCTTAAAGCGGAGCCTTGTGGGACTCCGCACCTTAAAGGTCTGCTGGTAGATACTGATTCACCGTCGAAAACCTGAAAGGATCTGTCTTTCAGGAAGGACTCGAACCATAGCCAAGCCTGGTGCTTGACACCTACATTAGCCAGACGGTTAAGCAGGATGTCGTGGCTGACCATGTCAAAGGCCGCGCTGAGGTCAAGGAGGATCACTGCCACTGATCCTCCTTGGTCCAAGATTTTTCTGGATTCTTCGGTGACCTTGAGGAGGGCGGTCTCGGTTCTGTGCTTGGGTCGGAAGCCTGTCTGGGTGGGGTCTAGCAGTTGGTTAGTTTCTAGGAAGGTGACCAGAAGGCTGTTGATGTATTTCTCCAACACCTTGCACAGCCAGGGAAGCAGGGAGATTGGCCGATAGTTGCTGAAGTCTAATGGGTCCAAACTGGGTTTCTTCAGCAGTTCTTTAACCATGGCCCTTTTCCATCCAGGCGGGACCGTGCCGGAGGAGATAGAGGCATTCAGGAGGTCCATTATGATGGGCAGGGTGACCTGAGATGCCGACATTATAATGTCTGGTGGGGCTGGGTCGTTGGGGGAGCCAGATTTGACTTTCCGGGCTACAGTTTCCAGAGATGCCAGATCTAGAAGGGGGAAGTGAGCTAGTGTAGTGGGGGTCTGTGGGGTAGGGTTTGCCAAGACTGAGTTAGTCGAGGCTGGGGCGGAGGTGGCCAGGGGGGGAAAGGAGGCGTAGATTTTGTCAATTTTTTGATGGAAAAATGCTGCCACATTGTTGCAGTGCTCTGTGGATGTGGTAACAGGTAGGCTGGGTGGTAGCTTGGTGAGATTTTTTACTATTAGGAAAATCTCCCTAGGTTTTGATTTGGCAGACATGATTTTGTTAGAAAAATATGCTGCTTGAGTGGCTTTGATTTCTTCTTTGTACTCTTTGAGTAGCGTTCGATATTGGGTTTTTTCTATTGGAGAGAAGTCCAGACGCCATTTCCTTTCAGCTTTCCTGCATAGGCGTTTCTTTGCCCTAAGGGCCTCTGAGTACCATGGTGCCGATTTATGGGAACGTTTTAGAGTGGCTTTTCTTTTGGGGAGAGTGTTGTCAAGGGATTGGGTGATCCAGTCTTCATAGGTCTGGTTAGCTAGGCATGGGTCCTTGTTATGGAGAGGAGGGTTGCTAGCGAGTTTGCTCATCCATTTGTCGACTGGAAGGCGGGACCAGGCTCTTGCTATTCGTACTGTGGGTTTAGTGGTTGGGGGTTTGAGTGTGGTCCAGGTGAAGGGGACTAGTAAATGGTCAGTCCATGGAAGGTGGATTGGTGGGCTAGATGTAAGATCTGCACAATTGCTGAACACAGGGTCCAGCAAATGGCCTTTGACGTGAGTGGGGGACCTAACGATTTGAGTTAGCTGCAGCGCTGCTAGGTCATTTATCATCATGGTAGCTATGTGATCGGTTGTGGAGTCAAAGTGGCAGTTAAGATCCCCTAACAGGGTGAAGTTCGAGGAAGTGCTGACACGTTCTGCCACAATCGAGGCGAGAAGGTTGTGGAATTGTTTGGGAGGGCCTGGAGGGCGGTAAATTAGAGTACCTGTGAAGCAGGTGTTAGGGGAGAGTTCGAGGCAGAAGGCTAGGCTCTCGCAGTCAGGTATGGTCTCCGGAATAACTCGACAGAGGAATTGGTCTTTGTAAATAATAGCTAGACCTCCTCCTCTGCCCTCAGGGCGGTCCAGCCGAGTGATTTGGAAGCCGGGAGGGAGAGCTGTGATTACCGCGGGGTCCGAATCTGTGGCCAGCCATGTTTCTGTTAGGAAAACAATGTCTGGCATACGTTCTTCCAGCAATAATGCAAACTCTGCCCTGTGTTTGGGCAGGGATCTGCAGTTGAGCAAGAACATGCGGTACTCATGTGAATGGTCTGGCGCCGGCTTAGGTTTCAGGGTTGATTGACAGGAGGGGCAGGTATGTGGGATGTTTTCTGCATGAAACTGGGACTGAAGGCAGTCCCTGCCGGTATGTCTTAATCCCATGAGAGTTTCCGAGCTGTAATGTCTAGGTTTTGTAGCCGGGGATATAGGGGGGGTAGCCCTAGGCCCGGTCTCGGCACGGACGAGCACAGACGAGCTTGCCTTATGCGCGCCTTCGGCGCGCATTCGTCGCGCCCGCTGCGCTCGTCCGCTGCGCTTCCGGTACATGCACATGTTTTGAAGGGAGGGGATAGGTGGAGGCGTGGCCTCTAGTGGGCGTGTCCCAATCAGGGCGAGGGGAGATAATTAGACGGGAAAAGCGGCAATTTCGCCCTTACCAGCGCTCGTTTTCAGCGGTGAAAGGTGCCTGCACACAAAGGATGTGTCCCAGGAGGGGTGAGTGAGTTAAAATTCAAGTGCCAAAAAACACAAAGGCAGATTTATGTTAACTGGCGCATCCCCAGGGATGCGCCAGTTAACATGCGCCACAGTGCGCCACAGCTCCGCCAGCCATGGTGCGCCGCATTTATAATGCGGCGCACCATGGTGCAAAAACGGCACGGATGCGCGACGCATCTGTGCCGGAAATGAGGCGCATTGCTGGAGTTGCGTCGCAAGCGCGACGCAGCTCCAGCAAGGCTCGGGGTGCCCCATTTTAATAATGCTGCGTCAAGACCTACGCCTGCTTCAAGCAGGCGCAGGCTTTTGACGCAGCATTGGCTTAAAAGTGACTGAGCCACTTTTGCGAGGCGCACCTGCCCCGGAACGCCCACCCTGCGCCGGAACGCCCACAAGCGGCGCAGGGCATTACAACGTGACGCATCTGCCTAGATGCGTCACGTTGTAAATCGTTCGTAGGGATGCGCCACGTTTACGCCGCCTTGCGTGACGCAACAGCCTCATAAATCTGCCCCACAGTATTTAAGTTTTAAAAACAGTGAATAATTCAATCTCCTTCTACTCCCGGCTGCGCCTCAGGAGGGTCCAAGTTATCGGACTCGCTTGTAGTTCAGCGCGTTTTTTATAGCTAGGACTAAGGGGGCGTGGCCTCTAGTGGGCGTGTCCCAATCAGGGCGAGGGGAGATAATTAGGCGGGAAATGCGGCGATTTCGCCCTTACCAACGCTCGTTTTCAGAGTGGAAAGGTGCCTGCACACAAGGATGTGTCCCAGGAGGGGTGAGTGAGTTAAAATTCAAGTGCCAAAAAATACAGTATTTAATGTGAAATGTGTAACCTGGAACGTGAGGGGTCTGCATACGATGGCAAGAAGGCACCAAATACATGCATATCTGGTTCGAAGAGGGGTGCAGATAGCACTGCTGCAGGAAATGCATCTGACGAAGCAGGAGGGAATAGCGCTACAGAGGAGGTGGAGGGACCAACTGTTTAACACCACATATTACGCATTTGCCAGGGGGGCGCTGATCTGGATACGGGCGGGGACTCCTTTTCAAGTAAACAGACACATAATAGACCCGGAGGGCAGGTTTGTGGCAGTGGAAGGGAAACTGAAAGGTAGGGACATAGCGCTGTGCAGTGAGTATGCGCCTAATATTGACCAAGCGTCTTTCTTCACTAAACTTTCCGGTGCGCTGGCAGGGTTTTTAGCGGGCCCCATTGTTATGGGAGGGTATTTTAACTCAGTGACTGACGTGGAGCTAGATAGATCTCATCCGCCTCTGGGGACATCTCCGATGCGCCGCCAGGCAAAGTGCAGGTTGGAATGGCAGGAGAGCTGGGAACTGCAGGACGCTTGGCGGGCCCACCACCCGGCGGCGAGAGATTACTCCTTCTACTCTGGGTTGCACGACCTCCATGTCCGCTTGGACACGTTCTTGTGCTTCTCACAAGTGCTACCGGCGGTGTCCAGCACGGAATACTTAGCCCGCACGATCTCGGATCATAATCCCTTACTGCTAACCCTTAACTGGCTGACCGAGACACCGCGGGTCTCGACGTGGCGGTTGAGGCCGGACACGTTGGATGACCTATTGTTTAGAGAAGCGCTGGGGGATAGGATCACTTCTTACTTCGAGGAGAACGAGGGCACTGCATCGTCTAGAGCGAAGGAGTGGGATGCCTTCAAGATAGTTGTTAGAGGCCACTGTATAGGGAAATGTACGGGAGCGCGCAGGTCCCTGTTAGACGATCTAGAGAGGATGGAAGCAACTTTGCGTGATGCTGAGAAGGCGCCGACCTAATCACCCAGAGTTACAAGGGACGGTGAGTGCTGCCAAGGAGGCGGTGGCTGTGGAAATGGAACGGCTCCGCTGTTTCGACCATAAGTCCTATGTGACGAGAGCGCATGCGGAGGGAGATAAGGCGGGAACACTGCTAGCCTGGCTGGCCAACCCCACGAGACGTAGCCACCCAATCCTAGCTATTGATGGGGAAGATGGCCTTGCTCGCCACACCCAGTCGGAGATACTGGAATGCTTCCGCTCGTATTACGAGACACTCTATGAGAGCGCGCTCGAGGGGCAGGACAATGAGATAACTGCTTTCCTGGAGGGCCTTCAGTTGCCGCGATTAGAACAAGAGCAGGCGGAGGCCTTGGGCAGGAATATAGAACTGGGTGAGATTAGGAGCGCAGTGAAGAAGATGGCTCGCAATAAGACCCAAAGTTTGGATGGGCTCCCTATCGAATTTTACAGTAAATATATAGACCAGCTGGCCCCGTGGCTTCAGGTGGTGTACAACAAAGCTAAGGTTAGGGGTAAGCTGCCTGAATCCATGTGCGAGGCTCTCATGATTCCATTGCTGAAACAGGGCAGGGAGAGCAAACACCCGGCATCCTATAGGCCGCTGTCCATGATGACAGTGGACTACAAAATCCTGAGCACCATACTGGCGACCAGGTTACTGCAGCACATGACGGAATTGGTCCATAGCGACCAGTCAGGCTTTATCCCCGCCCGAAACACGACGACTAACATACGCCGACTGGTTCGCCTTTTGGGAGAACCATGGCCCGACACGCAGACGCCGATGGTGTTGTCAATCGACATAGAAAAAGCATTCGACAGCCTGGAATGGGACTACTTATATAAGGTTATGCAGTACTTCGGTCTCGGCGGCGGCTATATACACTGGACGAGAGTGTTATATGCTTCGGCGGTGGCACGCGTGCGGGTGGGCCCCCTTGTGTCGAACCAGTACCCAGTGCGCAGAGGCACTAGGCAGGGCTGCTCACTGTCCCCCCTGCTGTTCGCTCTTGCGATTGAACCTTTTGCGGCGGAAGTCAGGAAGGGACAATCTTACAGGGGTTTGACCTACCGGGGTAACCCTCAACTTATTTCATTATACGCGGACGACCTCCTATTATACCTAGAAAATGCGCAGGAGGCATTGGTGGGGGCGGAGAGACTCCTGGTGTCCTTCGGCAGACTATCTGGGCTGCGGGTTAATTGGTCCAAGTCATGTTTGTTTCCGCTGCGTCACGGGGCACCGAGACCCACTACCCGCCCGCTGCTAGCCTGGGCGCCGGACTGCCTGAAATATCTGGGAGTACACATCTACCACAAGGCTGCAGACCTATTAGAGGGCAACGTAGGTCGCTGTATACGAGCGCTGTGGGGTAATATGGCCTTCTGGTCTACTCTCCCGCTCTCGGTCACAGAGCGCATATCCCTGGTGAAAATGATAGCTTTGCCGCGCCTCCTCTATTATTTCCGCACGCTGCCTATTTGGATACCCAGATCGGTTTTTCGGCAGTTGAGGTCTTTGTTGATTTCCTTCCTCTGGGGTACGGGCAGGCGTAGAATTGCTTTATCAACGCTGCTCCGGCCGAAGGATGAGGGCGGCCTAGCGGTCCCTGATTTCGAATTATATTATTTAGCGGCACAACTGCAGGCTTTTACGCAGGAGGTGGCGCGTGTGTACCGAGGACCGGAACCGGAGAGGGAAGTGGGCACCCCCCGACACGTGCTGGCATTCATAACTTTGTATCAGAAGCTGACTCTCAGGGACCTGTCGCTGGAAGAGCAGACGTATAGACTTTGCTGGAACCGAGCGCAGAAGCGGGCTGGGGTGAGATATATGTACGCGCCTGAGATACCCCTGGGCATGGTGACAGCACTTCCGCACGGGAGCGACTGGTCGAGACTGCAGGGGTGGGAGGATGAGGGACTGCAGGTACTGGGGGACCTCTATGAGAACAGCGAACTGATCCCCTACCAAGCGCTGCGGGACCGTTTTGACCTCCCAAGGGGGGATTTTCTAATGCATACGGCCATAACACGAGCGATGCAGGCACATTGGGGGGAGGGGATCCAAGAGCCCCCGACTTCAATGGCTTGCCAATATGCAATGATGGCGGCTGGCACGTATAAGGCAGTGACATGCCTCTACTCGCGAATGTTACGCGAGACGCTGCAACCCCTGGCCACGCTGAAAGAGGCTTGGGAGCTAGAGCTGGAGACTGAGATCCCAGATACTACATGGGCACAGATAGTGAGGCGGGCTAGAAAGAGCACGAGAAATGCCCGTTTTCAGTTGATTCATTTCTACGTACTGCACAGGGCTTACCTTACACCCAGGAAGATCGGGAGGTATTTCGGAGTGGCGGATGCGGCATGCCCCAGATGCAACACGGTGGGGGCGGACCTGGGACACATGCTCTGGGACTGCTCACATCTGCTGGATTATTGGAGGGAGGTTATTGAGTCATTGAATACTGCGACCGACAGGGAGTTACAATTCACCAAGGCGGTGGGTGTGCTACACTGGTTCCCGCATACACCTAAAAACAAGATCTCGAGTACATTTGTGGATATGGGCCTGATTTTAGCTAAGAGGGAATTGACTAGGAACTGGAAATCAAAACAATGCCCGACACTTAGGAGGTGGACCAACGAAATGCTCAAGTGGGCCGCGAGCGAAAGCACGCTCAGGTACCAGTTAGCCCGCCGCAGGTCTGACGACAGAGCACTGGAAGCGACCATGGAATGGGAGATGCAAGTGCAGGCTTTGCGGGACAGCACGATAGAGGAGGACAGTCTCTCTGAGTCGGGCGAAGTAGAACCCCGACATGTACCAGGAGCGCATTCCTAAAGAGACATCACCACTCCTGATAGCACACATACATGTATATCATGGTAGAGCTTAGGCGCAGGGAGGAGCACTCGTGGGGGAGAGGTAGTTTGGGGAGGTTAGGGGAGTTGGGTTGAAGGGGGGGTGTTGAGGGTACGGGTTGTTAGAGGGGAGAGAAGTGAAAATATTAAAAGCAGGGTGTACTACTCCGAGTATATTGAAAGTCATTTGTGCATGATGGCAGACAAGATGATCCACTGACTGATGCTGCCCGACCTCCGGGTTGTGGGCTTATTGGCTGTGTACACTTCCAGAATAACGGGCGGGGAGCGCGTAGGCGCCTGCGGCGAAGAATTATTGTACACATGTGCACTGAACTGATTTCCTGCAATAAAAACGGTTTAAATAATAAAGCATAATGTTAGGCTCCGTGCCTTTAATGAAATCTTGATTCTCATTCCACTTCCTTTGGAGAATAGTCATTCTCTTACTGAAGTTGGTATATGGTGAGTCAGTGTCATGGGCGCCAGCACTCTCTATGGCGCTCACATGGTTCTCCAGTGATCGCATGCCTCACTGTGCTCCCATGTCCCCACAGACATTCCAGAGTTTTATATTTACTATGGCGAAGCATTGCTTACAAATCCAGGATTTAACTTATACAAAGTTTAAGGTAAATCAGTTGATTAATGACGATACTTTTATTCCTGGTAGGATGAGTTCGATTTTTTAGCATTTTGGACGGAGTGGCTTGCACCGGGCAGGGCAGGAGGAGGAGGACGGTGACCAACAGGCACCGGCCGCGGCTGCTGCTCTGACTAAAGCCTGAGTAACTGAAAGGAATGTTTTGACAGGGTCTCCACTTCACCAGAAGCCATGGCCATGGCATGTGACGCACCTCCTGTACAGAGCCTCTGAACACATACCGAGGGTGACATAAACATTACTACAAAAATCCGAGTGAGGTCATCCTGCTGCAGCTGTGAATGGAATTCCTAGGACTTCCTATGGAAGGCTGCTCCCTGCACGAGAGGCTACGAGGGAGGTGGGCAGGCAGAGGGAGGTGTTTGCTGTGCATGCCAAGGAATTACCGTAGCGCTCCGAATAGAATCCAACTGAAAGGGTGTGCGTTTGTTTTACAGTGTGGAGTATAGAAGCATCACTTTATAAATAAGCAGTAACACCTGCTATTTACAGATCTACGAAATCACATAACTCTGATAGTAAGCGCACTATGAAAACGCATTATCAGCTCTTTTTTCTATGGTAATGTGGTGCTTTATGAGAATAGCCGCCATGTTAGACTTTCATTTATCAGACGTGCTTCACTGTTTAGTGAACATTGACCCGTCTTGAATATTATGTAATAACAGTGCTTTAAGTGGGATGAAAAAAACTGGGTGGGTCTCTCAAAGGGGCGTGGCTAATTGAATCAAGGGTGTGGCTTAAAAACGGATAAGCTAAAAATCTGTGCTTAGCAAAGTGTGCTGCCGGACTTGTATTTTGCGGATTCTGTCATTGCATCCAGATATAGGCTTTACAACAAGTAACATCATACCTACAACAAGGCAGAACATTGGCTTTGTCAATGGTTGTTAGTTGTACAAGATAAATAAGATAATAAGTAGCAACTATGGCTTGTTGTATATAACATTGAAAAAGCTTCCACTTAAAGCCCTGCTGACACCACGACGATGTTGCTGCTCCTGAGTTTCAAAAAGAGAAGGGAAATCCAGAGAGAAAATGACTCCATTTAAAGGATTTCCCTTCTCCTACAAGGCTCACCTGGCATGACGTAATTTAGTAACTTCTTCCCTAGTGAGAAGTGAGCAGTGTGAGCATGTGCACATCGATGTGCCTGCGGTAACTCCTGTCCGGAAAAAAACGGACCACCTGTGCCAGGGCACAATAACAGACCCTGATAGAGACCCGTTTCGAGGCCCCCTTAAAAAAACTGCTGGTGCTCAGATCCGGTGAGACCCGGCCCACTTCAAACCCTGCGCAATAATGATCTGCATTGATTATTATGAGACCTAAAATGTGTCCATTACTGTCAGGTCTGAGTAGACTATTTTCATGACTCGCAAAGTTCGAAAATTATGTTTATTGGTATCGATATAAAAAATATTACCTCATATATTCCTTCACACTGCCCCCATTGGCTACATAAGTCTAGCACTTCCTGTTTTCGTCTTTCTCCATTGGTAGTCCATGTCTTTCTAGTCTAAGCCCTCATCCTGCCCTACAATTCCTCCTCAGGAAGTTATCAACAACTTTTCAGTCTTCAATCAACACTTCAACAGCAGTTTTTTTTGTCTTATGGCTTTTTAGTCATATTTAGTTATCCCATCATAACTACCTGGTTTTTGTGAGCTTTGCCCTTACATCCGAGTCTCTAAAACATATTCACAGAATTCAGCGTCCACTACTCCAGCCCCATGACACTATGACAATAAATTAATTTTCCTGTGGAAGAAGACACATTGATAATAACCTTTTTAGGTCGAGCCTGGGTTGCACATGTGCTGCTCTGCGAGGCATGCTGTTTTGAGGTAGGGACTTGAAGCTCCACCCACTCTCCGCCCACATATTTCATTGGCTTGTGTCATTTTCCACTGTAAACTGTGGCTTTTCAATGGACAAAAGGCTTAGTAGTCCCTCCTTAGTACCGCCTTGCCTCATTTTGTAACCTCCCATGGCGACACCCCCTGTTATGTGTGTTGTTGCTCCGTAGGCTTTAATTACAGCCACCAAGCACTATTTTCTCAAATAGCTTTGCCCTACCTGCTATTGCAGGCTGGACAACCTCTCTCCTAATGCTTTTTTAATTTTTATAGCACACATTTTCAATGCAATAGGTCTCACATTTGCAAGAGTCTAACTTATTGGCATTGTAAATGACAATGCCTTTTATCTATCTGTTTTAAAAACAACACATAAATAACAGGCCTTGTCATTTACAATGCACCTAACTCAAACTCACATAAATGAAAGACCTATTGCATTGCAAATGCTTGTTAAATACAGTGCTTAGTAAAGCAGGTAAGCATTAAACAGAAAACTCTTGATACCCAAGATAATGTTAGCAAATGTATTCACCACTAAAGTTTGATAAGCTGAGTTAGGCCTACCTGAATTCAAATTCCTAACATGCAGGTCTCATCCGGTATCAGGAGCAAGTGCTTAACATGCTAACACATTGAATGTTAAGCCACAGTCCAAACCAAACCAAGGGGCTCTGCTTGCAAAGCTACTCAACTCCAAACTAAGGATCCAACAGCTTGGGGTCCTTCTCTCCACGACACTGCGTTGCTGGCAAATCTGTAATAAACGACTAAAAACCAACGCGCTGTATGCACCCGAGCACCCTCTGGTGGGTTTTGCCCCACGTAACCTTCTTCATGGCCGGTCAGATGAACACGCGGACAGAGGAGGGGGGATCACAAAGGGCGATTGCTTTCACATGGATCACCTCATCCCACTGGAGGACTTAAACACCATACACAACTTGTCCTGAGGACAATTCCTCACACACAAAGTATTCACACAAACGTTCCGAGAGCTCTGGGTGATGGGAGCTGAGGAACCCTCGACTCATGCTTTACTTCACCTATTGCTGATGATGGGGTCAGGGAGACACCTAATCCCCTGGTTATACAAGGCGCTCAACACACAGACTACGAGACCTCTGGCCGTCCTAGTACACAATGGAACACCGAGCTGGATCGGGAATTTACAGAGGCTGAATGGGGCAGGTTGTTGGCATACCCACATAAGGTTTCTTGAAGTACACGCCTCAAGTACATACAGTTCAATATACACATAGAAAGTACCTGACACCACAGGAGATCCTGTGAGATGCCCCTGTTGCCATATCCTGGATATGTACTTTGGGCACATGACTTGGGACTGCCCCCGCATACAGGCATACTGGGGGGCGGTACTGGCAAAGCTATATAGTATTCTTCACAGGACACTCCAGACCACTATTGAGGTGTGCCTACTGGGGGCATTCTTATGAACTGCCCCCAAGAAGGTTGGGAATAGGTTCCTTGAACTAGCGATGGTCCTAGCTAAAAAGGTGGATAGTGATGGCACGGAACCCACTGTGGGACCCAGCATTGAGACATGGGTCAGAGATGTCACTCTGTGGGCAGAAGAGAGATCACTGCAGAGGGAGGTGGCCTGTGGAGTACTCAGGAGGCAGATAGTTTACCTTTGGTCCAAGGAGGTGGCGGAGTGAGAGCACCCATCGACTACGCAAACAGCAGTGGCGACATACAGGGGATACGGGGAGAGTCTTGCTCCAGACCCAGTCTGACCAACCACAGCAGTCGGCCTCACCCTCAGTTGGGGGAATGGTTATGGGCGTGAAAGTGGACTGGTACAAGACGGTGGTCACCAGATCAATGTGTACAGAGCACCCTCACAGCCATGCGGGGGTTAAACAGCTGATTTATGAGCAGAGTAGCTGTACTATGAAAAGTGAGGTTGCCACACCAATATTTTCCAGAGGTAACCAATACTCATCTTTGAGGTGACACTCAACATGGTATTAAATCTTTTGATAAAAAGTGCAAGTAAAATTCCAGTGTTTCTACAGCACTATTGCGTCCCTACGAGTCATAAAAAACATGGAAGACTCTACTTCTAGCACGGGAACACCTGTAGGGAGACATTCCTTCTACCATTGTCCTCATCTGATCACTAAGGTCACTAAGATACTTACAAACTGGGGTTCAATTCTGATTCCAATAGGTTCAGGGATCGGAATTGCAAGATGTGCCAAAATTATCACACCTCTGTTTTCCCTTGTCAGATTTCTGTAAGTCATATCTGCTGAAATTTATCGAGGGAAAAGGCCCACAAAAAAGGCAAAAGATGCAGAATTGTGTGCAATAAGGAAATAGGAGGTACTTTAACACACTCGATAAAGACAGCTTTCGGGGGCAACAGGGTTTAACAGGTGTGGTAAATACCACTAGCTTTTCCCCACCTGGCCCACTCATAATCAGGGTTTAGGTATCCAGGCATCCAGGCAGTCCTTATGCCCAAGACATATGTGTGTTTTGTATTTACATAGCGCCTCCTACCCAGAGGTCTCGTAGCGCTGTACGCATACCGCTGTGGAACCCTTCCTGGCTTTCCTGTGAGATGTCCATTCCTGGGCACCCCCAAGGTGAAGCCAGGCATCCAAGCGCTGCTGGGGCCGTTGTGGAGATTAAGCAACCTATTCCCATGCGCCTGCTATTGTGTCAAACTAGGATCTTCTGAAAACATGGATGTGTTTTTTAAGCTTGCGAGATTTGGACTAACTGATAATCAAGTGCATTCATCAGGATTATGAATAGAAATGATGTTTACACTTTAGGCACTTAGGAGATGACTGTATAGATGTGTGATCTCGCCATATAAAGGATACACATAGATTCCTCCATGGACCTTCAAGCTAAAGTATACCCATGGTAGAGAAAACAAAGATTATATGAAGATGTTTCCTACGTATCAGAATCTTAGTTACCATGTCTTTTGGTTTTGTATGAAATGCCGAGGAGGTTGCACGGGAACAACAAATGTTTCTTCTCCCGCCCTCCGGGTGTTATTTCATGGCACTCAACATGATGCCTCAGACACCAAAGGGACTCTAGCAGGGCTCAGTAGCTGTCAGGTTTCCAGCATCTGCACTCTGCATAAGGTGGAGCATACATGCACCTGAGGACTGAGGACCACTCATTTGCCTCTCTGCAGAGGGATCTGGCAAAGTTGTGAATCCAGAGTGCTTTACAGGAAGTACGTACCTCTGAAAGAAAAGTGAAGTAGAGTTTGATTTAGTCAAGTCAGACAGAAGCTCCCTGGCTGTTACTTACTCTTCCCCAAACCTATCAGCCTTTTAGAGACACCCAGAAACTTCATGACCAATTAGAAAGTCACTAGACTCCCCCGCCTAGGAGGAGAACCCCCTGAGCACAACGTGAAATTGACCGTAGTCTGATTCAATAAGCGTGAAGTAGTCAATAGTTACTGTTCAGATTGGAAATATTCAGCTTTCCATTTTTATTTTGAACTTTATATATCTTTTTTTCAAGTAAGTAGCAAGGCATGTAATCCACATTTCATGGCACTCAACATGATGCCTCAGACACCAAAGGGACTCTAGCAGGGCTCAGTAGCTGTCAGGTTTCCAGCATCTGCACTCTGCATAAGGTGGAGCATACATGCACCTGAGGACTGAGGACCACTCATTTGCCTCTCTGCAGAGGGATCTGGCAAAGTTGTGAATCCAGAGTGCTTTACAGGAAGTACGTACCTCTGAAAGAAAAGTGAAGTAGAGTTTGATTTAGTCAAGTCAGACAGAAGCTCCCTGGCTGTTACTTACTCTTCCCCAAACCTATCAGCCTTTTAGAGACACCCAGAAACTTCATGACCAATTAGAAAGTCACTAGACTCCCCCGCCTAGGAGGAGAACCCCCTGAGCACAACGTGAAATTGACCGTAGTCTGATTCAATAAGCGTGAAGTAGTCAATAGTTACTGTTCAGATTGGAAATATTCAGCTTTCCATTTTTATTTTGAACTTTATATATCTTTTTTTCAAGTAAGTAGCAAGGCATGTAATCCACATTTCATGGCACTCAACATGATGCCTCAGACACCAAAGGGACTCTAGCAGGGCTCAGTAGCTGTCAGGTTTCCAGCATCTGCACTCTGCATAAGGTGGAGCATACATGCACCTGAGGACTGAGGACCACTCATTTGCCTCTCTGCAGAGGGATCTGGCAAAGTTGTGAATCCAGAGTGCTTTACAGGAAGTACGTACCTCTGAAAGAAAAGTGAAGTAGAGTTTGATTTAGTCAAGTCAGACAGAAGCTCCCTGGCTGTTACTTACTCTTCCCCAAACCTATCAGCCTTTTAGAGACACCCAGAAACTTCATGACCAATTAGAAAGTCACTAGACTCCCCCGCCTAGGAGGAGAACCCCCTGAGCACAACGTGAAATTGACCGTAGTCTGATTCAATAAGCGTGAAGTAGTCAATAGTTACTGTTCAGATTGGAAATATTCAGCTTTCCATTTTTATTTTGAACTTTATATATCTTTTTTTCAAGTAAGTAGCAAGGCATGTAATCCACATCCAGTTCAAAGAATTAGGATATATTCATTTTCACACATCCCAATGCATTTCGGGCGGAGCCCATCATCAGGGGATTACTGCGTGTGAAAATTACGTAGGGACTCCGCGGAGTTCCGTGACAATCAGTAGCAGGGTGAAAGTGAAGTTTCCTTTCACGCAGTAATCCCCTGATGATGGGCTCCGCCCGAAATGCATTGGAATGTGTGAAAATGAATATATCCTAATTCTTTGAACTGGATGTGGATTACATGCCTTGCTACTTACTTGAAAAAAAGATATATAAAGTTCAAAATAAAAATGGAAAGCTGAATATTTCCAATCTGAACAGTAACTATTGACTACTTCACGCTTATTGAATCAGACTACGGTCAATTTCACGTTGTGCTCAGGGGGTTCTTCTCCTAGGCGGGGGAGCTTTTTCTTCGTTATCTACTTTACACTGCCTGGCCAGACAGTGTTTTCCCCTAGTAGCACACTACAATTCATTACAATCCCACCACTTGGATTATATAGCTGTGCGAGATCCTTCCTATCTAAAAGTCACTAGACTGCCATAAAATCGAAAGAATGTGCGGTATAAGAGTGGCAATAACATTACATCCTTCACATTCAAATTGTGAGGTTGGAAAGTCCTCTCCTTCACCAGATGTGCTCGCGCCACTCTTCTTTCATCAACAACAACACTGCGAGTGACTACAAGACTGCTTAACATATTACCAACATTTACATACTCAGATACAACATGTTACCAGGCAAAAAACTAGGAGTGTAGCTTCAATGGTCTGATGTTTACAAGTCAACCACTGACTAGAGCTCCTGGTCTGCCACTGCAGTCCCACTTTGTGTTGCTCTTTTATTTTCATCTTGATATAGAAAACTCCTGACCTGAAGCACATTTGTTGACATAGTCAAGAGGCAATCCTCTCTCATCATACTCTCTTCAATTCCATTGTCATTCATTCAGCGTTTACATACAATGGGTATAAACCCACTGGTGTGCATACGTCGCTATCAGATTCAATTCTCTATATTTGCTTCTCCTTAACACTCCCTAGGTAAGTCGATTCTACCTTAATAGTTTGCCTTTGAACAAAGTAAACTACAACAAACAAGGTGATGGATGAAATGCTTTAATCAATCTCAGCCACTGGTGATTGCTCGAGTAGCATTGCAGGCTATCTTTTTTTGCCACCACGTCACTCTAGACAGAGGTACACCTTAAGCAAATTAGTACTGATCCTGCTCCTCAATGAATAGTGCACCTTGAACTGCTAGACGTGGTCCCTCGAGAAGGGAACATAAATATACCCACACTGGTTTTGGCCTATTAGCACCTCTTCAGTAGGGTGCAGCAGATGTCCTACGGGACAGTGCATATGCAACCCTAGTCTCTGCATCCTTATTACACTTAAGGCATCAACTACAACAAACAATAAGGTGATGGATGGAATGTTTTAATTAATCTCAGCCACTGGGGATTGCTCTCGACACATTCCAGCCCGCATTGTTCACACACCATGCCACTCTAGATAGAGATCCACCTCATGAAATCTATACTGATGCGAACAATCAATCCTAAACTGCCAGGTGAGGCCCCCTCTAGAAGGAAACATATGCAACCCTAGACTAGCTTATCTCTGTTTGGGCCCCTTTAGCAGCATGCATCTTGATTCCTATGGCACAGTGAGCACAGGACCCAATTCTGGGCATACCCATCAAACTTAAGATATCATCTACAAACAACAATAAGGTGATAAATGGAATACCTGAATTAATGTCAGCCACTAGAGATTGTTCAGGGCAGCATTCCAGTCCATCATTTTTCACCCACCAGTCCACTTTATGCAAGTCAGTGCTGACTCTGCTCATCATGGGAACAGTAAATCCACAACTTCCGGGGGAGGCCACTGTAAGGTACAGCTTGAGTCAAACAATCCGAGTCACACTTGGTGCATCAACTACAACAAACATGTACATGATGAATGGAGTACTTAAACTAAACTTAGCCACTGGCGATTGCTCGGGCCGCATTCCAGTCCATAACTTTTCACCCACCATACCACTCTAGACGAAGGCCCATCTTATGCAAATCAATACTAACCCAGCTCCTCATGGGAAGAGTGCATTCCAAACTCCCAGATAAGTCTTCCTCCAAAAGGGAATGCATGCAATTCTAGACTAGTTTCTGCCTATTTGGGTCTTCAGTACATACAGACGCATTCCCATAGCACTGTGAGCACGGACCCAGCCCAGTCAACTACAACCAACAACAAAGTAATGGATGAAATACCTGAAATAATCTGAGCCGCTATTGATAGCTCGGGGCAGCATTCCATTCCATTGTTTTTCACCCACCATACCAGTGTAGTCAGTGCATACCCGGCTCCTGGGAACAGTCCATTTAATAGTGCTCTTAAAACTGAACACATGCAACTCTAGACCTGCTTAGAATGTGGACTATCTCTGCTGACCATGCAAAAGTCCTAAGTCAAGCCAACGTCTATTACCACCCAGAATGACAGCATAAAAATGTTCACACTATGTCTCATTACTCTGGAAGAGCTAAAGAAATGTTATTTCTGGCGCAGAAAACAGTCCACAAGAAAGATGCCATACTGTAACAAATATCCAAGGAAGGCAGAGATTGTAGGTATAAATATGCAGGTTGACATTGCGTAAAGTGTACACGTCTTATAATTGGTACAATGTAGCGCTTCCTCTGATAATTATGAAATTTACTGAAAAATACCACATGCATGGTGTTTTGTGCCATTGCATCATTACAAGGACAGTTAGTTAAAGTTGTAGATCAGTCATTCATATTTGGAAAACTGACCGCCCGGTGAAAGGTGCCCAAACTTAAACGAGTCAAGACAAACCTATGTCTTGCATTTAAAACTGCTTTAGGATAGGGTTGCATATCAAAAGTGGTTAAAATCCTTTGATTTTTCCAAAGACTGGGTTTAAAAATTTCGGATGTAAGTCTAAGATTCTCCAGATGTGTCATGGCTTCATTTTTTACAGAATCCCTACTGGTGAGGTCTAGTGTTTCAGGCTTCTTGAAATACTCGAGGTGGTTTAAATCATTACAGAAACATTGAATGTAAACAAGCCACGGTATACGCTGGTATAAACATGATTTAAGACAATCCCTGATTATAACACGATTTAAGTCGGTATGTTCAGAAGTCCATACTTTATGCCAAAGTAGGATGGGCTGTAGCATGATCAGGTCTGTAATGAATGGGGCTCCAAGTGGAGTGGGTTTAGGGGTGGCACGAAGATACCTGAAAAACTCTTTCTGTATCAGTTGTATGTCACTACATTTCTTGTGTCCCCACACACCTACCCCGTAGAGTCCAACACTAACACATTTAACTTTATAAATTGACATCATTAGCTCTGGTGCACCTGATTATAACACGATTTAAGTCGGTATGTTCAGAAGTCCATACTTTATGCCAAAGTAGGATGGGCTGTAGCATGATCAGGTCTGTAATGAATGGGGCTCCAAGTGGAGTGGGTTTAGGGGTGGCACGAAGATACCTGAAAAACTCTTTCTGTACCAGTTGTATGTCACTACATTTCTTGTGTCCCCACACACCTACCCCGTAGAGTGCAACACTAACACATTTAACTTTATAAATTGACATCATTAGCTCTGGTGCATTAGAACCTACTCGTCTGACAAACCCTCTGGGTGCCATACAGGCTTTACTAAATTGTAGTTTCCTATTGGAAATGGCTTTATTCCATAAGCACTCTTTATCAAATATATGCCATGTATTTTAAAACATTTTTTTATAGAGTTTTATATAGCGCGAACTAGACATGTGGATATCCGGAATCAGTGCGCTTTACATGGGCACCAGTTTCGTTACGGATGAACACATTGATTTTTGTTAGGTACAGGGAGATTAAGTGATTTGTCCAGAATCACAGGATGTTAAGCGTCGTTGCTGAGTTCCCCAGCTTCGAGATCAACCACTCTAGCCATAAGGCTACAGACTCGCCCCAAGATCTCGACAATTAGCTCCTCCCACATTTCAAAACAAAGGTTTTTGATTGATTTAATAAAAGACCAAGAGTCCTGCATATATTCAGCAAAGTTTTTAAGCGGGTTCTGAAGGGCAAGTGGAGTACGTGCCATGAGGACAACATCGTCGGTATAGAGGAGCGCAGGTACAGGGCGAGTTCCTACTTGCGGGAGATATTTAGAAGATGCAATAAGTACTGCACCCACGCTATTTATATATAGGTAGAACAGGAGGGGGCCAGGACACAGGCCTGTCCCACCCCCCTCTCCACCCTAAAGGTTTCAGTGCATTCCCCTCTAGTACCATATCTGACCCTTGCTTTACATCCAGAGTATAGATCTTTCAGAAAATTGATGTCCCCACCCCAGATCTTTCATAATTGTCCACAAGCTGAAGAGAGGTTAGCAAAGACTAAGTACATGTTCCCCTCTATAATTTTGACATACTTCCCAAGTAGCATACTTAAATTGAGACTCTGCTCTATTCTTCCAATCCCAGGACAAAATCCATACTGTAGATCTGAGAATATGTATGTGTATCCCCCCAGTCTTGCAATCAGTTTAAAATAATACAACCTACAATCTTCACCTTGGAATCAAGGGAAGAAATTGGCCTATAACAATCCGGGTTTGATCGATCTCCCTTTGTATAAATAGGGACAATAATTGATTCGGCCCATATTGGTAAAAACCAAGCTGTGCAGCATGCCCTGAGTACTAAAGTCACTTGGGCCCCCCTTATATCAATTTGAGCTTAATATAGATCTACTGGGATTGCATCTGGACCTAAGGCTTTAGCACCTTTGCTAGCCAATATTGCGTCGTTAACTTCCCCCATACTAAAGGGTACCAAGGTGGTAGTCTGTGAGGAATCTGCTGTTTACGTATGACTATGTCCTTGCTCTAATACAGGCGCAACATTAAGTAGAGAATAAATGCTAGTAAAATGCTTTATTCAGTCTTCTCCATAATGGCCATCTTGATCCTGGTGTCAATGGCGCAGAGTTAATTCCTCTCCAGAAAGCTCTATTGTCCTTACTAGCACAAGCTTCACATAAGGATTCCCAATCCTTCTCCCTTAACTGTAAACTTCCTTAACGTCACCGCCTTCTTATATTCAGTTCTACAAGTCTTAACCTCAAGTTTGCATTTGGGGGAATTATGTAGAGCCTCCTATAACAGTTTATGGGCTCTGGTGCATGTCGTATTGAACCAACCCTTTTCTCCTGTCTAGTTTTTCTGTTTACAACTGAGAGGTTCTCCTTCACCCCCACTGTGATTGACAAAAAAACGTTAATGGTATCGTTAGGCACTATCGAGTCATCTCAGCAGGTTCTAAAGGCTTCTCTGTTACTAGCTGTCAGTTGCTTAAGAAACCCATCCGGAACAATCTGTGTCCATCGCAGGTATACCCATTAAGACTTGCTAACTCAATTTCCTCTGCTTGTGAACTAATAATATTGTGCCGCTGCTTAAAGAATAGGATTAACAACAATTCAATGCTCAGAGGATAATAATCACTTAATGAAATCCAACGAGTTAGAAAGTTAAATGCCTGAGCAGTGCACCTAGTTCAAGTTCAAGTTTTTATTTTATGATTTGAAACTCGTGAGAGGTCCACATAAAAAGTGCAACAGCAAAACAGTACAAATATATAAAATCATTCAGTTGTTACAAAATAAAGATGACCGACCTGATTAATATAAGTTCAAAAAGCATTAAAAAAAGTTAAATATTCTAGAACAAAACATTTCATTAAGGGGGCTTAAGATCGCTTCAGAAAATGCATTGGCAGATAGAATACCTAATTTCAGACAAATTGGTCTTATCCACTTACGCCGTGAATTTGACAAAGCTGGGCAAATAAACAAAACATGGGAGAGGTCTTGGATCGAATGGTTACACAAAGTACATATGTTGGAAGAACCATACCATTTGGATAGGAGATTATTCAAGGGTAACATGTCTTATCTTAGCAAGTACCAAAAACGCCGAATGCCATGTGGAAGATTCCAAGATACATAATATTGCATGGATTTAAAAACATAGGAATTAATCAACGACAGACTGCTTTTCTTTGATACAATAGAGTCTCTATCCGACATAAAGCTTAACCTCCACGTTGCTGATTTTAATAATGCCTTTAATTGATAAGAAGAAAGTGAAAACAAAGAGGATTCTTCCAATCGCAACAAAGAGACCGCCTTTCTAAAGTTTTTTACGATTGGAGAAAGTTCTTTTAAAGGACCCAGTAATTCCTTTTGAATGAGATGTCTTAACTTGGAGGGTTCGCATTTAGCTAGATAGAAGACCCATCTGACTATCCCAGCTAGTCCTTGGACCCAGCTACTTCTTATGCCAAACTCAAGCCTAAGAGAGGCCACAGAACAGGCGGAATTAACAGAGGATAGTTGTCGCAAGAGTCTACCTTCAATAATGTGGAGAAAACCCCATTTGTTCACATAAATGAGTTCAGTACCGTACAGTAATGAGGCAGGGATTTTTGCTCGGAAAGCTTCTAACAAGTAGGGAAAATGACGTTTTCCGGTGGCTTTATAAAGAGCGTTTAGACCCTTGCCCTGCGTCAGAGCCTTGCGCATATTATTCTCAATATGGGACTCATATTACCACAAATTATTTTCCCCAAAAATACGTATGAGTTTACAATTTCTAACTTATGGCCACCTAATGTCCATACGAAACTCCCATGAGCAGGTTTTTTCTTCCCCGACATGCACATAACTTTACTTTTAGAGATGTTTACATGTAGAAAGTGCGACTCTGCGAAAATATGTAATGCCTGTAGACGCTTGTTCAACCCTTTCGATGTCAAATCTAACATCAATATGTCATCGGCATACATTAAACACACAATAGCTTTATCCCCCAATACAGGAGCAATTCCACTGCTCAAAGATAGAACTTGAGGGAGATCATGAACGTAAAGGGAGAACAATAAAGGAGCCAACAAACAGCCCTGTTTGAGTCCATTGGCCGAGGGAATGGATTATGACAAGCCTCTTTCTCCTCCCAACAATATTCTGCACCAGGTATCCATATGGAGATCCTGAATTAAATCTAACAGTAAAGGTGGCAGTGCACCTATTAGATAGTAAAATATGGTCAAAAATGCTATGTGCGTTTCTCCCATTAAAAGTGCACTTGCATAGGGCACACATTTTGTCTGTTTTTCTAAGTGTTCTTTTTTATGATAACTCTGTTGCTTAGAAGTATTGTATAATGTTATGGCATGCCGAACCCCCCCCCCCCCCCTTTCTCTAGGTGCCATTAAGAGGCTCTAATGAATAAGTATTGCCTCTTCCCCACACAAAGTCGATTCATCTATTTTTCTTTTTTTTCAACTCCTCTATTGGGAGGGCACATGGAGTGCCTGAAAAGTGTACAGGAGTCTGGGCAGGGCGATCATTTTAAGAACAGTCGTGCGGCGAATGTCACTAAAATCTTCCCGAATCTGAATCTTTAAGACAGGTCAGTTTTTGTCTTGCATTTCATCAGATTACCTGTGAGATGGCATCCAAAGCATTTAACTGAGTTTGGGGCCCATTGTATTGGGCACTCTGGGATAGAGAGGTTTGCCTATTCATTTTAAACCCCAGTATTTTTTTACATTGCTCCAAATTTTCTTTGACTGCAGGAATCGAATTCCACCCGCATGTTAGAATCAACATCATTTTGTCTACCACGAGGCATAGATTATGTTAGGATTCAGGCCAAACTGTATGCCCTTGATCTTTGCTCTTATCTGGATCCTATGTCCCAGTGGCTCCACCATTGCGAATAAGAGCGGGGGCACTCGTGAGGAGGTATATTAGTTGAGCCCCATGGTTTTCTATTAAGTGCACCTCTTAGGTTAGCAATCACCAAGTATTAGTTAGGCTGTAGGTTTGCTTGCTTTTTGACCCTCTGATATTGATCCTCCTTGTCTGCAGAGTCGGTCTTCAATGAGAATGTTTGACACCTTAATGCGTGGATGTACACAGGTGCATTAACAGCTTTGCTGGAAGACGCGCCGACTCACCATCGCCATGTGTCATTGGCAGTGTGGGTGTCCACTATCCCCACCCGATTATCCCTGCTGTGTATAACTACTGTGACCAGGGGGCTCAGTTGCGGATCCCACCTGCCACATAAGTGCAGCGGAGGACTTTTGCAGTTCATGCTGTTGATCCGGTTAAACAGGCCCGTGGAGGTACCTTCTACACTTAAGGCACCCTTCAGTGGCATCATCTATGTTCCATTGGTTGTGGCCTGCTGATCCTGATAGATTTTGCCTAGTGGGGTGAACAGGGAAGAGAGCAGCACACTTTCGCTCCTAGCACAATGTCCTCTTGTCTGTAATGCCCCCATGCCCTTTAAATGATTTATGTGCTCTTATAGCATGCTTCGGGACACTTCACTTTCCCTAAACAGTTATATATATATATATATATCCAGCTGCAAGCAAACCTTAGATGAGCATACAGTTTAAAATTATTTTCCTTTGTAAACAATATGCAAATCATTATCTATCTTTATTAACCTCTTCTATGCTCATGACGAGCTCAGCTCGTCATGAGGCACAGTGCAGCTGCACTCATGACGATCTCAGCAAAAAACGGGTGTGGTTGTGAAGAGCTCCGCTCGTCATGAGTGCAGCTGCACTGTGCCTCATGACAAGCCGAGCTCGTCACAAGCACACCGGCGCTGCGCGCGGCCACCCTCCCCCCGCACAGCGGGGGGAAAAACACCCCGCAGCGAAGGGGTTAAAGGGTCAGACATATCCTTTGCTGCATTTCCAAATATCTGTCAGCTTTCCAGTCATGCATGGGTGAAAATGAGCTTAAGTTGAACTCACAAGACTGAGAGTTTGTATGTATGAAGTCTATTGATACACATTGCTCATTTTGGCCATCGTCAGTCGGTACCTCTCCTACCCTTGTCAAGGAATCGAAAGACCTAATCTTTTGTTTCAGTAAAGATCAACAATCCTTCACTGTGATTGTTGACTTCTGTTTAGAAAGAGTTGGTCCTCCTGAAACAAATCATGCGAATACTTTCACCTCTCTGTCACTACCATCATCCAGGGTCAGACTGACCTGTACGGCAACCAGGCAGTGTCTGATGGGCTGGTCTGACAGCTCAATGTGTGGCCCATTTTGTGGCTGTTTCTGGGTCTGTTTTATGGTCTGCTGGGCCAGTTTCTACTGTTGATTTCCCTGATATTAAAACAAACATTGCCTGCCGAAAGCTTAAATCCCTGCAGTCTCCCTTACCTTGCAAAATACTTATACAGTGTGTCTTTATAAGTTTGAAACTGCCCAAACTTACAAACATGGGCCACTTTTATTAGCTTTCTAATTTACTAATGGGGCTACTTTTATTTTGGTGCCTCTGCCTACTTTGTGCCCCAGTCCGAACCTGCCATCGGCTCCGGGTGGGCTAGGGAGAAGTATCTACCTCTGATTAAATTGTGGCGGAGTATAGGTGTATTGGTGTACATTGAGAAAAAGGAATGTTAAATGCTTTATCTGTACGCATGGGTTTCAGAAAAATATTTACTTGAAAATATTTGTTCAGATTATACCTATGGGGGATAGGCAGCTATCCCTCCCCATGCAGTACACTCAACACTGTAGATTCAATCAGAGACAGGGCACAACAAAGAATACAGGAGTGTGCAATTTAAAATCATTTCTGTGAACACTTTCTCTGCATACCATAAGATTGCAGCACCCACAGTGGACAAATGTTGTTTGAAACCATTCAAACATCACAGACAAATACACAGATACTAAAGGATATACATCAGAACAAGCTATGGAAATCTATTCACTAATTCGAAAAAATCAAAACTTTCAACATTCAAGAGGGATCAATTACTCAGCAATTAAAACAACTTAAATTTATCACAAGAAGGGGGCTCAATCAATGACTACTTGCCTCACCATTGATACAATACCATAAAACAAAATGTATTCCACGAGGGTTGAGATTAGCTATCAGGCCAATGCTGTTTCGCTTTTAACACAATAAAACATTCATGGAGAAATGGTATGCTATATTAAATAAATGCTTCTTAGGTCTTATACTGGTATTATTAGAGGAATTGACACGAACCATCAAAGAATTAGAAGAGGAAATATATAATCTAAAGAGGGATTTGTCAATCAGAGTAGAGCCAGACACATGGAAAACAACATTGAAGGAAATCAAAAATTGTCTGGAGAGCTATGACAAAGAACTACAGGATTGCAAATTGAGAAAATTCAAACAAGATACAATAGATTACACCAGTAAACAAAGACTTTACACAAACAGATAAGTCAAGAGACACAACTGTGAGATTGGATAAGACGGATATAGAACCATCTACATCCACTGGGTCTTTTTTGCCCAGGGACCAAGATGCAGGGCAACCTCCAGTACATCCAAAACAATAGGGGCAGGGCAAAAACACGAAGAGGAAAAAGAAAAAGAAAGAGACAGGAAGAACCTGAGAAGGCAGAACAAAGTCTAGTTCTAAATATTTTTTCTTACATATTGACATCCAAACAACTAAACATATTGAATAAAGCTACTCTCCTTTGTGCCTAGATACAACACTAACCTCTTTAACACAGAGATTGCTTTGTTTAAATTCATGAGGACATTGAGACTGCGCCACTTCTTTGAGAATATGGGGGCATATGTATCAAGCCCTCTTCCCGTTCGCAAACGGGGCAAGTCTCAGAATTGTCCCGTTTGCGAATGGGAAAATGCCTTTTGGGATGTATCATCCCAACAGTGCATCGCAAATTAGAGAATCGCTAAATTTGCGATTTCCTATTTTTGTGATTGCATTTAAGGAATTGCAAATTGCGATTCCTTAAATGCGATGTAGAAAGCACCTAAAATGTGTGAATTTGGAATAAGAAATAATCCGCAATTAACATTCTAAAAAGCTGCCTAGGGTGGTGCTTCATGGACAGCAGCTATTACACTAAAAAAAACGTAAATTAAAATGTCATGGATGATTCCACGTACTTGAAACAAAATCACGATCCTACACAAGAGATTGTTGTTGACATCTTTACAAAGGTATTGGACATGGATTGGATCAACACTAGAAGCCTGGTATTTTTAAGCACACGGTGTAGGAGACAACCATGATTAAATATGCTTCAGAAAATCCATAAAAATGGAGGTCCAAGATGGCAGATTGACATTGCCAGAGCGGAGGTGCGCTAAACGGGTCCGGGCTTGCGTACATGTTTCTGCCGTGTATGCTGTGATTGACCTCGTCTTCTAAAAGTGGCTACTCTTTTGGATTAGCGGCTTTTCTACATTGATTCAACATTGCGGGTTATGCCGCTGGTTCTGTCGGCGATTTTTACTAATCAAGGCACTAGAGCGGGGCCCCCGTATTCTACAACACTTTACAGCGGATTGGGTGCAGGTGCCGGTGCTGCAGAGCGCTGCTAGTCAGAGCTTACCTGGATGCTGCAACTACGGCTGATTGAGAGCCGAGTACGGAGCTTGCTGCGCTCCGCTCGATTACCGCGTCTGACCCCTGAGTCAACGAGGGGTTGGTCGGCGATTAGCTGGTTCGATCTGCAGGTCTATCGGCGGTTCTCCTCCTCGTCGACAACGGCAACAGGTCACCCAGGGATGGCGCCGAAGCTCTCAGCGAGGAATACCCGGACCACGGCAGTAACTGGGAAACAAACACCCGCGCCAGCACCAGCGATGCTAACGACCACCACTTCCAGCAATCCAGTTTCTATGGGGGAACTTGCTAACAATACACCGACCTCTGCGTTGGATATGAACAAACAACTCTCTGGTAGGCAAGAGAAGCTGGGAGTAAATGTGGGTGGCTCTAAAGCTGATACAATGTTACCAAATGTGGGAGTTCAGTCAATACTGCTCGAGTCAACGTGCAACAATGTTATTGTAGAGAGCCAGGACAATGTTACAGTTTCAACGGTTGAAGTTAATACTGGCTTAGTTACTGGTTCTCTTGCCCTGACTAATCAAGCTGTAAACTTAGTAACTGATATCAGTATAACCCCCACACAGTCTGAAATTCTCTGTACGGAAAATGCATCAATTAATCAAGTGTTGCCTACTATTTTAACTGTTAATTCTGCTGAAATGGGAGTGTTAGGGGCTGAAGAAGGTGATAATGTGGATGGCATTGAGACAGATGAGGAGTATTTTGACCTTTATGATCATGGGAGCAACACACCATCAGGATTGACTAAAGATAAAGATAAAACTATCAACATCAAAAAGCTTAGAGGCAAAACTAAGAATAAAGCCAAAAAGACTATAAGCAAATCTAAGCCAAGCACTATGAAAGCAATAGCAGAAAATAGTCCTATCAGACAGTGGTTGCAAGCTAAGGGTGGTGTTAAATCAGTGGCTATGAGACTTTCAGGTAATAGTACTAGTGATCTGGGTATGCTAACCAACGATGCAAATGTTTCTAATTCTATGATAGACGCACCTGGATCGATGGGTTCTAACCAACGAACAATTGAAGTACCCACTGCAGCTCAGAATGTAGAAAATGCGGCGGCTTTAATGGAAAGACAGGAACTATCTGGCTCTGGTAAAGAACCTCTAGAAGAATTTTCCTCTTCTCCATTAACAATTTTGCAATCGCCTTCTTTAATACCAATAACATCTACGGGTGATACACCTACACTCTCATTTAATAACAATACTTCAATACAAGACACAACTAGTATCGTAAGAGTAACAAAGGGGGGCATCGGACCGGCTCCAATGGCAGAGCCAACAAAAAAAATTACTGCAGAAGGACCGGATAACCCTTCTATCTTATCAGCAGATTGGACCCTTCAAGGGGAGGTGTCTGCATCTTTTCAGACGATATTACAGTTACTTAATGAACAGAAACAAGAAGCCAAGATTCATTACCAACAGATGAGGGAAGACAGCAATAAGACTCAAGCCTCTCTGCAAGAGCTGTCATGTAAATTGGGGGCTATCTCCCAAGATGTGGAGGAACTACAGCAAAGAGTGGTTCTAACGGAGGAAAAGTCACATCGCTCTGAGAGTGCTGTGAATAAACAAACTTCTCAACTTCTTCAGATGCAAGCTAAACTTGAAGACTTAGAAAATAGACAACGGAGACAGAACCTCTGTGTTTTTGGTATTGTGGAGGAAGCCGAGGGAGCTGACCCTAGGGCATTTATTGCCCAACTGTTTCAGAAGGCCTTTCCTGACTGATCAGATTGAGATTGGGACTCCCAGATTCAAAGTGCCCATCGGCTACCCTTAGTTCAAAGGAATAAGAGTGGTAAATTTCCTCGTCCAATTTTGATCTGTATAGGTAACTATCTGCTTCGCCAAGCCATATCAATAAAAGCACGGACAAATACTCCAGTTACCATTGACTCAGTTATATTTTTTGTTCAATCTGATTTAAGTAAACTTTCTTTGGAACGACGCTGGAAACTGAAACAATTTATTGATCCAATTAAGGAGTTGGGATGTCAAGTTTTTTTGCAAGAACCAGCAAAACTGAAAGTAATAAAAAAAATGGCCGGTCTTATTTTTTCTTGGAAGAGAACGAGGTTGAATCTGCTATGGCTACTTGGAGATTGGAAAAATGAACTGGATATTGACTAATGTTATGTTCGCTTTTTGTTTTGCTCTATTGTTATACACTCCAATTTATTTCTAGATTGGTCTGATTTTCTTGACTGGGTGGTAATAGGTCACGTTAGTTATTGATGACTATAAAAGCACGGCTTTTTTGATAATTTTGTTGGCCCGGATCCTATAAGCGGCTAAATCCGCTTGTTGGCTGCCAATATAGCGGCAGCCGATCTAAGGGGGGACCTGCAGGTAGCTATTGGGTGGGGGGAGGTTGGGGCAGAGTGTGGGGCGGGGAAGGGGAAGATATGCTTTGGGGTAAAAAATGCATCAAAGGACACAAAAACTACAAAAATAAGAGGAATTATAAAGCTGATTTGATTTGTTATGGAGGTCATATAGATAGGGACATATATAATTTGAAATGCATCAAATAAAATGTTTAGCTTGGAACGTGTCGGGTTTAAATAATAGAATAAAGCGGAGTCTTGTATATGAGGAGCTTAAGATGCATAACCCTCAAATCGTGGTTATCACTGAAACTCATATAGCTTATAAAGATAAACACTTGCTTAAGCAACTATTATTATTATTATTATTATTATTATTATGTTTGAGCTTGTAAAGCGCACTGTTACCCGGAGGTTTCCTGGCGCTGTGTAACGCTGGGGAACCCGTCCTGGCTTTCCCTGTGGGATGGTCCCTGCTGGGAGTCCCCAAGGTGGAGCCAAGCATCCCCGGCCTAGGATACGATATTATAGTTTGCACTGAATTTAATGCTTCAATCCGGGGGGTAGCGATTTTAACGCACAAAGGCTTAAAATGTGAGATACTTAAGACACTAACTGATAAAGCTGGCAGATGGGCCATAGCACAGATGAAGCTGGTAAGTCAAAAATATACAATATGTGGGGTTTATGCGTCAAATCAAGACGAGCCTACAATTTTTGATCAGATTAATATGGAATTGCTTGTATGGAATGGGGAATATATTGTGTTGGGTGATTTCAATTGTATTATGAATTATAATTTGGACACTACTCGGAAAAATTCTTTTCAGAGAATGAGGAAAACTAGAGCTGCAATTTTGGATTTAGCTGCTACTCATTTCCTAAAGGATGCTTGGAGATGTCTAAATTCCAAATTAGCCGGCTATACATATTACTCCGCAGCTCATAAGGTATGCTCACCAGTGGCGTAATGAAAATTTAGGGGGCCCCCTGCAAACTACATGGAAGGGGCCCCCCTCCCATTCTCCGTGCCAGTCTAGAGCTCTCTAGGCTAGCGACCTGTCATACTGCAGGGCATGCAGGGCTATTGTTACGCCACTGTCACCAATCCAGCCGTTGTAAGTAACACTGGATGGTGGAGTTAAAGGTTGGGCTTAGTCTGCCAGCAGGCTATCATAGGTGGCGGTCCATTCATTACAGGGTCCCTGCCATCAGTACGTCGGGGAAGTTTGCCCAATTTTAGGTGGGTTTCCTGATGCAGACTCCTTTCATGATATACATGATATACAACAACGGGCCCACTCACTGTTCAGTTTTGACAAAAGTGCATCCACTGCTCCTTCTTGTTTCCGTTTTAAAACATTAGACAATGCGACAATGCCGTATTTCAAAAGCAGATGTAACTACAAAGAGCACATTTTGATAATACATTTTTGCTAGTAGACAATAGCAATCTTAAGAGGCATTGCATAGCTTCATCCACACTGTGACCCCAATTCCATCACATTCTCTCTCTCTCTCTCTCTCTCTCTCTCTCTCTCTCTCTCAGTGAGTCAGTCTCTCTCTCGCTCTCTGTCACTGTCATTCAGTCTCTCTCAGTCAGTCAGTCTGTCAGTCAGTCTGTCAGTCTCTCTCTCTCTGTCAGTCTCTCTATCTCTCTCTTTCTGTCAGTCTGTCAGTCAGTCAGTCTCTCTCTCAATCAGTCAGCCTCTCTTTCTCTCAGTCAGTTTCTCAGCCAGTCAGTCTCTCGGTCAGTCAGTATTCAGTCTCTGAGTCAGTCAGTCTCTACTGTCTCTCCACTCTTATCTCTCTCTCTCCATTCTCTCTCTCAAGTCTGCCCACTCTATCTCCACTCTCTCTCTCTCTCCACTCTCTCTCTCTCCACTCTCTCTCTCCACTTTCTCTCTGTCTACTCTCTCCTCTCTCTCTCTCTCTCTACTCTCTGTCCACTGTCTCCATCCACTGTCTCCTTCCACTCTCTCTATTCTCTCTTTCTCCCTTCTCTCTCTACTCTCTCTCCACTCTCTCGTTCTCTCCACTCTCTCTCCACTGTCTCTCCACTCCCTCTTCTCTCTCTATCTACTCTCTCTCCTCACTCTCTCCACTTTCTCACTCCACTCTCTCACTCCACTCCCTCTTCTCTCTCTCTCCACTCTCTCTCCTCACTCTCTCCACTCTCTCTCCACTCTCTCTCCACTCTCTCTCTCCACTCTCTCTCTCTCTCCACTCCCTCTCTCTCTACTCTCTCTCTCTCTCCACTCTCTCTCTCTCTACTCTCTCTCTACTCCCTCTCTCTCCAATCTCTCCACTCTCTCTCCACTCTCGCCACTCTCGCTCTACTCTCTCTCCACTCTCTCCACTGTCCCTCTCCACTCTCTCTCCACTCTCTCTCTCCACTCTCTCTCGCTCACTCTCTCCACTGTCCCTCCACGCTCTCTTCACTCTCTCTCTCTCTCCACTCTCTCTCCACTCTCTCTCTCCACTGTCTCTCTCCACTGTCTCTCCACTCTCGCTCTACTCTCTCTCCACTCTCTCTCCACTCTCTCCACTGTCCCTCTCCACTCTCTCTCCACTCTCTCTGTCCACTCTCTCTCTCCACTCTCTCTCTACTCTCTCTCTCTCCACTCTCTCTCTCTCCACTCTCTCTCCACTGTCTCCCTACACTCTCTCTCTCTACTGTCTCTCCACTCCCTCTTCTCTCTCTATCTACTCTCTCTCCTCACTCTCTCCACTCTCTCTCCACTCTCTCTCCACTCTCTCACTCCACTCCCTCTTCTCTCTCTCTCCACTCTCTCTCCTCACTCTCTCCACTCTCTCTCCACTCTCTCTCCACTCTGTCTCTCCACTCTCTCTCTCTCTCCACTCCCTCTCTCTCCACTCTCTCTCTCTCTCCACTCTCTCTCTTCTCTCTCTCTCTCTCTACTCTCTCTCTACTCCCTCTCTCTCCAATCTCTCCACTCTCTCTCCACTCTCGCCACTCTCTCTCTCCACTGTCTCTCTCCACTCTCTCTCGCTCACTCTCTCCACTGTCCCTCCACGCTCTCTTCACTCTCTCTCTCCACTCTCTCTCTCTACTCTCTCTCCACTGTCTCTCTCCACTGTCTCTCCACTCTCTCTACTCTCGCTCTACTCTCTCTCCACTCTCTCTCCACTCTCTCCACTGTCCCTCTCCACTCTCTCTCTCCACTCTCTCTCCACTCTCTCTACTCTCTCTCTCTCCACTCTCTCTCCACTGTCTCCCTCCACTCTCTCTCCACTGTCTCTGTCTCCAATCTCTCTCTCCACCCTCTCTCTCTCTCTACTCTCCCTCTCCACTGGCTCTCTCCACTCTCTCTCTCTCCACTCTCTCTCTCACACCACTCTCTGTCTACTCTCTCCCACTCTCTCTCACAAAGTAGTGTCCGTTGCCATGGGAGTCCGCAGAAATGTTTTCAAGGGGGGGCACATTTTTAAGTTCATCACCATCCCCCTTGCACCCTTCTTCCCTCTGCCTTGCACCCTTCTTGCCCTCCCCCTTGCACCTTTCTCCCCTCGCCCTTGCACCCTTCTCCCCCTCCGCCTTGCACCCTTTTCTACCTTGCACCATTCTCCCCTCTACCTTGCACCATTCTCCCCTCTACCTTGCACCCTTCTCCCCTCTGCCTTGCATCCTTCTCCCCTCTGCATTGCACCCTTCTCCCCTCTGCCTTGCAACCTTCCCCCCTCTGCCTTGCACCATTCTCCACTCTGCCTTGCACCCTTCTCCTCTCTGCCTTGCACTCTTCTCCTCTCTGCCTTGCACCTTTCTCTCCTCTGCCATGCACCCTTCTCTTCTCTGCCTTGCACCCTTCTCTCCTCTGCCTTGCACCCTTCTCCCCGTCCGCCTTGCACCCTTCTCTACCTTGCACTCTTCTCCCCTCTGCCTTGCATCCTTCTCCCAACTGCCTTCCACCCTTCTCCCCACTGCCTTCCACCCTTCTCCTCTCTACCTTGCACCCTTCTCTCCTCTGCCTTGCACCCTTCTCCTCTCTGCCTTGCACCCTTCTCCTCTCTGCCTTGCACCCTTCTCCCCTCTGCCTTGCACTCTTCTCTACCTTGCACCCTTCTCCCCTCTGCCTTGCACCCTTCTACCCTCTGCCTTGCACCCTACTCCACCCCTGCCTTGCACCCTTCTCCCCTCTGCCTTGCACCCTTCTCTACCTTGCACCCTTCTCCCCTCTGCCTTGCACCCTTCTCCCCTCTGCCTTGCACCCTTCTCCTCTCTGCTTTGCACCCTTCTCCCCTCTGAATTGCACCCTTCTCCCCTCTGCCTTGCACCCTTCTCCCCTCTGCCTTGCACCCTACTCCACCCCTGCCTTGCACCCTTCTCCCCTCTGCCTTGCACCCTTCTCCCCTCTGCCTTGCATCCTTCTCCCCTCTGCCTTGCACCCTTATCCCCTCAGCCTTGCACTATTCTCCTCTCTGCCTTGCACCCTTCTCTCCTCTGCCTTGCACCCTTCAACCCACTGCCTTGCACTCTTCTCCTCTCTGCCTTGCACCCTTCTCTCCTCTGCCTTGCACCCTTCTCCCCTCTGCCTTGCACCCTTCTCCCCTCTGCCTTGCACCCTTCTCCCCTCTGCCTTGCACTCTTCTCCTCTCTGCCTTGCACCCTTCCCTCCTCTGCCTTGCACCCTTCTCCCCTCTGCCTTGTACCCTTCTTCCCTCTGCCTTGCACCCTTCCCCTCTCTGCCTTGCACCCTTCTCCCTTCTGCCTTGCACCCTTCTCTACCTTGCACCCTACTCCACCCCTGCCTTGCACCCTTTTCTACCTTGCACCATTCTCCCGACATTTTTATTGCTGCCTGAAATCTGGTCGCACAAGAAACTCTGCATCAAATGCTTTTACATCCTAAGTTATTGCTAAACACAGCACCCCACCTTCCAGGTTGGCGTCCAGGGCGGCCGCACTGGTCGCACTGACCTAAAACCAGTCCTGACCTTTAAAAGAGAGTTGAAATATTTTTTCTGTTCCAATGTCACTTCCTCTTGGGACCCGTTTCAAAATTCCGGGTTCTTTCCACAATGTACTTATGGAAAGGAGAAGTGTGGCTCAGGGGTTAGAGGCGGCAGACCCGGAATCTGAGATCGGCCCTGGACCAGGGTTCAATTCCCCGCCTCGGCGGGTCTTGGGCTCAAAATTCCACGGACTTGATAATTCTCGCTCCGGTGCCTTCTCGACTCACGGGTTCACACTCTGCGACTCTGGGCAATAGCTTGCTTAATCTCCACAACGGCCCCTCGTGGCGGGATTCCTGGCTTTCACCTTGTGGATACACTGCCGGGGTTATCTCACAGGGGAATACCAGGACGGGTTCCCTAAGCAAGCGCCGGGAAACCCACTGCGGGTAGCTGTGCGCTATATAAGCTCAACTACATTTACATTTACAGGTACTTCTACATCTGTTGGGAGGAACACTCTGCATTTCTGTATATAAATAGCTTTTCTTGCCAGTTATATATATACCTTTTGTACAATTCATACAATTAATTCGCATTGTAATGCCTTTGTATATTCAGCATACATTTTCCTCTTTTATAAAAGCGCTCTGCCACTCGCTGCGTTAAGTCCACGGTATAAAATGGCAAATAAATGAATATATCTGACTGAGAATACAGTCAAAGTAGTTGCCTGCCAGTGGCGGTGGAGTTGAATCAAGTTCCTGAGGTATGTGTGTGTGTGGGGGGGGGTCCATTGAACTGAAAAGCTGGCAATAAAGCCTGCATTACTCTCTGACTGGAGCGAGTACCTTAGGTGAATGTACAAACAGGCACTCAGGAGCGAGGGATGTGCCTGTGACAGTCCAAGGGGCGGGGGAAGGGGGCATGACCCCAGTGTGTTCCAGGCAGAAATGACAGCGCCAAACCAAAAGGAGGTGTTTTAATACTGTTTGTAGGACATCACCCTCTGCAGGGAGAGGGACTGACTCTTCCCTCGGGGGAGAGAGGGCTAGAGAAGAAAGTCATCCCCTCCTGGAAGGGTACAACTACCATCTACATACCAAATAGAGCGCATATTGAATTATCTGCGGGTGCCTCACTGATATGTGATGATTCTGCAAGTCAGTGGTGCTTGTTTTACCTACTTCACTCTAAACTGTCGCTCACAAGGGTTAGGCATGGAACTCTGCAGCAGGCACTTTAGCAGCTGAGCTATCTTTCTTTAATCTCCTAGCCGCTATACTGAATACTGACTCATAATAGATCTGGGAGAGGGAATGCTCTTGTCCGTTTCCTGTGTGTGCTTTGTCTTTTCACGAGGACCAATCAGAGCTTGGCGTCTTACTATCCCATGTTTTTCAAATACTATACTACTGGTTTGTTTGGAAGAATAAAAGGTGCGTACCCTTAATTAGCCACACAACTAGCGTTTAACCGCAGCCTGGTTATGGGAAGATACATGCAGGTCTCTGGAAGCCCTCATTCCCAGTGCCTCCTGCTCTCTGGGGCCCCCACCCCCATCCTCTTTCTGGCCTCGAGCTCTCTGACTGAAGAGAAACAATTCAACTTGATACATTGTTTCTCTTCAGTCAGAGGGAGCAGGCGAGAGCTCAGAGTTCAGAGCGGGCTGCAGACAGCCTGCACCTGCTTTGGAGGAAGAGAGGCTTGCTTCAGCGCAAGCCTCTCTCACTGAAGAGCTGAGGGGGGCCCGGGCCCCCTTAATTATCTGTAGAGAGTGGGGCCCGCCCTGTACTGCGGGGGCTGCGGGAGCGTTTGTTACGCCCCTGATGCTCACGTATAGATATGATCTGGGTCTCAGACTTTATTCTCGGTAATTGTTCGATGGCTATATATCCAAGGGTAACCTCGGACCATAACCCGATCTCCTTAACATTTGAGTCTGCAATTGAAGAGTTTTCTCCTCGTCTTTTCTTATTTCCAAGATATCTGTTCACCGATTCTGTGTTTGTAAATCAACTTAAAGAGCATATAAAAGAATTCATTGACATAAATATACAATCTAGTTTACCCTTGATAGTTTGGGATGCTTGTAAAGCTAGCATACGTGGATTCACTCAGCAATACATCTGGCGACAAAATAAAGACCGTTGAAATTTAAATGAGGAAAGGCTTGGAGAAATTCGTGATATTGAACTTCAAATGTCAGAAGCTCTCTCTAATGGGGTATCGAACTTAGATGTACTAAACTTTAAACTAATTGAACTTAAAGCTGCATTAAAAGATCTTCTCAGGGTCAAGAGTATTAGCAAATTAAAGAAATACCAACTTGATCAATATGAAAGCGGTGATAAAATTGGTAAACTCCTGGCCTACAAAGTTGGTGAAGATCGATGCCAGAATACGGTTAAAGAAATTAAAGGGGGTAACAATCAACTATTTTGTGACTCAAAATCAATATTACAACAATTTGCTTCTTTTTATCAAGCTCTATATACACCAGAAACTGCAACCTCGGATGATAGTATTAAGAATTATATAGAGTTAAACATGGTTAAAGTTTTAGAGCCGGAACAATCTGTACAATTAGTGGCAGACATTACAGCAATAGAAACTAGGGATGCTATCAACTCCCTAGCAACGGGTAAAGCTGTAGGGGAGGATTCTATTCCTTTGGAACTATATAAATGCTGTACTGAGGAATTGATACCATTATTAACTAATGTGATCAGTGCTAAAGGTAATGGGCAACAAGCACCCAAATCCTGGAATTTAACTCAAATTAATTTCTTTTTAAAAAAGGGTAAAGTACCACAAGAGAGAGGATCATACAGGCCAATTTCGCGTATCAACAGTGATGCTAAAATCTTTGCCAAAATATTGGCTACTAGGCTTGCGCCAGTCATGTCCCAGCTTGTCTCTCCCCAACAACATGGATTTATTCCAAAACGAGACACTACAGAGCATATTAATATGGCCATCTCTGCTTTTGATGCTGCACGGACTCAACCCGCCCCACTCGGTATGATTTTATTAGATGCAGAAAAAGCATTTGACCAAGTGGGGTGGGGCTTTTTATGGGCGGCTTTACAAGCATTTGGCATTAAAGGTCAACTTTTGAGATGGATTCAATCGCTCTATGACAATCCCATGGGCAAGGTATCTTATATGGGAAAATGCTTTCCTATGTTTCCAATTAAGAGGGGCACCCCTGCTTTTTAGGTCTCGGCGTCAACGCGCGGAAGCGCGTCTCCGCCGAGATCTTTTGTCAGCGACTATGCTCCCCAGGAGACAGTCCCGGCCGCGCGCATTTCCTGTTGAGGCGATTGCCGCGGGCCGCGCGCTCAGCCACTGTCTCCTGAGAAGCTTCAAACACGCCTGCGCATACACGCATACACACACGCATGCACACATCCCCACCAATACGGGAGCCGCCCGCCCCCCGCCCCCCCGCCGACAGATGCGCACCTCTTAAAAACTCTCCAGCAACGGGCCCCTTATGCCGTTGCTACTCCGGTGATCAACCATTTTCATGTCCCTTCCGCAGCAGCCCTGCTCAGCGCTCGCTATGCCACCCCACTCTTCACATCGCTGATGTTCCTCAATTGCCCACTATCCCGGCACTCTCGCCCCCCCTTCGCATGCCTCCCAGTGCCTCGTCCGCTCTCTCCTTTGCCCACGATACTGCACCCACCCCTCCCCACCTCGCCTCACATTCTACGCCGCACCTCTTCTGACAATTCCCCCAGCGCCCACGCACGCACATACATAGACACACACCCCCGGACACACAAACACACACATACACGCGCGCCCGCACAAGCACACACACACGTGCACCAAGGCCCCCCATCGCACACATACATATACACACACACAAGCGCACCCCCCCCCCCCCTTACAAGTAAGGGCACTTACCGCCACTCCGGAGATCTGCAGCCTCAACCACTGCTCCTCGGGCCAGGCACTCGTGGGTGCGGGCTTCGCGCACAAGGCGGAAGTCCCGCCCCCACCATAGCTTTTGTTTTCAGGAGTGCGCGCGCCGTAGCGAACGTAAGACTTTCATTCTCAGCCAGCCCATCATAGGAGGGTCACGCAGAAGGGGGCGTGCTTTGTGCTTCCTCCACAGCCCCGCAGAGGAAATAAACACTGGGCAAAGTGGGACAGGAAGAGACAACCCTCCAGGAAGCCTCACGGGTCAAGTAGCATGTTTTCGTGCACAGCTTAGTGTGGAACTGCAGAGGAACTCAGTGGTCGAAAAGCGCACAGCCTTCAAGGCAGGGAGGAAAGGCCAAGCGCTCAAATACGTTATGCAGTTTACTATGCCTTGAGTAACTCAGAATAAACATCCATCTGATGGTAAGACAAAGTTTTACCGAATGCTGCGGGTCGTGCAACTATATTTAGATGTACTGCGAGATTTTGGGCGAGGGTAAAAGATATTCAAGAGTGTTCAAACTTTTTACGTAAAACAGTTGATAAAGTACACAAGCAGCCAGATAATGGGTTTGGCTAGTTAAATATTAGAGAAGTCTTTCCACGAGGCATGCGGAAAAGTGGATTTAATACCCAAGAAATTAACGTTTATCCAAAATGAATGAGCTATTTTTACAGTACGGGTATGGCAGGAAATCGAGGTCATTCAGTCTGCACAGCGGAGTAATGGGATAACATAATTGCAGAAGCTCTTCTTTGGTCCACAATTGGTGATGCAAGACATCTGTTGTCTTGTCTCTGGGAAAACTGGCCAACGAGGTGTCTGGAGCATAGAATTTTGTAAATGAATCCCGTTGCTTTCAGCTTCCCATCTTTGCCAGCTTCTCGGATCTAGGCACATCTATTGCTCAGGGTGATGTTCTAGCGATATATAAATCTCCGCTTGTAGGTTAGTGATTTGGCAAAATGCAATAACGAATCAGATGGCCTGCCGAACTCAATTCAAGACTAGTATGCGTAAAACAGATTTAATCTGAACTAGAAATGCACTAAGAAGAAGGTGTTCGCACTTAAGAGATTTTCCCGACTGGGTAAACCAGCCCCTGCTTTTACGTTATTTTACATAATTTTCTGACATTTTCGTTCATTTTGGTCAGATATGTGGTTCTTTTATGCGTGTCTAATATCATCCTTCTCAGCAGCTCTTAACAAAAAAAGTATCCCAGTCTGAGTCGTTCTTTCTTTCAGTTCAAACGAGCAGCAGATTCGCCCATTTATGCAACTTACTCTCATTCACTCATGGTAGGTGGCGAGTCATGTTTCCAAAGCATTGCAGTTTCTTTGCTCTAGCCTCACTGCCAGTTAATCAAACCTACTTGTGGCCATATTCTGCTTGTGTTTTGGTGTGAGACCCAATATGCATGCCTTAGACCTCTTACTATATCAATCTGGTATGTGGTTTGTGTACTCTTAACATGTGCGTCCAATGTGTTGCGAGCGAAGTACACAACCAGAACATATGCACAATACCAGCTTTTCCTACCTGACATAGGGGACCACTGCCAGGTACTGTTGGAAATATGTTCAATTGGCTATGGGTGAGATGCATACAGTATAAGGTGTTCTACTGCAGGCGCAGAAATCTAGCGTTTCTAGACACTGCTTTTGGGTAGGCTGATACACTCCACCATTTTCAATATATTCCCCTATGTCTGCTTTCCATACCTCCCTGTGTGTTTTTAGCGCAAACTCGTTTAACTGATACACTTTAGAATTGTGACACTGCCCTTTTACAGCAGCCTATTTCAGGTACGATGTTCAGTGTGCTGTGTTTCAAGCATATCTTGGCTCACTCCCTCGTATTTTATATAACAACCTGATTGCTGTATTATGTTGAAAATTGACCAGCAATTATAGGGTACTGTGTGGTAAGTCTCTGTAATGTATATAATTTGCCACCCTCAATTAAATTCTCCTTTATTGTGAGTCTCCCTTGTTGCTAAACGTGTCTACTTTTCTAGAGAGCATATAGGATGAGGGCAAGGATCACAACAGTAGCGCAGTCACAAATGCCACTGTGGTCTAGGTACATATTGATATTCTAGTCCAGCAATGTCAGTTTCTAGTAACCTTAGTGAGTCCTTACATCTACAGTGATGCCCATTGTTTCGCCAACATGTCGCCCTTACTTGTAGCACTGCCTAAATAAATATTCCTCGTTTGCTTCTGGGCTCTCCGATATCATTCTAGGTGCCTACACTAGCTGGACTGCCAGGTGGTACAGCTCTAAATCCAGGACTGTCAGTCCACACTCTTAGGCAGCTGCAGCTTACCTTCCTAGCCCCTTTCCACCCCAAACAAGGTCTGTAAGTAAGCTAAGCATGTTGCCAGACAGTCGTTTTTTGTCATTTCAATATGACCTTTACAAACGATGCATTAATGTTGGCAGTAAAATCATTTTTGGAAATTGCTACCCTGCCAGCAATAGAGACAACTTTTTACAGAACATCACTGATTTGCTGATCACCACTGGTGATCAGTTATGTTCCCCTCTTTTACTATATATTGATGCCTAATTATCAAACATATCACATTCCCATAGACTAAGCTTTAACGGGTGGGGGGGGCTCCTCTTACTACCTTTCATAAGGTGAATATGGAATATGCAAGACTAGAGGCAATCTACTTTTAAGACAGGTGCTGTTTTTAAAGCAGTAAAAAAAAGTCATCACGTTTTACTGTGTGTGTGGGTGTGGGACTCTGTGTGTGTGGGGCTCTGTGTGTGTGGGTGTGGGATTCTGTGTGTGTGTGTGTGTTGGGCTCTGTGTGTGTGGGCGTGTGGCTCAGTGTCCGCGAATACTCTCTACTACTCTCTAATGCTCACCTATTGCCATTGTGAATGACAATACCATTTTTTTATGTTTAAAAAAAAAAGTCATGAGCAATGCCAATAGCTCTATCTTTAATAATGCAGAGACCATTGCATTGTAAATGCTTGTTGCTTTAGGTATGGAACCTTTCTTAATCGCACTTTAACGTCAGGCTTTAATTTGCCCTTTTTTTAACGGCTTAAATAAACTTGATATCACTGTGTATGCGGATGACGTTGCAGTTTTCTCTTCGGATGTGCCTCAAGCCATGAAAGGCATTATAATAGAAGCAGGTATATATGGCTCAGTTTCTGGCTATAGACTTAACACCACAAAAACTCAAATTGTTATGAATTATCATCCGCCTGCCCCCATCCCAGGAATTGGTTGTGCTGCAACTTATCTGGGCGTCAACATTTCTTCGGATATTGATTCTATTGTAGCATTAAATTACGAATCATTATTAAAAGAGACCGCTATGCAATTTAAGAAATGGCATAAATTGCCACTTAGTATCATTGGCCGAATAAATTTAATTAAAATGAAAATTTTGCCTAAATACTTATATTTATTTCGAGCAATTCCTCTACGGGTAAATAATTCTTATTTTCTTAGATTAGAGGGAAATATTAGTAGTTTTATATGGGGATATAAAAAAGCCCGGCGCGCTGTTTCCTCACTTAAATTTCCTTTTAATCAAGGTGGATTGGCTCTCCCGGACTTTAAGCTCTATTATTGGTCGGCTTTTCTGACTCGTCTTTGTAGTCTAACAGTCACCGATAAGTGTTTGTATTTTCATAGGTTTTTACTTGGACAGGATGCTAATATGTTCCTTTACAGGCTAAATGACCCTAACTACTTTAAAAGGGTTAAATTTAAGACGGTATGAGATACAGTTAATATCTGGCGATCTATTATGGCTAAGTGTAACGTTTCTCATCTACACTATAAAACACCTTTGTGGGGTAATCCGGGTTTTCCTTTTTTTTTCATGATCCATCTTGCTGATTACTCTTAGATTCCGGTATTAGATTCTTGGGAGATTTATATGATCATCAGGGATTTATGGCATTTGAAAAAATGAAGCATTGTTATAATCTATCTGAATTGGCTAAATTTAAATGTTATCAGATTAAAGACTATTTAGTGAAGAAATTAGAACTTGCCATGGTATTAGATTCTGAGGTATGGGACTGTATCTATAGAGAAGCAGACAAATCTATGATTAGTATAGGATATAAGATTCTTTCTGGCTTCAACACTAGCGACATCATAAAATTAACTGAGAAATGGAATAGAAAATTGGCCTTGACTGTACCAACTGATCTAATTACTTTATCTCTTAAAAGCTTCAATGTGTCAGTTCAATCCTCTAGTCTAAAACTGCAAATGTTTAAAACTGTTTGTCAATTATACCATACTCCCGAGAGAATTCTTAAATGGACAATGAATAATAATTTTGGTGATCGTACGAAATGCCCTAAATGTGATCTGAGTGGTGCTGATATTGTCCACATGTTTTTTTCTTGCCCTCATCTTAGTGAATATTGGGACAGAATAATTAAGGTGGTGTCTGATAGACTTGCTCAACCTATTTTATTTTCATCTATTGATGTGTTGGTGGGTATATGTGGGGGTATTAGCGCATTCAGTGATTTGCTGAATATTTTAGTTACTTGTGCAAGACTTACTATTGCTAGAGCTTGGATCCAAAAAAAACCCACCAATAGTTATGGAATGGTGGAGCCTAGTTAAGGAAACATATAATATGGAGACTGCCCTTGCTGCTTCAAGGGGTCTAAACGAAAAGTTGACAGAATCTGGGGTTTATTTATGTCTCAATAACAGTATATGTCATTTCTTGGATTTTTATTTTTTTTATTTTTTTTTAATTCTACTTTCTGTA
Organism: Lissotriton vulgaris; assembly: GCF_964263255.1. Lineage (NCBI taxonomy): Eukaryota > Metazoa > Chordata > Amphibia > Caudata > Salamandridae > Lissotriton > Lissotriton vulgaris. The sequence goes on from NC_141688.1 coordinate 30,682,460, forward strand.
TGACCTCTTTATTGCTTATGATTTATGGAATGTTTAATGTTTATGTATTGCTGTTACTGAAAAATCTTTTTTGTACATTGATTTTTTAAATCATGGCTTTTTCCTTTCGTGTGTCCACTTGATGCAAATAAAAAAAATAAAAAAATAAAATAAAAAGAAAGAAAATCCATAAAAATATTGTGGATCCCCCATTTATACCCATTGTCTCCAGCTGTTGTTCTTTGTTTGAACCACTGGGAAGGTATGAAGACCATTTCTTACAACCTATAGTACAATCATGGCGGTCACATGTGCCGGACACGGCCGATTTTGTACTACGCTTGGATGATTTAACCATGAAAGACATTGATGAATGATGGCTATGCACCATTGATGTTACTTCTTTGTATACATCTATTTCACTATAAGAAGGATTGGAAGCAGTAGAGTGGGTACTGCTGAATCAATCAAACATGAGAGCCAAAAAGTGTAAGTTGTAGAAATCTTACAGATTTGCTTGCAACACAGCTACTTCAAATGGGAAGATGATTTTTTCTTGCAAATCAGTGGTACATCAATGGGCTTTGGGGGTGGGGGGACACCTGCGTATGCTAACATTTTTATGGCCAGTTCCGCGCAGGATTACATTTTCTCTGATACAGCGCGGAGTGAAGTACTGGTTTTCTATTGTAGATTTATTGATGAAATTCTTTTAATTTTGTGAAACACAGGAGCAAATCTGTTAGCAAACATCATGGCTTTTAACAGCAGTAACAACAGGATTCTATTAACTCATACCACCAGTAATGCGAGTTTAGCGTTTTTTGACGTATTGGTTGAACATGCCAATACAGGTTTAAAAATGAGTGTATACACAAAACCAACTGATCTGAACAATTCTTTAGACTTCCGTAGTTTCCATCCACCTAAACTGCTCAAGAATCTCCCATATTCTCAAATGACGAGAGACAAAAGGATTTCTTCTAACACTTGTGAGGTGGCTCTATCAAACATTCAACAAAGACACTTGAACCGTGGGTACCCAATGGCAAAAGTTAGAAGAACGGTTCAAACATTGTGGACGCAAAGATCTATTATGTAAGCAAATGAAACCTGAAAAAAATCAATTGATGTTTATATCTAAATATTCCACTAATTCTAGAATCATTAAAAAAAATGATAATCAAACAGTGGGAATTATTACAGAATGAGCCACACTTCAGAGGCATATTTAAACACAGTCCCTTATTTGTTTATACCAGAACAAGAAACATCAAAGAAATGTTATCATTGAAAGCCAGGCTAAAGAAACCCAATATGTATACAAACGATACCAGCCGCTACAGGCCAATTTCCAGGATACCTTTCCCGGCTAAGGTTCTGGAAAAAATATTGAACTTCTAACTTACAACCTTCATATCATCGGCGGATCTGCTAGATCCCTCGCAATATAGTTTCCCAAAAGGGCGCAGCATGGAAATGGCCTTGGTTATGGCAGCTGATGAACTCAGAGCAACACTGGACATAGATGGCAAGGCTGCATCGATTTTATTAGATTTATCTGATGCTTTTGACACAGTGAAGTGAACCATGATATACTGATCAGAAGGCTTTCAGAGGCAGGGGTAAAGGATTCAGCCCTTAATCTGTTTAAATCCTATTTGAGCATCAAGGTTCAGCATGGTCAGCTCGGAACATCCACCTCAGCGCATTTTATGCTTCCCGGTGGTGTCCCACAGGCCTCTTCATTGAGCCCTACATTATTTAGCCTTTATGTGTCCCCTTGGCTGAAATAATCAGTCAGTTTGGCTTCTCCGTGATATCCTATGCAGACGATACCCAGTTAGTGGTGTCTTTCGCTAGCAAAGTGGAGGAAACAGCAGACCGATTTAAATGCGGTATTACCCAGGTGAACCAGTGGATGAGCACGAACTGCCTATAAGCTGAAGGAGGGAAAGAAGGAGGCACTTCTGCTGGGTTCCGAGCCTTCCTTTTGGTCTTATAGGTTGTGGCCAGCCGGTTTTGGAGATTTTCCAGTCCCAGTGAAGAATGTGAAGAATCTGGGAATAATTTTGTTCGACAATCTAACTTTTCAACATCAGATCAGCAATCTTTCTTCTACTATCTTCTTTATTCTAAAGATAATTAGGAAATTTCATACCTTCATAAAACCGAATTCCGTGAAAATACTGGTGACAGTATTAGGCCTGTCCAGACTTGATTACGAAAATGCCCTTTATATGGGCTTGCAAAAGCAGCATTTACTTAAGCTGAAAAGTTTGCATAAGTCAGCAGCCAGATTGCTGCTGGACATTCCTAAATTCCAGTAAATCGCCCATTGACTGAGAAAGCTGCACTGGCTCCCAGTGGACAAACAATAAAATGTAAATCCTTATGCCTACCGTTCAAGGCATTGCATGGGACTGGTCCTCAGTACCTGAAACAACACCTTACCTGGTATTTACCTGTCAGAAATCTAAGTTCAGCACAGAGCAAACTCCTACAAGCCCCTTAGATTCAACAAAGCTCATTTTGATGGAAGAAGTTTTATTCTGTGGACAGTGAAATCTTGGAGTTCACTCCCGTCTGACATAAAAAAACAACCCAACACTGCTGTCCTTTAGAAAGGCACTAAAAACTTGGCTCTTCGCTAACTAACATTTTCCACTCTCACTCTTCTTCCGGAACTTTACCGCTCAGCACCTAGGCGCCATTAGACATTCGTCCGCTATACAAGTTCCCAAATTAATCAATCAATCACATAACGGTGCTACACAACGGAGGTGGCACGGACACGGTCAGTGCATGCAGTTTCACATAAGTTTGAGTAATAATATTGAGCAGCATGATTCTTACTTAACAATGAAAATAATGGCATGACTCTGGGACAAGGGATGTCTAATCATAATAGGATTGAGTTGTTACCTCTTAATGCGAATTTTGCTTTGAAAATTTTGGATTCTTGCATTTTTATGTTAATTAAACAAGGAGGCCCCTGAGCAAGTGAAGGAGTCCCGAAATGCATAGGGCGGCAAAAAAGTGGAACCGGCATTACAAGAATTATTGAATTGTCAAATATGTGACACATTATAGTGTTGTGTAGTTCCTATAAACCCATATAGGATCTGCACATTTAGACAACATACACTGCCAGTTTGGTGTTTGGACTGACTCTAGACCTCCCTACTGAGTACCTTAGCCTGTATACCAGCCAGCTCACAGTGCCACTGGAAACCACTCTTACCAAGGAGAGAATAGTTCCTGGCAACTATCGATATGACAACTCTGTCCCATCAGGGATTGTGGAAACAGTGCTATACTTTTCGCTCAGTCACTCGTGCTCACTTTGTCTCAGAGAGATACACAGAATAAACGCTGGGGACATCTTTCAATAAGCATTTATTGAGCCGGCGTCACTCTAGTGTAAAACAGGTGTGCTCAAACAACGACTAGACAGTAACAGATATAAATATTTATAGGCACTAACAGAGCAAAAGTATGGTAGATTCCTCCCATTGTGCGAAAACAATGAATACAGATAAGTATATAAAATACATGACAGTAGAATCCTTATTCCTACGATGCAACCCTAACTAGATGTACCTACATGTACCTAGCATGTATGTAGGTGTAAAAGCCAAGAATCCCTCTAGGATAAAGTCAACCCATTACCTGAAGTGAGAGACTGTGGGACACCGTCTTCGTCTCGAGATGGACACCCCGCATGGGATGTCAGACAACTGCGAGCTGGAGTGTATGCGTGCAGGAATCTCAGTGTCTCCCGTCAGTGTGTCGGCATGGAAGTCCTTTTCACCTCCCTCCCTCCATACGGAATGTTGTATGCAACTAACTTGTAGGAGCACTTGAGTGGAAAACCTTTCAGTAAGGATGGGCTGTTTTTGCATGAAGCAATGACAGCCAACATTATCTGTCCGTCTATTCTCATTTTGAGCTATGTAGGTATGGCAGCAGTTCGCACTGCCCCCTTTGTGGCTTCATCGGCCAATGACTTCCCGTCAACGTGAACGCTATCACATTGATGACTCAGCGTGTGTATCATGTGAGCTTGTGCTAGTTCGTTTTACTACTCAGCTACCTGTTCCCATATCATTGTATGCCTAATTTTGCCACCTTTTGAGTCTTTAAACACATTTTGACCCCAGTAGTAAAGATATTCGTTGTGTGACTGGATACAATAAAAATTCCAGAGTGAGGAATTCTCGATCCATAATAATAAGTGCCAGTAATTTCACTTTTAGTTCTGCCAGCTGAGCCATGCAGTCTCCTAAAGACTGTGTCTTCGTACTGCTGGTATGGAACTTAACAACCTGCATACGTCCCTTCACAATCGCACATGTTTTACTGTTTACTTCCTATGGCCGGATTAGCAGATCCGTCAGTGTAAATAATGCATTCATACTGATCTAAAGGCATTTTATTCATGTTCATATTGCAGGAGTGCTTGTGTTTTTAAACTAGGGTCATATCTGTATTCTACATCCTTAGCAGTGAGAGATTCGCCCATTGTATTCATCTTGGATGTAAGGCTTTAGCATTTGGAACGCTTGTCTCTGTAGAAGTCGCTAAGGCTGGTATCGGAGTTACGACAATTATTTGTTTCCCTCGAGCCAGTGCTCTTTCTTTTACTACTTGTTAAAGAAGAATGTGCCTGTGCCTCGCATGTTTTTGAAAGCTAGATGTATTTGCTAAATAGCCAAACCCATTGATTTTAGTTTGAACTGGTGTATTTATTTTCACCTTTTTATTATCACTATTTTTTATTCTTAGTTATTTCTTTCAATCTGAAAAAAGACATGTGTCATGTCATAACAATACATCCTTGTTCTCAAAACAATTTACAAACACAGTTAAATAAAGCATTTATGTGCTGTTCTCGAAACTATTTAGCAAACACACTTAAATAAGACATAAATGTGCAATACTAAGGACTAAACAAGAGTATTTTACCTCTCTTACCACCTCACTCTCCTCGCCGAAAGAGCTGTTCAAGATCGTAGACACGCTCACATCATTGAAGGTGCCAGATCCTGTTGTCAGTTCAGAGCAGCTCTGCAATGATGTTGCACAATTCTTTCAATCTAAAATTGTGGATATATATTCGGCATTAGAGCTTCAGAGGTCGGCACTATCTACCTCTCCGTGCTTACCTGTCCCTTCGCTAACATCATCCGAGGAGGTGCTTTCAGGGTGTTTGTCCAGCTTTCCACCCCTTTCCCTCCAGGAACCTGAAGTCCTCCTGCTCAAGACTAGGTCGGGGTCTCCCCTAGACCCTTGCCCCTTGAAACTTCTTAAACAATGTAAGGAGACTCTCCTGCCTTTGTTATTAGAGATCATGAACAGGGCAATGAGGGATGGGACCTTCCCCCTACAATGGAAAAGAGCGGTGGTCAAACCACTGTTAAAAAAGCCCACATTAGACCCGGGGGTTCTCAAAAACGTCCGCCCCATTTCGCTGCTCCCAGCCCCTGCAAAGATGCTGGAAATCCATCTCAACCAGCATCTTGCAGCCTTTCTGGAAACTTCTGGCCTTTTAGATCACTCGCAGCATGGATTTTGGAGAGAGCATAGTACGGAGTCGGCCCTTACCATTGTGCTTGACAACAGCCGCACTAGAGTGGATAAGAGCCAGACCACCCTCCTCATCCTGCTAGATCTCACGGCTGCGTTTGATACCCTGTCTCCCTCAGTGTTAACATCTCGACTGAGGGAGATAGGGGTTGAGGGGCCCGCACTTAGTTTGCTGGCCTCTTTCCTCGGCCAGAGGGAACAGAGAGTTAAGCAGGGGGAGTTCCTATCTCCATCCCTTCCTGTGCACTGTAGGGTCCCTCAGGGGTCGGCATCAAGTCCGACCCTTTTCAACATCTATGTGACCCCACTTGCCAGGCTCATTAGATCTTATGGGATGGAGGTAGTCTCCTATGCCGACGACACGCAGATATTGATGTCTCTCGCCCAACCTGTCATCTCGGCTGCCTCCAATTTTAGACACTGTATGGAGGCAGTTGCTCAATGGATGATCTGCAATTCATTGAAGCTTAATGGCGAGAAGACTGAAATTCTGGTGTTCGGAGGAAAGGAGGACATTTGGTCGGCGGAATGGTGGCCTTCATCCAAGGGCGTGTGTCCGACACCCACTGCCCTGGCCAGGAACTTAGGAGTCATGATTGACCCTACTCTGGGGATGGGTCAGCAAGTAAACAGGACTATCTCCACATGCTGGGGTATAATAAACATCTTGCGGAAGATAAAACATTACCTGTCCCCTCAAGCCAGAAAGCAAATTGTAATAGCATTAATAGGTTCAAGACTTGACTATTGTAATGCCTTATATTTAGGCATTAACAAGGGTCTTTTAATGCGACTACAAATGGTGCAGAATGCCGCCGCGAAGTTTGTACTGGATCTACCTAAGCGGGCTTCTGCCACGGCTGCCAGAAAAACATTGCATTGGCTTCCGATCGAGGCCAGGATCTCTTTTAAGTCCCTATGTTTGATCTATGGGGCTTTGGCTACAAATAGATCTAGAGGCCTAAGGGACCTGTTGGTTCCTTATACGCTTCCAGAATTCTGCGCTCCGCCAATAAATCCTTGCTATCAATCCCCCGTGTTGGTAGAGCCAAGTGGGGTGGCAGAGCCTTTTCAACTTTTGCTCCAAGGTTGTGGAATACTCTGCCGACTGAGATTAAATCCCTTCCCTCAAAGCAAGCCTTTAGGAAGGCTCTCAAGACGTGGCTATTTGCCAAAGCCTACCCTTAGCTCTGGATTTGCCTTTTTTTGATTTCCTTTGGTTAGGCGCCTTGATGCCTTCGGGCTTAGTTGCGCGTTTATAAATTTAATTTCATTCATTCATTCATTCATTCATTCAATACTACATATATCACAAACACTTTTTACATGAACAAACATTTTAACAAAAAAGACATTCAATACATATATCACTATTGGTGGTATGCTTTTGGTTATGATTCTTTAGACTCTTTAATGTCTATATTCAATATCCAATCTTATACAGGGCACGTTGGATTTTTGTGAAAAACTGGAGATTTTTCTCTCTGATCACAAATTTAAAATATTCAGTAATCCTCTGTATATTTATCTGCCGACGGGTTTCTGTTCCTGGGCGCAAAGTACCAGGAAACTCATCAGGGCAATTGAATTTAAATAGCAATGGCGATTTCTTAGGCTTCTTATTTATCTTTCTCTTCTTTGCGTATTTTAAACCAGCAGGTAATTTCTTTTACTACAGCGTTCTGTACTGCTGCCAGTATTTTTTCTGAAGAAGCAAGGCGCATTTCAGCGTTCCTGTACAAGTGTGATTTGTATGCTATGGTTACTGTTTCTCCTTCATTGAAGGTTCACAATGTGTACCCAAATTAACCCACTATAACACGGATCACCAGATTGCGTACTATTACACGGGTCTGTAAATGTTTTGAAGCTATCATTTCAGCTTGAGGGAATAAAGGATATCTGCGTGTTCGTGTGTCCAATGCCTAACTGAAAAATCAGGGCTTATTAGGTTGTAGAAAGGTTCTACGTTTTCTGTGTAATCTAAAATGTATGTTCTGCCAAAATTTTTAAATCCCAATATGGATTGTACATTCTTCAAACATTTAGGAGGTTGCAGCAGCACACACGTTTCTGAAAAGTTAGTTGCCAGGCTTTTACCTTCACTTGAAAGCTCATATCCCAAAAATAGGACATTGAGGTGGGCTATTTTTGATTTTTTAAAGTTAAATTTGTAGCTCTCAGAGGCGAACCCCACAATTATGTTGCTCACCCTGGTCAAGTGTTCCTTCAAATGATCATCCGTCAGATAAATATCATCTATATAGGACAATGCCTCTTCATCCAAATTCTAAATTAATTCTGTTACCCTAGCGCTGACCAACCTGGGGCTATTCTTATCCCTTGGGGCAGACGACAAAATTGACATGGGAACCTAGCATGGAAAATGCTGTTAAATACCTGCTTTTAGGTTCTATATTTTGGCACAAAAATCCACTTGAGATATCAATTGTTGTTTTGTATTTTTTCCACACAATGTTATTCATTAATGCGGCACTCTGTACTGCAAATGTTTTAGTGCATTTGTTCAGATGACTATAGTCTAAAACTATGAATTATACGGTTTCATTACGGGAAATAAAGGATTATTCATTTTAGAGGTGCAAACTTCTTTTACACCCTGCTATTCAAGTTAATCTAAGATCTCCCTGACCTGTTTTTTCACTTCTTGTTTTATTGGTACAGTCTCTGTGGAACTAGAGTAGTTTTTACTGTGATTACATGGTGTAGTGACTCAGCGTTCTACCCAACATGGTTGGATATAATGCTGGAGCAAGGGCTCCCACCCACTCCTGCACATATGTGTGTTTTAAATATATTGGAACGAGGTCGGAAAAAGCCAGTAAAATAACAGTTTCTCCCTTTGGGCAATACAAAACAATTTCAGGTGGACAATCTTTTTCAGCTAAAAGGATGTCATAGCCGTGAGTCAGGTTCTCCCAAAAGAGACCTTTACTTTTTTTGGGTCTGCCCCCCTCCATTTGGAGTGTCATCTCATGCAACCTATGTGGGACACTCACTCTTGTATCAGGTGTTTCCACCGTGATATGCTCATTGAACTCCGCGGTCACCAGAAATTCGATCAGGTTCTGGCGACCTATTGCTACTTCTGCTATGCTGTCTAGCATCGTCAGAGCCCAATTCCCATTCAGAAGTTGAGCCCTAAAAATTCTGGGCATGTCTAACTTTGAGACCTGCTACTTTCTTCTTTTTAAATTGAGGTTTAGATTTTGGTCTTTTTTCATTTTTAGAAGTGTAATCTGAATCACGTGCTGTGTCACCGGACTTTGTACGCTCTTTTTGTCTGACTGTTCTTCGCTCTCTGAGTTTCTTGGTGAACCCTGAAAGGAACGATAGGAACGTGCATCAGCATCCTGATACCTATCAGGTTTTTTAATGTTATCTCTATTCCTAAGGTTGTAACTCCTTTGGGAGGGCTCCTGTTGAGTAGACCCACTCCTTGATTGAGATCTATTTCTTCTATTCTTTATTGTTATTATCCCATTTCTTCTTGGAAGAATCAGGTGCTTGCTTGGTGCTATCCTTTTCAGGACCACCCATGAGTTGAGGTTTTGTTGCTCTTGCTCCCACACTATCTCCACCTAGTTTAGCATAGGTGTCTTCAATACTTTTAGGTAATTCACGTTCCTATTGTAAATGAGTGAAATCCCTCATGCGTTGGTGTATTGCCACTTCTGCTGAAACCCCTTTAATGTTAGCTAGTATTATAGTTGATACCTGGGCAAAATTACCTAATAATTTCATCCCTAAGTTCATAGCAGGTTCTGCTCCATACTCCTTCTGTATTTGTCCTAATACATCTGGTATTACTGCTAATATAGGGATACAATGAGTTCTGGTATATATGGCAGTGAAAACGGTACCCCAATTGGTACAATCCTCTATCTGGGGAGCTATCCCCATTGGCAATCAGATTGTTAGCATTCTGTGTTTATCCTGAGGGCTTGTTTGTGGAAATACTGCCTCTAGTTGTGTTATTTTTTTAGCTATCCAGAACGGCATTTGCCCACATTTAGTGGGTATTTTACCCATAACTGCACATATCATTTGTGGTGTTATTTTAGTTGTAGAGCCCTGAGCTTGTCCTGTTTGTGTAGCTCTTGTTGGCTGAAGTGTGACTGTTCTCATCACGAACTGTGTCAAGTTTCTGTAAAGCTTTATTATTTCTTTATGAAGTGGATACGGGTCTGCTACTGACATTGAGTCTATCTAGTCTGCCTTTGTCTTTTGTGTGGCGGAGGGTTCCTTTAAGCGGAGGGTTCCTTTAAACCGATTTATGTGCTCCTGGGAAGTGAGAGGAATTTCAATGTCCTCATATGGACAGTATTCATCTGGTGTTTCATCTTCAGTGTAAGAATGAAATGTTTTTGATTGTGCATCGGCTGGCAGGAATTTAACCCATGAATAGAATACCTCTGTTCTACATGATCCGTGTGCCTCAATCACGAATGTAACTGTCCGACCCCTAGCTAAGAATCCATAGTTTGCTAGTTTTAAAGTAAGGGCAGTTCATACATTTTCGGAGGTGTTAATTTCCCCTTCTAGTTCTTCCTCAACTACCGCACGTTGTGCTTGCACAGCGGCCTTGTCTTCAGTCATTGTTGAAAAAGTCTCTCAAGGAAGAGTTTCAAGGAAACTGAGATAATATTTTATGCATAAATAGGAACAGTTTATCCTTTAAGCTTGATAAACCTACAGCCAATAATTAGGAATTTTGCCAACTCAGCTGTGGGGGATAGTTCCCTTCCCACTCCAGATGTCTCTGGGGAAATGTGAGTAGGGGTCTCTTAGAAAAGCATGACTGAACTACTCAAATTCAAATTCAAATTAAGCTTTATTTCGATATAAGTTTTTCATATGATAAAAGCATACATTTAAAATACATAAAAAACTCAATACACATATAACTGTAAGTCACAAGAAACCAGTGCCATTTCAATTTGGATGAAAAAAGGGGAGATATTGGTCATGTTCATGCATAAAAAATACAATAAATACTTTAAAATTATACGGTTCACAGAACCCTGTAGATTAGAACAATTTATAAAATATATACAATCAATTTATTTTTTCATCGAGTTTCTGAATTTCACCAATAATTTCAAGAATTTGATTAGGGTATAAATTAATTTCGGGGTTTCCATTATTATTATTATTATTATTGTATTTCTTATATAGCGCCAGAATCGACCCCCGAAGGGGTATCTCCGCGCTTGCCTTGGGAACCCGTCCTGGTTTTTCCCTGTGAGATAGCCCCTACAGGGCATCCCCAAGGTGAAAGCCAGGCATCCCGCCACGGGGGGCCGTTGTGGAGATTAAGCAAGCTTAATGCCCAGAGTTGCAGAGTGTGAACCCATGATTAGGTCAGGCACCGAAGCGAGAATTATCGAGTCCGTGGACATTTGAGCTCAACACCCTGCCGCATCGGGAATCGAACCCTGGTCCCGGGTCTGACCTCTGCTTTAGGGTCTGCCTGCTCTAACCAGTGAGCCACACTTCTCCACCATCCTTTGTAGTTTAAAAAACGCCTCTCTACAAGAACGGAGACGCCACTCCTTAAGAATTGGTCTAAGCAAAATGTTTCTGGGAACATAGTAAAATTTACAGAATAAAGTGCAGTGCAAGTTTGATTGGGGGGCAACGTCGTCACAGGGACAAGGCAACATTTGTCTCGACCAATCATTACAAAGTGGAAATGTGATCAATCGAAAAAAAGAACCCATTCTAAATATAGATAGAAGCATTCTAGCATAGCAATTGGTGTCACTAATAAGATATAGTTGGGGACCCCGTTCAGGAGTAATGTATTGGTAGGCTAGGACAGACTTTTTTAATTTCTCCGTATTCTATCTTTTGTTCTCTAGATGGTCCATAACCATTTTGCGTAACCCTTTCCTTGAAATTGATTCCATGGTAGGGTTTTTTTTTTAAAACTCCGGATGACCAATATCATTCATCATTTTTTCTACTGCAGACAACCATTTAATATGCTTTACACCGTTCAATTGTAGACAGTCAGATATAGTGTTGTGATTAAACGTTGTTTCAGGGGTCAACCAGAGCTTATGCCATAGCAGGATGGGTTCCGTCATTATGATGTCCGAAATATGTGATAGGCCAAGTTCTATATGTATGAAATAATTAGGAGTTGATTTTGGGACCCCTAGGAGGTACCGGAGGAAACGATTCTCAGTTTGTTGTATGGAGAGTGCGGAATCGATCCCCCAAACCCCTGAGCCATAAATGGCCGTAGTCACACATTTGGCCTTATAGAGAACAATCAGCTCTTTGACAGGTCTGCCACCAATTTTAATTGCAAAGTTCTGCAGTGCTCCAATGGCCTTGGAAAAGGCTAATTTTCTAGCCAAAATAGCATTTTTCCAAGTGGATTTTCTATAAAAACAAGTCCCAAGGTACGGGAATTGATCTGTTATCTCTATTTTTTTGTTCTATTACAAAATGGGGCAGGGTATTTTCTTCGTTCCCTGATGGCAGGACATAGAGAAAGTTTTTGTGATGTTGACCTTTAGTCCCTTTTTCCTCATAAAGAAAGTGAACTTAGAGACTGCCCTTTGAAGGCTCAGGCTGGTTCGAGATACGATTGCGGCATCATCCGCATATAAGAGGATGGGAACAGGGCGGCCGTGTACTACGGGGTAGTCATAGCAAGAGCTATTCAGGTGGTCACCGATTTTGTTTATATCGAGGGAGAAGAGTAGGGGGGCCAAAATCTTGATGAACACTCTCCCTGCTGTCCAAAGCGAACCCTCGCTCCAGCATCTCTATATAACTCTCTAATGAAATTTAAAATTGGGGGGTCCAGACCAAGTCTTTTTAGGGCAGCCCACAGTTGTTTGTGTTCAACACAATCGAAAGCTGAGCTTAAATCTATAAAAGTAATAAAAAGGTTCCCTTTTTTTGCTACGGTGTATTTTGAGATTAAAAGTTGTAGATTAAGACTCTGCTCAACCGTCCCCATACCTTGGGGAAAATCATACTGGAAAATCGAGAGGATATTAGCTTCCTCAATCCAATTTTGCATACGTTTTAAAATAATATCCCGCTACCTTCATTAAGGCATCAATGAGAGAGATTGGACGGTAGCAGGACGGATCATGCCTGTCCCATTTTTTAAAGATGGTGACCACTATGGCTTCTGACCATGTTTGTATTAAGGCATGGGTATTAGCACAATTCATCACCAAGGCTAGCAGTGGAGCCCAAAAATCAAATTTAGCTTTAAAAACATCTATTGGTATTGAGTCTGGGCCCAGTGCCTTACCGGACGGGCTTTCTCTGATGGCCAGACTCACCTCTTCACATGAAAAAACAATATCCAACAGAAGATTTTTAGTGGAAGATCCGGAATTAACAGATGATACAATACTACCCTCAGAAAAAATATATTCTGGCTCTGGACACTCATACAGATTTTTAAAATGAGCGACCCAAGTATCCCCATTGATAGCAATGTCTAACATTTCCGGTTGATTGCCTCGTACAAAAGGGGCTTTTACTGCCTTCCAGAAGGCCATGGCGTCTTTGTTTTTTGAGGCGGAAATTAAGGCTTCCCAGGACTTTTGTTTCAAGGCTTTCTCTCTATTCTTAATTGCCCCGCGATATTGGCGTCTTGCCTGTCTAATAGTCTCTAAAGATCGCGAAGTTGTATGTAAAGCCTTTTTCAGGGTTTTTAGAGCAGAGGTACAATGTTTATCAAACCAGCCTCTATTTTTATTGAGTCCAACTTTGGATTGACGAGACAGTAAGGATTTTAATGTCTCCTGAATTTTATTAAAAGAGCCTAGTATTTTTAAAGGGTCTTCTGATGGGGATAGGCAGATGTTAATCTCCGATCGTCTTTTAGATAATAGATTTTTTTTAAATGATTCAGGGACCACTTTGTCCCATTTAATGGTATAGCCATTGGTCCGTCCCATAGAAATATGTGGTTGATAGTTCATAATATTTGCCCTAGTTTGTGACCTCTCTATGTGCTTTCTTATATTAAACGTTAAAGCGTAATGGTCTCCATAAACACCATCCAAGGTTTTCCATGAGGAAAGCAAGGAGGCATGTGATTTAGAAAAGAGGGTAAAGTCAATCACAGTGTTTGAGCCTCTTCCATGGTAGGTAGTTTGAAAGGGAATGGGCGGTGAGCATAGTTCATTTACATAATCCAAATTAAAATAGAAAAAAAAAACTGTTTAAACTGTCCCCTATTTTTGAATGAGTAAAGTGGTTCATCCATTGAAAAATCTAAGCCACAGAGTTCTTTTGGCTCATACTGGCACGTGTTACAATTAAAATCACCCAACTACTCAGATTTACTGTTAAATAAGTACCAAACCAACACTGGCGCCGCCATGTTGTGTCGTTCCTATAAACCCATATAGGATATGCGCATTAAGACAACATATACTGTAGGACTGGTGTCCGGACTGATTCTAGACACCCCTGCCGAGTACATTAGCCTGTATGTCAGCTAGCTCACAGTGCTACTAGAAACCCCTCTTACCAAGGATAGAATAGTTCTTGGGAACTCAAACATGACAACTCTGCCCCATCAGGGATTGTTGAAACAGTGCGATAGTTTTCGCTCAGTCACTCTTGCTCACTTTGTCTCAGAAAAGATACACAGAATAAACATTGGGGACGTTTTTCAATAAGCATTATTGAGCCAGAGTCATTCTAGTGTAAAATAGGTGTGCTGAAACAACCACTAGACAGTAGTAGATATATATGATTATAAGCACTAACAGAGTAAAAGGATGGTAGATTTATACTTTGTGCCAAAACAATGAATAGAAGCTTGTATATGAAATACATGACAGAAGAATGCGTACTCCTACAATGCAACCCTAACTAGATGTACCTAAATGGAACTAGAATGTATATAGGTGTAAAAGCCAAGAATCTCTCTACGTTAACGACAACCCCATTATCTGAAGTGAGAGACTTTGGGACCCTGTCTTGGTCTTGAGATGGACACCCCGCAAGGGATATCAGACTACTACGAGATGGAGTGTCTGCGTGCAGGAACCTCAGCGTCTCTCATCAGTATGTAGGCATGGAAGTCCTTTTCTCCTCCCTCTACCTCAGTAAGATATTGTATATATATATATATATACATATATATATATATATATACTCAAACTGGTACCCCCTGGGGATATACCTCGCTGTGTCATGTCGGACTAGGATGACGGAGGGAATGACCCTTATACAATCAATCAATCAATCAAGCAATCAGGGTTTTATAAAGCGTGCTACTCACCCGTGAGGGTCTCAGGGTGCTTGGGGGAGGGGGTGCAGCTCCGAATCGGTCTAAGAGCCAGGTCTTGAGGCTCTTCCTGAAGTTGTGCAGAGTGGGGGAGGGCCTGATTTTGACTGGGAGCTTGTTCCATAGTTATTATGCAGGAGATGGTAGGCCTGCTGTCCTGCTGTGGTTCCAAGAATCCTCATGATTAATGAATTAGGCTTAAGCTTTTTGGAGAAATCCCCATGTCATCTTTAAGCATTACCGTAACTAGGTAAAAGGTCAGTACTAAGAACTATTATGCAGTGTAATATCAGGGGAATGTTGGTGAAAGGTGCATTCAGTACTTGAGCCAATATTGGGGTACCTATATGGAACATAACAATAGTAACAATGTTAAAAAACGTATAATGTGATTGAAAAATGTCATGTTGATGTACACTTATCGAACATTAGATGGTTGATGAAATAGAAATTTGAAAAATGTCATGTTGATGTACACTTATCGAACATTAGATGGTTGATGAAATAGAAATTTGAAAAAAAGATATCAGTGGATTGGTGTACATTGAGAATATGGAGTGTTAACTACTTTAGGTGTGCCCATGGGTTTTCAGGTAAATGTTTACTTAAACATATTTATCCTGAGCAGCCACCACACCAGATCTTTTGCAGTCAGAATCTGACTCACTTAGACTTCGGCTCTCACTACAGTGCCTGCATGTGTCACCTGGCATGGTCAACAAGCAGGATGTAAATAGGCCAACAGGCCTCCCTTACTGAGACCTAGGACTGAGGCTGAAACATAAGGATCATATCCTGAATGACCTTGACTCATTGAGCTGTAAGAAAGGCCTGTAAATGTATTGTATCCAGGATGGCTCAGATGAAAGGAAGCCCCTGCAAAGGCATCAGGTGTGACTTTGGTATGCCAGTGATGCAAGGAAGTTAATCACCATCTGGAGGTGGTCCACAAATGACTGTGGGGAGCCATTCTTAAAAAGCCAGTTGTTGTTATAGGAAAAACTAGTACTCTGAACTCCAAAGGTATTCTGCAACCACAATCATGACCTTTGTGAACACCCAAGGAGCACTTATGAGTCAAAACGGGAGCATAGCAAACTGAAAATGCTTGTGACCCAGCTTGAACCGCAAGTAGCGCCTGTGGGCCTTAAGTTCAGAAATAAAGCAAATCTAAATGATACCAAAAAGACGATACCCGTCAAGAGGCATATCCATGAGTGATGCTACAACTCCACCCAAAAATCCAGTGGATCTCATCCACGCTTGGCGCAGAAGCACCATGCTAATTTCAATTGCTCTGCCTAAACAGTAAGTCATGTCCAAGCCTGACCATATACTTGCCTTATCCAGGGCATTTTGAATTATCTGTGCCATGGTGGCTTAAAATTCTTCTGAGACTGATGGCAGGATCTCTGCAAATATGTCCCATAATGCATTGGAGTACCTACCCAGCAAGCAGCTGGCACCCACTGATATAAGGCAGACGTTATCAGATGAAAACATCTTCTTTCTAAAAGCCTCAATTCTTTTTGAATCTCTGTCGGGGGAGAGGACATAGGAAAATAATTGAGGTTAACCCTGTTGGTAGATGCCTGCACTACCAGACTCTCAGGAGTAGGGTGCTGTGTCAGAAAGGCTGCGTTATCCGGAATTGATTTGTGGCGTTGTTCACAGGGTGGTAGGAGCAAGGTTCACCTCAATTGCTCATGTTGTGTCAGTCAGGGCTTTGTTGAACAGCAGTAAGGGTTACGATGATGCCTGTCCAAGTTGTACAGCTTCCAGGACGATGTTGTTTTTTGCTCAACAGAAGCTAACTGAAAATCTAGAACATTCGCCGCATGTTTAATGATTATAGTGAATACGACTGACACTTTAGTAGAAGGGCCAGTAGGAGACCTAAGCACTGTTTCAGGGAAAGTGTTCAATTCACTTAACTCTTAAAGATCCATATAAAAATGTTCAGTGTCATCATAATGCAGAGGAAATATTTCAAGTTGGATCACTGGAGGACGGCTCCTAGGCAAAAGTCCTGTCTAGGACGCTACTTCAGCCGAGGTTGAGATAGATTTGCTTTGGACAGGACAATTGGATTGATGTCCTCCTCCTGATCATCAATTCATGCTGGTATCTGCCGTGTCACTGGCCCTGACACTGCTGGAGGAAGACATCAATCCCATTCTATGGACTCACTCCGAACCAAACCTGCTTCAACCTCTGCCGAAGTTGTGTCCCGGAACAGTTCTGATGCGCCTGGCCCCAGTACACTCTAACTGATCAGGTAGTGTTTCTGACTAGTTAGTTCTTAAGTCGGTACTGAACTCGAAGTAGGTTCAAGATGTTATGATGGCTCCCTGACAGTAACCTGACTGGAGGCCTGAAGGTGAGCCAAAGGAAGCTGGTCGGGTGCTCAAGATTTGACGCATGGCCTCTTCAAATGTCTCTATCTGTTGTGCTATCGACAACAGCCCAGGAAATCCGGGGAGCATTTAAATCAGCTGTAAAATTGGCTCCTTAGTGGGGGAGTTTCGAGGAGCACCCTTACGTCCTTGCAAGTTCTAAGAAGGAGAGTGCCAAGGTTGGGACGAGGCCTACTTGGACTTCTTGTGCTTCTTTTCTAACTTAGACTTACACAGGGTTAGACTATGATGATGACCTGTCACAGGAATGGTTCCATGCCCTTGATTTCGCTAAGAGCAGCAAAGGGGAACACATAAATAGAGGCTTTCTCTATGATATTTAGGAAGGTATGAAAATTGGCAGAGGATAATCTACGCTTAGCAAATTCAGACAGTTAATTGTTGATAAATAAAGGAATTCATTTTTTTAATATCAATGCACAAACTTTAGCATAAATGTAACACTCTGCATTAGTTATAGAAATAGGCCTATAATTCTTGCAATGAGTAACATCTTAGCCAGGTTTTGGGATAAGGCAAATCATTGCTTCAGAGAAAGTTTTTAAAGCAGTTCCTCTTCATAAAAACAGTACCCAGTTAAAAAAAGTTATTAAAGAAATTAGAAAACACAGAATAACATTAGACACCAAAAGTATCACATACCAGGGTTTTACCATGTTTTAAGGGTGAAATAGCTCCAGTTATTTCCTCTAAGTTAATATCTTCCTCAAATGATGATAAATCATTGTTAGCGTAGACATCATTCACAACTGTAGAACAATAATTATTCATGTCATCAGTATACAATATTGTATCTTGGGAGTAAAGAATATTATAAAATCTACAGCAAGTATCAACATGTCTTGGATGAGCAGCCTTGACATGGATAACATTTGTGACCTTTTATAATCTTTAAATATTTTGCAGTTTTCCAACCTTATTTTGCCCTCCATAAAATGTTGCTTTGAAAGCATAAATGATATCAGAAGCCCAAGAACATGCTCAAATTTAGAAGGATAATATTTATGTTCTAAACATATAATATATACGCCAAACTTATTTTTAATTTGAGTTCAGAGCTCTTTCTTTCCAAGACATAACTAATGATGAAATTTCAGGGTGATATCTTACAAGCGTCCTAATTATTTTAGAAAGATGTTTCTAAGGATCATTATGAAAAAAAAAATCAGCAGAAAAAAACTACTTTTTCCATAAACTTGGAGTTATACATCACCTTAGTATTGAATGTCTATCTTTTAGAACCAGATCTAGGGAAATATCAAAATTGGAACAAATTATGTAGAATGAGATATCAGGATTGACCTATTTCTGAATGTCAAAGATTGATTTTAAGAATATAGAAAAAAGAAAAAACACTTTTGTCTGGATTGGGAAGCCTCCATATGTAATCTAGTTCTCTTTCTATCATAGGTTTCCTAAAGTGCTTCTACATTAATAATAGGACTTTAATAAAAGTATGAAACTCTACCGATAAAGGGGTAATACATTTGGTTAAAATAATTTTCCAAAAAAGATACTGGGTTTGGAGATTGCATACTTTTTTCACCATCTACTTTATATATCACAATCCTGGGATTTCATTTTTTTTAATGCATTACATAAAATATGATTATAACACCATTCGTATTCAAATAGTAGTGGAAGAAAAAACACAACCAACTCATAAACTCTTCAATTTGTCATCAGATATATGAGGTTCTTAAATTAGTTCAATCTAAGTTTTTAATTTGCATACATTTAATAACACAATTTAATGTTTTATGGGATTGTGTAAACCCCTATTATTCCAAGTATTTATCCTAATCATGAGCATAAACTTGTATAAGATATATACCAGACCACTGGATCCAAAGTTTCAAATACTGTGCAAGCAAAAATTATAAAACAAAAAATACCATAGTGAAAGAAAAAAATCAAAGACATACAGAATTAGGAAGGATACATATCAAACTGCCAGGACCTGATTCATAAAGGTAACTTACACGTTTGAGCAAGATTGCACTTTTGAGCAAGTTTGCTGCTTTTCAGTATTCACAAATTCCAAGTATAAGTTATTACTAAAAGAAAAAATGAGAAAGTCCAGCACTACACATGGCCAACCACTAGTACTGCAAAACCCTCCCATAGAATATAATGGAAGTAGGGACTTTTAATAAACCCCATAGGAAATAATGTTAAATTAAACTAAATTATTTAAAATAGATAAACATATAACTGAATACAAAATAATCTTAAATATATATAATACATATATATAGTACATATTTATTGTTTAATTATAAAATATTTAATAACCTATTTTGTATGTAAAAAATGAGGTGGCAACACATTTTATGAAAGTAACAAAATGAATTTGAATTAATTAAACACACAACTTTTAAGAATTGTTAATGCATATTAAAAAATAATTATTTCTTTAGATGTGAATTTATTGTTTAATTTAAACTTCAGAAAAATAAATGTAATTTGATGTAATACATTTCCATTATTGAGTTGAAATTAATTTGCTAATATGAAAGAAAAATACTTTATTGCACTATTATTTAAAACTTTTGCAACATGAGTAAAAAGGTATGAAGTCCAAATTTACATGTTCCGTAAGGGTATTTGGCCTCTATCTTTTTTGAGAAATGGGGAATGAATTTGAGCAAGGCACAGTTTAACATGATATTGGATGGGTCAAAACAGGCCAGCACTACTTCCTTGCAGTATCTTATACATTAAGCAATCCACCACCTTTGCAACAGGGCCCTCCTGTCCTCTAAGAGGGTGAGGCACAGGCACAATCCATGTATTATGTAATCTTTTTGCTGATTGCAAAGCCAGCACGTTGTCTGTTCCTTACCCCTTTTCCAAGATGGAAGATGACATAGGTGTACGGATTACCCCTATCCTCAGCTTCACGAACAATGACCTTGTCTTTTCATTGTAGAAGTTGTTTAAGTAGCACTGAGGTTTCAGGTATTTATAGGCACACAGTGTAATCCAGCTGTGTTTCCGTGCAGAGAGTCTGGCCTTATCTTCTATTAGTGATAGCCGTGTTGTGCTGATTTTTGACATCCTTTTAAATTCCCGATGGCTGATCGATAGCTCCCAAGTAGTTAATAAGCAAAGTGTGCTAAGCGCTTGAGTCAAGTAGTGAATTTATTTTAAAATGCTGTACCATTTGTATGTTGTTCTAGATTCCAATTACGGATATACAATTACTTAACATTAATATTTAACATAATATTTGTGATATTTATTTTTGAGTTGAATAAACTTTATATTTTTCCTACACTTTACCATGCAGAGATCTCCACCCCTGACTGTGGAGTCTCCCTTTCAGAACGGATGGAGTTTAGGAGGGATTTTGAATTTCATATTTGGAAGATGTGCTTTTGAGGAACCATTTATTTGGTGGTGAACTCGAAAATTATGGATAGAAACATACCTTTTGAAGTTTTCCTGCATTTATTCTCCATGTCAACTTATGTTTTAATGGAATTACTAGCGAGATGACTTTTGGAGAGATTATTTTAAGGCCTGCAGTTTGTTCAGGTGGTCTGCAAAGCATTCAAAGTGTATTAGAGTCCTATCTGCGTTTGTCATTAGAGTATTGCACAGAGGGATTATTATTTAATTTAGGAGCGCGTGCATGAGTTGTTTCAAGAGTTTTTCACATATCATCTAGATAGAGCTTAAAAAGCTGAGGTGCTAGAACATACTTTGTTTTCGACCCTTGTTAACTGGGACCTTCTCTGTAAGTGTTACATTTTTCCCTGCATGATTTTAATCCAGCTATTGGTGTACAAGGATTGAACGGCCTTTCATAGTTGGTTTGGTATACCCATTTGCTTAAGTTTTAGCCATAAAAAGAATCTTTTGATGGAATATAAGGCATAAGTCGATAAAACGCACAACCAATTTTAAGTTTTGTTTGATGCTCTGTGGGGTTAGGGTCTAAAGTACAATGATGTTAAGTATTATGGAGAACCATGGTGAGAGACCTTTTGGAACCAAGGATTTCAATTTTGTTTTGGCAACCAAACTGACATTTCTTTAAGAAGTAGAACAGGATAGCATTTTGCATCCACATCAAGAAACGCAACTAGTTCTAGAGTTGTCAAGGTTTCCTTTTGAGCCTTTTAGTGAATTGGGAGCAGAATTAAACCATTTCCAAATGCAGGAATGGTTCCTTCAGTATAAGAGGTCATGAACAGATCATCAAATACCTAGGCCCAAAAGGTAAGGTTATACTTGAAAATTGCTGTGGGGAAACCATTTGGGCCCATAGCGCTGTGGTTGCTATTATTATCAGAGTCTTATACAGCCCTCAGCCAGCTGTACAGAGTTTCCAAGTCCGCCAGAGGATGAACATAGATTTTAAATCACACTGGACTTAGGGTTGATCCTTGAGGAACTCCAGAGGTAAGGACAAAAGGTTTAGAAGAACCACTGGCAGAGAAAACTGTAAAGTGCGATCTTTTCAACATGATGTGATCCATGATAGGGATGTCCCTTGGAGACTCAAGTGTATCAACCTCTCTAAGAGAGTGGCATGTGACACAGTGTTGAAGGCCGGGCTAAGATCGGGTAAAATCAGTGCAGCCATCTCGCCCTCATCCAGAAGCTAACTGAGGTGTACTGTGGCTCCTAGAAGGGCAGATTTGGTAATGTGTCCAGCTCTAAATCCTGACTGAGCGGGATGTAGGAGATTTTTGTACTCCGCAAAGGTGGAAAATTGTTTGTTATCATATTTCCCTATAATCTTGGACAGGATGGCAAACAATTAAATTGGCCTAAAATTGGACCAATTGGAAGGATCCAGATCAGGTTTCTTCAGGAGGGCAGGACTATGACATGCTACCACAGTTGTGAAGTACCACCAAAAGCAGCATGAGATTTGGGTCCAAGGTGCTGAGCTTGGCTGGGGGAAGGATCTCTTGGAGAACTAGACTTTACTGATTGGAGCAGCAGAAAAACATGGGGAGGTCCGGTCTGGCCCATGTGTTCAGTTTTTGGCAAACATATGAAGGGATTAAGGTGTTAGAATACTTGGTGCCAGAAGGCATCCATAAGTTGGAGCTGGGAAGGCTATTTCTCAACTGAGAAGCTTCCCTCCGACCATTCGTCAGAGACTGTTGAATGTCCTTCACCTTTTTAAATAAGAAGTGTGCCAATTCCTCGCATGTACCAGCACTGGCAGTACATTGCAGGGTTCAGAGAGTACCTTAACTACTCTGAACACAGGTTTGGGACAGTTTGAGCTGTATTAATTTGGTCTGAGTAGAAGGTGACAGGGTCGGCCCTACTGAGTCCATGATAATTTGTCAGTGCAATTTTATACTTGAGTTTACTATTCTCATCATAAGAACGCCTCCAGGACATCTCCAGGCCCGTGCATCTTTTTTTCTCCACTTGTAAAGCTTCAATAACCATGGAGAAAGGGGGTGCAATCTAACTCACCAACTGAGGTTGATCGACAGAACTGTATCAAATGCGTCTCGCATCCAGCTGTCAATCAGAGGCTAATCTAAATCAGCTACCTGTGCTAGGCTAGGCATCGTGTTCCTCAATTGAGTATTGAGGGCTGGGACATCCAGCCATGACCAGTTCCTGGTCTTGACCTGAGATCCACCCAACCACTGAAAAAGGTACTGCATAGTGGTCCAATAAAAGTAATGGCAGAGGAGGATCAGTATCAAGATATTTCACTTTAGTAAAGATAGAATCTATAAGATGATCTGCTTTATGATGGGGAGCAGACTTCATGAACTCCAGATTCTGTGCAGTAAGATCTTCTATCAGGACCTGGCCAGTACTACACAAAGCATCCTCTAGATGGATGTTTAGTCCCCAAGCAATATAAAATAGGCACATCTGAGGATGTCTTGGGCCAGTAGGTCAGTAAGCAAAGTACCCCAGTTTCCGGCATATCAAGGTGGGCAATAGATTATTGCGGCAGATATTGTGAGTTTGTGTGTGGCGGCAAGCGAAAATATCACAGCTTCATAGGAATAGCTCAGTAGTTCCTGTATGTTACATTTATATTTATCTTTAAACACAATGGCAATCCAACTGCCTGACTTAATTGGCCTGTCTCTTCTCACAATGGAATATTTTTGTGGTAATGCTGCAATGACATCAAGCATGGAAGCCTCATGGAGTCATGTTGTCATTAAGAACATCAGGGGTATGACCTAACAGAAAATTATAAAACGACTGTTGGAGAGTGACGGTTAATGATAAAATAGCCACATTTGCTTCCTAATGCGTTGCCTGGGGTGGTAGCCCACTGCTGCCTGATAGCACAACAGGAACTGCATTACCAGTGGCTAAGTATAGAAAGTTAGCATGCACGCTAAGTGAAAAGTTACAGAAAGTGGAGCTTTGGGGTCTCATTTGCGGGTCGACTGATGCTCGGCAGGCTTCGAGACAAACGGGGTGGAGTGCCCCCAATTGCTCAGCAGAGAATATTTTTGAGTCTGACCCAGAAGGGGCAGGGATCCTGGCCCCTGAATCCATTTGTGGACATGGGGCATGGACAAGCGCAGACGGGCTTGCCTTAGGCATGCTGTTTCTGTGTAGGGTCGTGCATCAAAAAACCTAGCTCGCTGAATGGTGTGCACGTCCCAATAATGTCAACTTCCTTAAGGGAATACGAGCAGGCACATAACTCATGCTCCTCGCACGCAAAACGGAATATCTTGGTATTGCTAAAAAAAATAAAGGCCCCAAGTCTCTCAGCACAGTATAACACAATGTTTCAACTTAAAAACAGCTAAAAAGTATGACATTTAGATGTGCCAGCAAGACACCCTACCTGCACGTCAATGCCAGGGCCACTTCTATGTAGGGCTGCGCATCAAAAATAGCTAGCCCACTAAATGAGCAGTGCACATGTTCCAATAATGGCTGCTTCCTTAAGGAAATACAAGCAGGCACATAACTACTTGCCTTAATAAAGTGATTCTTTTCCTGAGTTGTAATGTTTCTATTGTTTCATTTTCACTGGGGCTATAGTCCAGTTGTAAGGATAATGAGGTGTTGATTTTAGGTTCTTGATTAGTATCATGTGTCAATTCTGTGGACACAGAGCTTACATAAGACATACATTATGTTGTGTTTATGTTGTGACTTGCTCCCTGGGTTTAGGAGCCCTTGAGAGAGTTAACAAGGTTCCAGAACGGTTTTGAGCCCCTTTGCAAGGATGCTACTACCCAGGGCCTGTCATTGTTTTTCTATGTGCTCTTCTTTGGCAATCCATACTGCATTTTTATATTCCGTGCCGATGAACTTAACATTGACAAAGTAGACCAATTATACTATTGTTGTTTAGATGTTCTCTGAAAAAACCGAAATCCTTTTTTAGGGTATTTAAAATTTCTTTTGCAGTGAGATCCCAATCATTGGTCTGTGTGTGTGTAGTGTCTGTTGTTTTAGATAGTTCACCAACATGACCTACATTTGGAGCTGAGGCAGATATCTAATGGTCCAATTTACGTTGTTTAACAGGTAACCGTTTTATTCAGAGTGGCCTGTCACCCACTGGTTACATACGAAAGTAAAGAATATTCTTTTATACTAAACATGAAGGTTTGGGGGAAATTGTTGCTTTCAGTTCGGTGCAGTGCAATATCTCACAATTGGTAAAGTGGTTCACCAACTCTATTGAGGCAAAAGTGTTGTTGAGAACTGTCATTCTAGTTGTACCTAGCCTTGTATACTTTTTAGGGGTGTCACATGGGAAACTACTGTTTACAGCGTGCAGCCTTAGGTTTTAAAGAGTTGACTAGTGAGCACTGCTCGATGCATCCAGTGGCGTCACTAGGGTTGGTGTCACCCGGTGCGGGTAACTCATGGTGTCACCCCCTCACAACTTACCGGATGGACCATCGCACCCTCTGCCTGCACCATCTCCCCTCTGCCTGCACCATCTCACCTCTGCCTGCACCATCTCCCCTCTGCCTGCACCATCTCTCCCTTTGTCCGCACCATCTCTCCCTCCGCCTGCACCATCTCTCCCTCCGCCTGCACCATCTCTCCCTCTGCCTGCACCATCTCTCCCTCTGCCTGAACCATCTCCCCTCCACCTGCACCATCTCTCCCTCTGCCTGCACCATCGCTCCCTCTGCCTCCAACATCTCTCCCTCTGCCTGCGCCATCTCTCCGTCTGCCTGCGCCATCTCTCCCTCTGCCTGCACCATCTCCCTGCTGCCTGCACCATCTCGCCCTCTGCCTGCACCATCTCCCCTCCGCCTGCACCATCTACCCTCCGCCTGTACCATCTCTCCCTCTGTCTACACCATCTCGCCTCTGCCTGCACCATCTCCCTCTCTGCCTGCACCATCTCTCCCTCTGCCTGCACCATCTACCCCTCTGCCTGCACCATCTCACCTCTGTCTGCACCATCTCACCCTCTGCCTGCACCATCCCTCCCTCTGCCTGCACCATCTCACCCTTTGCCTGCACCATCTCCCCCTCTGCCTGCCCCATCTCCCCTCTGCCTGCATCATCTTTCCCTCTGCCTGCACCATCTCATCCTCTGTCTGCACCATCTCACCCTCTGCCTGCACCATCTCACCCTCTGCCTGCACCATCTCTCCCCTCCGCCTGCACCCTCTCCCTCTCTGCCTGCACCATCCCTCCCCCTCCGCCTGCACCCCCTTCCCCCTCCTGCAGCTCTTTTAACCCTTTCCTCGTCGCCTTCTCCCCCCAACCCCCCATGGTTTACCCCTCACAGTTCTTGGCTCTTCAGAAAGTGACTAAAATAAACTTATTAAATGTGCTTTGCATTCGTGCACTGGCTGCAAAACAATATGAAACTGCTGCCTACGTTCTCACAGGCAGAACGGACAAGATTGCCCTTACAAGTTACCAGTCTTGACTCATTGGCAGTGGAGTGAATGTTAAAAACGAATATCACTTTGCCTGACGCGCAAAATATATTTTGCACCCTCAACTTTCATATATTAAAATTTTTCCGTCAACATGGCAGTTACTTTGGGGACTTTTTATTGTATATAAGATAATAAAGCAGACTTACAGAATGCGTCCTACACTAATCCTTAGCCAACACACCGACATCAATAATTTATACCAGTGAGCGTTGGTTCTGCGCTCCGCTTTGCTTATGAGGTCAGGCTTAGTGGGTTGTGGCACTTATGAACCATTTATTTAGCAGAGAGTGCCTTTTTTTGCCGAATAAAATCCATGCTCTGTTGCGCTATATTAAAATTTTCCAAATATTTCTTACTCCTTCTGCGCACGTTCCCTTGCACGCAGATAACAAATGGTGCGTCATTCCGTCATTTTATATGCTCATTTATGCATTTCTAAGATGCCAAAAAGGTGTTGCAGTTTTAATAGGAGACATGTGTTCCTGAGTATGAACGCATGATTAGTGCGTGCGACACTTAGAGGATACATTTAAATACACACACACATAGCTGCCAAGGTTTCAGAGCGCGATGTGTGACATTTTCATAATTTAAGTGTAATTATGAGTGACATTTCAATGACTATGAGTGACACTTTCTCCTGAGCAAAATCAAGCAATGAATGATATACATATCAAAAATTACACCCATTTGAGTATAGCTGCTAATGTTTCAGATTGTGTACGTGTGACATTTTTATAGATTCAGTAGATTTATGAGAGACATTCAACAACTAAATGTGTGGCACTGTCGTGCGATCAAAATCATGCAATGAACTCCATGGAAATAGACACATATCAGAAATCACAGCAGGTGATTTTAAAGCTGTTATTTAAGTTCTAAATAATCAGCACACTCCACTCCCTGCTCCAGTTAGCAGCTGAAACATATGTAACATAGGAATATCTGTGACCCACTGAGTTATCCACATACAATACAGTTCAATACAATATGCTGGGAGACCTTCTTTGCAGTAGGCATATTAACCCTCTACCTTACCTAATGGTGAGAGTGAAAACTGCCAGTAGACAAATCTTTGACCTCTCTCCAGCGGTAAACATTAATCACCTGCCTTATCTCTGACTTAGCAAGTTCACCGCGTTGGGAAAATAAAGGCTCTGCTGCTTCGAAGTGTCACTGTCCAGCGAGGATGTTAAACACTTTGCACTACTAAGAAATCAGCAAAACTGCTAGTTTAGATAGAACTTCCTCCTAAGATAGCCCTGCATTCACAGTACGGACAGACAACATTAGTTTGCCCATTTCCAAGGAGCTATGTTGAGCTGAAGCCCCCTCCCCATTCTCGTAACAAACATTTATAATGTCAGCAGTAGCAGATTAATAAATTCATATCTGACTCGCCTGTATCTCTTTACAGCTGTCAGAATGATTGATCCACGGAGAGGAGCTGGTGGTGTGGCACAGCGGAGATCGCTTGCCTGCTTCTTTTTCAGAGAGTCAGATAGCGAGCCCTGATGCACTGCCTTAGCCCCTGCTCTCACTATGAGACTTATGCTGGCCTAGTGAGTCTGGGACAGAAGTTGGGTTCTGCCAGGGTAGGGGCACAGCAACAGCAACAGCACAGGTCCAGGTCTGGAGGAAGTGAGCAGGTGGTCAATCCTCTAAATCTAGGTGATGCAGCAGGGGATTTCCTGGGTGCCCTGGGGCCCGGCTGGCAGCAGGAAGTTCGACATCCCGCCACAGCACGCGCGCCAACCGTACATGCCTCCTCCGCAGCAATGTGTCAATGTGGGACCTGCCGTGACCCGGTGAAAAGCAACGGAAAGCAGCTTGGCGGCGCAAGTTTAAAGAGCTTCTTGTTATAGTAAATAAAGTATTTTATGCCACAAAAAACAGACCGGCTAATTGATGCATTTCGGTAGGAAGATAGGTGCCGCTGCAGACAGCACTTACACACGAGCAGCAAGCGTCTCTTCCATGGCACCGACACTCCGGTGGAGAGAAAGTATGGGAAGGTGTGAATCCTCAATCCACCACCCTTGCTTGTCCCTTATAACATTTCTACGATGGAAATCATAAAAGCAATACGCTGCACTGACTGTCTACTACTTGGAAGTGCTGCGCTTTTTCCAACCACCGGAGCACACTATATAGCAGGCACAATTCATGTTATCAGAGGAGCAGTTTTAACACTGTGACAAGGGATCTCTGTCACTATATTCGCACAGTAGCCGCCCGCAAACTAGTTGCGCTGCACAGCGTCTTGAAAGTGGTCATTAATTATGCTGCAGCGCGTTTCAGGTACATTTCTGTTAAACTGTAAGCAGTAGCAGTGAGACACACAGAAGACACACTCGCCCTCACCTTTGAGCAGAGCTGTGTTACACAGCGTAACGTAACCAGATGGTGTCACCCCATGTGAGGGGTGTCACCCGGTGCGGTCCGCACCCCCCGCACCCCCCTAGTGACGCCACTGGATGCATCAGTGTGTTGGGCGATAATGGAGGAATCAGGTATATTCCAGTACTTGTATTTGATTTTATGCCAGGATTTTTTTTTTAAGTTTAATAGCTTTATTAAACAGAGTACACAATGTAAAACATCAGTACAGAAATAAAAAGGCAGCAAAAAGAGATACATTTTGTTAAAGTAAAACATCTGAAAAAACAACTCCAAAGGGGGTAAATGAGCTTTACTAAGGGAAAAAGCTTTTAAAGGGGATTTTGTTTAAGAGAGAAATAGAGAGGGGGAGAGAGAAAGAAAAGGGAAAGAAAAGAAGGAGAAGAAAGAAAGAAGAGAAAGAAGGAGATAGAAAGGGAACAGCCTATGCAATAAGCTCATTTATTAAAATGTAATGCAAATATAAACCATTTTATTTATATAAAACAAAACTGCAGGTGCAAAATAGACCTATAAACCTCAAAATGTGACACCTTTGGAAAGGAAGTCAGTCAAAGGCATCCATATTAAGTCTTTCTTAATCAATAAAGAAGTCGTGGTGGCGAAGGCACGGTCGAGTCTATGGTGATGACATAATAAATTCCACTAGGCATTATAAGATATCTTAGAAGTATCTTTCCAGTTGGTGGTTATAACCTGAAAAGAAATTGCAATAAAAAGATCTATAAACATGCGAACATCCCAAATGGGTGATGAGCCACCTAAGAAAATATGTACAATTTCAAAAGGAAAATCAGTAGATAAGATTTTGTTCAATTGTAACCAAATTCGTGACCAGATGGATTTGACTAATGGACAATAGAAAAACGTGTAAAAAATCAGCATTTTCATGAAAGCAGGACCAACACTTTTTAGAATCAAGTACCTTAAATTTGTGTAAGTCAGAAGGGGTAAAAAAAAGTCTGTTGTAAAAAAAATAACAAGTCTGTGTAGTGCTAGCTGATCGGGAGACTGTGTGTAGTTTAGACCATATATTATCCCATAACTGCAAGGAAAATTCTTGAGCTAGATCTTGTTCCCAAAGTAACTCAAGTTTACTTTTAGTCCTAGTAGCGTCAGGTTGAGAAATAATTTTATAAATTGCAGCAGCTTTGAGAGGGAGTGAAAAATCTGGTGGATGGAGGAGAGAAGGGGGAGAGGTAGACAACAAACTTTGTTGTGAAATAAAATCAGTTAAAAGATGCTTGAGCAGTGGATATTGAGAAGAATGTGTGTTGGACATGTGGAAGGTGTCACGAATGTGAGAGAAATTTATCAGAGCATTATCATGAAGTAGTTGAGAATAAGTTGTAATGCCTTTATCAATCCATTCTTTCCAAAAAAGCGCTTTATTGTTAATTTTAAGGGATTTGTTATACCATATAGGTGTAAGAGAGTGAAGGTCAGTGTGAGAGAGAAAAGAGTGAAAGAAAGATAGAGCAAGTACTTTAGAGTATTTAAGAGTGGGGCCAAGGAATCGTATCAGAGGGTGAGTAAGACGAGTAGCTGTAAGAAATGAAAAAGGGGCAAGTTGCTCGAGTTCTAAAGGACTCCATGCGGTTGTGGGAGAGGAGCTAGTATCACCCAAAAAAGACCATATTTGCTGAAGAATAAAGGCGGAGTGAAAAAGCGAGATGTTAGGGAAGTTTACTACACCCAAGTTTTTGGGTTGTTGAAGGTAAGAGAGAGACAATCGAGCTTTACGATTATTCCATAAAAATTTAGTTAGTTAACTATTAATAGATTTAAAGAAATAATGCGGGAGGGAAATAGGAAGCATATAAAGATAGAAATTAACAATAGGGAGTAACATCATTTTGATAGTTGCAAGTCTCCCCCACCAAGATAAAAAAAGAGGAGACCAACCAGTTATAAGAGAAGAAAGTTTTCTAAGCACATCTTTGTGGTTTATTTTAATAGTTTCTCTGATGGTGTTAGCATATAGAATACCAAGACATTTAACACCAGTGGGGTTCCATTCAAAACCAGATCCGTGAAATAGATGAGAAAGAGACAACTTATTGAGTGGTAAATCTTTGGATTTATCTATATTTAATTTGTAACCTGAGATTGAAGAATAATCCTCTAACAAAGAGAAGAGAGAAGGCAAAGTAGTGAGTGAATTAGAATATAAAACATAATGTCATCTGCATAAGCTGTGTATTTGATCTCAACATTTTTGTAAACAAAACCTGTGTAAGAAGGACGTATTTTTTCTGAAAACGGTTCTAGAGCAAGAACGAAAAGAAGGGGCGAAAGGGGACACCCCTGCGTAGTACCCCTACGGAGAGAAAAATAATCAGATTGCGAACCATTTACCCAAATAGAAGTAGAAGGATCAGAATAAATTAATTGAATGTAACTAATAATAGGAGGACTGAAACCATGCCATCTTAATGCTCCATACATAAAATCCCAGTTAACCCGATCGAAAGCCTTCTCGGCATCCGATGTAATAGCAGCAATAGGGGAATCCATTTTAGAGGCATGGTGTATAATATTAAGGAGGGTTCTCGAATTATCCGTAATGGACCTACCTTTAACAAATCCAGACTGATATATGTTGATGAGATCAGGAATAATTTGATTAATCCGTAAGGCTAAAATTTTCACAAATATTTTACAATCTGTAATAATAAGGGATATGGGCCGATAATTTTTACAGAGGGAGGGATCTTTGTCTTTTTTGGGAATGAGACAGAGCATGGCTTGAGTAAAAGAACCTTGTGATTCTCCCTTGGCCAGAAAAGATTTAATCAAAGAAAGTAGATGTGGTATTAAAACAGTTTTAAAGTGAAGATAAAAACGTATTGTGAAGCGATCAGGGCCGGGTGTTTTGTCTTTGGGTAAAAGAGTAATAGCGTTGAGTAATTCTTTCTCTGAGAAAGGAGAGTCCAGGGAGGAAAAATCCACAACATTATCAGAGGATTTAGGGATGGATTGAAAGAAAGAATCAATTTGTGCTGAAGAGGGATCGGATTCTGAAGTGTAGAGAGTGGAATAACATTGAACAAAGCATTCAAGGATTTTGGCATCAGAAGATTGCTTAATACCATGCGAGTCAGTAATAGATACAATTTTGTTTTTTTGCTTCTTAATTTTGAGATAGTTTGCAAGTGATTTACCAGCCTTATTTCGCCCACCGTACATTTTAGCATTAAATTTAAGAAGATTATTAGAAGCAGAGTCCCAGGAGTGTTTGTTGTACTGCATTTTAGCTTTAATAAGAGAGGACAATGTATCAGGAGAATTAGTAGTGAAATAGAGGTGTTCCAGATGTTTAATTTGCTTAAGAATTTGAGTAGAATGAGCTATGGCTTTTTTCTTTTTACGAGATACAAAATTAATAATACAACCTCCAGCGGCAGCTTTAAAAGCATCCCAGATTAAATGAAATTCAGAGGTGGAGTGAAGTTTAATATGAAAAAATTCGTCCATAAACGATGAAAAGTGGTCAACGAACAGAGGGTCTAGAAGAAGAGAGTTATTAAAACGCCAGCGCCTGGAAGAGGGAGTAGGAGAAGGATAATCCATGTCCAAAATAACAGGGGCGTGATCAGAAATGAGAATAGAACCTATTTCTGAGTTAATCATGAACTGAAAAGCATGTTGGGTGAGAAAAATATAGTCAATACGTGAGTGCGAAGCGTGAACTGGAGAGAAAAAGGAGAATTCAAGAGTGTCAGGGTAGGATATCCTCCATGAATCGATAAGGCCTCTGGAAGAAATAGCCTTATGAAAAGATTTTTGCATCTTGTTAGGATTGTACTTGGTTTGTGATTTCCTGTCCAGAAAGGGGTCCATTAGCTGGTTACAATCACCCCCCAAAATCAAATTATCAGCGTCGTGTGAGGAGAGAAGCGAAGAAACTTATTCCAAAAGGTGGGATCAACACCATTAGAGCCATAAACATTGCAAAAAGAGAGCTTAACATTGTTAACAATACAATACAAAAAACAACCATCAGCCTTCAGTATCATATGATTCATTCAACAACTGAACATTTAAGGATTTGTGAAATAATATAATAACACCATTTTTGTTAGTAACAGCTGGGGAGCAGAAAGCTGCTCCCACCCATTGTTTACGCAATGAAGACAAATCCTGTAAAGATAAATTTGTTTCTTGCAATAAAGCAACTTGACATTTCAATCTCGCTAGATGAGAAAGAACACATTGTTTTTTAATCGGATTCCGAAGTCCTTTAACATTCCAAGAAATTATTCTTAAACCATTCATTTAAATGTATAGGGAGAGATTAAGCAAAGAATTAGGAGAATATAGGAAAGAAAATAGATAATGAATAAGAAAGCAGGAAAGAATGAGTAAGGAGTGTGTAAGAACGGAAGAGGTGAAAGTAGTGAGAAAAATTTATCTGTATATGCACCATAAGAAGCAAAAAATAATTGAACAGAAGAGGAGGTACCAGAAGAAAAGAGGAGGAAATGATAAAGCTAGTGAAGAAAAAGTCCAGGAATAAAGAGAGAAAAGAAAGGGTCGAAAAGGGGGAAAGGGATAGACATAGAAAGAAAGAAGAAAAGGAGAGGGAATGAGTCCCTCAAAAAATTAGAGCAAAAAAAGGATGACAAAAAGCCAAATGGCTTCAGTCACAAAAGACATGCAAGTGAAAAAACAGTGGAGTGAGAGGTGGGCGGCGATGACCAGATTACCGCACGGGCAGGAGACAGAATTAACAAAAAAGCCATAATAGTCATGTTCAGGGAAAAAAACCAAAAATAGTAGAAAGAAGAGGAACAAATGACTAATTGCGACCAAAAAGAACATGTGAAGGAAACTTACCAATGAAAAGGAAGGAATGGCAGCAAGCTGGGTTGAATAGTACAAACATCAGGATAGCACGAAGAGGGAAATACGCCTTACAAATGCACAAAGGGAGCCTATAACATGAAGAGATAATAAAAAGATGTTACCACATAAGAACAAGTGAAAAGAACAACATAATAACAGAATCAGACAACAAATAAAACCACAGAAGAACTAAGGTTTGCAGAGTTCCATGTGTTCATCTTTATGAGTGTGGATGAATTTCTGAAGGTCAGCCGGATCATCAAAGCTGAAAGTGCGTTCCTTATAAGTTACTTTGCAGAAGCATGGGTGTATGAGACCATATCGGGCATTCATTGATCGAAGCGTAGGTCCCAAATCCAGGAATTCTTTCCGTCGAGCAGCAGTTGCTTTGGAAATATCCTGAGTGAAAAACACCTCATGTCCAGACCATAGTAGTTGCTTATGTTGCTTAGCATTATGAAGGATCGTCATGAGATCTGAATATAAAAGAAAATATGCAATGATCCCTCTAGGCTTTGAAGTGGAAGAAGAGTTCTTTGGACCTAGACGGCGAGCTCGTTGAATATTAACATCTATGTGCTTAGGAATACCAGTGATAGGAAGGACTTGAGTTTTCAAAAATTGAATGACGTCTGATCCTTCAGAATCCTCCGGAATACCATAAATTCGAAGATTGTTATGTCGGTTACGATTTTCCAAGTCCTCTGAAGTTTTCTTGAGTTGATCAACATCCTTGGTCAGTCTGAAAACCTTGGCAACAACATCCTGAGCATCACTGACCCTCTGCTCTACGTCAGTTAGCCTCATATCTAGACTTGACCATTTATCGTCTAACCTCTGTAAAGTCGTGGCAGTGTCTGTCATAAAAGGGCGTATAAGATGTAGTTCCTCCTAATGTAACAGGGAGGGGAGATTTTGATGGAGATGGAGGGTCCTTTTTAAGATACTTGCCAGTTGTAAGATCTTTACGTAAGCTAGAAGCAGAGCAGTACGCTTTAGCATTGTGAGAGGAATCCATTTTGAATAAATAAGCCCAAGGCAATGGCAAGAAATGTACAACAGGAATCAAGTATTAGCAACAACTGCCAAAGTTATCACTGGTGAGAAGATTACCAAGAAATCTGCGTTCATAGCAAAGAATAGGCAAAGGTAGAGACAGCTGCTGATGGTTTAGAGATTCAAACTTGAGGAAATATTGGCATAAATTCCAGTCAGAAAATGCACATGAGATTGGCAGCCAGCGTCATAATAGAAAGTTATTCAGCATAGAAAATTCGAACACCATGAGAGCAAGGTAGAGTTAAAGCAATGCATGTTCAAAGAAAGGATATGCAGCGAAAGTCTGGCATCCAAAAACAGCAATGAGGAGGAGAAAAGGAGAAGAAAAAACATTGCCCGGAAAAAAAAATGGCGGCCGCAGTTCGAGAGGAGTAGTAAATGACCAAAAACTCACTCATAAGGCCGTTTTAACTGGTGAAAATGCACCCAGGGAAGGCATGATGGTTCCGACATCGGAATCTGCAGATCATTCCAGGACCCGCAGCTGAAAAACCGCACTTCGTTTGCGAGCGCCGCTCGTCATGTCGGAGCTCCCTAAGGCACGGCCATCTTAGATTGCCGGTCGCACGCCTCTCCTAAGCCAGGATTTTTGATGTTGTTATTCATTAAAGATTAAAGCCTCCTGTTGGATGATCGCTGCATTATCTGCGGAAGCCAGTAAGGAGTTTAATATAGTAGTTAATACATTAATTTGAATCTTCTTTCCTTTTGGTGAAAGATGGTAGTATAAATTAAGAAAAAGTGGATATGAAAACTACAATACTTTAGCTTCACCACAATGCATGGGATCCATTGACTTTTGTCTGTCTTGGTGGTATGATGTTTTTGTTAAGTAAAGGATGCAAGATGCATCTTTGTGTGGATGTTGAGATTGGTTGCATTCAGCTCTCCGGCCAACCATGACCAGTCTTGTTGATTGGATAGACCTTTGGTGAGGATTGTGCAGTTTAATTGACCGGTATGATCCTGATTTTGTTGCTAGGAGATGGTTGATTACGAGAGAGTGGGTTGAATATTGGGCATAAAGGAGCATGATGACTTGATATTGTAGGTTCTGCTTTATTAAATGAGGAGGATGGTACTTATTTTCCTAGTTTCCAAAGCCTTTTTTAAATGGGTTTTATTTCAAAGTGCTTTATTAGATGGGACGCGGGTTTTATTACATGACGATGTTTCACTTTTCCTGATATTTGGCCACTCTACTGTTGGGTCAGAGATTACTTTCTTCATTGAACATTTCTAATTAATTTTTCTGTCAAAGTTAGGAGATCCTTTAGTGTCTCTCCCATATATTTTGGGGGATAAGGGGAGCGATGGAACTCAGATTTATTCACAGGTTAAGGTGTTGGATACAAGAAGTACAGTTTTGAGGGAATCCTGATTGCTATTTAAGTAATCTATGTACTCAATTTAAGATAACGTAATTTTCCAATAAAGTAGTGCCGGAGATGTTTGATTTGCTTCTCTCATTTTACATTCAAGTTAGAAAAGCATTAATGGCCTCAGTTTTATTGTTGATACAGACATGGTGCCTTCCAATCGCATTCATAGGTTGGTTTGCTCTTACTGCAACCAATGAATATTTTAAGAGAGCAGAAATCACTACGTTAAGTACAGTGTTGATCTTCTACCATGAAGAAGAATCCTTGAAGTGATCTGACAAGTGGCTAGGAGGGTATTTTAATGAACGACTAGGGATCAAAGATAATATAGACTAGAACTTTTCCATGTCAGTTTCAGGAGACGACAGTAAACTAGCAAGTGAGGATACCTTTTGTGCAGGTGGGTCAAACGCGTTTTGTTGAGGTCTACTTCTTAAGGCCTTTCCATTAACAGGGGAAACACCAAAATTAGGGATGTTTGCTCAAGTGGTATTAAAAAGAAGGATGTCTTTGAAATCTGAGGCTGTCTTATGAGTTGCAAGGCTCTGCTTAGGCCCTTGTGTTTTTTAATTATTAGCCATTTTGCTGGTGACTCTTATAGCAGAGAGTTAATAATTAAGGGTGTGTCTATGATGCTGCAAGGACTCAAAAACTTTTATATGTAAGTTGCGGCTTACCACCTTTGAGGATATCCAGGCGATAGGCTGCGGGTTTCAGTTGAAGAGCCATGTCTTGAGTTACTTTCTGAAGTCTGCAGTGAGGTGTTGTTCGGAGGTAGAGGTGGGGTGCGTTCCAGGACTTGACGGTGAGGTGGGCGAAGGAGCGTCCTCCGGCATGGCAGTGGCGGATACGTGGTGTCTGTGCGAGGATGAGGTGGGCAGAGTAGAGGTTTCTAGATTGTTTGTGGAAGTTCAGGCGGTGGTTCAGGTATACAAAACAAAGGCTAGAGCAAGATTGCACTCTAGCAACGGATGCACAGCATGCTCAATTAATGGTCATCAAAAACTGTAAATTCATCCGTGTTTAAACCGATTTATTCCATGTCACCCAAAAGTTCATAACGTTCATCACTTTGTATCCTGTCACACGTGAGGCCCTTATGTATTCAACAGCTTCTAGTGCAACCAGATATACCCATCCAGGCCTTTTTCTGATGCACGACAGATACATAAAACATCCTCAGTGCTTCATCTCTTTAACCAATGCATTTCGGGCTTTTTTTATAGCCCTTCGTCAGGGGTTCCCTACAAGTTTAAAACATTAGCATTAGTATGTATTGTCAAACCACTATGTAACAATATGTCAAATGCAGCAAACCTTTCACTTCACGTTTTTATCAATTTCATTATTATCGACGTTTTCCCTCTAAATACGCTCTTATAAACAACTACATGTTCCCAAAACAACCTCTCCCAACCGCCATCACCCCCCGGTGTTTAGCTTGACTTTATAATTCAGAACCCTCTGTAAGCATTCCCCACCTCGAGCTGCTAACACCCCTAAGTCAAACTCCAAAAACGTTCCCAATACCTGCATCATGTCACAAAATAATCTCCTTCGTCGCATATTCTTTCCACGCTCAAGACAGATTTCCACTAATTCCTACTGTTTCCCTTTCTGCTTATATAACGTGACTCCTCCCCTCTAAGTGGACCAATCATGTCAAACAAGCTATTCTTCACCCGGCATATACAACTGCAACTCCCATAATGCAGTGTTGCTCTCCCCTCAATGCCCCGCTGTACTCCATCATCGATTATTACTACCACCACTTTCCCACTCCCTGCTCCTAAAAAGCTCCCCAGGCCCCTCATATGAATACCCTGCCCACCCGCAGATGTTATAATTCACATCGATTATAAAGTTCTCACAACCAAAACATGAATTCAACTTGTGAAAGTGTCTTTATCATAAAAAACATTGTTTGAATGCTTAAATTTCCATACGTAATCCGATCCAACACCCGTCTGCTGTAATTTTAAACAAAGTTCTCAGACTCCACTCCTGAGATGGATTGAAATTCCTGCCATTGCACATGTGACCGTGTTTGTTTTATTAATATTTAACAATACTCCATTAGGTGCTCCTTGGTGAGCGGGCAGACGTTGCTTGCAAACAATTATCTGGGGTGGCCAAGGGCACTCCTGTTTTTCCGATCTTCGATCATTAGATTTTCGTTTTGTATTATTCACAATGTAGCGTGCAGCTCGAAAAATGTGGTCTGCCCAAGTCCACGTGCAAGTAAACAAAACAAAAGCTAGAGCAAGATTGCACTCTAGCAACGGACGCACAGCATGCTCAATTAATGGTCATCAAAAACTGTAAATTTATTCATGTTTAAACCATTTTATTCCATGTCACCCAAAAGTTCATAACGTTCATCACTTTGTATCCTGTCACATGTGAGGCCCTTATGTATTCAACAGGTTCAGGTATGCCAGTCCTTGATCATGGAGGGCTTTGCAGGCATAGGTCAGTAGTTTGAACTGGCATCTTTCCTGAATTAAGTAGCCGGTGGAGGTCTCTAAAGTAC
This sequence comes from Lissotriton vulgaris, assembly GCF_964263255.1. Taxonomy (NCBI): domain Eukaryota; kingdom Metazoa; phylum Chordata; class Amphibia; order Caudata; family Salamandridae; genus Lissotriton; species Lissotriton vulgaris. Next base: position 30,720,850 of record NC_141688.1, read on the forward strand.
ATGGGGTTCTTTTGGGCAGGTTGAGAATCAGTCTAGCTGCTGCATTCTGAATTGTCCAGAGTCTTCTCATTAGTTTGCTGGCGGTGCATGGATAGTGTGCATTGCCATCATCCAGGCTGACTGGTGATGAGGGCCTGCATCACATTTTTCCTGGTGCTGATAGGGAGCCATTTGTAGATTCTGCGGAGAATGACGAGAGTGTGGAAGGAGGCTGAGGTGACGGCGTTGACCTGTTGTTTCATGGAGAGTTCACTGTCCAGGATGATGCAGAGGTTGAGGGTGTGGTATTTCGGTATGGGGATGGGTCCGAGCTCTGATGGCCGCCATGTGTACCAGGGGGAGGTGTGGCAGCCAAAAATCAGCACGTCTGTTTTTTCCATGTTGAGCTTAAAGCAGTTGTCCTTCATCCAGGTTGATCTGTTTCTCATGCAGTTGTGGAAGTGTCGTCATGGGGTCAGCTGAGAGCGAGTACGAGCTGGTTGTTGTTGGCGTACGAAATTATGTTGAGGGTTCTGACAATGTTTGCTAGCGACATCATGTAAAGGTTGAAGAGGTGTCGGACAGAAGTATGAATCTTGTGGGACCCCACAGATGATGCTCTTGGGTTATGAGGTGAAGAGAGGGAGACGGATTCTCTGGGTGCGCCTGGTCTTCGGTTCCAATCTGGCATAGTAATTTGATCAGTGTGTGGTGGGAGATGGTGTTAAAGCCTGCGGAGAGGTCGAGAAGGAGCAGGGCGACTGATTCTCCTCTGTCGAGAAGGGTGCGGATGATGTCTGTCGCAGCAGTCAGGGCCGTCCCATGCTGTGGTTGGCTCTGAATCCTGATTGGGAAGGGTCTAGGAGGTTATTTCTCTCCAGGTGTTCGGTGATTTGGAGGTTGATGGCCTTCTCTAGGACTTTGGCGAGGCACGGGACAAGCGAGATGAGGCTTCATTCCTGGGTCTGCTGAGGGTTTCCTGAGGAGAAGTCTGACCTCTGAGTATTTCCAGGTATCAGGAACGGAGGCTGAGGTGATGGAAGCATTGAGGATAGTGGGTATATATTATTTATAGAGCACAGCAGTCACCTTAAAGGCCTCCTGCCGCTTGCTTCTAGAAAACTACAGTTTATTCAATGGACAGTTAACATTAATTACATGAGTATCACCAAGTTTTAAGTTCTTTCCTAAATTGAAGAAGATGCTTGGTATTTCTTAGTTATGCTGGTAGTTTGTTCCAAAGCTGTGCCGCCTTAACTGAGAGGGTTTGTCCCCCTCTCTTTTTTATCCGAAATTTTGGACTACAAGAAGATCTTCGGTCAACGATCGTAGGTTCCTAGACGGTGCATATTGTTAGAATTTCCTTTGCAAAAGTTTAAGGCCTTTTCCCTGAATTGCTTTGAAGACTATGCACAGTAATTTAAATGCAATCCCTTCTGTTATTGGGAGCCAATGGAACTCTTCCATAGCTGTTGATGAGGATGACATTCTTGGTCTGCTCAGTGCTAGTTTTGTAGCTGCTGCTTGTACTCTTTGCAGTCTTTTTATTTAGTAATCTGGTACTCCTATCAACAGGTACGTTATGGCAGGTTGACAAGCCTACCCAGACGCGCACTGTGCACTTGGTGTATCTTCACCTTAACCACTTCAAAAATAAATCTCTATCATTTTCATAATCAAACATCAGTTGATAATTTTAATTCTGATTCTCTATATCTCTTGTACATTTGTTTAACACTGTATCGATTATTGCTTCATATGAGTTTCTTGAAAGCTAACCTGTGACGTAAAACGATTTTGAGTACACCAATCAGATTACACAGAAATTGGCCCCTGATGAAGGTACCTATGCGTGCCGAAATGCATAGGGCCGAATAAGGAAACTGCAATGATCGTAAAATGATTGAAGGAACATTAATATGAATATAATAGATGTATGATTTGACATGAATTCCTAATGTCTTTGTAAATGTCGATATGAAGCAATAATGGATACAGTGTTAAACAAATGTACAAGAGATATAGAGAATCAGAATTAAAATTATCAACTGATGTTTGATTATGAAAATGAAAGAGATTTATTTTTGAAGTGGTTAAGGTGAAGATACACCAAGTGCACAGTGCGCGTCTAGGTAGGTTTGTCAACCTGCCATAACGTACCATTTGAACAAGGAGTGACTACCCTTATTAGGCGCAGCACCTTTACATTAAAGTGTCGAACAAGCTTACTAGGAGTGCTCCTCACGCACCCATAAGACTCCTATCAACAGAGCATTACAGTAATCAAGCCTACATAGGATAGTACTTTGCACCATCAGTATTCTAGACTGTGTAATTATAATAGGTAAGAGTTTCCTCTGGTTGGCGAGTAGTGTAAAGCAAGTAGCTGCCGTCTTCTTGACATGGCTCTCCATGGACAGCTTATTATCAAAAGTTACCCTAAGATTACGGACCATTTGTGAGAGTTCTAAGTCCTCATCATTTGATAGTGGCCAGAAGTAAGCCAGGAGTTCCACTAAGGCTTTATTAGCTGCTCAGCAGAAATGTATCTCCATTCAATTTTAAGTAGTTGTTGCTTAGCCATTTTGCAATGTCCCACAGACAGTTGTGAAAGGAGTCAGTGATTTTGGTGTATTGTAGTAGTAGTATAGCTTTATTTCGATACGGTACATATCATAAAAGCAGTACAAAAAATAAAATCATTACAGTGATGCATAATATAAAATACCGTAGGGAATCATAATAAAAACAGTGATACACAAAATACACATTTAAGCTATCCTTACAGATGTTTACACTAATATCTGGACAAAAAAAAGGGCTTTACTGGATCAGTATCTTTCTTGCAGATCTTATACGCCAAGCCCAACCAAGAAATTTTGCCATGCAGCATGCAAAGAATGGGCGGGCATCAGAGCGCAGTATGCGTAGGGCTTCTAGATGCGACCTTGTTCCCAGACTTCTGCACAAGGGCTTTAGCCATTTCAATCTAGGCGCTGCATAGACACTACACTCAAACAGGAAGTGGGCGACAGACTCAACCCTTGAGTCGCAAAACGGACAAGACGCCACCGTTTGGAAAGGAGGATTCCAAGAGGAAGTTAACGATCCTAGGGGGAGAACACCCACCCTAAATTTGAAGTAAAGTGATCTGTCTCCAGGGCTGTGGATTAGGTCCAGATAGGGTTCCCTGGAGGGGAGATCTTTAACTAATAAGAACTGGGCAACAGATTTGCAATGGTTGGGATTACGCATTCTGTTGTTTTTTACCCATAACCAGTAGGCGTTCTTTAGGAACTGCTTGGGCGGTGCTGTTTTATTGGCCCAGGCATCTCCTAATCCCAGCTCATAGAGCAATCGTTTTACCTCCCTGAACCAGGGTATCTTATTACAACCTGGGAGAGACAACAGATCTTTCAGGGCATCCGCGTAACTACTCAATTCTGGGACATTCCATACCCGGGACCAGAGAAGCAGGGGACGTAGTTTTGCTTGCTCACAAATTGGGCGAGTACCTGCGTCCAACAAGAGGGGGATTGTAGGAGTGCTGTGGGGTAGCCTCATCAGATCTTTATGGAAATTATTTTCCAGATGGGCCAAAGCATCGACTCTCTGCGTACCCCACAGTTCAGCGCCATATAGAGCTGCGCTTACAACCCTTGCTCTGTAGATATCTAGCACTGCCCCAATTGGTTTCAACGAAGAGGCTCGTTGTTCCTTGAGCAAGGCACCAGTGACCCTTTTATGAGTCAGAAACACCTTTTGGTGGTGTGCCTTCCAACTCATTGAGTCACACAAACGGATTCCCAGGTAATCAAATTCTTTGACTCTCTCCAGAGGGATGGAGTCTAGAACGGGTGGGGCGACAGATTTCTTGGGAGGGTTAAGGACAAGGAATTTGGTCTTGCTTATGTTTATAGCTAAACCCCTGCTGTCACAGAAGGATTTAAAACTAGAAAGCAATTTCTGAATGCCCGCTGGGAATTTCGAGATCAGGAGGGTGTCGTCCGCAAACAGGAGCGTTGGGACTTTTCTGCCCACCAGGGTAGGTGCATCTGCAGGGTGTTGCAGCAGATGCTCCACCACTCCGTTGACATATAGAGAGAACAGAGTGGGGGCGAGCACACACCCCTAGCGGACGCCCCTGTCTACTGGGAAACGAGATGTTTTTTCGCCCTGGACACCCCACCTGATCTGGGCGTAATTGCCTTCATGGAATTTTTTAAGCAAGAGCAACAGGTAGGTGGGTAACCCTAATCCATCGAGGACATTCCAAAGCAGTTTCCGCGGGACCAGGTCGAAGGCCGTTCTCAAGTCAATGAAGACTAGATATAACGTGCCCCCTCCCAGTACCACCACCTTCCAGTATATCATCAGAAGGCGGAATGTTTGCTCGATGGTGCCTGTCCCTGTTCTAAAACCTGCCTGGAAATCGGACAGGATCTTTCCCTCATCGGCCCACTGCTGGATCCTACCCAGGACAACTTTCCCCGCAACCTTCTGGGTTGAATCCAACAAACTTATAGGGCGATAGTTGACTGGGTCGTCCCTTTCTTAAAGATGGGCACAACTTCTGCACCCCTCCAAGAGTCAGGAAAAGATTCTCCTAGCAGAGCCTCATTTAAAAGTGAAGCGATTAATCTGCTCCACACTGCTGGGTAGGATTTCAGAAGGTCCCCTGGGATCCCGTCGGGGCCCGGAGCCTTATTGGGGACAATGCCTCTGATAGCCCTTTCGACTTCCTGACTAGTGAAAGGGAGGTCTATAGCAAGAGAATTAGCAATTGTAATGGACAAGGATCCCGGGCATGAAGGAAACAAGTCCAGTGCAGCAGAATAGAGCTTGGAAAAGTGTGCAAACCAAGCATCACCCGGAATATTACAGGTTATTTGCTGGTCAATGGGCTTGTTCCTTGCTCTTAGGAGATCCCAGAACCCTTTAGAATCCTTCGTGCTACTAGCTTCGGTTAGATCACACCAGAAGTGGTAATCATGAGCCTCCTTTGCCTCAGCCACTATTCTTTTATAGGATTTCCTTGCAGAACTAATAGCATCCTGATCCCTACTCTTTACCGCAGCAATAAGCTCCCCCTTAGCAATACGACATTTAGGAGAATACCATTTGTCTCTAGCAATAGAATGACTTTTGGAACCCACCCTGGGCTTAGTATAATGAATAATAAACAACTTACTCAATGATTCTATGGTCTCTAAAAAAAAGTGATAAGACTTTTGTACTAGATGGTTTTAGAGCGTCAAGCCGTGGCTCCACCACAGACAAGATGGACCCGGCTTGCGCCAACCTTGCCTCATCTGCTTTAACTTTTGCCCACTTCAAACGCCTACCACAGTTGGACGGAACGATCTCATGGGATGACTTCCAGATATGGACTTGCTTGTTGTGCTTCTTAGTTTGCCAAGGGGGAGAAAGGGTTAAACAAAGAGGGTTGTGGTCACTATCGCAAGATGCTACAACCTCCATATCTAGGTGATAGGACCAAAGGTTATAATTCAAGATGATAAAATCGATTCTGGAGGAGTGGCCCGGTCTGTTGTAGGTGTGAGCACCCATAGGGTCCGATTTTGAGCGCCCATTCACTGATCTCAGATTGTGCTCCAGGCAAAGTGCATTGATATCTATCGCACTTTGTGTCCATTTGGGGATCGGGTCAAGAGACAGGGTAAGGATACCCCTTCTTGCATCTTCTTCGAAGGAATCCAAAATATCTTCTTTTGCCAAGGGTTCGAAACAACAGTTAAAGTCGCCTGCAAGGAGAATATAGGAGTCAATCTTGCAGGCAGCTAGGTCGTTGCTAAGACCTGTCTGCGGTAGGCTAGATGTCCCGCTCCTAGCCCCCCTCAGATACAGGTTAAAAACCTCTAGCATCCTTCCCCCCTGGCAATATATTGAGATCCTCAGCAAGTCGGGAGAGTGTGTGGACCTATGGCTCACTTTTAGGCCCAAAGCAATACTGACCCATATTAAAAGGCCTCCAGACGGGCGGCCCTTTGAACCCCTTTGTTGAAGAGCTGGGACAAAATAGGTGGTATATCCTACTCTATGTTTTGGTTCCAGGATCCAGGTTTCTTGAAAGATACAAATATCAAATGGCTCTAAGAACACATTCCATTCGGGATTATCAAAGTTCCGATTTAGCCCTGCCACGTTCCAGCTTACAATCTTTAACGGGGGTACAGCTATGGTAGGTTGGCTGAAAGAATGGGCAGATAAAGGTGGAATAGGCACAGCCACTAATGGTAACCTTTCAAGGGGTTCATCTTGCGAAATTTTGTGGGAAGTTGTAAGGACCGAAATTCCCTCAGACTGGGTTCCTACCGATAATGTGGCAAGTATGGAGGCCTTTGGTAAGGTGTAAGAGGGTTCCAACTGGTCATCCCTACCTTGTGGGCTAAAAGCTCCCGATTCAGTCAGCTCAGCTAAATCTACACTACTCCTAGCTATCAAACCCCCCTCAGAAATAGAGCTATATGATGTTCGTGCTAAACCAGAAGGATGGACAGTGACTAAGGATTTAATGCTTACACAAAGGGAATCGGGACGCCCATGGACTGGCGAAAATGGTGCATTACCCGCTGTGTAGGAACCAGAGTGCCTGGGGAGTCAATCTACTTCCTCCAGGCCTCCGAATCTATTTGATATTGGGAAACCATTCCAATGTGAGAAGGGATCCACTTGATGGTTATAACGGTTTCTCATTGGTTGGTGTTGGACTAATGACCAATTGTCCGTCTGGTTGTACATGGGTCGTGGGGGATAGAAAAAAGACAAAGGTCTTGGGATGACAGAGGACCCTTCACTGCAGGGCCACGAACATATGTGCTGAGCCGTGTGCGGATCGTCAAAAGTTATGACTATACAATCCCCCGCTTTCGTTTTCCTAGTAGGGCCCACCCAGGAAGTTCTGCGCACCATCAGAACTTTACTTCTGCGGCCATTGGGAATAGGTCTATTGACATTAAGCCAATGCATTATTTTATTTTTCAAGGACCAATGATTCTCATATTGGCCATTGCTAATCTGTGGAACTCCCGTCAGCACGACTACAAAGTCATTAGCTTCCGGGGGAAGGTCAATATAGCCCCCTCTAAAGTTATTCTTTACCTGGAAGTCCTGGGTAGGCGATGTAGTTGCCTCACCAGGCTGGGGTTTTGAAGTTATACCAGCTTTAGTGTTAGCAGGTAAGTGGGTTGGGGCCCGTTTGGGGGCCTTAGGGATTGTAACAGTTGACATTTGGTCCACCTTCACAGTCCTCGGTTTGGGGACCGGGCGTGCAGTGGTAGGTATAGTGGGCAGACTTTGGAGTGCTTCTGTTGAGGTAGCTGGAGAAGTAGTTTCAGCTGCAGGGAGGCCCTGATTCTCAAGACTTCTCAAACCGAGAGTGGCCAGAGCAATAATGGTCTTTTCCATCTCAAGTAAGTTATTTTCGATTCGTGAAAGTCTGAGATCTAAAGGAGAAAGAAGCTTTTTAAGGGATTCCCATACCAGGTCTATAAATTCCCTATCGTTATTGCCCAAACCATCTATCTGTGGACCTTCAGTTACTGGGGTGGTACCGGGTGAGTGCTCGATGGTTATCCCCACCCCAACTCCCTCCGGTGGGGGCTGCTTCCCAAGAGGCCGGACACCTTTGGTGGTAGGTGTTAAGCCTTTTGTCAGTGTCAAGTGTTGAGACACCGCGATTTTCGCCTTCTTCCGTGAGTAGGCGGAACAAGAGCGAGGCTTCCGGTTTGGTTGGGTGGCACTAGGAGCATTAAAAACCACTGGGGGGGAAGGGTAGTAATGACATTCTGAGTGCAAGAGGTGGCGGGTACACTCGCTTCCACAAGGTTGGATTCTGGGGTGTGGTGTGGGGAAGGAATAAGTTGGGGCGGAGTCGGGTAAACCTCAGCCTGTGAAATTATGCAGTGGGGAATGGGAGGGCGCTCTGGAGTAACCGCCGCAGCTATAGGGCCCAAGGAGGATTTTTTGGAAGTAGCAATAACTTCAGACAGTCTTCTAGCCGCTGCCAACTCAAGAGATACCCGAGTTTGAAGCTTGGATATTTCCTGGTCAATGGCGAAGTTAGTACGGGTAATGAAGTCATCCATTGGACCACTAATTGGATGACCTCCTTTAGAAGCCTTACTCCTGGTTATTCTAGTGCACATATCTTGAGCAAGGGGCAAGGCCAGGCAGCAAAATATATATGGAGTGGAGGGCGAAGATTGAACTTTGTGGTCCTCTGTAGCAGGGAGCAGTGGGCGAAAGAGGATGGGCCAGTCCAGTCCACTCAGTCCTCGAACGGCCTCAAACGGCCCGCTCTTAGCCCGGTCTTTGCCCCGGGCTGCGTCCCGCACTGCGGGAGTAGAGGCTGTGTTTAAAGTGTTGGTGAAAGGGCGAGGGGCGGAGCTCCAGGGAGAGCGGACCGGAAGCTGACCACGGTCTCGCAGGGACACCTGGGTACGGTAGTCCCTGCACGCTCGCAGCCCTGGAGTTCAATTTCCACCCTGAGTCACCCCCACCGAAGACAGGCAGAGACAGCACCAGCACGGTGTCCCAGATGAAGCGGCACCCGCGGAGCGGGTGCGGTGAACAGCACAGGAGTCAGGAGCAAGGGTAAGATGAGCGCCAATCCACGAGTGCGCTAACAGCAACAACAAGGTGTCCCAAGGTCAGGAGCTGCCCAGGTGGTTTAAATTGCCTTCAGATGGGCGGGGGGCGGAGCTCCAGGGAGAGCGGACCGGAAGCTGACCACGGTCTCGCAGGGACACCTGGGTACGGTAGTCCCTGCACGCTCGCAGCCCTGGAGTTCAATTTCCACCCTGAGTCACCCCCACCGAAGACAGGCAGAGACAGCACCAGCACGGTGTCCCAGATGAAGCGGCACCCGCGGAGCGGGTGCGGCGAACAGCACAGGAGTCAGGAGCAAGGGTAAGATGAGCGCCAATCCACGAGTGCGCTAACAGCAACAACAAGGTGTCCTAAGGTCAGGAGCTGCCCAGGTGGTTTAAATTGCCTTCAGATGGGCGGGGGGCGGAGCTCCAGGGAGAGCGGACCGGAAGCTGACCACGGTCTCGCAGGGACACCTGGGTACGGTAGTCCCTGCACGCTCGCAGCCCTGGAGTTCAATTTCCACCCTGAGTCACCCCCACCGAAGACAGGCAGAGACAGCACCAGCACGGTGTCCCAGATGAAGCGGCACCCGCGGAGCGGGTGCGGCGAACAGCACAGGAGTCAGGAGCAAGGGTAAGATGAGCGCCAATCCACGAGTGCGCTAACAGCAACAACAAGGTGTCCCAAGGTCAGGAGCTGCCCAGGTGGTTTAAATTGCCTTCAGATGGGCGGGGGGCGGAGCTCCAGGGAGAGCGGACCGGAAGCTGACCACGGTCTCGCAGGGACACCTGGGTACGGTAGTCCCTGCACGCTCGCAGCCCTGGAGTTCAATTTCCACCCTGAGTCACCCCCACCGAAGACAGGCAGAGACAGCACCAGCACGGTGTCCCAGATGAAGCGGCACCCGCGGAGCGGGTGCGGCGAACAGCACAGGAGTCAGGAGCAAGGGTAAGATGAGCGCCAATCCACGAGTGCGCTAACAGCAACAACAAGGTGTCCCAAGGTCAGGAGCTGCCCAGGTGGTTTAAATTGCCTTCAGATGGGCGGGGGGCGGAGCTCCAGGGAGAGCGGACCGGAAGCTGACCACGGTCTCGCAGGGACACCTGGGTACGGTAGTCCCTGCACGCTCGCAGCCCTGGAGTTCAATTTCCACCCTGAGTCACCCCCACCGAAGACAGGCAGAGACAGCACCAGCTCGGTGTCCCAGATGAAGCGGCACCCGCGGAGCGGGTGCGGCGAACAGCACAGGAGTCAGGAGCAAGGGTAAGATGAGCGCCAATCCACGAGTGCGCTAACAGCAACAACAAGGTGTCCCAAGGTCAGGAGCTGCCCAGGTGGTTTAAATTGCCTTCAGATGGGCGGGGGGCGGAGCTCCAGGGAGAGCGGACCGGAAGCTGACCACGGTCTCGCAGGGACACCTGGGTACGGTAGTCCCTGCACGCTCGCAGCCCTGGAGTTCAATTTCCACCCTGAGTCACCCCCACCGAAGACAGGCAGAGACAGCACCAGCACGGTGTCCCAGATGAAGCGGCACCCGCGGAGCGGGTGCGGCGAACAGCACAGGAGTCAGGAGCAAGGGTAAGATGAGCGCCAATCCACGAGTGCGCTAACAGCAACAACAAGGTGTCCCAAGGTCAGGAGCTGCCCAGGTGGTTTAAATTGCCTTCAGATGGGCGGGGGGCGGAGCTCCAGGGAGAGCGGACCGGAAGCTGACCACGGTCTCGCAGGGACACCTGGGTACGGTAGTCCCTGCACGCTCGCAGCCCTGGAGTTCAATTTCCACCCTGAGTCACCCCCACCGAAGACAGGCAGAGACAGCACCAGCACGGTGTCCCAGATGAAGCGGCACCCGCGGAGCGGGTGCGGCGAACAGCACAGGAGTCAGGAGCAAGGGTAAGATGAGCGCCAATCCACGAGTGCGCTAACAGCAACAACAAGGTGTCCTAGGGAAAAAATCAATTGTCTATCATCCGCAAAGTTAACAAGACTGATATCATGAGATATAATAAGAGTTATTAATGGACACATATAGAATGTGAAAAGGATCGGACTTAACGTTGAACCCTGGGGAACGCCATACTCAACTGTTTTGAAATCTGAACGATATGGGGGTATGGTATCGTCATGAGCAATGGGGAGCTGTGCGCGCCCTCCAGCACAGCGGGGGAATGAGCCCCGCATGCAAGGGGTTATTGCGACATCTCCCACCTTCTGGCCTCCTGTAGTCTGTGCAGGACCTTATAGCCCTGAGGACATTCCCTACCAAAATCAATAACGGAATAATGTGAAGCCCATGTCTGAGAATGAAATAATACATCTCAGTCATTGGTTTCTGACACTATATTAATCTCCCAGGCGTTTTTTTTTAATCAATGACCTTGCATTAACCAACCCCCATCTAAGTTTAGCAGGTCTTTCCTCAAAGATAAACATGAAATTATTCCAGTGTTTCTTTGGACTAACTATGTCCCGCCTTAGTGTATCATAATTACAGCTCTTACCTATCTGTGAAAGTTGGTGACTTGTATAGCAGATTCCTTCCTTTTTTTTTTCTCGTTCAGCCCATCTGGCTCTTTATGGCAACTGGAAACATGACTTGCACAGTGTGCAGTCAGTGCGCGGACAGGGTTGCCTTTGGAAAGCCCGCTGCATGCGCCCACTGCATGGTCACGCCGGAGTCTGCATTAAATAGCCCTTCCTATCTGAGAACACCAGACAGCTAACAAAAATGGCTTCCCCTAAGTATCTCCGCGTGTTACCAGCGTCTCAAAAGTCTCAAGCGGTCAGATTCAAATCACAATAAAACTTTAAAACCCAGCCCTCCCAATAATCAGTGCAATGTATTCATAGCAGCTTTCTTAGAGAAGCAGGGGTGGTCGCGCCAGAGTCCGCATCAAATAGCCCTTCTTATCTGAGACCACTAGACAGGTAACAAAAAAGTTGGTCGCCAAATTTCTCTGGGTGTTACCAGTGTCTCAAGCGGTCAGATTCAAGTCACAATAAAACTTTAAGTACTTTAAAAGCCAGTTCTCCCCAATATCAGTGCAATGTATCTATAGCAGCTTTCTTAGAGAAGCAGCTTAAAGTTCCAAGATCTATAATCCTGCCACAAGCTTTGGCACCTAGCTGCAATGTTTCAAAGTATAAGAGTTGCTGATCGCCTTTGCTTGAGCACAGTATATGTGTGTAAAAGCCAGCCCAAAGACTGCTGATTGCTATTTTGGGCCGTTAGAAAATCTGTCCTGTTTTTAAGAATAGAGGCGCCATGCCTATGCTTTATAAGGGCGCAGGTTTTAATTATTGGGAAAGCTCATTCAAAAAAAAGAGGCTAGGTAAGCTAAGGTTAGATGGATGGAAGGAGCAAGTTAATGTGGTATTTAAAAATTCTCTTTAGTTATGACACCATGTGGTGCCTTGTAGCGCTTGTGCAACCTGGGCCACAGGCCCAACTCTCCCCGTGCTGCTGCATCGCACTTGCTCCTGTCGTTTCTTTGCTTTTTTCCCTGTTTTTTGAGTGCCTTCTCTTTGCTCTTCCCTCATTTTCACTGTTTTCTCTTTGCTTTTCTCCCCATTTTTTGAGTGCCTTCTCCTTGCTTTCCCTTCGTTTTCATTGCTTTCTCCTTGTTTTCCCCGTTTTTTAGTTCCTTTTCCATGCATTCCCTTTATTTAAAAAAGGGGAAAAAAGCAGTTATCAACTTCAGCGCCTTGAAACCCTCACAACTGATTTACAGCACTTTATGAATCCTTGATTGACTGACTTACCTTGAGTATGTGATGATCATGGAAGGTTAACATTTGCTGTTCAGGAGTACTTTTAGGGTGGTGTCGCAGTGTGGCAGGCAGGAAGCAGAGCAGGCATCTACAGTGAGGGATAGCTTCACTCACATCTAGGTATACTCATCGCACTCATGGCATCTTACTGAAAAAAATAAAAAAGTGATGGGTGGATCACTTGAATGAATCTCAATGAATAGGTCTAGACTTGCATGTGTTCCTCTCTGAAGGAGCACATGGCTTGGCAGTTTGGGCTGTACTGTTCCAGCTGGAGCAGGAGTAAGACTGATTGGAATATAGCTGGGCTCGCTTTAGCGTGGCATAGAGGAGGAAACATGATGGTCTTCAAAGGGGCCCTGAGAGATCAACAGTGGTGGACTTGTTGGTTTACCTGTCCCTTTCTGATATTGCTTGTTTTTATCACATCTTGTTGGCCTAATTCTTTTCTTATTTGTTGTTCTTGCTGTCATTTGTTGTCTTTGCCGCTGTTTTTTCCTCCCCCGCTCTCTTACCACTGTATTGCTTTGATTTTGTGTCATTTGGTGCTGCTTTTACCTGATTTCTTTGTTATGTGTTGTATCTGCTGTTATTTGTTGTCTTTGCACTTTTTTACCCCCCCCCCCCCCACTCCCCCTTGCCTGCTCTCTTCCGGCTGTGTTTTTTTAACCTAAATTATTATCCGACTAACAGATACCACTCAAAATTAACTCCTATTTCCCTATACTTATCCACCACTAATCCTCTTTGGCTTCTGGAGTAGCGTGCTACTCGCCAAAAAGTGCTTTGACGCCTAGTCAGGTGTAGTAAGCGCTATGTTAATGCAATTATAATGCATTACAATCACTTTGTTGTTTGTTGCTGTCATTCTTTGTCAGGAAGAAACAGGGTTCCCTCATGTTATACAATTGACAATGTCTAGGTATCTGTGTAACACTTAAAAACTATATTATGAACAAAAATGGGGGGAGATGGAGGCAAACGTTAGGTTCATCCTCCAGACTGTGTAAAGTTATTAACGGTTCTGTAAATGACTGATCAGAGAACCTAACCAAAGGGAAGGACTTAGGCTAAACGTGCGAAACAACGCCCAAAAACTAAGAGGGGAAAATTCTCTTCTTGAGTTCCCTCACTCACCAAGGGTTGCCCCTGGGTGACATGCTTCATCATTAGTTTCTCACAATTAGCTTAAGCCCTTCCCTTTGGTTAGGTTCTCTGATCTGTCATTTACAGATTCATTAAGAACTAACACTTAAAAACAACATGAAGTGCTCAACACTTAGACAGATAGTGGGACTTACCTGCAGAAATACATTGAATGAGGTAGGCTCACACAATTAAGTAAGGCTGGAGGCCGAAATTCGAATGCAGGAAGCCTGGATGCACGAGGACACACTTGCCATAAGTCCACAAGTCCCGATTCCTTCATTTTGGTTGCAGTTTCTATAAGTGACTCGGTGTCGACCCGTTCCCTCAAACTGTATCCTGCCAGTTTTCCCAAACCCAGCCATCCTCCTCAAAGTTTATTTTAATATGCACGGATAACATTTTATAGTGGTAAGAAAAGAGGGCAAGTTTAATTAGCAGAAACAGACGGCAAAATGACCTTAGGTCCAGGCAGGAATCACAGTAAAATATAGGTTTAACAGTGCCATAAATAGCCCTCCCTCTGCCACAGGATGTAGAAAAATAAACAATGTAAATTTAGAATACCCACACATACACATTACAGAAAACCAAAACCTCCGGATATAACTCGGAATATAGCTCCTGCAAAGCTGTACTTGAGGCCAGGACAACAGGCACAAATGAAAACGAATAGTGTGTGTATGACATCTATCGTTTAGATTAAATATACCCTATTCATTTAGAACTGCGGATCCCCAAATAGTGACTTCTAAAGCTGGGGCAGTGCATGAGCGAAACAGACCAGAATGAACACTGGCCAGTGAGCCTGTGTCCCTACATCTGGTGCCCAGATGTGAACAGCGCTGTATGTGGAGCAAACTCAAGCAGCTTATTATATGGATCAAAGCAGATATTACAGCCATAATGAAAAACTAGACAGTCACAGAACCCCGTGTCATCAGCTGGCGTATAAGGTAACACAATAGTTGATATCAGCATACCAGAAAAAAGACAAGTCGCATGACACAGTCACACCTTTCTCTGGGCATCATTTATGTCTGTGGCCCCTTGCACATAGAGACTTGTAAATTATCCTCGAACCTTGAAAGGCAACCACCGGTTTGGCAAGATACAATATGTAAACTGTAGCACCCTGGTACCACCATGGCAGGCGCACGAGAGAGAGAGTGTGTGTGTGAGTGCGTGCGTGTGTTTGTGCGTGCGTGCGTGAGTCCATCCGTCCAAGTACATGGCCTGGTGGACAGGTTTGACTGTTTTTTGTAATAAGCTTTACAAATAAAATCCAAGATGGCTGCTTGTGCGTCTGCATGCACGAGCAGCTTTCTGGGAAGGTAAAGTATTGCAAAAGACCAAGCATTGGTAAAGCCAAAACGTAAGCAGACCTATTGGCTTTGCGATGCTAATTTTTGGTTGCATATGGCAGCAAGTCCTTAACCAAGATCACCAACTACTTATTTCAACTTAATCAACAAGTGAACTGCTTTCTTCACGTGCCGGCCCTACATTTGCAGATCCAGTACTTGGCAGTTCCCCAACTCTTGCCCTTCAGTTATTTAGTAGACTTCAACATAACATCTAGAATGTATGTGTGACAGTCACTCTTGGATATCAGGTCGGGGCTCCACTTGTCCGGAGCGTGTCCCCTGCAGCAATTACTGACAAAAGTAGATTGGAAACAGTTTAGATAATGTTGGAGCAGCACAAATCTCTCAGTGGTCATTGACTAAGCGACTAGGTAGAAGCTAGGATAAAAGCAATGTGAGTTTAATAGATCATTCCAAAAATGTAGTAAATCTGGCAACTAAAAAGGAATCCTACGGAACTCTCCATCTTGTTGACATTTCAACTGAGTATTCCAAAGAAAATTTTGCAATAAAAAGGAGCCATCCTTGACTGGATCATTTCTAAGGAGTCCGCTGTCAAGCTTATCTCCATAGACCCCTGTGACTGGTCTGACCATCACTCCATATCCTTCATTTTGCCTGGGACTCGCAAGACAAAGACGTCTCAACCGGTGATTCCCAAGCGATGGACCAGAGACACTAAGAACCTTGACTTTGGGAAATTCGAGGCTCGATGCAGATCTGACCTACCCCCACCCCTGCACATAACCAAGGTTAGCGATCACAACGAGCACTACTCATCATCCATCTCGAACATTCTAGACGACCTTGCCCCTCTAAAACTTAAAAGAACTCAAATCAAGGACAGAAACCCTTGGTTCACTGGCTCCCTCAACATGGAGAGGAGAGCCCTCCGTCAGTTTGAAAGAAGTTGGAGACAACACCCCTCAGCAGTGCATCTAAAACTGCTGCGCCAGGCGAGAAATGCCTACAACAAGCACATCATCAACTGCAAAAAAGAGTACTTCAGATCAGAATTAGGGAACGCCAAGAACATACCCCAAAAGCTTTTTGAAATGGTCAAATTCCAATCTAACAAACTAGCTAAAACAACAAAAGAATCCCCCAAATCGTTAATATCTGCAGACGAATTCTCCTCCTTCTTCGCTGATAAAATCACGGCATTAGGAATTGAACTTAGTACTACCAACTGCGCCCAACCCCCTCCTGCTCTGCCACACCCTTGCACTCCTACCTCTATGGCCTCCCCTAAAAACAAAGCCCGCTGGACGGACTTCAAATACTATAATGAAGACTCCATCTCAAAAATTCTCTCTAGCTTAAAACCAAACAATCACTTCAATGATCCGCTTCCTTCCAACTGCCTCACCACCGCCTCCCAATCCATCGTCCCCTGTTGGACTGCAATTATCAACGCCTCTCTCCAGCAGGGCTTGATCCCGGACCCTTTGAAAGCTGGCCAAGTTCTCCCCATCTTAAAAAAACCTTCACTTGACCCTGCCTCTCCTGACAATTTTAGACCTATCTCCAATATCCCGCTACTAGCCAAAGTATTAGAGAAGTGTGTTCAACAGCAACTAAGCCAGCATATTAACAACTTCCACCTACTAGATGACTTTCAATCTGGATTTAGACCAGGGCACAGCACCGAAACTGCTATGCTGCACATCGTGGACGATACCCTCCAAGCCCTAGACCAAGGCAAAACCTGCCTTCTAATCCTTCTTGATCTATCCTCTGCCTTCGATACGGTCAACCATGAAAAACTACTTGAACGCCTCAAACTCAGGATGGGCCTGGATGGCGTGGTACTAGAATGGTTCAGATCCTTCCTCCACAATCGTTCCCAGAGATTCCTCATCAACGGCAATCTATCAGCTCCCACCCCGGTCACAGTCGGAGTCCCTCAAGGCTCAACCCTCTCCCCTACCCTTTTCAACCTTTACCTTGAGCCACTCACCGAAGTTCTCCGCTCCGCCAACATCTCCTACCATATGTATGCGGACGACACCCAATTATACATCAACATCTCCTCGCTCAATGAGATCATCTCCCTGAACGAGACCCTGAAATTAACTGTCCACTGGCTAGCCAATAACCAACTCAAACTAAATGCAAAGAAAACTGAATTTTTCCTAATCTCCCCATCTAAAACCAACCCGGAGATACAGATGTGGATTAAGGCCATCACAGCCCTGAATTGCTCACCGACCATTGTGGACTCTGCCAAATCCCTGGGCATTATCCTCAACAGTAACCTCAATATGAGAGACCACATTAACTCGATGGCCAAAGCAGCCAGATTCCACCTGAGCTACCTCTGGAAGCTGAAACCTTTCATCGATGCACCAGACTTAAAAACTGCAGTTCAAGCACTTGTCATCTCCAGACTGGAATACGGCTGTTCTACCCTCACAGGATTACCTAAGACCTCCTTAGCACCTCTAAAAGCGTGCCTCAACGCGGCTGCCAGACTACTCACAGGTACCAGGAAGTTTGACAACATCTCTCCACACATTAAAGCGCTGAACTGGCTCCCCCTGGAGGCCAGAATCCAGTTGAAATTGGCTTGCACTGTACACAAGGCGCTTTACACAAACTCCCCTGCTTATTTGGCACAGAAATTAGTGATATCCGGAGGAAGCAGAAACTCCAGGTCTGCCGGAAACCTACTGCTTCAACCTGCCTCCTTCAAGAAAAAAAGAACTTATAACAGGGCGTTCACCGGAGCAGCACCACAAATCTGGAACTCTCTTCCACCCTCCATCAGAAAAATCCCTCTTCTAGCACGCTTCAAAACTGAGACGAAAACCTTCCTCATGGGTAAATTCTTCGCCTAAGGTCTGCCCAGAACCTCCTCATTGAGTGGGACTAATCTAAGACTCCCGCCTCACATATCAAAAGCTACCCATGACAAATACATTTGGAACCTTGCTTTTGTTTCTGTCTATGACAATGAGTGCAACCATTCGTGTGGATCTGTTTGTCCCTGCACCTCACTCTTTTTGCTCAACATTGTATACCGTGTAACGTTTGATCTGTTTGTCCCTGCACCTTAATCTTTTGTTTGCTCAACAATGTATACCGTGTAAAGCGCTCTGATACCCTCACGGGTCATGTTCGCGCTCTATAAAACACAAAAATAAAATAAAATAAAATAATTAATTCATATGAAGCAAGAGAGCTCTCATGGCACTAACTTACACAGCGTCAGATTCGACGGTGAGTGCCCAAATGCCTCTTTTTCTCTTTCTGTGGTCTCCTTTAATCTGTATCCTGTATTCTAAAAATCTTCAAACATGAAGAATGGAATACAGCCACACGTGGGCCATCGTACGGTACCTGAGAAGGATAAGCTACACCACAGAACATCTGCAGAACACTGTTAAAAAAGGTTTACTTGCAGAAATGCTATTAAGAGGTATGTCTGCCTGCCATGAAGAGGCTCTCAAACATTAGGCGCCATCTCCATAGCTTTCAATCCCAATGACCAATCTGGAATTAATTAGATCCAGTTAATGGTCTGTCCACCTGTCTCTCTAGTCTTTCTTCATATAATCCAAATAGTGACCCTGTAAAGGTTCCTTCAGGCTCCATGCACACCACCTGTACCTTACTCCTGTAGGACCGGCTATCCAGTAAGTTTCTTCTTTCTCCCAGTCACCGTGGGACAGATCAGTGGTAGTACTGATGAAACTGTACAGATACCTCCCAATTGTCCTCCTTTAGCGATACAGTCCTACCTTTTAGACCACGAACTCATTGAAATCAATTGAGTTAAAAGGAATTTTGAAAACTGTCCCATTAGCAGATATAAAAATAACAGCCTATTACCCAGAGGGAAGCTCAGAGGAAGAGGCAGTACTTTTCAATCCTGAGCCAGAGTTCAAGATGGATGAACAGTACCATTGCCCCCCACCATCGACTAAGCATTAGTAGCAGTACCCCAGTAACATATCTACTTATCCTCACTGATGTCCTGAAGTAATACAGTCTGTATGGTCACCTCTGAAAGCTTGGGGCGCGGAATGCCCCGTGTTACCTTTGCTTGACCCACTCTTATTATTGAGGAGATGTTAAGCAAGAGAAAGTGCTGACAATACATACGGTGAATGGGGTTCTTACACCTGTGTTAATTTTTAGGTGTAGCCAGAGCCAGCGCATGCGCTGTCAAATGCAAGACATTTTGCGCTAACATAAAAGGGACTTTGAGCCCTCCATTGCTTACTGTTAGTCTGCTTCATTTTAGTTCTTATGTGTCGGCTACAGATTGGTCAGCGAGTGCTGGTTACACTTTCACTAATTTCTCCCTTCAGTGGAGCATGGTCCAAGTACTGATTTTTTTTAGAAGTGTCTGTAAGAAACTGGGGTATTATTTGAGGCAGTGGAAGCTTTACTCAGGCAACAGCCACAATCCTTGTCAAGGTGAACCACAAACGTCATTAAAGTAACTTGTGCTTAACCCTCTGAAATCTTAACACAGAGCAGTCAGGATTACTACCAGGCAATGTGTAAAGTATTTATGCAGCACACAAACAGTAATAAAGTGAAAACACAAGAAAAGTCCCAAACCAATTTAGAAGTCTAGAGTACATTTTAATAAATAAAATGATACCAGAATGACAAAAATTCAACAGTAGAACCAGAGCTATTGAATTTTAATGTTTTCAGTGAAAATAGCACCTAAAAGCATAAAGCGCCACTCACATTCATTTAGTTGCGCTAGAAAGGGAGAAAGTCACAAGTTCAGGCTGACTGCGATGGAGCACTGGTCGGATACAGGGACCAGGTTAGTCCTTATGAAAAGTTACATTCTGAAGTCCAGCGTAAGGTGGGGGTGTGGCATGACGCTAATGGAGTAGGCAGGGTAGAACTGTGCTCCCGGTGGCGGACCCCATCCAGTACCAACCTGAATGACCACAAAGAGCCTGGGGGCTCTGCCATGTCCTGTTAAGCCCTGGGAACAGGCTTGGCTTCCGAGAAGCCGAAAACTGACTGCCGCACGGGCCTGAAGAGGCCGATCACAGATTGAGGGGAGGAGTGGAGCAGGTGACAAAATAGTGCTGCAGCTCCAGCATAGGATGCAGGCTGTGCTGTTACGGAGCGGCCTGCTCAATAGAGGCCCCTAGAAGCCTCGCCCAGTTGGGCCCGATCGGCCACACACTGAGAATATTCGCACCATGATGCCAAGACGCTGGCCCAGAGGAGAGTTGGCGAGCTCGCTCCGGAGGGTGGCTTGCAAACCAATCTGATGATGGCAGGAACAACTCATCCAGTTTGGTAACTGTGATATAAAATTGGCATCATCCCACGGATGTCTGTCACCCTTTTCCCCAATGTCTAAGTGGAGTACGACTACCATAATGTAACTATATATTGATACACTTAAATCCACCGACGAACTCTGTTTGTCAGAAACTTAAGCTAACCATAGTAGCAGGACTGTGTCCATGCCCGCTTTTGAGTTGGTTAATATTGCACCCCTTTCAAGTAAACACCAGGTCCTTGAGCCTTTATGTTTAAAAAATATAAATAAAGCATTTCGTTTTTTGAACTGGTGGAGGGAACCATCTTGGAGGGACTAACTTGTTTGTATTGTAGTCCTTTTTTAGTGTCTAGACTCCTACCTAAAGACTGGTAGGCAGAGCCCCGCCTGTAACCAGGGGCAGAGTCAGCACAGGGACTGAAAGCTGGTCCTCGTGGGTAAGAATTATGTTTGAAGACGACTTTACTCAGGTAAGAAGTCCTACCTATTATATTCTAACCGAGTTGGTACATTTTTCTAGCAAAGACCACTCCTAGCGACTCTTCACTCCTGTAGAAGCCTCTAAGAACGCCTATTAAGGTATTTTTTCTGAAATTTTGCCGCGTGTGTAAATATGCACTTTATTGGAATTGGCACCCATAGAGCAGCGTAGTAATTGACAACAGTTTTTGAGCACGAACATGTGACTGTGACACTGACACCGTTTTTTAAACAAGAATCGCAACCTTCTTTAAGAGACCTTGCTCTCATTGTGATTTACAATACACTGCTGGGTGCCTGAATACATGCGCGTAACAAGCGTAGCGCGTATTTGCAGCAAAGATAAATTCCCCGCGTGCTACACATTTGAAAGACTATGCTCTAATCGCAGAATGTTTGCCGCTTTTTTATCCGTGCGTGCAACCATCCCTGAGAGACCTTAATAACCAGAGTGAATCACATCCCGCTGTAAAGCGTGTAATCACAGCCAGGAGATATTCCCCGCTTTGGGACATCTTGCTCTCGATGTAATTAGTAATAGCCTGATGTATTTGACGTTTTGCCACATGCGTGCAAGTACGATATTAACAGGCATCCCCCAGTATCAAGCGCGTAAATGCATAATAACATCCCGCTTTTGTAGAACAGATGCTCAACATTAATAACACCAACGCAGTGATTTGTAGTCTAACTACAGAAGTCTGTCACTACAGGGACCCTGCACTCGTAGCATTCCACTCCTACCCCACCAATAAGCACGAATTGCACAAGTAGCCTCCTCTCTGTGTTTAGAGACTTGAAACCTGTTTTCCCCTGCCCTCCTTACTTCTCACTATTAATGTATCTACAATTAGGTGCATACCTTTTACTAGTAATTCTAGTCTGTGTGCTTTAAGAAAAGTATTATGCCTACTCACCGCATTTAACATACCATAATATAGTGTATTGGTTTGTGTTCCCACATTATAGGTGACTGTATAAGAAGTTCCATAATAGCTATAGGAACCTGCACACGTTGTGTAAGTACCTTCTGTGTATGTATTTTTGTCTTTTTGTCCTGACGAAAGCTCTACAGACCCGGCTGGGCTCATAGAGCTGAAACATGTTGACGCATCCATATATATATATAGATATATGGTAATCTAGTTGCCCGATTACATATATATCGAATTTTTTAACAACAGTGCCAACCTTTTCATTAAAAATTCTTTTTTGGTGACACACTGTTTTTATATTTTTCCCTTTCCTATTATTTCTGGACACTTCTACCTGGACCAGAGGTAGCCTCGGGTGAGGCAGGCATACCGCACGTTATTTGACTACCCTATGAATATGCCATGACGCCTGACGGGGCGGATAAAAGATACGCCGCATCGACTAAATCAGGCTGTCTATGAGGGTTTTCAAAGACTAACCGAAGGTTTAGTAGACACCAGTGTCCATTCCCTTTTTATTAATTTAGAAGGCCAGCAGTAGCAGCCTGGAGCAGGGAGAAGGAGCTGTGAAGAGGCCTGGGGCTGCAACTAACTGCGGGGATCCAGAGGGCACGGAAGATAGGCCTGTGCCGCGAACAGGAGCATCAAAGCTGAACCCACCTCCCTGTCGGCCATGAGACATGAGGACTGGTTCTCCCCTCTGCCCCTCCGATCATCCCCCCAGAGAAGAGAAATGGTGACACCCCAAAGGTGAAGCACACTGCTGGGACCTGAGGAAGGCAGATCCAGCGAAGAAAACAAACGTGGCCTAAACACTGATACAGAAATGAATACTGTGTGAGAGGGGGTCGAAGAGTAGGGGGCAGCGAGAGTGGAAAGGCCCCGCACCGCAAGAAGCGGAAGCGAGAGGCCTCTACTTATAAATGGATCGAAACCACGTGCTCCGTTGGGTACAACAGAAAGGCCAACTAGTGGTCTACAACAGCACGGTCAGAATATTTCCAGATTTTTCAAGGGAGGTACAACCGCAGCGCTCAACTTACCTGGCGGCAAAGAAATTGTTACACAAAATGGAGATCCAATATACGATGATGTTCCCTGCAGGACTCAGAGTGTTGACTTCAACTGGAGCACGATTCTTCAACACACCACAGGATGTATGGGGATGGATCGATCAACAGGCACCCCAGAAACTTGTTCAATCCCCAAGAGAGCGACACACACGACAATGACTGGCCGGCAATGTGGGAGAGGCGGAGAAGATCCTTAGCTGCCCCTTCTCGAGCTGAAACACAGCAGGAAAGAGACAGCGTGGTAGTGGCAGTCGCTCGTTAAGGTGAGACGTCCTCATTGACCGGGGACGACACTAAAGATTCGGACTCAAACCACAGCTTCAATATGCTGGGGGGACCCAGCCACGATCTTCCAACAGTGACCCCCGGGACAGCTGATGACATCATCTGCTCATTACCATGGAACACAAGTATTGCAGGGGCGGAGGCGAGGACAGGTCTATATCTATATATGGGGGAAGTGGTGCTGTGTACTGACTGGCTAAGCGGGTCTCCGAGGCTGGCACCTGCTACAGGAATAATGTGCACTGGGTGGGAGGAAGGTCTCAGGGGACAAGGCATGATTAGCTTACCATATGTATAAGAAGCTCACAAGGCCCTCAAAGAGTTCTGCTTTGTTGCAAAGTGTACATAACTTTGGATTACAAGAATCCACTCACTTGTCCCGGGGTGTGGGTGTTGTGATGTTACAGAGTTTCTAGTTAGGGGATCTGCAGGAGATGCATACCAAGGACCAATATGCTGGGGGCTGAAGGCGTGTTCTCACTTCCCTGGGCAAGGGGTGCGCAACTGGAGGGGACATGCCGGACCTTATCCAGCCGACAATAATGTCTAACTTTACGACCTATAAGATTTTCACATGGAACATTAGGGGGATGCATACTATGTCCAAACTTTATAAAATATTCTCCTACTTGAACAGGCAGGGGGTCCACTTTGCGCGCCTGCAAGAGATACAGGTATTGGCTCCGAAGAGGACCACCCTCAAAAGGAGGTGGTAGGGTCAACCATATTACACCCCTTACTCGGCATTTGCCAGACGAGTGTTGGATTTGGATCAGGGCTGGGGTTCCCTCCCAACACTCAGTAACAACAAGAGAGGGAAGAATAAGAAGGAGCTTGTCCCTTTCCCCAAAAATAGATATTCGAAGAACGAGGACAAGACCTCAAGCAGGTATAGGTCAGGGCTATTACCCTGGTGCCTGGTCAGTCAGTTGATGTTAACAACAAGCTCTTGTTGTTAAGAAACCCCTCACCCACCTACCTGGTAGGTGGCATGCTTCATCATCGGGGCCCAGCTGAATCACCGAGTGCGATCCAGCTGTGCTGCAACGCCTGTCTACAGCGGAGCGGGATTTCGTGTAATAGTGAACAAGTGCTATGTGTGGTGAATTATGTGCTAAAAATGCCTATAGGAAATACCCTTATAAAAGTTTTAATGGAGGAGTCCTATGGCATGAGTAAAAAACATATAGGATATAATTGAAGTAAAAATTATCCACTGGTGAGCTGGCCCGTACTAGGTTTGGAAGCTAAGCTAGTGGTGACAAACGGTCCCCTAGCACTCCGACGTGAGGCATGATCCATGTAGCCTCGTACCCGTAAAGATAACGTACTTTACAAACCGGATCTGTGAGTATATTGATCCACTACATACACAATGCGCTTTAGGGTGCGCGTTGAGAAGATATACACACACGGCAGTGCCCTTGTTCGGGCCAGCTCACCAGTGGTCCTGAAGAAAGCCTCACGATTACCGTAGTAGGCTGAAACTAGTAGACCAACACTGTTTTTGACTGTGATATAGAGGGATCATTTTTACCTCAATTATATCCTATATGTTTTTTACCCATGCCATAGGACTCTTATGACATGTATGGTGTCAGACCACAACCCTGTCCTTTTACAGCTATATTTGGGGACCCCACTACAAATAATATCTACCTGGCGGCTCAAATCCTATGCACACTGATGGGCCGGGTAGAGGAAGCTGACCGGGAACTAGGGACCTTAGAAAGACAGAGGAAGGGACACCCGGAGATACAACATGAGTTACTAGATGTCAAGGAGAAGGTAGCTGCCCAGGTTGAGCAGCTGCGATACTTTGATTACAAAAAGTACATGGAACGGACCCATGCAGAAAGGGATCAGGCAGCTCCCTGCTAGCCTGGTTAGCTAACCCGGCACGTAGGGGCTCACCAATAGTAGAAATTGAAGAAGAGAATGGACACCGACTGTATAGGCCAGCTAAACTAGAGGTTTATGGGGTTCTATGCCACTCTGTAAAAGAGTGTATCAAAGAATTCCTTGCACTACTCCCCGTCCCCCTCCCCACTCTGACGGCAGACGACACAGAGACATTGGGGGCCGCTAATAGTTTTAACCCTGGGCGGTGAAATCTACTCCATTTGAGGAATTTCCTGCACTCCGCAGAGCACCGAGCAGGGTCTTTTTCCATGCTCGTCAACATCAATGCCGTTCGCGGTGATATTACAGTGTGGGACATACACCGGCGCTCAAAATCACCATGAACGGCATGGCCCTAACGCACTTTGCCGCTTATGGAACTACTTATGCATGGCTGAGTTTTTTTGTCTCTTCCTAAAGTTCCGCGTAGTGGAACCCCGCAAACTCCGCCCAGGCTCAATTAAAATGCATGAGGTTAGGGCGGCTATTAAGGGACTGGCCAGGGGGAAAATCCCAGGAACGGACGGACTCACTGTCGAGTTCTATGAATTAACATAGAAGAGCTAACCCCTAAGCTGGTAGACATGTTTGAGACAGCTGGTGAGGATGGCTACCTCCCCCAGACCACAAGGGAGGCATTGGTTGTTTCACTTCTCAATCCCGGTAAAATGCCATCAGAATGTAAAGCCTACAGGCCCTTATCCGCGCTAAACCTGGACTATCCTGCTGTACAAGGAACAGTCTGGGGGCATTGAGGAATAGATCCAAGTAAAGGCGACTTGGATCGGGGATCTTTACAGAGAGGGGGAGCTCCTCCCATTTGAGGATTTTGAGGTGGGATTGGATCTTCCCCAAGGCCAACTTTTTACTGCATAAGGCGGTGACGGCGGTCCTCTGACACCACTGGAGGACGGGCACCTCCGAACCCAAGCTACATAATGCTTGCAGGTATACTGGCACAGCAG
Source organism: Lissotriton vulgaris (assembly GCF_964263255.1). Classification (NCBI taxonomy): domain Eukaryota; kingdom Metazoa; phylum Chordata; class Amphibia; order Caudata; family Salamandridae; genus Lissotriton; species Lissotriton vulgaris. The sequence continues at coordinate 30,746,632 of NC_141688.1, forward strand.
TAGGGAACATTTAATTGGTTACATCCCTTTACAGAGCGAAAGGAGGCAATACTCTACAACTATTATCTGCATTGAGGGACCGACTTGGATATCCCCATAGACATCAAGGACTGGGAGAGTACTCTGACCAGGAACCACAAGATATCGAGAAACGCCTGCTTTAGGCTTATTAGTGTTTACATCCTACACAGGGCATATCTCAGCCCTGGGTGCATTAACACATATTTTAACAGGGAGGATGTGGCATGCCCTGGATGTAGGAAACTCAGGGCGGAAATGATGCACATGATCTGGACATGTCAAATATTGCAGAGTTAATGGGCAGAAGTTACTAATACAGTGACGACTCTTTCAGGCTGGCTATAAGCTGCTAGTGATTTACATGCCCCCTACAAAAAAGTCAGACTGGCACAGCGCGCTGACACCCAAAGATGGTTTTCCTTTGATTTAAAATCCAGGAAATCAGCCTTGCGGCAGTTGGAACGTCAATGGCGTCGCGACTATGACCCTGAGTTAAAGATCAAATATACAAGGGCCAGGAAGGAATATATGAATGGCATTTCCACTGCGAAGGTGGCTCCTTTCTCTTCTCGAGTCCTTAAATCCTCAAATAGATCCAAGGATATTTTCACCATTCTTAATGAATTAACGAACTTGGATAATGTCCGCCCCAGGATAATTCCGACCCAGTCTCTCTGTGACTCACTTAATACTTACTTCAGCGAGAAAATTGTAGACATTAAAGCCAGCATCCCCCAGTCTGTGACTCTAATTACTACCGGTATGGCAATCAAGAACAGCCCTGGCACTCTCAGTAGTTTCCCACCTATCACCCAGGATCAATTTCAGGAACTACTAACAAGAGTTAAATCCGGTGCTCCCTCGGACAGCTGCCCCCCTTACATCCTGAAAGAGTGTTTTTCCGTCCTCCCGGCCCCTGCCCTTACACACTTGAAGGATTCTCTGACTTCCGGACTAGTCCCTCTGGCCTTTAAGGAAGCCACGGTCATACCGCTCTTGAAAAAACCTGGGGCTGATCCATCTTGTAAGGCAAACTACCGGCCCATCTCCTTATTGCCCTATATGGCAAAGGTGTTGGAGGCTCACGTAGCTAAATGCCTCTCTAACTTCTTAGAGGAATCTGGCTGCTTTGAACCCCACCAAGCAGGGTTCCGGCCGGCACACTCAACAGAGGCAGTGGTAACCACAGTCCTGGATACTCTCCGGGACTGTGCTGACAGGCGTTCTCCTCAGGCCCTGGTGCTCCTGGACTTGTCAGCCGCGTTTGACACGGTCGATCACAAAATCTTGATCAACCGTGTTGGACAGGCCGGCATCTGGGACACAGCGGCCTGCTGGCTGATGTCCTTTTGTAGAACCGCTCTCAAGCAGTACGGCTTGGATACCTAGCTGGTTCAAAACAGTCCATTACATGCGGAGTTCCACAGGGCTCCTCCCTGTCACCCCACCTGTTCAATCTCTACATCCTCCCATTGATTCAGGCCCTCAGAGATGAGCAGGTGAAGGTTTTTAACTATGCGGATGATTTACAGCTGTTATTTACGATTGATAACTCTGAAACGTCCATCTTGCACTTTCAATCAACCATGAGGTACATCAAAGCATGGATGGACCAAAACCAGCTGAAATTAAACCCGGGAAAAAACGAGTTAGTCCTCACTGGAGATAGCGCCAACCACTGGGGCCCCCACTATTGGCCATCGGATTTGGGTCAAGCCCCGACCCCCTCACCATCGGCAAAAATGCTTGTGGTCACCGTGGACTGCGATCTTTCGCTAAAAGCACAAGTGGGCCAGGTGGTCTCTAAGTGCTTTTTCCAATTAAAAAAAATCCAGAAGGTTCGGCGTCTTCTAACCTTGGAGGCAGTTACCCAGGTAGTGATCGCCACTGTTCTGTCCCATCTGGACTACGCGAACTCCATTTATTTAGGTCTCCCCCTTTACTTGTCAAAACGTCTCCAGATGGTACAGAACTATGCCGCTAGACTGATTTTGAATCAACCTAGGTGGCACGCAGCCACTCCTTTACTCATGAAACTCCATTGGCTTCCAGTGACTCAACGTTGTGTTTTTAAAACAGGATGTATGATTTTTAAATCCTTACATTGTAAAAGTCCCAAATTCATTGACCAACTTATTACAAAGTACGTACCATCTTGCAACCTCCGCTCATCCCATCTCCGCCTCCTTCAGATGCCCCCTTTTAAACTCAAGCGCTCTGGCGGTCGCAGGTTTGCAACATTGGCTCCTTGTCTGTGGAACACCATCCCTCTCGAGATTCGGACCAGCCAGGACCTCCTCTCATTTCGGAAAGCTTTGAAGACCTGGCTTTACAGACAAGCATACCAATAACTCTCCTTCCCACATCTACGATTATGTTACTGTTGATCTCAGCGCCAATCGGTGATAGTGCGCTTAACAAATGCCTTATTAACATAACATAACATAAAATTCTAGCTAAACAGGAAATAACGAGGCATTGGAAAGCACCAGGTGGGCCTCAGATAGGAATATGGAAAAAAAGAACTAGAGGGATGGGCGGGATACAAAGGGAGAGTTCTACTTAGGAATGCCCGAAGGAGGATTGGCTTGATTGAGAGAGCTAGTGCCTGGGAGGCTCTGGTTAATGGCATGAAAGATCCTGGGCAGGAATCGGAAGAATCTTCACCTTGGACACAGTCTCCACCTGGTAGTCCAGTACTTCCTGAACCCTCTGGAGAGTGCACTGGGAGGGGACTCAGGTGAACTAAGGGCAGACGTTTCTGTAAGACCTAGGGAGTGAAGGAGCCAAGACAGAGGATGAACGCGATGTACGGATGGGATTAGTCCAGTGCTATATTTAAGATATGGGTGCGACCTGCAGAAGAGGGGGGGAAGGGGGTATTAGAGATTGAGAGTTCTGAACAGATGTTATCGATTCATGTTGACTGTCATAATGTAAAAGTTTTTTGGGTTTCAGGAAAAGCAGGAAGTGACTCCTTATCAATGTAAACATTGTGTACTTATTAAATGCAGTTAAATCTGTTTAAAAAAAAGAAAATATCCGAAGTCCAGTGCAAAGAGTTACGTTTGCTTTGGAAGACACCATGAAGAGGAGGATGAGTGCCTCAGATTGTGGTTGCTGTAGCATGAAGAGCAACTTGGATGTAGAGGATGGTCACCACTGTAGTGCGAAGAGCCAGTTGAGCATCACGGACGGTCGTTGATGTAGCTTAGTGTTAGGAGCCATCGCAGGCTTCAGAGTTTTCAAATCGGCCAGTTCACAGTTGCGAGGTGCCCAAATTCCAGGAATTGTCTTCAGGAGGCGTGCATTCTGAAGGGTCCAGAAACAGGGGGCACCTCTTGGGGATAAAGATCTCACTCCAGCAGAGGTCAGCAGCAGGAATCAGACAGGCCCAGTTCCAGGTAAGTCCAGATGCAGCAGTTATATTTAAATTTAGCAGTTGCATTTCATGTGCATAGAATGGCATCCTGGCTTGTTTATCCATTTTAGGTTAGATATAAATGAGCCACACAAGTCTTTTTGGTGCCATTACTTCTGCCGCTCCGGGAGAGTCTCTTTTGACTTTATCTGTTCTTCATATAAACGGTCTCAGTAAAGTAAACAAGTGTCCTTGCCTTCTAGATACTATATGCAATAATTTCTGGGTTAGCATACTGTCACGAGGGTGGCCAGTCCGGAACCCTGGAAACGATATAAAAACAAGAACTATACCGGTCTCACCTTTCTCCCCACAGCAACCCGAAAACTGGAACCGCGCGGAAACAATCTTCCGACTGGAGGAGGAAGCCGGACTGTGTTTCTTTAACTGGGCCGAGTTTGCGGAAGGCCCCGCCCCCTGGGACGTCACAGGGTCAGATGCACCAAAACCCGGAAGCAAGGACTCAGAGGTGTGTCCGACACCCGAAGAAGAACACGAGCGTGGAGGAGTTGTCGAGCGAGACGAGGAAGGACCGCTGACGGAGGAAGCTAGCAGAGACGAGTCCTATTGACGTGCGACAGAGCCAGGAGGCCAACGATTCAGCGCATCGCCCAGCCACATGTCAGGAGACGCGTGGCTCACTCAGGTACGGGCGCGTATCTCGGGTTGGGTGGGGAGGAAGGGTTTTAAACTCCCATAACTACACCGGCAAAAGAAACCCAGTCACTCCCCCTTCCTGAGCACTATCGGCATGGAGCACCCACTTGCCTATTGTTTGGTTTTGAGCACAGTGTGACTCCTCACTACCTACCCTTCCCTACCACTGATTGTAGTGAGACCTCCGACTGAATCCAAGTCTTTTATTTTTTTTTACTTGTATTCCGGACCGGCGACTGCCCCGTGAGCACCCTGGAGTGGAGGAAAAAAGGAAAACCCCTTCTGAGAGGACGTCTATCTTCCGACAAGGAACCAGAAATAACCTTACCCTATTACAGACTCAGCCCTAGGCGAAAGAAACTGTTAAAGCCGGGTTAAAACCAGTACCTGACTCCGAGAGTTCCTCTAACCCGCTAACACATACTAATGTGATTCTCCTAGAGTTGGCCAACGGGTGAGTTTAAGAGACCTTTTCTACAAATCAGACACTAATTATCATTGATGTAAACTTCACCCTTTGCCTTGTGGATTCATTCAGGCTGCTACACCACTTGATTTTACGCATGTGGTAAGATACAATTAATTAATTTTATTGGCATGATACTTTTTTTGTGTTCCAATATCTTTATTGTTATTTAAAGAGTTAATACATTTATAATATATTTCAATATAACAAAGTTTTAGGAGATATACAATAAGTTAAAAGCAAATAAATAAATAAGCCTCATCTACAACTGAGACTCTTTTACCTCCCATCCGCACTAGTGGCCACTGCTCTTTAGCAGCAATCTCAGAGTGCAGAGAATTGATTCAATTGCCTGATTTACACTGCATGAGTACCTGCTTTTCATATGCTTTATTAGTCTGACATTTGCAGTTAGAACTGGATATACGATCCTTCACAAAAGTCTCCGTGACACCACCTCTGACCACCTTTAAAAAGCACTTACCATACCCAGCAAACCACTGCCAGTGCAGGTTTCACCACCCTAGCTGGTAAGGTTCACATCTGAGATGCATGAATATATCCAAGAAAACAAATATTTTGAACATCATATTTTTTGCACACAAATCAATGTATTCAAAATCTGTACAATAATAGTCACTATGCATAAGTCAAAAAATGAAAAAAGTTCAGTAGCAGAATCTTTGGATGTTTTTTTTGGAAGTTCAGTCTTTATTTGATTCTTCACACATGTAGCCAACGCGTTTCTTCCTCCACGGACTTCTTCAGGGCAAATAGAATGAACTCTTCTTGATACTGAATAGATATATGTTCTTCCATCCAGTCAAAAGGCAATGTTATTAAAACTTATTCGTTTATTTGGTGAAAGACAGACACTTCAATTTCATTAGGTAAGATGACTCGGGTCAGATAGCCCAGTGTAGCAGGAATTGGCAGGAGTAGATCAAGCCGGCTCCATCGCGTGGCGTCTTCTCTTGTGATGTCCACATCCAAAGATTCTGCTACTGAACTTTTTTCATTTTTTGACTTATGCATAGTGACTATTATTGTACAGATTTTGAATACATTGATTTGTGTGCTGGATCATGTGTTGCAAAAATTGTATGTTAGAACAAATCTTTTGTTCTAGGAGGTCTAGGGAAAAGAATCTCCGATCCGCGGCACCATAAAAAAACGAGGCAATATACAGGATAGGTGCAATTGTGTTCAAAACCCCTTTTCCCATTTTTTTTCAAATCATATTTTTTGCAGCTTACTAGTCATATGCGAGCTACGATGATGTTTTCCCAACGATGACGCCACCCGCCAACACCACCAACTCATCAGATCCACCAAAAGGACCGCCTTCAGAGACCACCTATACAACAACGCACACAACAGCAAAGAGCTCTTCAGCATTGTGAAGGAACTCTCCAACCCCAGCTCCAACACCAACAAAATCCTACCATCACAAGACCTGTGCGACTCGCTGGCCAGCTACTTCCATCGCAAGATCGCAGACATCCACAACAGCTTCGACACCGTCACCACCTCGGCAACATCCGACCCCAAGACCACCACCCGCACCAACCGCCTGCTTTCCTGGACCAACATCAATGACGACGACACAATCAAGATCATGAACACCCTCCACTCCGGATCCCCGGAAGACCCCTGCCCACACCACATCTTCAACAAAGCCAGCAGCACAATCGCACTCCACCTCCGGAAAATCATCAACTTCTCCTTCAAGGTAGCAACCTTCTCGGGGAGCTGAAAGTGTAGTGTAGTTCCTATATTCCCAATAGGCTCTGCGCATTGAAATAATATATCCTATAGATGTGACGTAGGACTTATGCCTACTAGGTCTCTATCGAATATATTAAACTTAATTGTGAGTGCCAGCTAGCTCAGAAGTCACTAGAAACTTTCTTGAATTCACAAAAAAGGGATTAGTTTCTGACAACCGCATAAACATGACAACTTTTGTTTCCCCAAGATAAAACTGATCTTCAGAGTCGTGGAAACAATAGATGGATATTTTACTCAGTCATTCGTGAATGCTTCGTTTCATCAGAGGTGCAGAGAAATATAGAGACGGGCGTTTTCAATAAAAGTATTTCTTGAACAGTCTTCTTTCTCGTGCTGCTATAATTGCGATACTGGCTGTAAAGTATAAAGCATACAGCAAGAAGAGTATTATAAAATAATACTGTAAAAGCATGGTTTGGTTTCTAAGCCAAAAAATACATACATAAAAAAATAAAGACTAAAAAGTACTCAACTAGTGCTTCTAAAATACGCCTACCCCCGATGTACCTAACCTAAGTCTAGTATGAGGGAAGAAGTAAGTGTGGTGTAGCATAAGTTTAGTATTCTTTTGCCAAGAATCTATCCAAGATTTCTCTTAGGGTCTAATCAGCTCCGTACCTTGGTTTAGAATGAAGGAGGTCTGTCTCAGGACTCGATTTCCCAACAACCCACAAGGGTAGCTAGGAAACACTGGATCTGGATTTCTCGGCAAGAGAAAAGACAGCGTCTCTCTCAGTGCATCTGCTGGAGGGTCAGCTTCCTTCGGCACTTGCTGTAGCGAGATGCGTCGGGCAAGTAGATAGTTGAACTGCTCCAAACCACTGTGTGTTTGGTATGGCAAGTGTGGACATATTTATACCTTGAAGGTGCAGAATTTGACGTGAAGGTGGACCTAATAACGTCATCAAAGAGTCTCAGCTCTTTGAAAACTCCATGAGTTCTTGGACAAATCAATATTCAAGCAAGGGGAAGTCCCTAACTGCTGAAGCCGAGTTTTCCAAGAAATCGTTGTGGATATTCGGAACTAGTGGAAGTAGCCATACCGTATTTGGACTGCATGAGCTATGTCTAAATATGGTTATGATTTCCATGCCTATATATGGACATGGTGATTTATATCTATATAAGGGCATGAATCGGGAAAATTACACTTAGGTCCTAAAATGCTATACAACACCCACTCCACTTTATTATGTTCGACATTACTACATTTAAGCACTAAAACATATCTAAAGCATGTGTTTACAATCCCACCCAAAAATACATAAAAATGCATTTTAAATGGTTGCACACGAAAATGAGCATTAATACTGTACGCATATAAAAGCAATGATTTCATTGTAAGGATAAAATATGATATTGGCTATGCTAACTGAATGAATCATAAAAAAATACATTCATGAAATGGCTCTAAATACAGAAGAAAACAGTCGAGACCATCCCATAGCAGAATATGTAAGCTGTTTTGGTTTGTGGATATGGTAAATATTGTTTCTAGGAAGTATTCAAAGAATTCTTGTTCTCTAAGAATAGTTCTACATTAAGCAGATTACTTTGTGCCAAAGTTCATTTTTGGAAATAAGTCAAATCAAATCATAGAAAAATAGAGTTCCAAAATTAGGAGTTTTTTGTTTTGAAAAACGAAGGTCAAATTCAAAGTTGATGGAACGCTGTGTGCTAATTTCAAAAGTTATTCTCGGTGTCTGGAGAAAACATTAAATCTTCTAGGCTGGCAAAGAAATCGTCTACCACAGTAGGTGAAAGTTGAACCACTCCATTAAGTAGGTCAATCGCACACAGGTGAGAAGCATCGCCGCCAGCGTCAGTCGCATTAGCAATGTTCGCAGTAGATGGTACCTGTGTGCCCGTTGGCCCACGTATCCCACCCTCAGCTGGAATTGCCGGTGAGACCTCAATGAATGCCGTCATCAGAATTGGTAGCCGTTGGGGGCAACACAATGCATGAGCCGTTACCGAACCAAGCAAAGCGTCAACATCCTTTGGCAGAGCTGATGGAAGTGTTAGACAGATATCCAACACGCATTCCTCTCCACAAAGCAGGCATCGTAGAACAGGTAAGATGCAATCTTGCCAGATTGGTCTGAACGATAGGAACCAGGTGGTATTCAGATCTCTCAAACGAGCCACGCCAAGAATCTGTGTTATGCGTTCGCAATACTGCATTGCCAGTAGAGTGTTCTCCATGGTAATCTGGGTATCGCTGGTGACTGGACTTGCCATAACGGAGCAGAAGGAACAAAAATAGTATCCCTGCTACGAGTCCCAAAACGAGAGGCAGGCCGCCAAACACAGAGTGCACGAAGTTTGTAAAAATGCCTAGGACTGCTTCAAACGGTGCTAACAGTCCCGAAAAAAATCGTTTTAAATACATGTACAATACCACTGGTATCAGACATGTTTAAGTTACGACCTAACATTTCTGCGAAATGTATGAGGCAGTTCATTGATAATAAGGCATGTATCTCTGCAGAGGACTTTGCAACTTGCAGATCATATGTCTCTCTCTCTCTCAAGGTAAGTGGCAAAGTTTTTTGTAAAAGAATGGCTTTCATTCTGCTTAAAGTATCAATTCATGTAGAAGAGATGTTCAGTGAAGGCCATAGCGGCGACTCCCCGTCTTTCTTAGTTTTAGGAAACAATACTTGCATACAGCAAGTGACCCTGGCTGACACACTAACGAGATAGGCTATTCCTGGCATCATTCCACAACAGTTGTGATCATTCAACATTATGTAGCTCCCATTGGAAAGCTGCCTAAAAATTGGATCTATCACTGCTGCCATGGAACCCTGCAGGTGGAACGATAAGTTGTTTGAAGAACCATCACACGTTCCATGTAAATTAATGCCTTGACAAAGAAGTGTACCGCTCAATGTGGTTTTGCAATTTTTACCACTAAGAAATACCTCCTTTTCCCCACTCCAACATTTGTGTGTGTATGGTAAATCCCAGGTCGACTTTATGTATTCTTTACCCAACCTTTCATACAGGCCTGCTGGTATGTGTGTTAAGCAATACTGGACCTGGAAAATCGTCACTGGTATAGTGATGGTGCCATGTATTATCCATTCAATGGCTGGTTTCTCAGAAACGGCTAATGGTAATCTTTCCAGTTTTTCCAAGCTCAGCACCGTATAGTCTGCTCCCCTCTGTGCCGAAGAGATTTGTTTATCTGTAAGGTTAAATCAAGTAAACAATGGCGTGATGTTGATTAGACGGTAAGGCACATAGCCTGAATGAAGGTTTTGTAAAGTCCAGCCTAGCAGCATTATAGAACGCAATTGAGACTGTCGATGTTGTAACATGAGCAATTCTTGTTCCATTATGTCTATGGCAGAGGATACAATGCTTTCCAAAGAATACATTCTGGATGACAGAGTTGTTAACCCATTGTCAACTACAGAGAGAGCTTTCTCTAAAGTAATACGATCAATTTCTCGTATTCGTTCTACAGTTTCCATTTGCATGACTTTCCATGCTTCATTATAAGCAGCGTAAATACCGATGTATATGAAACGTTTATGACGTTGTTTGCAAGGTCCTAAATGTAAATGTAAATGTACAGGAATTTATATAGCGCAAATCACAGAGCGGTTTCTAAGCGCTTGCTTAGGGAACCCGTCCTGGTATTCCCCTGTGAGATAACCCCGGCAGGGTATCCATAAGGTGAAAGCCAGGCAACCCACAGCGAGGGGCCGTTGTGGAGATTAAGCAAGCTATAAGTCCTAGTAAGAATTCTCTCAAATCAATGACATCTTTAAGTAAAGTTAAGTGTTGTTTTATATCTGGGAGTGCAGATTTTTGTAGCCACTCAAGGCACAGTTTTCCTACACTGTAAGTTGTTATTATCCCTGGATGTTGTCTCTGGATATATCTTGGATCTAGCCTAGTTACTGTAAACCCTTGCGTCTTGTTCAGGAATCTATCTTGACAGTTATTCGTGTCTGTGGGCCAGATGAACCATTTTTCCAATCAGGATTAGTTCTGTTTTGTTGTAAAATATAATTTACGTCTACCTCCTCCTCTGTAGTTCTATTACTATCAGGTGTTGGTATAGGTATGGACGGTTTGTTCAAGTCTTTTATCTTAGCTAAGCCAAGGCAAGATGTCTGTTGAACAGTATCATTTAAAAACATTATTTGTTCTGGGATGATGCAGGCTCTAAATAAGGCTTCTAAACTGTGCACCTGCCAGTCTTTTGTGCCCCAGTCAGTTTTTGTCTCAATGTTGTCTTTCCAAAAGTCAAAACCTAATGTGGACAATCGAGCATAAAAGGCCGCAGAATAAATTTGCTTAGTATTAGTCAACATACTTTTTATTCCTGTCTTATTAACATTTTTAAAGTAAAACGTTTCTGGTTTTGTGACATTAAAGCCTGAGAAGTATGGACATTTTTCATAAAATGTTCTAGAGCTACTTTGGTGGCGTTGGACAATGTTCCCATTGATTATAAGTTAAAACATTTCTAGGGTTTGCAGATTTGTGCAAATAATGGTGACCATAATTATTTAAACAATACATTTGTTCATATTCTGATGAACCTTCTAAGTATTCATGTTTTGTAAAATTTGCTGACATTTCTAAATCTGTCATCATGTTATTAACAGTCTCAAAGTCCCAATCATCTGAAAATGTACTGGGTGAAACAAAATCACTCAAGGAAACCTTAAATTGGTGTGGAATCTTCCGGACCATAAATGTCATAATCAGTTCTGCCCCATGCTATACCACCAGGTAGAGGAAGGGCTGTAATGTTCACTGATGACAGGTTTCTTTGTTCACGATGAGATGATTTGTGTGGCTTCAGGAGCAAGTTGATGTTCTTACTTGCTGTGTCCATTTTACTATATTTCCCATCTATCAGCTTTCCCAAACTTAAAACAAGAACGAGCCATAGTAGGAGAAAAAGTACACCTAACACAATCCAAAATTCAACCCATGGTGAAACCAGATATGTATTTGCAAGCTGGTGAAAAAGCTCTGTTACTTGTTCCTTGAAAGTTTTATTTGCTGGCATTGTTTCGGGCTCACTGGGATCTTCAGAAAACGTATCAAAATGAATGAAATAGCCAGAGGCAGTTCTGTCAATTGTTGGTATCGCATCCGGATTATTTGAAATCGCTGGAGCTGCTTGTTCCCTTGACATATTAGTATAGTCAGATGCTACATCATTGTAGATGGGAGTTTCTTAACAAACTGTTATTTGGGTCTCAAGAGGCAAACGTTCCATGGCTTATTATCGGCCACATTGTGTGGTTTTACCAGGTCAATTGTTACGGACCGGTTCTCCTTTCTGCCAGCAGGGGGCGGCAGTAACACTGTTCTTGATCCGTGGACTGCTAGTACAGGTACTGGTTTTCTGTAAGACGGCCCAAATTCTTTCTTATCCGCTATTTTCTCTCTGACCAAATCCCCAATCTTTGGAATCCAGACAGGTCTTTCTGGGACAGGTGGTTTTTCTTCAGTGGTCGTTGGCTTCTGTATGGTGTTGCTAAGACTTCTTCTTGTTTCATTTAAGTCCTGTAAAACTGCCAAACGGTCTTTGATATCAAAGGGTTTTTGTTCTACCACTGAAGTATGACGATCAAGGTCTTCGACAATCATTTTAGCACCAAAAAGGATTTCATATGGAGTGATTCCACCCAGAGAATTTCTTGGCAGGTTGTTAAGACTATGTTGGAAACTTAATTAGATGTTTGACTCACCCGTCACCTGAGCCTAATACCCTAGCTGCTATAGATTGCTTTATGTCACGTTTTTTTCTTTCCACAACCGAATTTCCCTCAGGATGGAATGGAGTAGAGTACCGCAATGCAACGCCCAAGCTGGCCATGGCCTCCTTGTAAGCTCGAGAGCTGAACGCAGGACCCTGGTCAGAATGTAGCGTGCCAATTGCGTATGTGCCAATAAAGATTTGCAAATCTGTTATAACAGTTCCGGCGTCAGCCGAGCGCTGAGGCCTCATCCAAATGAATCTTGTCCTAATAGTTGTGGGACCTCTTTTGTTCATATGGACGTCTGAGCGTGGATAGTCTAATGCTATCTAACAATGGTGTCTGTACTGGGCTGGCTACACTGTAGTCATGAATCTGGCGGCTCTCTAAGCTGTGATCTCTGTAACAGACATCGCAATTAATTCCAAATTCGTAAATGTGGGCGCTCATCCCTGGCCACAAGTATATCTCTTCTAATTCTAGTAGAGATTTTGAGATCCCTTGATGTATCAGACCCTCTCCCATATATGCTTCTTGAACAAAAGCACCTCTCCGATTCCTGTTTGGAATTACCCTGTCCCCCACTCCAGGGATTCGAGCAAAGGGAACGGAGTTGGCATCAATTCTGTATGAATATTCTAGTGGATAGTTTAGAGGTAACGCAGCTCCGCTGCCTTTGCTTGTGGCATTGACAGCTAGCATTGTGTCACCGTCTATTTTTGTTTTTGAATGAGTGATTGCAGCTTCCGAAGCTGTTTGCACAGCTGCCTTCGCCGCTTCCTCAGACAACGAATTCCATGCAACGTGAACGCCATCACGCTGATGACTAAGTGTATATATCACGTGAGTCTTTTGTAGTTCTTTCTGTAATTGAACTACTTGTTCCCAAAGCAACTTATGCTTGATTGTGCCACCTTTTGCATCTTTGAAGCCATTTTGAACCCAGTTCTGCAAGTATTCATTATAAGATTGAACGCAGTAATACGAATCGCACACTGTGGGGGGAATTCGCGATCAGTATTTTCAAGCACCAACTTGAAAGCCTGTAGCTCAGCTCGCTGAGCCGTACAGTCTCCGAGAGATTGAGTTTTTGTGACCATAGGTCTGAGTTTACCATCGCGCCAGCGACCTTTGACAATCGCACACGCTGCACTATAAGCTTGTTTTCCCCCAATTGCGGGTTGCGCTGATCCGTCTGTATAAATTATACATCCGTAATGTTCTAGAGGCAGAATCTCAGTGGGAAAAGGACATTCGAGTTCGTATTGTAGAAATTATTGAGTTTTCAAGTAGGGGTCAAAAACGTATTCAAAGTCTGTTGCAGCAAGAGAATTAACCCATTGTATCCATCTTGGATGTAAAGCTTTTGCATTCGGAATGCTCGCTTTTGTCACTGCCTCTAAGGCAGGTTCGGGGGTAACGACCTTTATGCATTTTCCCTGCCAGAGGGCTCTGTCTTTTGCTACTGCAGTTTGAACCGCTGTCAGAATTTTTTCTGTTGAAGTGAATTTCATTTCAGCTTATGTGTACAAGTGTGGTTTGTAAGCTATTGATACCTTTTCACCTTCATTAAAGGTTAAGTACGTGAATCTGCATCTCCCTGGGATGATTCGGATTACAAGGTTGCGTATATTTACGCGTGTCTGTAAATGGGTTGTTGCTAACATGTCGGTTTGCACTGAACGCAAAATTTCTGTGTGTTTTTGAGTCCAATTAGATTGTTTGAAATCAGGTTTGATTAGTTCGTAGAGAGGTTTAACCCTTTCTGCGTCGTTCAGAATGTAAGTTCTTCCGAAATTCAGGAATCCTAGAACTGACTGTAGGTTTTTCAGTGTTTTTGAAGGTTGCAGCAGCACACATTTTTCTAAAAAGTTTGCTGCCAGGCTTTTGCCTTCACTTGAAAGTTCGTATCCTAGAAAGAGGACGTTGAGCTGGGCAATTCTTGATTTATTAAAAAGTAATTCGTACCCTTCAGAGGCTAAGCCAAGTATTATGGTGTTCACCCTGTTCAAGTGCCTCGCCAAATCATCGTCTGTAAGATAGATATCATCGACATAAGATAAGGCCTCATCATCATACGTTTGTAGTAACTCTGTTACTCTAGCTGAAAATAACCCTGGACTATTCTTGAATCCCTGTGGGAGACGACAGAAGTGACGCTGTGTCCCCATAATTGAGAAAGCGGTCAAGTACCTGCTTTCAGGTGCGATATTTTGACAGAAGAAAACGTTTGAATTGTCTAATGTTGTTTTAAATTTTTTGCACACAATGTTATTCATCAGTGCTGCACTGTGTGCATTTTGTACTGCAAAAGTTTTGCAACAAGAATTTAAATGTCTGTAGTTCAAAACTAGACGATGTATTGTCTGGTTTGGAGACAGGAAACAAAGGATTGTTCATGGACGAGGTGCATGTTTCAATCAGCCCTTGGTATTCAAGTTGATCTAGGATCTCCCTGACCTGCTTTTTAGCTTCTTGCTTAACTGGATACTGCCTCTGAGCAGTAGGTTGATTTTTTAACTGGATCTTATGGTGAGGAGAGTCCTCATCCCATCCCACATGATTTTTATATAATGCTGGAGCCTGTGCTACAGCCCATTTTCTGGCATAAGTGTATTTTTTATGAATAGGAATATGATTGGATATCGAGAGATACGTGCATAGGGCGATTTCCAGTTTCATCGAAGGAAACGACCTTTTGCACGCATCGCAATCTGGTTTCCGTGCCAATTTTAGCATGCAGACTGCCCTACTCGAGGTCACTGATGCCATCAGGGAGGTGCTCGACTCTGGGGGAAAGGCCATGTTAGTTATGCTTGATTTGTCGGCGGCCTTCGACACCGTTGGTCTTGATGGCCTCCTTTTAACACTCTGGGAATGTTGCCTTCGTGGAACGGTGTGGAACTGGTTCAAATCCTTCCTGGCCGGCCGCCGGCAAAAGATCTGGGCACCCCCTTTCTCCGCTGATATGACAGCGCTAGAGGTGGGGGTCCCACAGGGTTCCGTTCTTAGCCCCAGGCTTTTTAACATCTTTATGGCCCCCCTGGCGGTGGTAGCAGAGTCCTTTGGCGCCCAGATCATATCCTACGCCGATGATACCCAGCTCCTGTTCACATGTGACAGGGGCGGGATGTTTGATGGCATACAGATCAGGGAATGTCTAGGTGCGGTTTTTGAGTGGTTTAGGTGTCATGGCTTGAAGTGCAACTCCGACAAGTCGGAGCTGCTCTTCTTTGGATGCGCTCCGGAGCCAAATTGGAAATCCTGGTGGCCACAGGATATGTTTCCTCCTGACAGTGTGTCTTTCAAGGCCAAGAACCTTGGAGTGATAGTGGATAGTGAACTGTCCTTTGGGCCACATATCTCATGCCTTTCAGGGAAGTGTTTCGGCATTCTGCGGATGCTGAGAAAGTTTCTTCCTTTGGTGTCACCTCACCATAGGAAAATAATTGTTCAGGCCTTGATTGGATCACGATTAGACTACGCAAACGCTCTTTTCTTGGGTCTACCGAAGTATCTTTTGACCCGTTTGCAAGTAGTACAGAACTCGGCAGCCCGAGCCATCTATGGACTCCCGAGAAGAGCAGGTGCCACTGTATTACTTAACACCTTACATTGGCTACCTACTCCAAAGAGGATCCTCTTCAAAAGCCTGACACTGGCTTTCAAAGCTCTACATGGCGTAGGTCCCAGGTATATTGGGAAACGCCTTTCCTTTTATCAACCCAGCAGGACCCTGAGGTCATCCTGTTTGTCCAAAATGACGGTTCCTGCCATTAGGCGTGCAAGAATGGGAGGCCGGTCGTTTCGCTACCTGGCCCCGCGGGCTTGGAACGAACTACCACTGTCCCTGAGACAGGCTACCAGCCTTCTTGCTTTTAGGAAGGACCTAAAAACGTGGCTTTTTACTAAATAGTTTTTTGTCTTTTTCCTTTCTTAGTCTGCGATTTAGCTGTTATGTTGTTGTTCTACCTGCTGATATTCTTCGCCAAAGCGCCGGGATGCTCCTTGGAGTAGCCGAGCGCTATAGAAGAAAAAAATTAACATAACATAACATTGGAGAAGGCTGGCATAATGATCTCTTCGCCATATGGGCACTCCCTGACAAATTCAGGTGGCCAGTCTTTTTCAGCCATAAGGATGTCATAACCCTTTGTTAGTTTTTCCCAAAAGAGTGCTTTTATTTTTATAGTTATGTCCCCCTATATCCGGAGCATTACTTCATATAACTTATGGGGTACACCAACCCTGGTGTCGGCAGTTTCAACCTGAATGCATTCATTCAGTTCCACTGATCCTTCATGATCTTGCGAGCTATGGCAACTTCTGCTGCGCTGTCCAGCATTGTCTGGGCCCCCTCCCGGTTCTTGAGTTGTCTCCTAAAGATCCTCGGCATGTCTGATTTTTAGACGTGCTACCTTCTTCTTGGTGAATTGAGTTTTCTTATTTTTTGGAATGTGTTGATCGTCTTTGGACTTCACGCGTTCTTCCTCTTTTTTCGTATTTCTGTGAGGAAGTCTGAAAGGTACGAGAGGAACGTGTATCAGTATCTTGATATCTAACAGGTTTTCTCAAATTATCCCTGTTTCGGAGGTTATACCTCTTTTCAGAGGGCTCCTTTTGAGGAGACCTACCTCAGGATTGAGAACGCTTCTCTTTAGGAAGTGTCTGTCTAGTATTTTCCCACTTCTTTTTAGGAGTAGTGAGTGTATTTTTAATTAAAACTTTCTCAGGATTTTCTGTCAGTTCAGGCTTTACTGGTTTCCCTCCCAAACTATCTCCACCTAGGATTTTTCTATTATTCTGGCCAGTTCATATGGCTGCTCAGTTACATCAAGTTCTTTTAGTTCTTGGCGGATTGCCATGGATGCTGCTCCTCCTTTAATATTAGCTAATATTATAGCTGAGACCTGTTTGAAATCCTTCAGTAACTTCCTACCGAGATTTAAAGCAGGCTAAAGCCCGTATTCATTTTGAATCTGTTTCAGGAAGTCTGGTATCACCTCCATAGACGGTACACCATGAGTTTTTGTGTAGATTGCAGCAAAGACTATACCCCAAGTGTCACAGTCCTCCAGGCATGGTGCGATCCCCATTGGTAAACAGATTGTTAGAATCCTGTGTTTCTCATGAGGTGTACTATCGGGAAATACTGCCTCGATCTGAGGCATTTTTTTCTGAGCTAACCAGAATGGAATTTGTTCCCTTTTTGTGGGTAATTTACCAATGCCTGATTGTATAGTCTGTGGTGTAATTTTATTTGTTTTCCCTTGATGAAGGGTTTGCTGTAGAATCCTGATAGTTGGTGGGACTGTTAGAGTCTGCATGACATATTGTACCAATTGTCTATGTATTTTAATTAATTGTTTTAGCTGAGCTAACAGTTCTACATCTGTCATTCTTTCAATGTCAGGATGTGGTGTATAGCTGGCTAGTACTGGCCATGTCGCTCCTGGTCTACCTAGTGGACCGAGCCTGGCAATGTGATTTTGATGTTGTAGGGTGTCTTTAAACTAGAGCTGATGCTCTTGGTAAGTTAGTGGAATTTCAATGTCCTCAAAAGGAACGTATTCCGCTGGAGGTTCCTCTATCTTGTAGAAGTGGAACACATGTGCTCTTGAATTTGCTTCAGGGAAGATAATCCATGAATAGAATACCTCTGTCTGCCGATATTCATGTGCCTCTATGACAAATATAACCCTACCACCTCGTGGTGATAGGCCATTTTCTATAAGCTTTATAGCTATTGTTTTCTGGGATGATTATAGCATCCGCATCATTTTGTTGGAAACCTGTAACGTCTAAACCCGGTCGGGCTGTAGACGCTGCAGTTCCACTGGCCCCGGGATTATCATTGTCGGCAATTTTGTTGAAAGCTTTGCAGAGCAAGTTTCAAGGAGACAAAGATAAGGTGCACAATATTTTTGGAACACTGTATCCTTCAACGCTGAACAAAACCAAAAACTAATACATAGGCTTTTTCGTCCTACTCAGTTATGGCGGATATTTTATCCTTTTACCAACTCCAGACGTTTATTTCACGGGGAAAAAGGCGTCTCTGTGAAAAGCACGACTGAGTTACTCTAGTATCTAGCGTTAAATTAGTGCCTTACCAAACGTTGGGTGTCATATAGTGTAGTTCCTCTATTCCCAATAGGCTCTGCGCATTGGAATAATATATCCTATAGATGTGATGTAGGACTTAGGTCTACTAGGTCTCTATCGAATATATTAAACTTAATTGTGAGTGCCAGCTAGCACAGAGGTCACTAGAAACTTTCTCGAATTCACAAGAAGGGATTCGTTTCTGACAACCGCATAAACATGACAACTTTTGTTTCCCCAAGATAAAACTGATCTTCAGAGTCGTGGAAACAATAGATAGATATTTTACTCAGTCATTCATGTATGCTTCGTTTCATCAGAGGTGCAGATAAATAGAGAGACGGACGTTTTCAATAAAAGTATTTATTGAACAGTCTTCTTTCTCATGCAGAAGAAATTAACTGCTACAATTGCGATACTGGCTGTAAAGTATAAAGCATACAGCAAGAAGAGTATTATAAAATAATACTGTAAAAGCATGGTATCGTTTCTAAGCCATAAAATACATACATAAAGACTAAAAAGTACTCAACTGGTTCTTCTAAAATACACCTACCCCGATGTACCTAACCTAAGTCTAGTACGAGGGAAGAAGTAAGAGTGGTGTAGCATAAGTTTAGTATTCTTTTGCCAAGAATCTATCCAAGATTTCTCTTAGGGTCTAATCAGCTCAGTACCTTGGTTTAGAATGAAGGAGGTTAGTCTCAGGACTCGATTTCCCAACAACCCACAAGGGTAGCTTGGAAACACTGGAGCTGGATTTCTCGGCGAGAGAAAAGACAGAGTCTCTCTCAGTGCGTCTGCTGGAGGGTCGGCTTCCTGCGGCGCTTGCTGTAGCGAGATGCGTCGGGCAAGTAGATAGTCGTACTGCTCCAAACCACCGTAAATTGTAAATTGGAAATGGATACTTGTATAGCACACTACTCACCCGCAAGGATCTCAAGGCGCTTGTACGAATTCCGCTGTGGAACCCATCCTGGCTTTCCCTCTGAGGCGTCCACTCCTGGGCACCCCCAAGGAGTGGACCGTGTGTATGCTATGGCAAGTGTGGGCATATTTATACCTTGAAGGTTTGACGTGAAGGTGGACATAATAACGTCATCAAAGAGTCTCAGTTCTTAGAAAACTCCATGAGTTCTTGGACAAATCAATATTCAAGCAAGGTGAAGTCCCTAACTGCTGCAGCTGAGTTTTCCAAGAAATCGTTGTGGATTTTCGGAACTAGTGGAAGTAGCCATGCAGTATTTGGACTGCATGAGCTATGTCTAAATATGGTTATGATTTCTATGCCTATATAATAACATGGTGATTTATACCTATATAAGGGCATGAATGGGGGAAAATTACACTAGGGTCCTAAAATGCTATACAACAGAAGCATGCAGAGATCAATGCCCTACTAATGAAACCTAAGGCGTACCCCAAGGGCCTCAAGAACTTCCGACCCATCTCCCTGCTCCTGTTCCCGGCAAAGGTCATTGAAAAGGCCGTCAACAAACAACTAACCAGCTTCCTCGAAGAGAACAACATCCTGGACCCATCCCAGTCTTGGTTCCGCAGCAACCACAGCACCGAAACTGCCCTCATTGCTGCCACCGATGACATCAGGATCATGCTCGAGAATGGAGAAACCGCGGCCTTCATCCTCCTGGACCTGTCAGCCGCTTTTGACACAGGCTGCCATCGCACACTAAGAGCAAACCTCCACGACGCCGTAATCCAAGAAAAGGCCCTGGACTGGACCACCTCCTTCCTCTCCGGGAGAACCCAGAGAGTCCGCCTCCCCCCTCCGCTCCAAAACCACAGAGATCATCTGCGGCATACCCCAAGGCTCATCTCTCAGTCCAACGCTGTTCAACGTCTACATGGCCCCGCTCACCCACGTCGCCCGACAGCACAACCTAAACATCATCTCCTATGCCGACGACACCCAACTGATCCTCTCATTCACCAAGGACCCCCACACCGACAAAACCAACCTCCACGAAGGAATGAAGGCCGTCGCCGACTGGGTGTGGGACGGCCGACTGAAGCTGAACTTGGACAAGACAGAGGTCCTCATCTTCGGCCCCACCCCCTCGGCCTGGAACGACTCCTGGTGGCCAACGGCACTAGGAGCACCCCCTACACTCACCAACCATGCACAAAACCTAGGGGTCATCCTCGATCCCACACTCTCCATGACAAAGCAGGTCAACGCCGTCTCCTCCTCCTGATTCAACACCCTCCGCATGCATCGCAGATCTTCAAGTGGATCCCCACTGAAACTAGAAGGACGGTCACCCAAGCCCTCGTCAGTAGTAGACTGGACTACGGCAACGCGCTCTACACAGGAGCCCTGGCCAAACTCCTGACACGACTCCAACGCATCCAGAACACCTCCGCACGCCTAATCGTCGACATCCCCCACCACAGCCACATCCCACCCCACCTGAAAGACCTGCACTGTCTCCCCTACTACAAGAGGATAACCTTCAAGCTCCTCACCCACGCACACAAGGCACTCCACGACACCGGAACAGCGTACCTCAACAACTGACTCGGCCTCTACACCCCCGCCCGCCAGCTTCGCTCCGCAGACCACGCCTTCACCATTGTCTCCTTCATCCAACGAGTGACCACCGGCGGCAGATCATTCTCCCACCACGCCGCCAAGAGATGGAACACCCTCCCCATTCGCCTACGACAAACCGAAGACTTTCTAACCTTCAGGAGATTCCTCAAGACCTGGCTCTTTGAATAGTAGCAGCTTCCCCGCCCCTAGCGCCTTGAGACCCTCACGGGTATGTAGTGCGCTTTACAAATGCTATGATTGATAGGTTGACACACACACATACTTGTGAGATCCTTTGGCACATGGAATGTCATATGAACATACTCCATACCTCATTTGTGTAACAATATCCTTTCTCAAAAAAATCTAACAAATGTTACTAGGCCTGCAGGTATAGTGACTTGAATTTTCTACTCGACCAAACTGTAATGTGCTTGACAAATAAACTGGTCCAAATTGTCTGATTCTAAGGAAATATTTTTTTCATCGCGTTGCATTTTTCTTTATTATTAAATATGAGAGCAACGTTTAGTACATGAGTTCAGCATGTCTGCTGTACAAAAACTCTTGTGTTTGATTTAATAGACTAAAGTTTTGCACCATGTATAATAAAAATCTAGCCCGCATAAAAGGTATACATTACCGCTCACCTGCCTCTTGGTGTGGTGGGCAGGCTTATGTCTAAGTTTATGTTTAAAAAGTCTCAAAGTTCATAGATATATTCCTAAAGAATGACGTAGTAGTGCACTATCATTTCCAGACCGCATATTCCCATTGAAATGGCCACAAACGTTCCCACTTACATACAGTTTTACTGATAAAACTATATAGCGTACAAACGATAATGGGGAAATTGAGTTTCAACAAATATTTATCATTTGCACATCACCAAGTAAAGTGTTCTGATTTGTTTTGATCTTATTAAAATATTTCCATCACACATTAGAATTGTGATAAAGTGCTTTCCCAACTACTGAAATATATTTTGAAATATTAGTCCAATTAATTTAGAATGTATTTAAATGATTGTTACTAAAAAACTGACATCCTATAGCCTTTCATTGCACGTTGCATGATTGTAGGACAGTTAACTTTACTTTTCTTTCACTGACTGTAAAGTTAGAGGATTTTGAAACACAATCTCTAGGATAAAATAAGGAACATTCTGTAAGAAGACATAAGCTGACATCTGACCTCTGCCTTTGAACACACAGCAAATGTAACAAGATTTAAAGACATCTTTATTGTTCTTTAACTTTCCTAATTATAAGGACACCTGTTCTTTGTAAGCTGGAGTCTCTCACCAGACCGGCCAGAAGTCCCTAAATATAACTTGCCCTAATAACATCTAACTTCAAATAGTTAGTGGGCGAGTACATTTCTCAAGGCCTAAATACACTTACAAACTACAATTTGAACTCACACATGATTCTTTCATTCCTTGGTGCCTCCTTTGTATATTTTCGGCCCTGATGATGACTCTACTCTTTAAATAATTGTGTATTTGGGGTCAAAACGTGGCAGACAACTACTACAGTAGACTGCATTTTAAATTGATCTACGATCTCAGCACTCCCGTTGGGAGTGGTTTCTTTTACATATGAAATGCCCTTCTATGTCACATGTAAATACTTGCATTACGTATAGCACCCAGCTCTACTCATTCACTGTATCACTTTCACTGTGCCATCACATTTTTAGGAGCACCCTGTTCTAAGACCGATTAAGAAAATTTAGTTTTTTTAAACAAGACATTTTCGTTGTGAAATACCAATGCATTTGTACACTGCATTCTAAACCTCATCAGTGAGGGTTTTAAAACCTATTGCTGTGGAAGTCAAGGCCTACACTTCCCCCATGGGGACCACCTGTGCCTTTATTACTGCAGCAGGGCAGTTGTACAGTTGCAGTGGGGCTCTGAAGCTTGTGTCACTGTAGCTCACACAGGTAATACTTGGAGTCATTTTGGGTAGCGTGTGATGCCTTCTCAGACAGCAAGGCAGTCCTTCAAGCAGCAGGGCAGCCCTCTGCAGGAGGGCATTCCTTCTGTAACTTCCCCAGGTCCAAGAGTGTTCTGATGAGTAGCTCTGGTTATCCAATACTTATCCACACACATCAAGAAACTAGGTGCATTGGGCAGAAAGCAAAAGTAAAGAGACAAGGAAAGAGTTGGAGACACTACTGAAAAATCCAAAGATCTTGGATTAGACGCCTCACCCACTAAATATTGGCATTCATCATCATCGGCACATTTTCGCACCCTGATAGGGTAGTACCATCAGGGCGGACTCAACCAATATTGGGAGTTCCTATATAAAGTATCTATCTGGACAAAGCAGGCATCAAGTTGTAGAAGAGTAAAGAAGTGTTTAAAACAGCCTCAAGGTATACCCTTTCCGAACTACTTTTATTAGTAGGGTAACAGGCTTTCATTCCTGCCTCGAACACTCTCGCAGCCGTTTATCACACCGGATTGCTGTTGCAGAACAGCACCACGTTTTCGAACCCATCCGTCTCGTGTGACAAACCAGCCGCTTCTTAACCTAAACTTAGAACGCTCAGATTCCGGCGGACAGTGGATACACACTACGGCAGAATACATTGGGGAAGAGAAACGTGCGTCGTATTCCACCATCCTGTATGCTCGGGAGCTCACAAGAGCACACCCACATGAAGGCTTAGAGAACTGTTCGTTTATTGTAAGGACAATACTGAATATTGAAGATTCCTTAAACATCAGCGGGCACTTAATATTCCTATTCATGAAGTGGTTTGACTAATACTTCGTGGCTTTGCCTTTTAATCGTTTGAACCCATTTTATCCAGAAGAATTCAATTAAGAAATATCTTCAGATATAACCAGATATGTGCTGATAAGGTGCTGTTAAGGTCCTGATGAAGGCACTCTGTGTCGAAACGCGCTGACATCGACCCGAACTATCAGCCGTGGGAGCCATTACTGTTCCCACCCCGTCTGTTACTATAAAGAGATTAGTCTATCTGTCTTCTCTTAATGTTATTTTTTACCTTATTATTAATAATGTAATAATTTTTATCAATTTGTATCCATGGTATTACATTTTATATGTGATTATAATTAATGGTTATCTTGCTTTCTTTTACTTGTGTTTATATTCTTTTGCACTACATTGTGTGTTTTTTGCCAGTTTGATACTATTTCTGATTGTCTGGATATTGCTGTTCTCAATTACTCGTTGTTCCCTGATCCAGGAATTTGACTTTGTTCAGGGGGTCCCTGTTTTATACAATAATTAACAGATTAATACAGGGTTCTGATTGAGCATTAATCTCTCGATCACCCCTGTTTTATTGATGACATGTTTTGGCCCCCGCAAATAGCCCAATTGGGAATGGGACCTTCCTCAGGTTTAAGTATAGGAATAAATGAATGAATGAAATAATTTCTATAGCGCACAGCTACTCAAAGGAGTGTCCCGGCGCTTTTACTAGGCATCCCAAAAGAGAAAGGTGTGAAATAGTCGATTCTACCACTAGATTCTGAATAGGTTTGTTTTCAATTCTTTTTTAAAGTTTGCCTCATTCAAGATAAATCTCAAATGTTCAGGCAGTCTGTCCACAGCCATGCAGCTTTAACAGTGAAAGGAGAGCTTCCCCTCCGTTGTTTCCAAAAACGAGGAACAATAATGAGACATGTAGAACTAGAATGAGGGTACCTTCCAGGGCTGTATGCCACAATGCATTCATTCAAGTTCATATGTGCTTTGTACTTAATACGTTGTCGAACTGGCAACCAATGAAGTCTATCCTGGAACAGAGACACCGAGGTACATTCTCTGCATAACCTGAAATCATTAAATTAGATATTCTGGTAGACCGAGGTAGAGAACATTGGCATAGTACAACCTAGATAGAATCAGAGACCTAACCACTGCCACTTGGGCCTCATTGGGAAGCAGATAAAGACATTTCTTCAACATGTGTATGATCCAAGAACACATTTTCACCACTGCTGACACCTGTACCTCGTAGTAGAGTTGGACATCAAACATCACACCCAAATTCTTGACCACCACTGTTGGAAAGGGTGGAGAAGAGACACTGTCACGCCAGGTACCCAACCATCCTGGAAGGGGATCCTGTCCAAACAGTAAGACCTCCGTCTTATTTTTGTATTTGTATTTGAGCTTGTAAAGCGCACTGCTACCCGTAGGTTTCCTGGCGCTGTATAACGCTGGGGAACCCGCCTGGCTTTCCCTGTGAGATGGTCCCTATTGGGCACCCCCACTGTGAAGCCACGCATCCACGGCGTTGATGGGGCCGTTTGTGGAGATTAAGCAAGTTATTGCCCAGAGTTGCTGAGTGGGACCCATGGTTAGAGTGGCACCGAAGGCGAGAATTATTGAGCCCGCTGACATTGGCCCAACACCCTGCAGCGTCGGGAATTGAACCCTGGTTCCGGGCCGACCTCTGCTTCTGGGTCTGCCGCCACTAACCAGTGAGCCACACTACTCCACTTATCAGGGTTGCACTGCCAGTCAAACAGGGCCACCATGCAGCTGGCAAATGCAACTCTTGCCCTTGCAGTATCCCCATCATAAGTGAGCAAGAGTTGAGTACCATCTGCGTAGGAGATGTTCTTGATGTTATATGATTCCACTAAATATGCCAGAGAGGACATATAAACGTTGAAGACAGTAGGACTAAGGGAGAAGTCTTGCGGTACCTCCCACTTTACCATTTTTCCTCCAGAAGTATAAGGCTTCATCCATACCTCCTGCTCATGTCCTTCCAAGAAGGAGCTCAACTACCCGCAAATGTTCCAACTTGTACAGCAAGATGTTATGATCCACTGTATCAAATGCTGCTGACAGGTCCAACAGCACCAGAGCCACATTGAGGCCTGAGTCTAAATTAAACTTAATGGACTCTCAGACCTCTAACAGGTCGACTCGGGCTCTGCACCCTGACTGTGAGGGGTGAAATAGATAATTCTATGTCAGTTGCCAGTTTACCGCCTTCTCAAGCCCTTTAGAGGCTACTGGAAAAAGTGACACTGGACTATAACTAGCCAGGGATTTGGGATCCGCGTTAGCCTTTTTTAATAACTGGATCATCTTGGACCTTTTCCAGTAGTCTGGTACTACCCCTAAATGCAGGGAGCCTGCTAATAAGTCCTGGTACAGTTGAGCAATGATGTATGCAACAGACTTGAAGATGTGCAGCAGAATATGATCTACTGGGGACCCAGACTCACAGTTTACAAAAGAAGCAGTCACATCCTCCACAAGTGGCACCCTAAAGGTCGCCAATGTCGACTAAGATGTTAAATCAGCTGTGTCAACTGATTCCAACTCTCCCAGAGTATTAATTCCCCCCACCAACATATTAGACTGCATGTCGAGGATTTTCGCCTAAAAAAAAAACGCTCAATCTGAAGCGTGGGAACTAACTAGGCTCCAACAGGGGAGATGTAAATTTGGGATCTGTAAAGATAGCCACAATATTAAAAATCTCCTTCCCATCATTCTCAGCCTCCCTGATACAATAAATATAAAAGATGCTGCGGATCTTCTTCATATTTCTATGGTAGGATTGCAAAGCTGTTTTATAATGGACTTTATCTGCGTCTTGTTACGAACGCCTCCAGAGTCTTTCTAATTTCAGAAGCCAATTCCTGCGAGAACCAGTGCGCTGCTTGAGTCTTAGTTGCTTTTTTTTCTTTTAATAAACTATTTTTATTGATTTTATCTTAATAACAACATAACAATTGCACATGTCAGAGACATCTGTCCATTCTGGTACTCGGTTCGTTCCCCGTACATACACATTTTCCAGTATGTCCTTACAGTCACGTATTCCTCGTCTCACCCTCTGTTCAGTTAGTCCCTTCCATCTCTCCCTCCCGAATCATGAAGGCTAAGTCACGTTCTCATTTGCTTCTTGTGCTGGTACGTCCCCATAATCTAGTCCATAGTGTTTCATCCAATGACCCCATATTTTACGGAACTTTGAAGGAAGTGGCCTGTTTAGAGTCACTCAGGTCACCCGCGACCACCTCTCAGCCTTCCATACAAATGATGAGTCGGTCAGACAGTAGAGAATACAAACCAAGTGCACAAGTTACTAAATTTGTAACGATATATCTGTTAAGAGACATTAGTTAGTGATAGATTCCTTACCTTAGAATATCCCCAGGCGTCAGACTGGATCCAGAAAGTTTTGCTTAGAAGTACCCCTGAGTGTCAGTAGGTGTGGTTCTGCGGCTCTGCGTCTGTCACTAGCATTATATGCGCCGAGATTACGTCACAGAGACTACTTAGGCACCACCCATGCGCGCTCACATCAGTTCTGTACACGACTTTCCGCACCAGGAACGCAGAGCCATGTAAGATACTGCCCACTGGTGCATTGAAAATAGGACCCTGAAAGGGATGACCTTAACCCTAGTAATCAGTTCGCAGAACGGGGAGGATGGGTGGGTCGGTAAGGAATCTATCACTAACTAATGTCTCTTACAGATATATCGTTACACAAGTAGTAACTTGTGCATCTGAAAGAGACACGTTAGTGATAGATTCCTTACCTTAGAATAGATACCCCAGCAATACCAACCTCGTGGAGGGTCTGCAAACTAGATTACACCAGAAAGTCACGGAGAACAGAACGGCCAAAGAAGCCGTCTCTCCGGACTTGACTGTCAAAGCAGTAATGCTTGGTAAACATGTGCAGCGGGTGGGTCGGTAAGGAATCTATCACTAACTAATGTCTCTTACAGATATATCGTTACACAAGTAGTAACTTGTGCATCTGAAGGAGACACGTTAGTGATAGATTGCTTACCTTAGAATAGATACTCCAGCAATACCAACCTCGGTGGAGGGTCTGCAAACAAGATTACACCAGAAAGTCACGGAGAACAGAACGGCCAAAGAAGCTGTCTCTCTGGACTTGACTGTCAAGGCAGTAATGCTTGGTAAACATGTGCAGCGAGGCCCACGTAGCTGCCTGACAAATGTCCTGCAAGGGAACGCCGCATCCCAAGACAGTAGTGGCTGCTGTTGCCCTGGTGGAATGGGCACGCAGCCCCAAAGGAGGCTCCCTCTTAGCCAAGGTGTAACAGGCCTTGTTGCAGAGAACGACTCACAGAGAGATGGTCCGTTTGTGCACGGTCTGACCTTTTTTGGTACCCACAAGAGTTAGTCATTCACCCGGAACTGCTATGTGCGCGTCAGATAGAATGAGAGCGCCAGTTTTGGGTCCAGATGATGGAGCCTCTCCTCCTCTTTAGAAGGATGCGGAGGTGGAAAAAAGGTGGGCAAAGTTATGGTCTGCTTGATGTGGAAGGGACGTGACAACCTTTGCAAAGAAAGAAGGACGGGTCCATAAAACCAAGTTGTCCGGATGAACGGAAAGGAAAGGTGGTTTAGAAGACAGAGCCTGGACCTTACTTACTCTTCTGGCAGAGGTGAGAGCAAACAGGAAAGCAGTCTTTAATGTGAGAAGACGTAAAGGACAGTTGTGTAGCGGCTCAAGGGGAGCGCACATTAAATAAGTCAACACAAGATTCAAGTCCCACTGACGCATTATAAAAGGGACCGGAGAAAACGTGGTATCGTAGCGCTTACTGCCAGACTGCTGATTGCCATTCTCCTTCAGAAAACAACTAAAAACTTGGATATTCGATAAGTAAAGTTCCCCCCTCCTGCAAGCGCCTTGAGACCCTCTGGGTGAGTAGTGCGCTATACAAATTCGAACTTGACTTGACTATAATGCCTTTCAGGAAACGGTTAACAACCGGGGACTTAAAAAGAGAAGGCTCATCAGGAAGCCTCAGAAAGGTGGAGATGGCAGGAAGATAACATTTGATAGTGCCCAGAGCAGAGCCCTGCCGGGCCAAGGAAAAAAGGAACAGAAAGACTTCGGAAAGAGGGGCAGAAAGGGGATCCACAGACTTATCTGTGCGCCATGCCACAAACTTGTTCCACCTGCAGGCGTATACCGTTTTCATGGAGGGACGCCTGGCTGCCTGAATGACATCACAGTCTTCGGGAGGAAGATCGAACGCTGTTAACTGTCACCGCTCAATCTCCATGCATGTAGGTGGAGGCTGTACAGGTTCGGGTGGAGGACCGTCCCCTGTTGCTTCGACAGAAGATCCTCCCGAAGAGGCAGTTGGATCGGGGGATCGATAGCCATGCCGAGTAGCTCAGGATGCCAGTATCTTTGTGCCCAATCCGGAGCCACAAGGATGACTTGGGCCCGGTTGCGCTTGATCTTCTATAGCACTCTGGGCAGAAGTGGCATAGGCGGAAAGGCGTACAATAGACCGCAGCTCCACTCATGACGAAAAGCATCGCCGAGCGAGTGCCGCCTTGGAAATTCCAACGCGCAGAACTGATGACATTGTGTGTTCTCCTCGGTGGTGAATAAATCTAACCAAGGCTCTCCCCACTGCTGAAAGAGACCTTGCGCCACGTCCAAGTTCAGATGTCATTCGTGATCCATCAAGCACTGACGGCTGAGCTCGTCCGCCCTGGCGTTCAGAGAACCTGCCAGGTGTTGAACCACCAAGTTGATGCCTTGATGTTCCAGCCATGTCCAAAGGCACTGAGCCTCCTGACAAAGGGTCCAGGACCCCACCCCGCCCTGCTTGTTACAATACCACATGGCGGTGGTGTTGTCCGTGAACACCTGCATTACACTTCCCCAGACAGAGGGAAGGAATGCTTTCAGTGCAAGTCGGATCTCCCGCAGCTCCAGACGGTTGATATAGAGCCGGGACTCCGCCGGAGACCAAAGGCCCCTGATCTCCGCCTCTCGCAAGTGGCCTCCCATCCCAGGAGAGACGCATCCGTCACCACTGTGTGCTCCATTTGGGGAAAGGAGAGGGATCTGCCATTGACCCAATCGCGATTCGTGAGCCACCACTGCAAGTGTTGTGCAGTGCCCTCCGAGGTCTGGACATGATCGGACAGGTTGCCCTGATGCTGCGCCCACTGGAACTTCAGGTCCCAATGCAGAGACCGCATATGCCATCTGGCATGTTGCACTAGCAGGATACAGGAGGCCATCAGTCCCAGGAGCCGGAGGGTCATCCTGACTGAAACCCGGGATAGAGGCTGAAAGATCGGAATCATGGCCTGAATATCCCAGACTCGCTGCTCGGGAGGATAAACCCAAAACTGCGTCGAATCCAGAACCGTTCCGATGAAGCAGAGCTTCTGAGAGGGACTCAGGTGCGACTTTGGCACGTTGATGGAGAACCCCAGCAAATGCAGGAGGTTTGGCTGTAGTCTGAAGGTAGGTCACGATTGTCTGGGGCGAGCCTGCCTTCAACAACCAGTCGTCAAGGTAGGGGAAGACTGCAGTGGCGGCTGGTTCATGGGGGCATTTGGGCGCCGCCCCCCTATTTTCTCGCCGTGCGAGAAGGCAAACAAAGGTAGTTATGATAATAACTAGCATTTGTTTCTGCCTTGCCTTCTCGCACGGCGAGAAAGAAATAGTTCCTGTGTGGGTGGTGTTACTCGAGGGCAGGGGGGAGCGGCTTGCCCACTGTTGGTAATACTGTCTGTTTGGGCAGCCTGAGAGGCTACCCAAACAGACAGTATTAACACAGTAGGCAAGCCGCTCCCCCCTGCCCTCGAGTTACCCCTCCCACTCTCCCTGTCTCTCTGTATGCTGCTGTGCTGCAGCATACAGAGAGAAATGACGTCGGTAGGGCAGCCGGCCGAACCAATCACAGCGCTGGCTGCTGTGGAGGGGAGGGAGGCTGCCTGCCGCCTTCCTGATGACGAGCTCAGCCCAGAGGAATTCGAATGCAGCGACGGCGGGAGTCGCAAGTCTCGAGTCTCAGTCTGGACTTAAGAGCAGAAAAGCGGGAATCCAAGGTGAGTTATTTTATTTATCCCACCTCCCCCCCCCATCCACTCCACCGCAACAACCCCATTTCCACCCCCCCCCGTAATGCCGGCCGCGACTGAAAACAGGTTGTTCATCTCCCCCCTGTTGTATACGGTACACGGTGCAGCCGATACCCATCTCCATTTGTGGCGAGGCTGTATGGTATGCGCACTTAGAGCCAGTACTGCTTAAAGGCAGCTCCCTCCCCTGGTACGGGAGACAATCCTGAATCCTCGGGACAGACGCAGGCCCGGGTCGCTGTCTCTCGGCCTCTTCAAAGTGGAGCTGATTACATAGAGATCTGAGGGCTCAGAATCATTTCACACCCCATCAAGAACCCGCTGAGAGGCTAAATAACTCATAACTGCCTCACATCAGATCAGGCTGAATGACAACCTTTGGCCTCCCCTTGCTCGGGCAGCCGAGAGAATGGCGACCCAATTAGATGACAAGGGCGGCCGCCTTTGTCTTGAATACACCAAATAATTAACAAAATGATTAGTGTAGGCCTCGGCTCTCCGCCGCTCGTCTCCAGGGATCGGCGTGGTCTGGGGTCCTGATGGTCATTCAAGAAAAGGCTGAACCTATTTATATACTCAGAACTCCTTTAATTATGGTGTGATGCTATTATCGAAAACATACTTCTAATACTGAAATCCGTTTTACCAGATGGGTTGTATATTATTCACATGCTGTGTATTTCACATGGAAGCAGTAAAAAAAAGGTTGATACGCCGATGTTTTCTTTTAATTGTGCTTTAAATACTGTAATAAGGAATGAAAAATATTGGTGTTTGACAATTTCTAAATATAAGCAAAAGTAAACGTTCTGTAATTTCAAATTGTGGCATTTGTTTTATATTACTGCAAAACCGCGGCCGTCAAAACAATAATTGTATGCCTTGTACTAATAACAACATGCATATGGGTGGGTGTGTTTGAGCGCAGGGCAAGCAGTGCGCAGGGTGAGTAATGAGAGCCCACTGGTTGAGTAGTAAGATTGTACGAGTGAATGGTGTGCTTATGTGAGCACAGAGTGAGTTGTGTGACTGTGTGAATGCCCTGGATGAATGGTATGCCCTTGTGAGTGCAGGGTGAGCGGGATTCTTATGTGAGTGTAGGATGAGTGAAGCAGTGTGTGCCTGTGATTGAAGGTGAGTAAAGCAATGTGTCTGTGTGGGTGCAGGCTGAGTGATGTGTCACTCTGCATGAGTTAGATTTAGAAAAAATAAATTTGTACCTTTTTTTTCAACCACTCCCCACTCTTTGATAAAAGGTTGCTCACATGCACTTTATACTCAACTCAAACCTTTCTACCCCACCACTTTCAAAAAGCACCAGCCGCCACGGGAAGACTGACACCCCTGACTTGCGCAGATAAGCTGCGACCACGCCATCACTTTCGTGAACAACCGAGAGGTGCTAGTAAGGCAGAAGGGGAACACGACAAACTGAAAATGCTCCTGGCCTACCGTGAACCGCAGGTAACGCTGATGGGCCGGCAGGACGGGAATGTGAAAATATGCATCCTGCAAGTCCAACACTATCATCCAGTCTCCGGGGTCGAGGGCAGCCAAGACCTGACCCAGATTCGGCATCTTAAACTTCTCCTTCCGGAGGAAGCGAATGACGTTCCGGAGGTCCAAGATAAGACGTAGACCCCCTTTTCCTTCTTGGGGACCAGAAAGTAGTGGGAATAACAACCACTCCCTACTTCTGGCCCAGGAACGCACTCAACGTTCCCCTTGGCCAAGAGGGTCGTGACTACCAGCTGGAGAAGTGCCAAGTGTTTCGCCTACATACGGTGGTAGTGAGGTGGCATGGCTGGAGGGTTGGACTGAAAGGGAAGGGAGTATCCCTTGTGGATGATCTGCAACACTCACTTGTCCAATGTGATATCGCGCAGGTGGGGGAGGTGGTGGCGGATCCTGCCACCCACCGGCATGGGGTGCTCCGCGAAGCTCGGATTAGGAAGGTTTGGAGGTAGAAGCAGCGGGGGTGGAGGTGGACTGACCCGCACGCTGATTCCTAGACCCGCCCTTGCGGAAGCCTCGACCGGGCCCATGCTGAAGCTGATTCTGCACAGGTTTGTTGAAGGATCGTGCCGGGGTGCCTCTCCCCTGGCCACGAAAGGAACGAAAACCAGGAATGGCTGGGTTCTTCACAGAAAGACCCAAGGACTTAGCCGTGGCCCGCAAGTCCTTAAAGTGCTCCAGTGCACTGTCGGCCTTATCACCAAACAGGCGGGTGCCATAAAAGGGCATGACCATGAGCGAGCTCTGGACATCGTCCGAGAACGCAGTTGAACGCAACCAGGCATGGCGTCGCAACGCCACAGTTGTAGAAATCGCCCGGCCCAACGAGTCGGCGGTGTCCAAACCACACCGAATGGCGAACTTAGCCGCATCCTTACCCTCAGCAATTGTCTGAGAAAGGACAGCCTGGACCTCCTCAGGACACTGAGGCTACACCTGAGCAACAATATACCATACGGCATAGGAGTAGCGGCCCAATAAGCAGGTGGTGTTCACCGACCGCAGCCCCAAGCTGGCCGAAGAGAACAACCGTTTACCAAACTGTTCTAGGTTCTTAGAGTCCTTATCCAGAAGGGCCGTGGGAAAGGCACTCTTCGATGTCGAGGCCTAGATGACCAGGCTATCAGGCATGGGATGAGTGGTCAGAAAGGCAGGGTTGCCAGGCGCCGGGCGGTGGCGTCTAGCGACATTCTTATCCACAGGGGCCCCCGTGGCCAGCCGCGACCAAGTGCCCAAGAGGTCTTCGGTAAAGGCGGAATTGAAGGGAAGCAACGGCTCTGACAAAGTAGAGGCCATCTGGAGTTCCTCAGTGAGAAGGTTAGTTTTGAGGGTCTCTGTGGGGAGGTCGAGGTTAAGGACCTCCACAGCCCGACGGAGCACCATCGTGTAGGATGCCCCTTCCTCCATCGTAGGTGGGGAGAAGGTAAACCCTGGGTCAGAAGAGACATCGAGGTCGCCTGCCTCCTCCAGATCATCCACCCAATCCTGCTTGGAGTCACACAGCCGGGCAAGAGGGTCCCCGGACCCCTCCCAGTCCTCCCCCGCCTATGATGCAGGAGGGGCCGGTCGCGGCAGCAGAACCGGAGCCGGGGAAGGAATAACGGCGTCGGAAACGGTACCGAGAACAGCGCCGGCCGGGGCCGGACCGGCACCACTTCCAAATCCATTTCCCTAGTAGGAACAAAATGGTCCTGGAACCGGGGCAAGGGTGGAATGAACTGCACCCACTTTCGGCACCGAGGGCCACGATGGGGCCCAAGCCAGCAGCGCTGGACCTCGTGGTGCTGGTCCAGAGCCAGCGGCGTAGGATCCTGTGGCGCCGAAGCTGGATCAGCCGGTGGCGCTGACGGGCCAACATGATCTGGACACGGGACTGCGGGCCCGAAGGCACGCCGACGGGAGCCCGAGGCCTAAAAAGGCGGTCCATGGCAGCAAGAAACTCTTGCACCTGTTCGGGAGTCACCGACGGACCCGGGTAAGGCAGGTAGGCCGCGGGACTCCCTGGCTCCAGAGGAGCCGCAGTGGCAGAACCCCTGTCCCCCTCGTCCGCATTCGAGGAGCAGCGGGGGGACATCGGAGAGCAAACACGCTTCTTCGACTTCTTTTTATGTCGTCGCTTACTGGAATCTGAGGGCGAAGACTTGGAGCCCGAAGAGCGAAGACTGCGGTCCCGGGAGCAGTCCCGGGAGCGGCCGCAAAAGCGGCGGTGGGAAGAATGCTGGAGCTCCAGCAACTTCTGGCGCTGCTCCCTCAAGGCCTCCGGGGCCATTGCTCGACAGTCCCGGCAGACCCGGGAGTTGTGGTCAGTCTCCAGGCGGTAGAGGCAAATATCGGGGGGTCCGTCACCGACATATTACAGCGGCAGGCCCGCAGGTCTTAAATCCAGGCATCCCTACGTGCACCGATATTGGGTTGTCCTTAGTGACATTGCGATCTTGGAAATATTGGAAATATTCAGAGGTGTTAAACTTCTAAAAAACGGCAGTTTCCATTTGAAGCAATGTATTGTCTTTACCTTATCAAATTTGTTCATGCAGGATTCTTGGGACAAAGTACCATAGAAATTTTGACCTGCCATACCTACAGGAGTAAACCCATGATGAAAACTTATATATTCAACCATAGTGCGAGAATCAGTGGATGTCAGAACCTGAGTGGACTGGTGAAAATGGTAGTGTACCATGACAAACAATTCAAACCATCCTTCACAAGTTCCTAGGTATAACAAAGGCATAGACTACAAATTATCGCTTTTGTGAGTAACTGAGGGGAGCAATCCACAGATCCAAAAGTTTGCTGTGTTAGACACATCATCAGCTTGGTGCAACATTTGTATAAATACATTATCAGTATAAGTCTTTTGGTGCTCCCCTTTGTGAGGGGCCAAAGTTGCAAACATGTGTTCAAGGGGAACAGGTTTTGTCCCAACCAAAGAGCGTGCAGGATACTTTTCCTCCAAGAATCAAGATATTCCCAACACAAATATCAATGTAATTATTGATGCAAAGACTGTTTTACTTTTGGTGGACCAACCCCGCTCTGGGCGCGGAGGTGCAAATGGCTGTTCTTCCTCATTAATGGGCCAACCAAACGGATACATTGTGAAGCAAAGGAAAGGGAAATGCTAATGACAAAGAAAAGGGGGGAGCAAGTGTTCCCAGTGTCCGTCTGAGCCTCACTGGTAGATTATTATTGTTCATCAACGTTGGTGCTCCTGAGCACACAATTTGGACATCTTTGAGCTCATTACTAGTCAAAACCTAGATATCCTGTTCATTACAGAAACCTGGGGTGACTCCAACTCCGGACCTGATTTTTGTTTGGCCACACCTGATGGTTACTGTGTGCTCAGACAGGACAGACCCACTGGGAAGGCTGGCGGCCTAGCCATCATCCATAAAGCCCTATACTCCACTAAAATAGAACCCATTCACTGTCCTGACTACGAGGCCGTCACTTATTCCATTGCTCTCAACAACAACCAAGTTTTTAAAGGCACCATCCTTTACCGTCCCCCAGGTCCCCGCAAGCGCTTCCTCTCAGCCTTAGATGAACTCATTGAGCCTTCGGTGGGAGCCTCTGACTACACAATACTAGGAGATTTCAATTTCCATCTTGTATCTCCTAGTGATAAGGACACCATTCAAATTATCACTGACCTTCAAATGGCTGGACTACATCAGCTAGTGTCTACTACTACTCACCAAGCAGGTCATACTCTTGATGGCCTTTTCACTAATAACCCCGATATTACCCTACTCAACGTCATCCCCTTGGTATGGACTGACCACGCTGCAGTTATTTTTACAATTAAGCCCCATAACCCCAACCCATCCCAGTCTAAGGCCCACATCCCTAAAACTACTCGAGCTTAGAAATACCTGGATATCCCTCTATTCAACCATACTCTTTCCAACACTCGGCACGAGGTCACTCCCAACCCCAGCATAGCATCCAACAAGTACCAGGATTGGCTACACGACGCTTTCAATTTGTTATTACCGGTTAAACCGACCTTCCCCAATCGATCCACACCGTCCGCCCCCTGGTTCACCGAGGACCTTAGACTTCAGAGGCAATACTGTAGAAATCTAGAGAGGCACTGGTGCAAACAATACAATCTCCAGGACAAACAAACCTATAAGGATGCATTAGACATATACAAGCGTTCTATCATCACTCAAAAGAGTTCCTTCTACCTATCTCAAATCGAATCGGCTCAAAATTCATCAAAAAAATTGTTCCAAGTTGTCAACACCCTTTCCAACCCCCACACATGTACCCCTACCGAGGCGCCACAAGACCTCTGCAACTCCCTAGCTGACTTTTTCGCCACTAAGGTCACTACCATATACTCCGCCTTCACTTCCCATATGCACTCTGACTCCTCCAACCACAACCCTCCCCTTACACCCATCATCCCCACTTTTTCCAATTTTCACCAAGTTCCCTCGGAACAGATTAGCAAATTAATTACTTACATCAAGTCAGGTTCCCCTCTGGACCCGTGCCCACCCTCTATACTCAAACTCATTTCTGAGGTCATAACGCCTCCTCTCACTAACATCTGCAACTCCATGTTCCTTACAGGTTCCTACCCCTTCGCGTGGAAAAAGGCAGCTATTAAACCCCTTCTTAAAAAAACATTCCTCAACCCCACAGCATCAGTCAATTACAGACCCATTGCTTGCCTCCCTTTCCCAGCTAAGATCTTTGAAAATTTCATGAACAAACAGCTATCATAATCATCTCCTAGACGACACCCAATTCAGTTTCAGACAGGGTCATGGCACTGAAATGGCCCTGATAAAGGCGATCGATGAGATCAGGGCGATCTTGGATCAAGGTGGGGCGGCGGTCCTCATTCTTTTGGATTTATCCGCCGCCTTTGACACGGTCGATCATTCCACCCTGATCGACCGTGTCTCAACCCTGGGGATCAACCACTTTCGCCAAGGATCTCCTTGCCTCATTTCTCTCCAACCGCACTCAAACGGTAAAGTTAGGCACATTCTATTCACCCACCTTCACTCTCCTGTGCGGGGTGCCCCAGGGATCCTCGCGGAGTCCAACCCTGTTCAATATATATGTCTCAGACTTGGCGAGGGTCATTAAATTGTACGGGTTGAGTCTAACCACCTATGCCGACGACACCCAGTTGGTGTTGGCTGTGCATAAGGATGGAGTAGCGGTTGTGTCCAGATTCCAGAAGGGTATGCTAGCTATTAGCTCCTGGATTTCGAGCAACTGCTTAAAGTTAAACTCAGATAAGACTGAGGTCATGACCTTTGGCAGTCTGTTATGTTATGTTATGTTAAAATGGGACTTTTATAGCGCAACGGCTACTCCAAGGGAGTGTCCCGGCACTTTGAGCTCCAAAACATAGAGGAGAGCATGAAACATAACAGTAACAGAAAGGGGCCTAAAAAAGGAAAAGATTATCCAGCAAACAACCAGGTCTTCAGGTCTTTCCTGAAAACAAGCAGATTTGAGGTGTTGCGCAGGAACAACGGTAGCGAGTTCCATAGCTGAGGAGCGAGGAAGCTAAAAGACCGGCCGCCTAGCCGAGCCTTTTTAATACGTGGTACCCGCGCCAAAGCCAAGGCTTCTGACCTGAGGGATCGTGCAGGTCGATAGAAGTCCAGCCTCCTCTGAAGATACTTGGCACCATTGCCATGTAAGGCCTTATGGGCAAGAGTCATGGCCTTAAACAGTATCCTCTTCCGCACCGGAAGCCAGTGGAGGGATGCAAGAAGGTTAGAGGCGCTAGTGCGACGATGAAGGCCAAAGATGGCACGCGCAGCGGCGTTCTGGGTAATCTGCAGGCGCTGGAGGAGATATTCAGGCAAGCCAAGATATAGAACATTGGCGTAGTCCAATCTGGACCCTATAAGGGCCTGAACAGTAATCCTCCGATGTTGCTCCGATAGAAGGGGAAAGAACTTGCGCAACATTCTAAGTATCCCAAAACATGTTCCCGTGAGAGTGGAAACCTGGGATTTGAGCGAGAGCTCGTTGTCGAT
The DNA here is from genome assembly GCF_964263255.1 of Lissotriton vulgaris. Lineage (NCBI taxonomy): Eukaryota > Metazoa > Chordata > Amphibia > Caudata > Salamandridae > Lissotriton > Lissotriton vulgaris. The sequence continues at coordinate 30,784,822 of NC_141688.1, forward strand.
TTTAATTCCCAGGTTTTTAGCCCACTTAGAGGACTGTGTGGGAGGGAACATGTCAGCAGGCCACCATCCTCGCCAATCTGGTTCTGATGGGCATCCGAAGAATAGTATTTCGGACTTGTCCGAGTTGCACTTAAGACTGTTTTGTGAAAACCAGCTAAAAACAGCCCCAAGGCACTCACGGATCCCTTCACCATCGAACTCTTCACCCTTACGACAGGTGAAGAGGAGCTGAGTGTCGTCAGCATAAGAGACGATCCGGGCCCCATAGGACTCCGCCAATGTTGCCAAAGGGGTCATCAGGATGTTAAAGAGAGTGGGGCTCAAAATAGAGCCCTGAGGCACTCCGACTCCCAGTGGCGACATCTCGGCGGATCCGGGTGGGACCCAGACCGTCTGGCGGCGGTTGGCCAGAAAGGAAGAAAACCAGTTGAGCACCGTCTCCCCTAGCCCGATGTCACGGAGCCTGGTGAGGAGATCCTCATGGGGGACGGTGTCGAATGCCGCCGACAGATCCAGCATTACTAACAACACCCTGCCTCCCATATCCAGCACCTCTTTTACGATCTCCGAGACTTCCAAAAGCGCCGTCTCGGTGCTTAAGTTGGAGCGGAATCCCGATTGGGATTCATGGAGTAGATCATTAGACTCCAGAAAGTTGGAAAGCACGCTGTGCACGTGTTTCTCCAAGATCTTGGTTAGTGCTGGAAGGAGCGAGATTGGCCTGTAGTTGGAAGGCGCCTCTGGGTCAAGATTGGGCTTCTTAATCAGAGGGATGACCATAGCTTGCTTCCAGGTCTGAGGCAGAAAGCCCTCGCTCAGGGAAAGATTGAGAATGGGATTGGCTATAGGGTTTATGGCATCTGCCATTTTTGCCAGAAATTTTGCCGGGCACGGATCTAGAGGTGAGCCCGACTTGAGGTTCCTCATCAAGGCTAAAGATGTAGCAACCGTGAGAGGAGGAAAGTCAAGCAGAACTGGGCCTGAGGGAGACAGAGACGCTGTCTCAATCGGCAATGCAGACACATCATCTGGGGCTCTCAGTGGAAAAGAAACCTGGATTTGCCTGATTTTGGTGGTAAAGAAATTGGCAATAGTGTTAGCCCAGGTCTCTGCTGGAGCACCCTGAGTAGAGATGGACCGAGGACTAGTGAATTCGCGCACGATAGAGAAAATCTCCTTACAGGAGTTAGCGGCATCATCAATCCTTTTGGCAAGATAACGTTTCTTGCTCTGAAGGACAAGTTCGTGGTATGACTTTAGCGTGGTTTTATACTGTTGTTTAGCCTCAGGTTCATACTGGACTCTCCAAGCCCGCTCCGCCACTTTACATTGCCTACGGGCATTGGCTAATTCCTCCGTGAACCAGGGGGCAGAAACCCGGCGGGCAGCGGGCCTGGGTGACTGTAAAGGAGCGAACTCATTTAGTCTGGCAAGAAGCCAGGATTGCAAGTTCTCCAGATCTTTCTCCAGGTCCCCAGTACAGGCCACAGGGTGATCAATCAGAGCATGTGTGAGCATATCCGTGGTCACCCGATGAAGTGCCCTATAACTGCTGCCCTGCTGTCTTGTGGCGCTAGCAGGAGAAGCCAAGGTAGAAGGTACTTCAAAATGGGCCAGGAAATGGTCAGACCAGACGATTGGCGAAAGTGTTACATTCATGACAGGTATGGTGGAAAAAACCTGATCAAGTGTATGGCCTTTATCGTGGGTCGGGCCAAAAAGATAAGGGGAAAGACCAAGGGTGGATGCAGTATCCAACAGTTTGATGGCATTTTGGTCATTGTGGTCGTCCATATGGAAGTTAAAATCTCCCACAAGTATGCATTGCTCCGATCTCAGGACAAGGACCGACATGACCTGTTGAAGATCGTCGAGAAAAGAGCCCACAGGGCCAGGAGCTCTGTAGACAATCAGGCCCTTCAGTGCTTGTTGCGGCGATAAAGAAATGGTAAAAGCTAAAGAGTCAGCCCCTTCGATGGTGTGAGTATGCATGACCGTGCAAGGGAAGGTGTTCTTAACAACTAAGGCAACTCCTCCTCCTCTGCCCTTGTCCCTATCCTGCCGATAGATGGTATAATCAGTGGGAATGGCAGCCACAATGTCCGGATGGGAGGAATCATTGGTCCAAGTCTCCGTGAGCATCAAACAGGTGGGACTAGTTGTTGATAAGAGATCAAAGATCTCTTGAGTGTGACGATGCAACGACCTCGTATTAAGGAGTAGGCAGTGATGTTTGAAGCCACTCTCCTTAACAGGATCAGGGGAAAGGAGGGCGCGGACAGGGTGCCAAAGACAAACAGGGCACTTATGCTTACCCCTATGTCGGCTTGGAAAGACTGACAAACACGACTCATTCCAATTGCGTAGCGAAATGAGCTCCTGAGCGGAGTAGGAAAGCATAGTGGCCAGAGGTACCTGCCACGCCAAACGCCTCCGGGACGCTGACGGGCGCAGACGGGCAGGACTCTGGCACGACTCCGGCGCAGATCCGGCGCGGCCGCTGATCGCGTCCGCTGCGCGGAGGAGGGGGTGAGCTTTTTGTAGCGCTGCTAGAGCGCGAGGGTGAGTAGTCCTACCCCCAAGATGGCGGCCAAAATGAGATCCCAGCCCTCGGCGTCAATGCTCAGCCGAGGGCGGTCTCAGAGTCCCAGGCAAGGGAGAGGGGGGAAGCGAAGCGCTTACAAGCGCTGGGAGATCAAATGACAGGCAGCGCTGTGCTCCTCCACGCTTTTAACACAAGCGCGAGCACGAGCTGCAAAGGCACACAATAAAATGCAATGTTAAAATTACACGAGCGAAATCTCACAGGCAAAAGAAAAGTAAGGAGACCTCCCGGCTTCCGCCTCAGGAGGGGAGAGGTATGTTGGTAGCAGATGGTAATCACCGGCTAGGTAATCCGGTTCCCTTTTGTAGCGCTGCTAGAGCGCGAGGGTGAGTAGTCCTACCCCCAAGATGGCGGCCAAAATGAGATCCCAGCCCTCGGCTTCAATGCTCAGCCGAGGGCGGTCTCAGAGTCCCAGGCAAGGGAGAGGGGGGAAGCGAAGCGCTTACAAGCGCTGGGAGATCAAATGACAGGCAGCGCTGTGCTCCTCCACGCTTTTAACACAAGCGCGAGCACGAGCTGCAAAGGCACACAATAAAATGCAATGTTAAAATTACACGAGCGAAATCTCACAGGCAAAAGAAAAGTAAGGAGACCTCCCGGCTTCCGCCTCAGGAGGGGAGAGGTATGTTGGTAGCAGATGGTAATCACCGGCTAGGTAATCCGGTTCCCTTTTGTAGCGCTGCTAGAGCGCGAGGGTGAGTAGTCCTACCCCCAAGATGGCGGCCAAAATGAGATCCCAGCCCTCGGCGTCAATGCTCAGCCGAGGGCGGTCTCAGAGTCCCAGGCAAGGGAGAGGGGGGAAGCGAAGCGCTTACAAGCGCTGGGAGATCAAATGACAGGCAGCGCTGTGCTCCTCCACGCTTTTAACACAAGCGCGAGCACGAGTCTCTCTCCCGGATGGTCCTCCACCTGGTGGCCCAACGAAATGGGCCCTCCACCAGAACCGGTAGCCAAGGTCAGAAACCTCAGAGTAATGTTTGACGACAAACTACTGTTTCAACATCGTGTAAATGCCGTGGTCTACTCCTCCTTCCATATTTTACGAAAAATCAAGAAGTTACTTCCATAACTCCCAGCATCTGCGGGAAAAACTCTCATTACCACCCTCATCTTCTCCAAAATGGATTATTGTAATGCCCTCCTTCTCAATGCCCAAGAAAGGCTCCTGAGTAAACTCCAGTCTGTCCAAAACGCAGCAGCCAGAATTTTACTTGGCATCCCTAAATACAAATCCATCACCGCGGCCATACGTCAACTTCACTGGCTGCGTGTCAGAAGCCGGATTAAATTTAAGGCTCTCTGTACTGCCTATAAAGCCATCCATAACTCAGGACCTCGGTTTCTAAAAAGTGCTTTTCTCATTTACACCCCCATTAGGCCCCTTCGCTCATCATCCACCTGCCTTCTACCTGTCCCACGTACAAAAACCTCGTCCTGGGGAGACAGGTGCTTCCTAGTTGTCACTGCAAGACTCTGGAACACACTACCCCTCTATATCAAAACCAGCCCTACTCTTATTGTCTTCAGGAAACAATTAAAAACCTGGCTTTTTAATCAATGATTCTTCCTCTTGCGTTCTTCTGTCTGGAATTACAATCCATAAGCGCCGAGACACCCCAGGGTATTTGCCCGCTATAAAAATCACCCAAACATAAACATAAACATTGAGCACCGGCAGTGGAGCTGCTCAGTCCTAACTCACAATGAATCCTACGTCGTCCAGGATAATGTACCCCCTTCCAAGGGAGCACTTTCAATCTATCCTATCCAATGTCGGACAATGCATGAATCTCGCATCTCCCTAAACTACTTTAAGCAAAGTACACCCTGACTTGCGCAGTTCATCCCTGCTAATCTGACTCCTCCTTTGGGATACTGTTCCTCCGTCAGGGGCGCATATTGTACCCAGCTACTCCAAGCACAGAGGGCACAGTAAAAAGGGGTTCAGGCACAGAGGGGCCAGTGGAAAGGGGCTCTTGAATGGCCTTGATCTCTGGGAGCACTGCTGCATATAGCCCCTCATTATTCTCGGCCTCTGGGTCCACATGAGCTTGGCATCCGAAAAGGGGACGCATCGTGGAACTTGCTCCCACTCCGAGTCCCCTATTCCTTCCTTGACCCACTGATCATAGGGCTAGGATAGAGGCACTCTGCGACAATGCTGACTGTGAATCCAGTTCTTTCGCCCAGTGACCTTTACCGCAGTGCAGGTGGCAAGAAGGTCCAGGACAGGTCCCTTCCACCGGGGCTCCAAACTCTTCTTCCGCTGAATGTCCTTTATTAAAACAAAATCACCAGGCTGAATATCATGTCCTGGCCTCTCCGGTACTGACGATAGGGAGTCTTAGATCTGTTAGTAAATAGAACGCAGACTTTTAGTTAACTCATACAGGTAGTCTGTCTGTATAGGCTACTCAACAGTAACGGACGCGGGACACCCCACACATTTGCCAGGCGTCTGAACATGACCTCGTAGGGCGACAATCCCGTCCTAGAATGTGATATTGTTTTTGTGGACAAAAGAGCTAATGGTAAAGTATCTGGTCACTACAACCCTGTGGTCTCCTGAATCTTCACCAATTTTAGTTTAAGAATACCATTGTACTTCTCAACCAAACGTACAGACTAGGGGTGATTTGCTGCATGAAACCTTTGTCTGATATGTAGTCCCTCGCAAACTAGCTGAATAACCATGGCATTAAAATGACTTCCGTTGTCTCTCCAGATTAAACGGGGCAAGCCGAAGCGAGGAAAGGACTCCTTCAGGAGTACTTTTGCAGTTGCCATGGCGGTATTTTCTTTCATGGGATAAGCCTTAAAACATTTACTGAATGCACAAACAACCACCAAAACATATTTCAAATTATTGACACAATCCATTTTGATGTAGTCCATCTGAAGGACCTCGAAAGGGAAAGTTGGAGTGGAAAATTACCCGGTAGCGTAGGGGTACCTTTTCCGGGATTTTGCATCATGCACACACTACAATATTTTACCAAATGAGCGGCAGTCTTTGGAATATTAACATTTTGCAATACTGGGTATAACAACTTGCAAATACCTGTAGCACGGTCAACAACGTTTACCATGAAACCTTTTCCCCACAAGGAATCCCAACACGGTCGTTACAACAACCGCGTTGTGATTCCGCATACCATTACTCCGCAAGTCGGAACAACGACATGCGGAGGGGGGGAGGTGTTGGATTTAAAATCCAACACCTTCCCTAGTGTCCGCACAGACTGGAGTTGGAATAGTAAATTATACTATTCCAACATCCATCGTTACTCCGCAAGTCGGAAGTCGTTGTTCCGACTTGCGGAGTAATGGTATGCGGAATCACAACGCGGTCATTGTAACAACCGCGTTGTGATTCCCTGTGGGGAAAAAGACTGCAGGATAACGACATACATTCCCTTTAGCACTGATATGAGCCAGTCCATGGGACATACTGACTATGGGAAGAACATATGCATCTTGTAACATCCATCTCTGTTTGCCCGACTTATCTGTCCAATATCCCTCCTCCTCCAACATGCTGTGTTTTTGTGCCATATTGCTAATTCCTCTGTCGTTGCCTCACTCTGTATTTCCTTAACATTTTCCAGTGTATCCTTGAACATGGTGGCCTTGGGCACCCACCTAGCGGGACATGCTACAAACATCCTTTTCATCTTCGTTTGGGCTAGCTCTTTGGCTGTCTAGTCTGCAAAGGTGTTCCTCCCACCCACATTGTCAGTAACCTTCTTATGAGCGCTTCACTTTACAATAGCTACTTTCTTAGGGCGTGTCGAAGCAGACAAAAGCCTAGGTATAAGAAAGCCATGCTGGATCTACAACCCATGGGAAGTGAGAAACCCTCTCTCTGCCCAGAGATGCCCAAAATCATGGGTGACTCCGAAGGCATACTGGCTGTCAGTATAAATATTGACAGCCAGTCCCTCACTCAACTCGCAGGCTCGAATAAGGGCAACGAGCTCTGCATCTTGGGCCGACTGATAGGGAACTTGTGCGTCTTAACTGCAGTGCTCAGTGTTGTGATTGCTTATGGGGCAGTTTTAGTGCCTTCTTGTAACTTAAAACAAGAGCCATCAACGTATAGTTCCCCTTGGGGGTCAGATAAGGGAACATCAGTCAGATCTACCCTCTCCTTTCGTCTCTTCTTCCATCCAGAAGATACAATCATGTATGTCAATTTCCTCATTCTCAGAAGGGAGGGGTAGTAATGTGGCTGGGTTCAGCGTGGTACATCTTTTAATCGTGACATGTGGTACAAAGAGAGTTAGCTCATAAGCAGTCAGACATGCACTGGGGAGGTGCTGCGTCTTGGTCTTATTCAAAAGGGTATCCACAACATGTGCCACCATGACTGTGTGGTCATTATCAAGTACGAGTCTGGCCGATTGTCTTATAGAGATGGCCACTGCCCCGACCGCTCTTAGACAGCTTGGTAGGGCTCTTATAACCGAGTCAAGAGAGCAGAAAAATAAGCACACAGCTCTTGCTTACCTCCAAGGGCCTGTATTAAAACAGAAAGCTCACAACCAGAAGTCTTGTGTACATTCAGCACAAACAGCTTTGCATAATCAGGCGTACCGAGCACAGGCGCAGAGCAAAGTGAAACTTTTATATGTTCAAGACTGCGGACATTCAGGCATCCAAGGCAAGGGTTCATGCACATCTTCAGTGGTTATTGCAAGAAGAGGTTTTGTTAATGACTAATAATTAGTGATCCAATGATGACAATAGGAAGTAATGCCAATAAAAGCGCGCACAACCCTTTGAGTTTGAGGGGTAGGCATTTTAACACTGGTACTGATGCGCTCTGGGGTCAATCTCCTACCCTCCTACAACAGTAGGTGACCTAAGTAGCTGAACTCCTGTCAACAATATTGAAATTTGGAAAGGGACACTTTGTCCATGGTGTGCCAAATGCAATATCAATTTAACCGTACTGTCTTTGCAACCCTTTTCAGTGTCAGAAGCAATGAGAAGGTAGCGACATTTTGGAGCAATACATTACTGGAAGGAAGTGCAAGGGAGTTCAATTGGGGTTTTAAAGCTTGGCTATATAGGCTAGGGCTCTCAGTATAGCCCTGAGGAGCTCAACAGAATCTAAAGCCTCTTACTGCTAGTGTAAAACCGAACAAGTACCTACTGTCTAGATGGATTGGCATACTGAAGAAAGCATTTTTTATGTCAATGACAGAGAAGAATTTAGCAGTAGAAGGAATCATCGTAAAAAGGACAGCAATGTCAGGGACCACCGGGAAGTGGGGAACTACTATTTTATTAACCTTGCGCAAGTCAATCACAAAACGATAAACATCTGCATGATCATCAGAGGAACCCGAAGGTGCCCTCTTAAGAATGGGAAGTATAGGGCTATTACACACATTAGCAGTCGTTTCTTCAACAACTCCTGACTTAATCAAGTCCTGTATAATTTGCAACAAGGCTCGCTCCCCTGCTAGCAGTATTTTGTACTGAGGAATACGAGGCAAAATGGCATTGTTTTAACTTTGGTGGAAACTGGGGGTATTTGAAAGAGTCCTATGTCTGTGTCACCCGTTGACCACGAAGTGGACGGCACATCCTTAAATTCAACAGGAAGGGGCGCATCTTTAGACAGACACTGTTTAGCGCTGACCACATTCGGACCCATAGTCATGTAAACACCTGCTGGAGAACAATAAATGGTAGCATGCAACTTTTTAAATAAATCCAATCCAATCAAATATCGAGAAAAACAACTCGGCAAACGCTGAATGACGGTAAGTGAACGCCGCACGCCGCAAAATTGTATCACCAAGAAAAAAAATCCACTGCGTGCGAATTTGCGGATTTTGCGGGAAATTCGCGAATCTCGCGGATTGCGAATTTACCGAAAATCCGCGAGCGGTACGGATTTTCCGCCCATGCTTATTGGCTACCACCTTTTTCTCTTTGTCTCCCACATTAGATCATATCAACGTTCGCCCCAGTCGCTCCCTGGCTTCTGCCCAGTCTCTGTCCGCCAGTCTAACCAGTGTGGCTCACTGGTTAGAGGCGGCAGACCCGAGAGCAGAGGACGGCCCGGGACCAGGGTTCAATTCCCGGCGCGGCAGGTTTCTAGACCAGGGTCAGCGGACTCGATAATTCTCTCGCCTCGGTGCCCACTCTGATCAGTGATCACACTCGGCAACTCTGGGCATTAGCTTGCCTCATCTTCACTAACGGCCCCACCAGACCGCCGGGGATGCCTGGTCTCACCCTGGAGATACCCATTAAGGGACCATCTCTCAGGGAAGCCAGGAAGGGTTTCGCAGCGGTCGAAGCGCCTTGGGACCCTCCGGGTAAGTAGTGCGCTATATAAATGCCTATACATTACATTACATACATTACATACATACATTACATTACATTACATTACATTACATTACATTACTCAATAATGTCAGGGATGAAAGAACAGGGTGGGAGTAGCAACTGAAGTAAAAGGCACCAACGTTGCTGCTGGCTGCGTCATAGATGTAAGGGCTGGCAAGAGGGAAGCTGAACAATTGGCATAGCAGGGAAACTGGTGGTCATCTTAGCCGCAGAAGGCAAAGTCAAAGAAAGGACAGGAGGAGCTCTGGCCGATACAGGTTGATCAATAGCAGAAGGAACAGAAGCAGCAGAGAAAGAAGGAACAGATGACTGAAGCTGTGGCATGGCAGGGTATATTCTCTGCGGGGCATATGGAGGTGGAAGCTGAGTATCTAGCAATTCCTCTGGGATACATAAGACTTTTCACATTGTAATCAAAATCTCCTATCCGCACACTCTATTCCTTTTGCTATCTTTTCTTTATCAAGTGCTAAAGCTTTCTGAGTCAATGTCTGCATTCTCCCCTTCTGGGCCTCTTTCTCTGCTTTAATTCGCCTCTGTTTAGCATCCTTTTGCCATGTTCTGAGGGAATCGTTCATCGACTGCCTACTCCTTTTCGCAAACAATTTTTCCAATAGAAAATTAATTTTCTGTTCATCAAAAGTGCCCGTCAACTGCTACTGCAACTCGGCATTGTCCCTCGTATATTTGTGCCATAACATACTAAACATAATAGGGCAAGGCCATTTTTCACATACATATAAAAATTTGGAGTGCCTTCTGGAGGCGCTGGCTGACTTTCTTCCAATCAAGCTTCAGCAGAACAACAACAAAAGAAACCAGGCTCACTACTTATGTCTAGCTGATATTTGCAAATATCTTTACCATAGTCGGTCCTCAGACCTCATTAAATACAAATCAAAATGATATCATGTTCTTAAAGAACTCAAACAAATCCATGCACTTGTCCAAAGACAGTCCTCAGACCGTGTCAAATACAAACCAAAATGGCGCCATTTACAAAGAACCAAAGCAAAAACTCACCTTATATATGTAAGTGAAACAAAGTTATTCTCCACGGCCGACTCTTCGGACCAAACGGTCAGATCCAAGGGTTTCACCGTTTAGGACCCCAGTTGGAATGTCACTGGGCAAGGCACTGCCTGGTCTGACAGACAGCTGTGAGTTTGAGACTCTCTCTGGCACGGATCCCTGGTCTGCCTGTCCGACCCGACGATGGCCCAACCTCCTCACCTGTCCACGGGAGAAGATGGGTCAGACGATGGAGTCTCTGTTCGGGCACCAATTGAAGGTAGTGGCCCATTTAGGGTCACTCAGGTCACATACGACCACCTCTGTCTTCCATACAAATGAAGAGTAGGTCAGACAGTAGAAAATACAAACCAAGTATATATTTATTGAGTTACACTTGAGTGGAGCCCAGTCTGCCCAGTCTCTTGGGGTGCCGCAGAGAGAACTGGCTTCAGCCAGCGTAAAGATACATTAAATACATTTCAAACCAACAAAGGCACTACCCAGAATGGAAAATTCCAGGGTCATCCAGCTAAAAAAAAGGGGTAGAGTAGGATAAGTTTCAACTCTAAGGATAGGTACACACTATCTGTAATTGAAGATTGTCCTACCTGTGCCTGGAGCTGGGCTGGTGGGAGAAGGCCTCTATCTTGTGGGAAAGGCATGTGCTAACGAGGACAATGTACTCAGTGATAGACCGCATTAAACCTTGAAAAAAGAAAAACAAAAGAAAGGATACATTTCTCAGCAAGCTAGGGTTAGTTTCAATCAGAGTTCAAAATGGCGGCTCAACTTAAAATGGAGCAGCGAGTGCTAACTTTAAATAGAATAAAATGCAAGCAAAATGAATGCGTAACATTTACATTTAAACAACTTGCCTGGGCACCCCCTACATTTATACGTCACCCTCTCTGCTGCCATACACTGGTCCATCCCTATTTTCCACTCCTTAAATGTTGGTGTATCCTGTGCTCCCCAGTATTGTGCTATATCTCTTTTTGCCACCACTAATCCCAGGGTGCTGAATAGAATTTGCGGTATCGATATGTCCAATTCACTGTTTATTCATAATATAGTCTGCAGATAAAAGCATACTTTAAGCACCTCATCAAGTTCTATAATAATCGCGCCCCAGTATCCCTGTATTTTGGGACATGACCACAGTGTGTGATAAAAATCCCCCTTCTTTCCCTGGCACCTCAGACAATATGGGTTTCCAGCTGTTCCTTATATTAAGAAGCTTTGCCCTATCATAGTATAACCTATGTAGTATTTTATATTGTATAAGACGAAATTGTGTCTTGATCGCCATCTCTCTGGGGTGCATAAGAGCAGCTTCCCAGTCCATATTCTCAATTTCTCGCACCTCCTCCTCCCACTTAGTCCTGAGTGTACCTAGGTTCTCTGGCATATTGTTTAACGTTTTGTATGAAAGCGCTGTGAGTAAGGCCCTCTTGCAAGAGTCAACCTTCTAATGTCGCATATTCCGGGAGTTTTTCTACCTTCAGGGATTCCGCTACCAAAGTATGTTGTATCTGTGCATATTTGATGAATTGGGTGGTCTGAAGTTGGTATTCTGCATGAAGGAAGAGGACGAATTTGAGTGTACCCTTCTCAATAATATATCCCAATGTCGAAATCCCCACCAGGGCCCACTGCCCAAAGCCTTGCAGTTTTCCTATCTCTCGCAACTAGTTCCCTTTCCAGAGTGGCGTTGCCCTGGTCACCGTATGATTCCATCCCAGGGTCCTTCTAGCCCTTTCCCATGCTTTCAGTGTAGTTTGTGTGGCCTGAAGTAGTTTGCGTTTCCCTGCTCCCCCATACAGGTAGTGGATGAATGTGCGTTGTGTCAGTGTTTCTTTTTCTAAGCTATATGTGGGCCAGTCCCATGCTGTATGTATCCAGCCATTTATGGGTACTGAATGTTCAGTCCAATAAGAAGCCTTTATGTCAGGTACTGCTAGGCTCCCATTATAGGGGTTTCTCTGTAATGTAAGGAGCGCTATCCGTGGGTGTTTTCCCAGCCAAAGCAGTGAACGCAGTTCATCCTCGATATCTCTGAACATTGTCCTCAGGAGGGGATGGTATGTATTCTGTGGGGCTTATAGGAACTGGGGCAAGGAAATCATTTTGAAAATTGCAGCCCACCCCATTATCATGATTGGAAGTATTTTCAGCGTCTTTTTTTAATTTGCGCACTATGCGCAGTATGTTGTTTGTGAAAGAGGTTCTTGTTTGTTGTAAGAAAGATCCCAAAGTATTTAAAACTGTCCTCTACTGTCCTTAAGACCCCTGGTAGGTAAGGCCAGTGTTTCAGAGGTTTGGGGCTGTATGCCAACAAATTGTGCCAATTAACCTTGTACCCAGAGTGTCTACCGTATTCTTCGATGGTTTGGAAGACTATGTGTATCGATCTATCGGGCCTTGTTACGAATAGCAGGATGTTGTCTGCGTATAAGGATATTTTTTCTTCACTAGTGTCCTCTTCCGTGATTCTGAAACCCTGGATTCTAATGTGCTGTCTAATGCGACACGCCAGTGTCTCGATCGTTAGTGCAAATAGCAGAGAGCACAGGGGGCAACCCTGCCTGGTCCCCCTGCCAATTAGGAATTCATTCGATGTCCTACTGTTTACCCTCACCTCCGCTCTTGAAGAGTTATAAAGTAGCGCCACCCACTTTCTTAATTTTGGTCCAAAGGCCAAATCTGGCCAGAGCGACCTTCAAGTAGGGCCAATGCACTGTTCAAACGTTTTCTCAGCGTCTAGCGATAGAAATATGTGTGGGATGTCCCACTTACTATTCTCTACTATCCAATTATGTGCTCTTCTGAGGTTCCACCTTGTTGCCCTTCCGGGCATGAAGCCCGACTGGTTCCAGTGTATCAATTATGTTATTACATTTCTTAGTATTGTGGCCAGAATGGTCACAAGGACATTCACCTCCACGTTTAGGAGGGAGATTGGATGATATGATTTGTATCTGTTCCTTTCCTTACCCTCTTTATGTATTGTAACAATTGTGGCCAGTCTGAGGTCAGGGGGGACTATCCCTTGTTTGCAGCTGTCTGTAAAGAGGTGGAGCAGGTGGGTGCTCAGAAGTTCCGAGCATCTCTTATATAATTCTGCAGGCAGGCCATTCGGCCCTGGGGTTTCCCTGGGTGGAGTTTCATTATTGCTTCCTTCAACTCCTCCGTAGACAGGTCCACGTCTAGTCCAGTCTGCCTCTTCCAGAGAAAGGATCTCTATATCTGTCAAGTAAGTCAGGTTTTCGGAGGTGTCAGCTATGGGTTGCTCCTTATAGAAGTCTCATAACATAATATGTAGCGAACATTTCCGCGATCTGTGTGTCTGTTTTGTGTTCCTATCCTTAGCCATCTACTCTGGATTGGACCCATCAGCCTTCCCTCTCTTTTTTCCCCAGCCATGCCGGGAGTCTCCCAGCGTTGTCTCCTGTATCGTATAGTCAATGAAGTGTGGCTAGATGTTGGTTTCTAGCCGCATTGTGCGCTAGGTCTTTATATTTCTATCTGAGTAGCTCCATTTGCCGGGTAGTCTGAGAGTCTGGTCGTGTGATTGTCTACTCTTCTAGAGTCAGGAGTTTGTGTTCTATGCCCTCCATCTGTTTGACTTCTTTCCTCCGTTTCCACGTTACACGGTTTTGCGCCTTATCTCTTAACACTGTTTTGTAGGCTTCCCATAATGTGACCCCTGATTCCACTGTTCCTTCGTTTTCTTTAAAAAAGAGCTCAGTGTCAGGCCTGAGACCCTGGATAATGGATTTGTTTTTGAGATCCCATGCCATGAGCCTCCATTGTGGTTGCAGTTTCCGTCTACTATTCCCTAGCTTAATCCACAGTGGCGAGTGGTCAGACAATCTTCTGGCTAGGTATTCCGCTTCTTGAATCGCTCCCATTTCCCCTTTTGGGATAAAGATATAATCTAGTCTTGAGCACACCTTATGAGCTCCTGAGAAGAAGTACTGTTGAGCCTTCGGTTTCTGCATCCACCACACATTACCAACTCCATTGTGGTCACCAACTGTGCCAGTGCAGTAGGCAGAGTCTGCTGTATTCGGTCCTCGTGCGATCTAGAGATTTATCCATCACATCATTGAAGTCCCCTCCTAGTATATGTAGGAAGGCTGGGACGTCCACAAGAATTTCTGTGATTTGTGTGCGGTGTGCGTGTCTGTAGTCGCGGAGGGGCGTAAACACAGATCAGGGTCATTCTCTGCCTGCCCCAAATGCCTATCACCCCCGCGTATGTTCCATTTGGGTCCATCCACACTCAGGTCGCATCAAAAAGGAGTGTTTTCCTTATCATGATTACCACCCTTGTGATACTGTAGGGTGCCAAAACCCTTAGTTCCTCTCCCCAAGAATCTGCAACTGGTACTCTGTAGATGAGTCTCCTGGGGCATCACCACAACTGGATGGAGACGTTTAATATGTTTTAGCACCAGTCCCCTTATAATTCTGTCTCCAATGCCATTCACATTCCATGTCAGGCACGTAAGGGTTGGGCTATCTATGGTGGCAGACATAAGTGATGTTTATTTCTTGTCTTCCTTGTTCGCCTATCTGTGATGTACTTAAAATGTTTCTTTTGACATCCATACCAGTGTCTCATCCAGACTGTGCAAATAAAACTGCTTATTAACTTGTGGGACCTTCTGTCCCCAACCCTCCCAACCAACCCCCCTCTTCACCCCCCCAATGCCCTATCACATTACTTGACCCCCCAACCATCAAGTACCTGTATACAAGAGAGGAAGTAGAGGTCTGTTGCCCTCCCCCAAAGTTAACTTGTTTGCTATGAGTTCAAACTCTCACAACCTATGAATGTAACAATGTGCTTTGTAGAAAACGTGTTTTCGTTGCCTCTTGTGATTCGAGCGTTCTGTGTCCATAAGGGGGGCCTTTTGACATAGTGTCTCGTGGTGCGGTTCATCAGCTATTGTGTCCTTCAGTCTCTTGACTTTGGTGGGTCTGGGTTTTCCTCCCTTGCTGTTGAATATTCCAGATCTGAATTTCGTTCCATATTTCTGATCTCAGCGACCAACGGGTGTATGGTTTCGTTATCTGAGGATGCATCTTGGTGTTCAAATTTCGACGCGGTTTCTCTTATGCTGGAGTCATCTGTCCCTTTGAATACCCTTGATGTATGAGGTGCCCCTCTATTTCCAGGGTCGCTGCTGGTTCTTGTTACTCTTCTTGACAGGTATAGGGTACCAACTTTGGCCTGGCTTCTGCGGCGTTTGAAATTACGTTTGCGGGGTATCTTTCCAGGTGTCGCATTTAGTGGACGTGGTTCAGTTTGTTTTCCCCTCTATGGGCGCAAAACTGGTCTTTCCTCCACTCACTCCCATGCCTCCTCTGGAGACTGGTAAAAGTATGTCCGGCACATGGAGATGACTTTAAGTTTTGCAGGAGACATTAGCATATATTATATATTGTGAGTTTGTAGCTTAGCCTTTACTGAGTCAAAGGTCCACCTTTGGCATTGCACTTCTCAGCTATAGTCCGGGAAAATCATTATTGTCGAATTATCAAAGCGCACTTCTCCCAGTCTCCTTGCTTCGTGAGGATCATATCCCTATCTAGAAAGTTTAAAAACCCTGCAATTGGGGGCGTGGCTAAGATGGCGGCTCGGTAGGACGTGTTCCGCGGTGGCTCCCTACACCCGATCCCCCGACAGGGATTCTAGCGGACCATCGCCCCCACCAAGCCAGCCACCATCGGCAGACAAGGTCCGCAATTGCCGCAGTGAAGCAGGGGCCGGTTACGGGGCCCGAAGAAGGCGGGAGGCGCCGCGGAGCGGAGACGGCCCGCTACCGCTGCTTGGCGCGAAGATAGTGCCCGGGCCTAGGCACACGGCGACCCGGGGAGGACTCCCATAGCGCTCCCGATACAGGAGCGGAAGAGTCGGGGACACCTGCAGCGATCGCGGAGGCCGGGGGGCGAGACTTGGCTGCGGCAGACGAGGAGCCTGGCGGATCCGAGGCAGACAGCGGAGTGCCGGGCCCGCCGGCTACCTGAACTACTTGAGGCCCCGGCTTGGGCCTGGTTACAGAGGGCGCGGCTTGGCCTCTTTGTCGGCCTGAGCGGCCGGCGCGCAGCAAGGTGAGGAGCCCCGGGGACAACAGCGACGGCCTGCAAGTGTACTGGCGCAGAGTCGAGAGGGCGGACCCCCCCCCACGCAAGAACTAACGTGGCCCGGGTGGAGGGCTGAAAGCATCGGACGGCGGTGCGGCCCTGGCGCTTTGGGCGTGGGGGAACACAGTGCATTGTAGGCGGCCAGG
Source organism: Lissotriton vulgaris (assembly GCF_964263255.1). NCBI lineage: Eukaryota > Metazoa > Chordata > Amphibia > Caudata > Salamandridae > Lissotriton > Lissotriton vulgaris. The sequence continues at coordinate 30,801,109 of NC_141688.1, forward strand.
AGACCCCCGGGGCACGGCCGAGAGCCCCCCCCACAGGTGTCCAGCGAGGAGCGCCCAACGAAAGGTGTCCTCACGTGGCCCACACGGAGGGACAACGCCCGCTACAGCGCCCGACACCCCACGAGGGACCTGCAGAAAGGGGCGAAAGGGGGAAAGAGGCCCATCGGAGAAGGAGAAAGTGTGTGGGCCACAGACTGGGCCGTTCGAGACCGGAGACTCGGCTGGCAGTGGTACAACCGGCTCGGCCCGAGGCGCGGGGGCCCCTGCTGCCAGGGAAGGGTGGCATGGAGACCCCAACCGGGGACGCACGAGACGACAGGCCGAGCTACGGCAGAGCCTAAGGGAAGACCCCGAGGAGGCTGCGAATCGCAGGGGCGGGGGCCCTGGGAGGTGGAGGCCCGAGCGGCCCGGCGGAAACCTGGGATTTGCCACGTGCGCCACAGCCAGCGCTACACACAGGAGGGGGCTGCAACGCGAGGGCCTTCGGCCGAGGCACGGAGGGTACAGAGACGACCAGGGCGCGGAGCTGAGGCGCTGAGTGTGCACGGGCCGTCCCCCCATTCACCAGCCCAGGCACGCCGAAGAAGTCTGCAGTCTTGCCAGGGACCACGACTCAACTGCGGCCCCCAGCCGGGACCGAGAACACTATGGCGTCCAACAACCGCAAAGGGAACCGCAACATCTCTGACATGCTGGTCAAGGGCTCCTCCAAGGGCGACAAGACACCGGACAAGCCGGCCCCAGTGCCCCCCCCCGCCCCAAGGGGAAGGACCACACACACGGCGAGGCCCCAGCGACCAAGGCTTTCATGGAGGCCCTCTTCACCTCCCTTAAGGAGGACATCCAGACCTTCCGGCAGGAAATGACCGGGGAGTACAAAGAACTCAGGCGCGATGTCGACGATCTGCGGGAGAGAGTGGCTGCCAATAAGCTCTCGGGCCACGCCAGGAGTGAAGAAATAGAACTCCTCCGGCAGGAGATCGTCCGACTCCACGACCAGCAGACAGACCTCCAGTCCGATACGGAGGACCTGGAGAACCGCTCCAGACGAAATAACATCCGAGTCCGGAACGTGCCACCCAAGGCGGAGGGTGACGACGTGGCAGGGTACCTACAAGCGCTCTTCCGGTTGGTGTTGGGCGAAGATGATAACTTTGTGATTCGCATCGACAGAGCCCACCGGGTGGGCTTGGCCCGGCGGACCCAGGGCCCTCCCCCAGATATCTTGGCCTTCCTGCCGGACTATCCCCTAAAGGAGCGCATACTGAAGGCGGCACGTCTTGAGCAGCCCCTTCGTTTCCAAGACCACAATGTGGAACTTTTCCAGGACTTGTCGGCGATCACCCTGCAGAAGCGGAGGTCATTTAGGGTTGCCACAGCCTTCCTACGCAAGGAGGGGGTCCCCTACTCCTGGGGGCACCCTTTCCGTCTCATCTTTAAGTGGAACGGCGCCCTGCACCAACTACGCTCCTTGCGAGACACCTGCGCAGTACTGGACATCCCGTATGAGGAGCCGCTACGGGACGATGTGGACGAAGGGCGGTCTCCTGGGAATACTTCTGGCTCCCCTCGGACGACGGGGGACGGCTGGCAGAAAGTGCGACGAGGCAGGCAGCAGAAGAAGTCACTTAAGCCTAATCCCGACACAGTAGCCCAGGAACAGGCAGCAGCGATCCAAGTGGTATCCAAAGACACTGGTGCCGACTCGTGAGATGACTTCAGCGACGGTCGACATCAGCTAAGTTTTGACTCCTGGTCGGGGGGGTCGGGGGGCCAAGAGCCGCCACTGCCACACACCCTTACTTTGACTCATTTACCACAGGCCTAGACTGTCAAATGATTGGCCTGGGACTATGTTCACCTGTTGGGGGGGCAAGGGGGGTTGGGGGCAAAGGTTGGTGGGGGAGTTGGGGTCAGGGCGGGCGTGGGAGAGGGAACTCGGTGTGTTCAATGCAGGCTATGGCCAGGCGTCCTGGGGAGAGGTGGCTCGGGGCCCAATCTAGGGCATGCGGAACAATCACACACCCATGACAGTTGACAGCATTCGTATCCTCTCCCTTAATGTGAAGGGACTTAACAATCCTATCAAAAGGAGGGCAGTTCTCTCGTTCCTCGAACGCTCTGGGGCAGAACTTTGTCTGTTACAGGAGACGCACCTCTTAGCGAAGACTGGCACCACATGAAAGCAAGAGCCTTCCTTCATCAATTTTACTCCACAACTACTGAGAAAAAAGCAGGAGTGGCTATACTGCTAGCCAAGCATTTTAGGGGACGGGTGGGGGGCAAGGTAGCCGAGATTAAAGGCAGACTCCTAGCGCACACAGTTCATATAGGCCCATCTTCCTTCACATTGGGCTCTATCTACGCACCCAACACTAAACAGGAGGCCTTTTTGAAGGGGGCGCTGTCCGAGGCGCTGTCGGGTGACATGAGGCTTGTTCTGGTGGGAGGGGACATAAACTTGGCCATGGACAATGAAATGGATAGGTCCGGGAAGAGGTTTGGGGACACGGGGGCACTCTCGGAGTCGGGGAGGCAGTGGCTGAGGGACAGAGCGCTGATTGACATCTGGCGGGAAAGGCATCATACCGCCCCGGGATACACTTTTTATTCGCATGTGCACCACACCTATGCTAGGATAGACCACTTTCTGGGCTCCACAGACATGATCCCCATGATTCAAGACATAGACATTACACCTGCGGCGCTTTCAGACCACGAAGCGGTGGTCCTCCAACTGACAGTCCCGCACACACCTCCACACAGGGGCAAGTGGCGACTCCGAGAAAGCCTGCTCTCCCGCGAAGGGGTGGTACAACAACTGTCCCAAAGCATCGCCAGTTACCTGGACCAAAATGACACCGGGGAGGTGGCCCAGGCGACACTGTGGGGGGCGCTCAAGGCGGTCGTTAGGGGCGACATCATTGCGATTGCGGAGGCGGATAACAAGGAGCGAATGGACCGGAGGCGGGAACTAGAGACACAGGTGTTAGAGCTGGAGCGGGTTCACTGCCGGACAGGCGCCCCCCGGATCTGGCGCAAATTGAAAGCTGCCAGGGCACAACTGGCGAGCCTGGACCTGGACAGGGCAGAATTTGCGGCGCTCCGCCTCCGCCACACGTACTATGTAGGGGGAGACAAGACTGGGCGCCTACTAGCCAGTAAGCTCAAGGCTAAAACTGTTCGCTCCCAAATCCCCGTTCTACGCGGAGATGACGGCGAGGAAGTCCGAGAGGACGACCGCATAGTGGAAGCGTTTCGAGCCTTCTACGCACGGCTCTATGCTGCGGACCCAGCCCTGGGGGAGGAGGCGGGGAGGGCCTACTTGGAGACCGTGGATGTCACCGCTCTCAATGACACGAACGCCAAGGCGTTAGATGCCCCTATCCGCCTGGAGGAAGTTATATCAGCCATTGCCCGCCTCAAACCCCTGAAGGCCCCGGGCCCAGATGGCTTCTCCGCTGGCTTTTACAAGACTTTTTGCCCTCTCCTGGCGCCGGTCCTTACGAAACTATTTAACTCGTTTGGGGGCCCGGGCTCGAGCCCGAAGGAGATGCTGGAGGCAGAAGTCATAGTCCTGCCAAAGCCGGGCAAGGACCACTCGCGATGTGCGGCATATCGGCCGATATCGCTCCTCAATCTCGACCTCAAGCTCTTCACGGGCATCTTGGCCTCTCGTCTGGGCCCCTGCCTGCCAGGCATCATCGAACCGGACCAGGCAGGCTTCGTCCCCTCCCGGCAGTGCGCAGACAACACTAAACGCATCATGCATGTCATAGACAAGGCTAAATTCAACGCCTCTGATGCAGCACTACTATCGGTCTTAGCCGAGAAGGCGTTCGACAGGGTGGACTGGAGTTTCTTAGATCACATGCTGACAAAATTCGGGGTGGGCCCCCGTTTCCGCTCCTGGGTGGCAGGTTGTTATTCGTCACCAAGGGCGACAATCAAAGTAAATGGGGTTAGCTCCAAGCCATTCGACATCCAAAGGGGCACGCGGCAGGGCTGCCCGCCCTCGCCGCTCCTGTTCGCTCTCTACATTGAGCCTTTTGCCCAGCGTGTTCGGGACAATCGCTCCATCACGGGGATCAAGTTTGGGGGGGTAGAGCAGACGCTGAGCCTGTACACGGACGACATCCTTGTGGCGGTGGATAGTCCAAGGGTCTCTTTACCGGCCTTCCTGTCGGAAATGGAGGCGTTCGGAGCGGTGTCGGGCTTCAAAATGAATGTACAAAAGTCCGTTGTCCTCCCGCTGGGTAGCAACACCCGGCCGGCTAACAGAGAGTCGCTGCACATAGGGGGTCTTGAGGTAAGCACCACAATACAGAACCTGGGGATAGACTTGGCGCCAGCAACTGCCCAGACGGTCGACCTTAACTACACTAAGCTCCTGTCACGTGCCCAGGGGGACATAGCGCAGTGGAAACAACAGCCGCTCTTGTGGCTGGGACGGGTGGCAGCCATCAAAATGTCCCTTCTGCCCAAGATCCTGTACCTATTTCAGACCATCCCGGTCACTCCCCCACTGGGGATGCTGAAGAAACTGCAGGACGTCCTGAACCAATATGTGTGGGCTAACAAGAGGTCCAGGCTGCAGCGCGACTTGGCCATGAGGGTAACAGCAGAGGGGGGGCCTAGGCGTCCCAGACTTGTGGCGCTATTTTCAGGCAGCGCAGCTCAGATACCTTCTGGAGTGGTCTAGGCCGACTTCAGAAAAGCACTGGTTATTTCAGGACAGGGCCATGGCGGGCCTGCCCCGGTGGAAGGTCCCCTTTTTGGCACGGCCGGATAGACCGACATACCTCAAGAAATCCCCTATCACCAAAACTCTCCTACAAGTATGGGACGCAACTGCAGTCCCGAGGGGCATGACGACTTTCCCCACCCCTATGACACCCCTGTTAGATAATCCGGCATTTCCCCCGGGCAGACCGCCCGGCTCGTTCCCCCAGTGGCGACAGTCTGAGTGCCGCTCCGCAGGCCACCTGTTTGATACAGAGGGCTTTCTGACATGGGACATAGTGACAGCGGACTACACACCTGACAAACCGCTCCGCTACCAGTACTTCCAACTTAGGCATTGGCTGACGCACGCCGACGTGGCGCCCCTGGCCAGTCGTCCGCTCACCCCCTATGAGAAGTGGATTATGACCAAAACATCAGACTCACGGTCCATCACGGAACTTTACCTAATGCTGTCCCAGCCTCCCCCCACGGGGAGATCCGCCGGACAGAAAAGGTGGGAGAAGGAGCTAGGGCGTGCCCTCTCTGACAAGAAATGGCAGGACATATATTACCGGGCTCACCACACGGCCAGAAACACGGCTAGCAAAGAGGCGGCGGTGAAGATCGCCTATTATTGGCACTTGACTCCGGAACGACTACACCGGGGGAACCTGAGTAAAGACCCCAATTGCTGGAGAGGGTGTGGACAAATGGGAGTGCACCGAGGTGCAGGAATTTTGGGAGGCAGTGCTTAAGGACATAGACACCCACTTTGACACCGACATTCCTCGCTTCCCTGCTTATGCGATACTGGGGCTCCCCAACAGATTGATGTTCCCGCTCAAATCCATAAGAGGTAAACAGATGGGATTGGCGATGGGGGCTGCGACCCAACACATCCTATCGCTTGGGGGACCACAAGGAAGCCCACTCACACGGGGTGGCTACATAGATTATGGTACATCATGGGGATGGAAAGGATACAAGCCTCACTCACACAGACATCAGAAACATTTAGAGAGGTATGGCAGCCACTCATCTCCCTGCTCTCCCAAGAATTCACGGAGCTCACCTGCCCGAAGTATCTCAGGGTTCTGAAACTGGCGGAGGGATTCCGCGATGAAACGACCAAAGGAGGCCACAAGGGTTAGCCTGCACCCCGTATGGTCACCTCTAGGCGCTACAAGGAACACACCGAGTGGGGAGGGTGGGGGAGGGTTAGTAGGGGTCGGGAGTTGAGCACAGTTGGGGTAGGTTGGGAAGGGTGGGGTTCCTGGGGGGGTTGGTGGAAAAGAGTTCCTGCGGACAGAGCGAGGTTTGTTTACCACCATACCAGCATGCATGGACACCTTGCAACCCCTTGTTTAACAGATGGATGGTTCAAAAGTGCGATGCCTCTGGGGCAGGTGCTGCAGCTTTGTTCTTTTCGTTTACTGTATTATGATATTGCTTTGTGGAACTCAATAAAATACATTTGATCAAAAAAAAAAAACCTTGCAATTATTAGTCTCGGCGGTGCACCTGATGGGGGTCGTGCGATCAATGCCCTGTGTGCTCTTTCTATCACAAAAGAAGTAGAGAATTTTTCCTGCTGTAATGATATTTTTCAGCCATGTGGATAGGAAATTTGTCACATTTGCCTGTTCGACCCCTTCAGGGAAGCCCACAAATCTATGGTTGTTCCTCCGGGCCCTGTTTTCTGCATTATCGATACACCAGAGTGCATTTGTGCTAGCCTCTCTGAGTTCTGCCATTCCTGTTCTTATTTCCTTCAACGCTTCCTCAGTGTCCGCTATGTTTATCGGCCATGGCCAGTTTTTCAGACACATTCCGTAGGTCTTGGCGCAGTTGCGATATTTCAGAGCCCACCTCTCCTATTTTTGGTTCCAGCACCTCTCTGGAGGCTTGTATGGCCGAGAGTAACATGGCTGTGTCTGATAGTGGGGGTTGCTCAACTGGAGGAGGGGTGACCGGTTTCGTGTAGTGATCCATTTTCCCCTGTCGAGCAGGATTTGGGTCTTTATCCCTCCCCATCTCGGTCTGCCTTTACATGAAGTGGGCAGTGTCACTTTGGGTGGTGCCATCTCAAACTAGAATCCCCTCTCCTCCACCATGATGGTGTGTCTCTTGGGGAGTTCTGTGCTTGGGGGGGGGGATCCCTGATGACCCAGTGGCGTGGTTATCTGACCACTTCCCCTCATCCTTTGTGCCTTCTTGCAGTCAGTGAGCATTAACCCTCTCGTCGCCTAGGCTCTGTGGGTCTCCTTCCTTGGGGTGCACGTCCTTGACTGGTCAACTCTTCTTCCCCTGCCAGTGTCGTCTGTTCCTCCGGCTGCTGCTGCTTCCTATCTAGCTCCCCCCTCACTGGGCCTGGATCACCTTTAGCATATGTGTTTCACGTTGGGCTGGGGAGAGAGTTAATGGGTCCGGGGGCTCCCACCACATGCCTTTTGTGTAGTGTTCTTAATAATTGGGCCCCTCTGTGTCTTCCTGGGGGGCTTAGTTGTTCCGTGTTAATGTAGAAGAGGTGGGAGGAAGGGGGCGAGGGGACTCCGAGTCTCAGGCGGGGAAGGTCAGGTTTTCCTGCTGGTTTAGTTGTTGGCTGCCCTCACTCCATATCCTTCAGGTGGGCAGAATGCCCTGGCCTCTAGGCGTGCCCTCTGGGCTCTCTCCCCGATCCGGCTTGCAGTCCTCAACTCACCATCTCCTGCGCCGGTGGGGTTACTTGTTTCTCTTTCGCACTAGGGCACTGCAGACCCAGGCCCCTTATCGCCACCGCTAGGGGCCCGATCGCAGCCTTCTGTGCGCCTCTCCACACGGCCCCCCTCCCACCGGCAGACACTGGCAAGGGTTCACCGGCTCGTCCGGATTCCACACTCGGACTCCTGGGCGCCGCCCGCCAGTTCCTCATCTGTCCGCATTGCAGTAAGCAAGGAGTGGGAGGTGGTTTCTCTTCAGCAGAGGCGCTCCTCCCCCAGGCCGCAGGGCCTTGCCGTCTCCAGGACCTTTTGCCTTTCTTCGGATTCTTTCCATCTTGAGTTGAGTAAAGGGTACTATTCCAGCTCTTATGTGTTCCTCCTCGCATTAATGTTGCATCTTCATCTTTGAAGAGACGTCAGGCAGCAGGATTTGATTCGGATTCATCGCTCCGGCCGGAGCTCCGCAGAGGCACATCTCCGTCGGCCATGCTGCTAGCCACGCCCCCACCATTTGTTGTTTTTTTAAGGCCATGCATGGGGCTACAATGTCTGCCCCCCTCCCAAGTAATGTAATACTTACAGTAGCCCCATCCTTAACAGAACCGGGGATAGGCGATAATGAATCTAGTAGGGTACTCCTTAACTCATTCAAGGGCACCCTACTCTAGCATCTATTCTCATTCTGTGGAATGGGATGTCAGGGAATCCTTGAAAACTCCAAATGCCACACAAAAGGCAAAAGCAAATGGTCTGACCAAAGGTAAGCTTTGAATTGGAAAATATGCCATCTATAGCATGGCCCTCTGTATGGATAGGACCCTTAGGCCTAATTTAACAGGACTAAATAAAAAGAAGCTAAAATCTCCATTAATCGCACCGTTAAGGGCTCTTCTATCATCTCTAGTTGTATATTAAAATCACCAAGCACTGTAAAATTAGCATAAGGGATACAGTTAGGAGCTAAAACTTGAACCAGGATGAGACAAACTCTCCCACATAACCGGAGGAGGGGGCCTTTGGGGCAGGGGAGGTAGACCAATATCCTAGATAGGCAGTGTTGTCCATAAATGGCTAGCTTAAAGCAAAGGTTTCTGGGCCTATGAGCCAAACTGGTTTGACAGATATATAATCTCTTGTAAACCATTGTTAACCCCCTTCCTCTTCTTCTCACCCTGTCCAAATGTACATGCAAAATGGAAATCTGTACAGGCATCTTTATACAACCAAGTTCTGTCAGGAAAACGATATCCAGATTCTCAACCTTTAAAAAAGATCATATACCTCTAGTGCATGTTTGTGCAGAGAGCACACATTAATCAGTGCTGCCTTCACTTCACTTCCCTTTGACCATTTCTGGGAGCTGTGCAATTAGTGACTGTGTGGTTCAAAAGGGGGGAGAAACCATGTTTACATTTGCTACATGAAACAGGACCAGTGGCATCCAATATAAAAAGCCTACACCGCATAAGGTTCCCCCCTCTCAAACCTATAAATTCTTCTGATGTTTAGGTCCGCTCAAACTGACCTTAGGGGGAACAACCAGCATAGTAGCTGGCGCTGACTGTGGGCGAGACACGGACGGGTGCGAACTGGCTTGCCGGCCTTAGGTTTGCTTTCGCCGCGGAAGCATCGCGCCCAGGGCACGCATCTACTGCGTGTCCATGCTGCGGCAAGCATTTTATAGCAAGAACCTCCTCCCACTCAACTATGGAACTCTGGAACACTAGAGCGCGCCCAACACAAAATGACGATGCTGCGTGCCCAGAAACTCCTCCCAGCAGCCATGACTGTACCCCAGACTTCCGACACGGTAAAAGCAACCTTTACCACGCCTGTCAACTCATTAAAAACAGAGAACCTAGCAGGGAATTCCGAGCCCTAATTTAACTATGTCTCTACTTATTTCAGCATACATTCCATGCAATTTTAACTAGGCATAAGGCTCTCACCTGCATAGCGGATGAGTCTTTTTGACTCATAATAGGTTGGTTCATTTCAGGCATGGTTTAGACAAAACATGACACCGCTGTAGCACGCTGAGTTGAATAATAACTAAATAGGTAAAAATATCATGTTATTACAATATTAGGATAGTAAAGGAGTGCTTCTCCATTGTTCAGTTTCATAAGGCTCTCACCTGACACGTTAGGGTCCTTCTGTATTTCAGGGAAACCCTTTTGTGTCATATCACAGAGATCAAGTGAGTCTGGCAGGAGCTGGTCCCATGGAATAACCTAGAAGTGCTGCAGAGACCGCCGGTGACCCTAGCATTCCAGGTGAGAGCCTTATGCCTCATTAAAATTGAATGGAATGTATGCTGATATACGCGGGGACATAGTTACTTAGCCCTGAGGAAGCCCCCAGACCCAATTGGGCTCTCTGTGGGGGCCAAAACATGTCTACAATAAATCTGGGGTAATCTAGAGATCAACGCTCATTCAGAACCCTGTATTAATCTTTTCACTAACCCACGGTACCCTACAAATAAAAGTAGTTTGGAAAAGGTATAACTCTAGGTTATTTTATACACTTCTTTACTCTTCTTCAACTGGATCCCTGCTTTGTCCAGATAGATACTTTATATAAGAACTCCCCTTCATGGTTGGGACCGCCATAATGCTACTACCCTATCAGGGTGTGGATAGGTGCTGATGATGAAGCATGCCACTATTTAGTGGGTAAGGCATCTAATCCAAAATCTTCTAATTTTCCAGTAGGGTCTCTGACTGTTCCCTTGTGTCTTTACTTTTGCTTTCTGCCCAATACACCTATTTTATTGATGTGTGTAGATATTTATTTGGGAGAATTCAACTATGTGGGTTGTCTCTCGCTTGCCCCTTGTGAAGTAAGTGTCCAATTATATCTGGTGCCAACCTTTGTGTGCGGGTGGGTGGCTGGAGGGATTTCCTGTCCTATCTCACACATCTGGTTCTGGAAAGTTCTTTTCCTTTCTGTGTCATAGCTCCAAACTGTCTGGAGGTGACAAAAGGCAGCTCAGGATGGGTGTCAGATTTCTTTGAGTGTGCAGGAGGCAAAGCCCTTGGAAGTGTAAGTGGGACTGGATGCAGTCACTCCCCAGTCATCCTGCTGGGATGGCCCATTTAGTCCACACCTAAGCCCCCCGTGCGGTACTGTCTGTAAGCAATATACAAACCCGAACAGCAGAGCCATTCACAGTCGTGACCCAGGATTTTCTAAAAGTTTTAATTTCAGATTTTTAACCTAAAACAGACTTCCCAACTACAGAAGATTTCAAATTACAATTCATTTGAGTGTAAACAGGTTGGGTTTTTTTTACAAGCCCCATGCACCGCCGGTATGTCACTTTTTGGGATGCACCTGTGGCGCATTTTGCTGTCCCATATTTACAAGGACACGTAAAGCCACCGGCGTGTCTTTTTGTGTACTTGTTAATACAGGCCCTTTTCTTGCAGCACTTTGTATGAAAGGAGGCGTGCCATGGGTGTTGCTGTGGGTGTTCCCATGTAACATCCATGGCTACTGCCGCATGACCAGATTTACGTTTCGTAAACCTGGGAATGCAACAGAATGCTATGCCTCCACAGGGGAGGCGTAGGGAGGCTCAACAAGGAGAATTTTTCATTTCTCCTAATTTGCTCCTCTTTTTATGAGTGTTGCATTATACAGCACACATAGAAAGAGGAAATCAACTTTCGTGATTTTTGTGTGCAGGCAGGTGTCCCTTAATTCACAAAAACAATATCCCTGAAACACAGACACCCTTGCGCCACGGTGCAAGGGTCTCTGCGTTGGCGCATGGCAGCCTATTGTGCACCAGTGCTGGGGAAAGCACAGGGATGTGATATATTATTGTAAATATGTTGCATCCCTGTGCTTTGAAAGTGACTCAGTGTGGCGCAGCCAAATGGCTTGCGGTGCCAAGCTGAGTCACTTTCTTGTAGGTAAGGTCCTTCTATTTCTATCTGCTACCAATCCAGAGTCAGCACTTATTAAATATAATAAGATAACCCAGTGTTAGTCAACGGGAGAGATAGGCCTTTCAACTGGGAAAGACAACTTCAGGAGTTTTTCACTGCTAGAACATGTAAAACATAAGTATGCATATTCTACTTTTTAAATACAATGCACCATGCCCTATGAGACTTTCGGGTCTATCCACAATGAGTGCTGCAGGCCCACTAGTAGCAATTAATTTAGAGGTACTGGTTGCATGTTGTACCATCTATTAGGGACTTACAAGTAAATTAAATGTGCCAATTAAGTGTAAAACAATTTTACCATGTTAGAAGGAGAAAGCGCAAGCACTTTAGCACTGCTTAGCAGTGGTAAAGTGAAAGCCAACAAAAACAGGTTCAGCAAAGGCAGGCTAAACATCTGGGGTGACCCTGCAGAAAAATAAAGTCCCAACAGTATCCTTCCGCTGCATGCGTTGGGATTAGGGTTATTTTTTTTCTTCTTCTTCCCACATAGTTGCTGCTGTTACTTGTTCCCTCGCTCTCCATCCTGGGCCGTGGCTTGTCATTTGTAGCTTGCCCATCCTTCCTCCTGCATCGTGATGCCCTGCCGCTGTTGCTTTCCCATCCCCTCTCCTGCATTGTTGTTTGCCCGTTGTTTTTTTTAGGATATTATTTGCCCCTCAGTTGCTTCTCCGCTGTTGCTGGCATCCTGTTTGTTGCTCCCCCTGTTGCTTGCCCCATGACACACACACCACCACACTATCCCACCCATTACAGCTGCGCTGCATTACAACATGTCTAATAAAATGACAAAGCCAATAGATCCTGCATAGGCAAGAACTACTGGCTTCGCCAATGCTTATTTGTTTCTGCCATTGCCTCCTTGATTCCCTGATACCCTGAATGGTGGTGCAAAGGTACCAAAGGCAACTCATGGTTTAGCAACTGTTTCTCCTGTGTATCCCCAATTGAGATGCTACTTGCAGGCACACTTTGAGGCTTTGGGATATAGTGGCCCATCGGTACTTCAATTTCCATTTTCTTAAATTTAGAAAATCGAGCTTGCAGCTGGAGGGAATGTAGCATCTGCAAGAGCTTAATGCATTAGAGGTTCCCAGTTGATTCGGCCACGCCAAAATTCAATTTCTTTTTCCAACAGGTTAGGGGATAAGAACAATCGCTTCATTTTCCGTGTTTATTCAGTATTTACAAAGCGGACAATTCAAGATCAGCATATGAAAAGGATAGTTGTTGTGGTGGCTCTGAATTCAGGGGAAAAATATGTAATTTATTATGCACTAATTTTGTGTCTTACATTTTAGATTACCTTTTTGCAAACATGATATATTAACGAGTAAGGGAACAAAATAGTTCACCTGAGATCTGTAGAAAAACGATTTCGCTCTCTGCTACCTAGACTCTTGCTAAGACCTATGTTTTCACAATGCCGCCGCTGATAAGTCTGAATAGCCATGGCTATAAAACAGACTTTTCACCACTAGCACAAGGATGCATAAAAATCATGCTGTATCATTTCTCGGGAAAGAAACGCCTTTTCCTTTACTATGTCGAGACTGACTGCTCACATTGCATCAGAACGAAAATGATTGAACATCGCCATCTATTGATCATGGATGTAAAATGTCGCAATAAAACAGTTTCGAAAACCAAAACAAAAAATACTGTTTTGATGCGGTGAACACCACCGTGCATTCCACGTACTTACCGTAATTTTTATTTTTCTAACTCATCATTTTCACTTTCGAGCAGGGAATAACTTTCCGGTACTGTGAAACGTGTTTCTCAAGAAACGCCCTCTGGTTGACTATGGAAACAGCATGGCCAATACACTGAACAGAACAGGTCTCCCGACCCCCTGTCTAGCACAGGGACATCCTGTAACTCTCGCGAGAAAAATGCATAAATATGTGTGGCGAAAAAATGAATTTACCCACACCTACTTATTTTTAACAAAGCTATTTATTGATTTTCATTAACGCCGTAGTCAGCGAGGAAAACCTACTATGATAATTGTGGTGATTGGGGTGGGGGCGCTAGGCCCTCATGCTGCATGAATACAATCACTCAGAAAGCAGACACAGACACAGAGGCTGGGGATAGGTAATGGGCCTAGAGCACGTACACTCGGCCCCTTTTATTGGCCAGTGTCACATGACCTGTGACGCCAGGTAGTGGGTGGGTGTTAGGTGTGGAACTACAAAAGGAACTCAGACACTAGACCCTGTCTTCCGTCAGTACAATAATCATTCGGCTACAGACATTAACATGAACTCACAAGATCTCATACAGTAAATTCAAATCAGTCTGCGTTAGAGTTTGGTTGAGGGTCCAAACGTAGCGTATTCCGTCTCTTCATTACAACTGCAATCGGTTTTTTACCCTTTTTTGAAGTTTCATAAAGCGCGAATTTGACCCGAAGGTATTGGATGGCTTTACATGAGCACCAGTTAACATTACACAAGGACACATTCATTTTTGGTAGGCGCGGGGAGATGAAGTTGTTTGCCCGGAAATTAAGTGGTTTGTCCAGAATCACAGGTTGTTGAGCAGACGCCGGGACTCCAACCTTGTTTCCCAACTCCAAAATCGGCAGCTCTGGCCGTTACTCCACATCTCCATTCTCCTTTATTTTACCATCAGAAACATATTGTGCTGCACTGCAATGCTGGATGAACTAGAGCAACATGATTAACATCACCTGCAATGGTGTCTGCTTGAAACATTGAGCCGCGGTGGCATGCCTATCATGACTTCAATACCAGCAGACATAATATGAAGGTTATTGGGGAAAACTGTGTTGTAGTTAAAAATACCATGTAAAATATTTAACCTTAAGTAATACTGCCATCTGATGTCCTATGCGCCCATGGTACTACTATGCAAAGAATTATACCCTTCAGAGAGGTGTGCCATGGAACAAGGTCCCTCGTACTACTGGGCTGAGAACTTTAACCCCATGCGTGCTGCGCACATTTTCGCGTTGTGCGGGCGATTTAAATAGTGGGCGGGATTCGGACGGCCCCTGGCCGTCCTCCACATACGCCCACCGTGGTGCATGATGGCCGAGGCCTTCCGAATCATGCAAGGGGTTAAAGCAGAGTAATGGGGAAAAGGATATGGCCTTCTTGAATATTGTGCAATACAACAAAGACTTTATCATAGTTATATGCTTAGTGTTTTTGACAACAAATATGCTAATAGCAACAGGGATTGGTGACACAATATCGTGGTAAATAATAACGTAGACAAAAATCTTGCGTCACAACATTATTCACCACAATATCTTGTTCCTATACTTATAATGGTAAGTACAAAAATATTGAGAAAAAAAATATCGCTGACGCTAATATCGTTCAAAAACAAAGAAAAATAGCTATTATTTTATATATATGGAGAGAGTTTAAAGTAGTAAATCTTAAATATTATAATATATAACATGAATATAATCTAAATAAAATAAATCCCACTACTGTTTATTACTATATATACATATATAAACACACACACACATATATATATATATATATATATATATATATATATATATATATATATATATATATATATATAGTATAACACAAATACTAACATATACTTAACAGATTAATTTTATTTTTTAAATATTTTATATGCACTACCATAAAAAGCATATACAGTGATATATACATATATATACAAAGTAGATACTCCAATAAAAAAAACATAAAGACCAAACAATTCAATTACAAAATATATTACATCATTTAATCAATAAATAAAATATTTAAAAAATGAAAACCCTAAAAAACACATTTACTAAAAATACCATAAGCATCACAAAATATAAATAAATGCAAATACAAAATATAAAACAAACAATACCATAAATTATTTTAACCAACATTAGGAAAAGTATTGCAGTCTGGGAATATTAGATATACAATTCGCACTCCAGTTTACACAACAGTAAGTAAAGTGTTGGACTTCGGAGGGGTTAAATTTACTATTCCTACTCCAGTCAGAACAACAGTAGGGAAAATGTTTGGCTTTGGAGGGGTTAGATTTACTATTCCTACTCCAATCTAAGAAATATTAGGGAAAGTACTTCACTTCAAACCCATTTCATATATGAATAACCCTATTAGTGTAGAAAAAATGGTGAACTCTTAATATAAACATTATTAATTACCATAAAAAACACATGTACTAAAAAAACCAATTAAATATATTAATAAAACACATTAAAATAAATAAAAATAATATTTTCTGCAACTATATTACTGAAAAAGATATTATAAACAACCATATTCTTAAAAACGATATTACACAAAAAAGAGTTATTGTTGATAATTGTATTTTTTCATCACAACATATTTTTCAGATATTACTGTCTTTCAACATTTTCAACTCAATATTTTGTCTAAATACGAGCCACAAGCCATCTTTGTTACCCAAAATAATTTGGATATACTGAATACTGGCATATTTTGCAAGGGTATTAAAAAAATAGGTGTAAACAAATACAGAGGTTAACCAAACAGAGAGCTGTGCTCTAAAAACACATTTGAAGTTGTATTCCGGATAACACTATGAGTAAATAAGATCTGTCCATCCTAACATAAAGATATTTTTGGACGTCTGCTTCAGACACAATGCAGACTCAGGGATCTGTTCTTCTAACACCTCGACTCATTCAATATTTTGCCATTTCGAAAGTGAATTGACATTAACAGGGGCATCCTAACCAAACATGACTATAAACTAGAACAACAGTGGAGGAATTAAAACGACTGAGAATTTAGAAAAAATCCCGCAGGAGAGCCTACTACAAGGCAGTACAAAATGCTTAAGAAAAATCGCTAGGCGTTACAAATCAACCAAGTCCCAACCAAATAGAGGAGTTATTTAAAATCTACACAGTAACAATAGCTATGTCTTAAGCTACACCACGATCACCACTGAAAATTCTGCCAAAACAAGCTTACTTTAGTTGAAGACAAAGTCCACAAGATTTGTGATAATGAACTCATGAAATCGAAGCTATCTCCATTCGCCCAACTGATCCAACATTCATCAGTACTGTCCTCTTGACTTTTACGAAAATGAATCTGAATCCAGTGTTCTAAAAAGCCAACAAAATCTAAAGTGGATAATCTACCAGTCAAACCATGCCTCCGGATTGTTCCCCTATATCTAGCCGACACAACAGAATGACTCTGCCTGACTTGGACTAATCCCGGTTTTCAAATTGATCTCAATTCTATGTCAGGACAGGAGGCTCCGATTATGCTTTCTCATTTCTTTAATGAAATGCTCAGCAGCCAATAAATATAAACAAAAAACTACATTTCCCATGAACACCAGGGAACAACCATAGAGTGTAGTGTATAAAAGGTCCCAACATCAGTCTGTCTTCCTCTTTCTTTGCTGCTCCGCAGCCAGTTAAGTGCATTTTATCTATTCTAAGCATATTGTTACTTGGTTGACTTTATTGCTTCTCTTACCTGTTGTGCTTTAAGCATTTGGGGTTCACGTGTTTGGGGCTTCGACTCCGTTCTGACTACGTGTTTTGTCTCTTTCCATTTGGAGCGTGTGGTTCACCTCCGTTTGTCCAGAGCGCTGTCTCGCGCTCGTGTGCTTTGGTGGAGCGGGAGCAGGGGTTTCCGTTTTCCTTAGGGGAGCGCGAGCGCTCTCGAGACGGTGTTTAGTGACAGGCGACAGTCGCGCATGCGCACTGTCCTATTTCCGGTTGCGGAGTTTCTCCTCAGAACTGGTTGAGTGACGACGTTCTTGGCGTCCTGCCCACGGCCTGTCTCCAGACTTTAACCCCGCCAGACACCGAGGTCTCTTGAAGGCTTGGGTTGCAACATTGTGGCATAGGCTCTGCCTAGAGTGTCTTTGTACTGTGCAGGCTTTGGCTCCCTCCACACTTGAAGTTTTTCTTAGAAGTCGGACCCTGTCCAACTTCGTGCAAAGCCTGCTTTGGGGTCTACACTCCCCCTGACTGGTGTTTGACACCCCGGAATTTGAGTCGTCTTGTGGGCATTTATTTTTTCTACTTGGTAGAATGGCGGAATATTATGACGCTGATGACGACTACTGTTATGATGTCGAGGAGGAAGACTCCTTGGAGCAGAATTTGGTGGAGCAGTTGGACAGGGGGGTCCAACAGTCTGTTAACAAAGCACTGGTGCGTGCAATCAATCCCCTCAAGCGTCACCTGAATCTTTATGCTCAACAGCAGGGTTGGCTTCCTGCTGCCAAGAAGTCGGCTAAGTCGCCGGTCAATCCTCACAGAGCGGACTTTCAGCGCCTTGCGCAGAGTTTGGCGACGGCTCCTTCCACTTCTCCTGCTTTGCATGAGTCGGAGTCTGATAATGCCCACTCTTCCCCGTCCGCTTCTCCCCCTCCACGGAAGAGGGTCTGTAAAGAACATTTTGTGGACGCCCCTGAGCGTCCTCCGGTACTTAATTTCGAACCGGCGGATATAGTCCATCCGAATTCTTCCACCTGGATGCCTTCTCCTGCTGTAGCGGCCTACATTGAGACTCACATTCGTCAACCTTTTGAGGCCTCGGTTCGGGCACGTTTGCGTTCGGAGTGCCCGAGACCGGAATTGGCGGACCATTTAGCCGATACTCCTGAGGTTGACCCCATGATGATTACATACCTCAAGAAGTATGCTAAAGATCCGAAGAAGGGCCTGGATAGGTCTTGGCGGTCCTGTCAAGACAAGACGCTGGACTTGTTGGCTCCGCTCACTAAGATATTGAATCTCGGTTACAGGGCTGAGGAGGCTTCTGCTCTGGTGAACCCGAAGGAATTGATTGAATGGGCCCAACGGGCAATATGTTATCTGGGCAATGCAAATTGTGCGATGTCGGCTGAACGCCGCAGGTCCATCCTCCTCAAGCTGGATCCGAAACTTTCGGAATTGGCCACTTCTGAGTCTGGTCCTGAGGCTCAAGGACTGTTATTCGGCCAGCCGTTCCTGAAGGAACTCACCCGTTTCGTTTCCACTTTCAGCGGAATAGACAAGGCACAGGCCTCTTTAAGACGGGCAATGCGCCCGGTTTTTGCAAAGGCCGGACGAGGCAGGGGACGCTCGTTCGGCCGTGGCTCTGCAAACCAGTCCCAGAAGGGCAATTTCTCTCAGCAGAGAGGTTCCTATGACTCCGGCTACTCCGCCCGAGCCAACTTCTACCCCTCAAGGAAAGGTAAAGGCCAGTACGGAAAGGGCCGTTCTGGTGGCCAGCAAGGACAGTACCACGATGCCTCCTCTACAGGTGAGCCTGATTCATGCATGCGATGTAATGTTGGGGGGTCGCATTCAATTTTTCCTGCACAATTGGCGCATGATCTCAAGCGATGCCTGGGTGCTTCAAACTGTTCAGGGGTTCAGAATAGAGTTTTATCATCCGGTCCATCAGTCCCGTCCCCCTCCTTGTTTGCATTTTCCTCTAAAAGACCAGGTTTGTCTTTCCGAGGAAATAGACACTCTCCTCAAAAAAGGGGCGATTGTTCCAACGACCCGTCATCCCTTGGGGTTTGCCAGTTCAGTCTTTCTGGTCGAGAAGAAAGGGGGAGGATCCCGCCTAGTTCTCAATCTGAAAGACTTCAACGGAGGTGTAGTCTATCGCCATTTCAAGATGGAGGGCATCCATCTTCTGAGGGATCTTTTGAGAGAGGGAGATTGGATGGTCCGTCTGGACCTCAAGGATGCATACCTCTCGATTCCAATTTACAAACCTCATCGCCGTTTTCTCCAGTTTCTCTGGCAGGGAGTTTGGTACGAGTATCAGGTTCTCCCGTTCGGACTGTCATCGGCACCGTGGTGCTTCACGAAACTGTTGAGACCAGTTGTGGAACATCTACGGTCTCGGGGGGTATGTTTGATTATTTATCTGGACGATATCCTCCTTATGGCGGACTGTCCTCTTCAACTTCAACGTCATCTGAATTGGTCCATCGCTCTATTACAGTCTCTAGGTTTTCTGATCAATGTTCAGAAGTCAGTTTTGGTCCCTGCCCAATCTATAGACTTCCGGGGTTTCCAGATCGATTCGGTAGCTTGTCAACTTCTCTTGCCCAG
Organism: Lissotriton vulgaris; assembly: GCF_964263255.1. Taxonomy (NCBI): domain Eukaryota; kingdom Metazoa; phylum Chordata; class Amphibia; order Caudata; family Salamandridae; genus Lissotriton; species Lissotriton vulgaris. The sequence goes on from NC_141688.1 coordinate 30,820,563, forward strand.
ACAAAAGATGCGTTACATCAAGAGAGAGTTGACGTCTGTTATTTCCAGACCGACTGTGTCGTTGAGGTCGTTGGCACGAGTAGTAGGTCTACTGGCATCGTCCATTCAGGCGATATTTCCAGGTCCCCTGCATTACAGGGCAATGCAACGACTGAAAATTCTGCATCTCCGGAAAGGCCTCGGGTATTCCGATCAGATTCCTCTTACGGAGGAAGTCCGTTGGGAAATGCAGTGGTGGTTAGACCACATGGAGGCCTGGAATGGTCGAGCCCTCTTCGGTGTGACCCCGGATCTAGTGATAGAGTCCGACGCCAGTCGGTGGGGTTGGGGAGCCCGCTGCGGCTCGATCTCGACCGGGGGTCGTTGGTCCCCTCAGGAATTGTCTCTGCATATCAACTGTCTGGAACTCCTAGCGGGTTCCTTTGCGATCAAATGTTTCTCACCACGACAACCGAGTTGTTGTGTCCTTCTCCGGATGGACAATGTGTCGGCGGTCCGCTATGTGAACAAACTGGGCGGGACCAGATCCAAAGTGTTGGCGGAGATTGCCAAGGATTTCTGGCACTTCTGTCTGCAGAACAAGATCACTGTTATTGCGGAGTATCTTCCGGGATGCCACAATCAGATAGCGGACTGGCACTCCAGACATCTCCGAGATTACAGCGATTGGAAGCTTCACCCTCGAGTCTTCCGTGCTCTCCATCGGCGTTGGGGTCCTTGTCAGCTGGATCTGTTTGCATCTCGCCTCAATGCACAGCTTCCGCATTTTTACAGTTGGAGGCCGGACCCTCAGGCTCTGGCCACGGATGCTTTTCTCCAGCAGTGGCCATCGACCCTTTGCTATGCCTTTCCTCCTTTCCTAATGATTCCCAGGGTGCTGGCTTACTCCAAACGGTTTCAGACGGATCTGATTCTGATAGCCCCTCTCTGGAAGGCTCAAGCGTGGTTTCCGGTGCTTCTGGAAATGTGTTCGGCTCCGCCGTTTCTCCTTCCCCCATTATGGAATCTCCTATTGGATCCTCTCGGAGATCCACATCCCCTGATCCTCTCAGGCTCCCTGCAACTACTCGCGTGGAGGATCTCGGGGATCGTTGGTCGATCCCGGGCCTTTCAAGCGACGCTTCCAAATTCCTTAGTGAGGCATGGGCTCCCAATACTCACAAGCGATATAAAGGGTCTTGGAAGCGATGGTGCGATTGGTGTGCTCAACAACAGGTTGATCCCATTTCAGCGGATGTCAGTATGATTGTTAACTTCTTGGCCTCTTTAGCCACCGCTGGTTTGGCTTATTCGACTATCGGTGGTTTCCGATCGGCTATTTCAGCGGGTCATGCCCACATCGATGGGAAACCTGCGGGTGAACATCCTTTTGTGTCCAGATTACTTAAAGGGGTTCGTTTTGCAAAACCTCCCACTGCGAAGTATGTTACCTTATGGGATGTTTCAGTTGTTCTCAGATTCCTAGAAGCCTGGCCTGCGAATTCTTTGTTGTCTCGCAAGCAATTATCTGCGAAGTTAACAATGTTACTTTGTTTGGTTTCTTGTAAACGCGTGTCAGATGTACACGCTTTGGATCTTGCGGGTCGCAGTTTTACTCCTGAAGGGGTTTCTTTTCGTCTTTCCAGGCGTACAAAATCTAATACGCCTTCTATTACTTATCCTTCCTTTCCCTCTCATCCCAACCTTTCTGTGGTGCAATGCCTAAAGGATTACGAGGTGAGTACCGCTTCTTTTCGCTCAGACATGCAGGGTCAACTGCTGATTGCTTTACAAAAGCCTTTTCGCCCCGTCTCTCCAGCTACTTTAGCGCGCTGGGTGCGGTGGCTTATGTCTGAAGCAGGTATTGATGTTTCGGTGTTTGGCGCACATTCTGCACGTGGAGCGATGGCGTCCAAAGCCTATTCCATGGGTGTTACTTTGTTTGATATAATGAAAGCTGCAGATTGGTCATCTGCTTCTGTATTTAAAACATTTTATTTTAAACCGATTGATTGTGTTGCTTCTGTGGTGGTGGATCAGCTTTAAAAAAGCATAATCGGAGCCTCCTGTCCTGACATAGAATTCAAAATTTGCAAATATTCGTGACAAGAATTTTCAATTCTATTAAGGACTAGGAGGCGAGGATTATCCCACCCGTGTTTCATATTTATATGCTAATGTATTATGACCGTATACATGCACTTGCAAATATTTCACACCTTGTTCTCCCTCCCTGAGTTGCTATAGACAATATTGTTACTTTGGATATTATGGCTCTATATCTTTTTCCAGGTTCAGACCAGAAGTGATGGCGTTTGTCCCTTGGCGGAATCTATTTCTCCTCCTGGTTTCTGGACCCGTGGTTCTTCAGTTGCCTACTTCAGGATCCTCTGGATGACGGCGGCTTGTTTGGAATTGTTGTTCCTGTTGTATCTAGGATTTTACTTTGACTTGAACTTTTTTCCACAAAGAAAGAGGAAGACAGACTGATGCTGGGACCTTTTATACACTACACTCTATGGTTGTTCCCTGGTGTTCATGGGAAATGTAGTTTTTTGTTTATATTTATTGGCTGCTGAGCATTTCATTAAAGAAATTAGAAAGCATAATCCTCGCCTCCTAGTCCTTAATAGAATTGAAAATTCTTGTCACGAATGTTTGCAAATTTTGAAGTGACGTTCCGACTCGTTCCCCCACCAACTTTTATATCGCGGCAGAGTTCCCGCTGGCCAGCCACGATCTCGATTCATTGTCAAGTTTCCTCCGGACCCCTGTTCACCCGCAACTACCATTTTTTTCCAAATTCATTTCGCAATCAGAGCTCCTATGGATCTGTGACCTCTCATCCCTTCAGATTCTACTTACTCACTCCCGTCCTGATGATGATCTTTAATAAATAAGATCAAAACGCCATTGACCCTACAACCAAAACTCCCCCATTATATTTGATTCATCTGAAGTTTTGATTATAGTTGTCAATGCGATGTAAAAAAAATGTTTATTGTCACTAAGCACCTTCACTTCACACACTTTCAACTTTTTATGTGAGCACCAGAACTATTTTCTTTAAGAACTAAATGATACTCCATTTATGATGTGAAATAATGTGATGTCCTTTAAAAACCATGTGTCCCAGCATACATTGCTTATCGAGTACCGCTTGTACTCCCTGTGAAAGTGTTCCTTTGATTAAAAATGCAATCAGTAATTAGTAGCCCTGGCAACCCGAGGACCTGTGAGGCCTCCCTTAGACCATTGTTCCTAGCAACCAAACCATGCCTGGCATCTAATTTATATATTGCCTGCCGACAATACTGATATCATACTCTTCTCTTTACAAAAGAGCATAATCTCCAAGTCACTAACACAAGTTAATATTACTCATCTGCCAACGAAACCTACAGCTAACACTGAAGACGTTGCTAATTACATCACATTTCAAACTATCCTTTACTGGCAAAATTATGGCATGTTAGGTTACAAATGAACTACTAGACTTTCTGGAGAAGAACCACATACTCTGTGACAAACAATCAGTGTTCAGATCAGAAACCGCTATAATCAATATTCATGAATATCTATTTTGGTATCCTGGGAACCCTTATCATAGGATCTTAAGACAACAAACACCTGGAAAATTGGGCTACAGCTGGAGAAATAGCTCTTCTATGGGGTATGTTGTAAGGTCTCTTTAACCAAAGCCAACAAAGAAATAAGGGTAAATATACTACTTCAACATAAATTGTCAAGGGTTTGTACCCACATGGATAACTTTTGTTAACTCTTTAAAGTGTACACAAGATCACCTACTCAGCTTATTTGCCTCTACAGCATTCTATTGCAAGTTTATGGAGATTACATTGAACTCAATACCTAAATTGGCAAGCGCTCAAACTAAACAGCATGTTATGTTAGAAATACTCACACACTACAAAGGGTTCAGTGAGTTTATTATACTTGAGGAGTGTACAGCTGCAGCTCCATCTCAGTCTCCGTCCAACTCACAACAGCCCCAGGAAGAAGTCCCAAGTCATGCTCTAGATTCCACTCCCGATTACAACATGACATGAGCCCACAACACATCCCCTCTTCATACATATAGTACTGCAACAAACTCCTGAGGCGGAAGCCGGGAGTCTCTCTGCTCTTTTTAAACTTGATTGTCACTTGTAATAAATTGTTTTTAAACAAACTTATTTTCTACCAGCAGTCCGGTTTCTACAGCGGATTTAGCGCTGTTTGTCACCGAAGCCAGACTTCCTCGCTAGCATTCCACCCAGGCCACGCCCCCTTTTCGGAGGCCATGCCCGTCCCCCCCGGCCCCACCCCTTCTATCCATAAATTATGTGCCACTCTCGGACGCACAGTGGGCGCGACGATTGCGCACCGAAGGCGCGCTTAAGGCAAGCCCGTCTGCGCCCGTCCGCGTCCGAACGGGGCCAGGGGCCAGCCACTCTGCCCACTCCACACAATATCCCTCTGCGCAGCTACTTAACCTTCAAGGTTCGTGGCCTCTCGATGATATTGAGAGAGCATGAATTAATAGACTGGGATTGACCCCTCCACTCGCTTCCCCCCAGCCCCCCTCCCTATCTTCTTCACCTACCACCTGCTCCTTCTCTGTTTCGTCAGCCCGCCCTTCCATCACCACTTTATCTGCTTTTTACCTTAACACCAGGTCAGCAGTCAAGCACTATCATGAACTCTTCACCTTATTGGACCTGCACAAACCCGACCTCCTTTTTCTTACGGAGACGTGGTTCTGCGACAGTTCCCTTCCCCCCTTATTAGCCATGCTTCCTGCATCATATTATGCTCTTCGTGCCGATCGTCCCCCCGGAAAACCGGGTGGTGGCGTCGCCCTGATTGTCCGCAGAGAAATCGTTTTTCAACCTCTAGCTTTCCCTCCTATTGGCTCATCAGACTTTTTAGTTGCCCGTTCACTTTCTTTCAGTACTCCGCTCACTTGTGTGCTGATGTACCGCCCTCCCTCTTCTCCTCAACTCTTCCTGCCGAGCTTCCAAGACTTAGTGGCCACTCTAGTTGTAAATAACTCAGCCATTTTGGTATTAGGAGACTTCAGATCCGGCCCAATGTTCAACATCGAAAGAATTCTCGGAGTCTCTCCGTTTTCTTAATTTTGCCCCAGCCGTGTACTCCCCAACCCACTGTCAGGGCCACATCCTAGATCAGATTTGGTCCCTCAACTGCCCGGTTTCATCTTTGACTATTTCCCCTTGCACCTGGTCTGATCATTTTCTCATCTCCTTTTTGTTACCCCTTAGTTCAGCCCGTAAGCCCTCCCTCCCTAAAACATCTGGGCGCGCTCCTGGAACCACGTAGATGTGACCTCCCTGTCTGCCATACTTTCCGCCTCCTGCCCGGATCTCCACGGGTTGTCATCTCTTGAACAAGCTGATTCCATCAATTCATGGCTTTGTTCAGGCTGCGACTTAGTCGCTCCCTTAAGGCGGGTATCATCCAGACGAACCAACAACGCAAATCGCTGGTTCAATCAGGAACTTAAAGCTCAAAAACTCAACGTCCGCCGGGCAGAACGCTCTTGGAGGCGGGGCTACTGTCCAATACTTAGAAACCAGTACATCACTCTCTTAGCCCAGTACAAAAAATCTATCTTGGTGACCAAGAACGCCTACTTTTCCTCCAAAATTCTAGCCGCCGAAAAAATCAGTCCAGAGAAATTTTCACTATTGTGCATGATCTTGCATACTCTGATAGGGCCTCCCTCAAACCCTCTCCCTCCCAGCATCTTTGTGACTCCCTTAATTCTTTTTTCCTTGATAAAATTTCCGCCATTAAAGCACATATCCCCCCTCCTTCCCCTTCCTTTGTCAACCCCCAATGTCCCCCCAACACAGCATGTATCGACTTCATCCCCCTCCTTACAGAAGAATCCTTTCTTTCTCTTCTACCACTGGTCAAGTTCGGTTCCCCTCTAGACCCTTGCCCCGCATATATTCTGAAACAGATTTTCTCTGCTTGTGTCTTGCCCCCCCTCTCTCTTCTCAATAGCTCACTATTACAGGGCATCGTCATCCCACCTCTTAAATCGGCCGTCATCCTACCCATCTTAAAAAAAACCGGAGCGGACCCCTCAGTACTCATTAACTATCGTACCATCTCACTCCTGCCCTTTTTGGCGAAGGTTCTGGAGCGCCATGTAACCAGAACGCTCAGCACCTTCGTGGAGGAGAATAGGGTATTACCCCCCCGGCAGGCTGGGTTCCGTCCCTCACACTCCACGGAGTCCGTTGTATTATCGGTCCTTGACAACCTCAGAGAGGGTATGGACACTAACCATCTCCAGGCCCTGGTCCTCCTCGATCTCTCCGCCACTTTTGACACGATTGATCATTCCATCTTATTGTCCCGTGTCAGAGCGGCGGGAATCGGAGGATCGGCCTTGGTCTGGCTGTCCTCCTTTCTGAGTGACCGCACCCAAGCAGTGCGCTTGGGTGATTTTTCAGCGGACTTCCAGCCGGTTAAATGTGGGGTCCGCCAGGGTCTCATCCCTTTCCCCGTTGTTATTTAATTTGTATATTGCTCCTCTTATTTTTGCCCTCCAACAGCTGGAGGTCTCCGTCTACAAATACGAGGATGACCTCCAGATTATTTTTTCCCTATCCTCTTCCCCAGAGTCCATTTCTAACTTTCAGTCTGTCATGACTTTTATCCGGGACTGGATGAATCACAACCACCTGAAGCTCAACCCTGACAAAACAGAGTTGGTGCTGACAGGTGGTTGCTCCAGTCCCTGGTCTTCTGCTTTTTGGCCCTCCACGTTGGGTTCCCACCCAACTCCACCCCCCTCTGTAAAAACTCTCGGGTTCAAACTGGATCACCAACTTTCACTTCACTCCCAAGTCAGCACTGTGGTGTCCTCGTCTTTCCATTCCCTTCGCACTATTCGCAAAGTTTCTCGCTTTTTCTCCTTCCCTGCCCTCAAACTTATAGTCCTGGCAATGGTGATCTCCCGCCTGGATTACGGCAATGCCCTCTATTGTGGTATGCCCGCGTACAACCTGCGACGCCTCCAGCTGGTCCAGAACCAGGCGGCCCGCCTGGTTTTCAATTTGTCTAAGTCACACCACGTCACTCCCCTCCTTAAGACCTTACACTGGCTCCCCATCCGTGAACGAGCCCAGTTTAAACTAGGATGCATCATCTTCAACGCCCAGTCTGGCTCAGCCCCTGCCTTTATCATTTCTGAAATTCATTCTTATGTTCCTCCTAGGGAGCTGCGTTCTTCCACCCAACAATTGCTCGTAGTCCCTCGTTTCAAACGTAAAAAGTGGGGAGGCTCCAAATTTTCCACACTCGCCCCTGCTTTCTGGAACTCCCTTCCGGTTCATTTGAGATCCTGTCCCCAGTATACACTCTTCCGCAAGGCACTGAAAACTTTTCTTTTCACACAAGCCTTCTCCCCTTAAACCCCTTCCGTGCTCCTGTTTCCTGTTCCTCAGGGGTTCAGTACTGTACAGCGCCATGAAACCGCTAGGTGTACGTGCGCTTAAGAAATATTTTAAACTCAAACTCAAACACACAAAAGCTGGTCAACAGTATATAATATAAACAATGAAGGAATAATAAATGAAGAACTTGAATCAAAATAATTAAAAAACATTACACTATACACAAAAATTATTATATACAAATGTAGGTTGGAAAAACATAAAAAGAAATAACATTGGAGGAATAATTTTTGAAAAGCAAGAAACACATATACTGGTGTACTAACTATACACATACGTTATCAAGAACCCTATTTTTATGAACAGTGTAATCTTTTAACCAACCTGGTGGTCTTCTGCTCCTCTTAGAACAGTCACTACCCATAGAACCACAACCATAAGAACAACCAACATCACACTTAGGTACACCGCCATCAGAGCCATCATTCCTGGCACAATGCGTAGAAATTTACCCACACGCATTAGAAACATTTATCTTCACACAAAATTATCTGTTGAATCCATCCCTGCTGCACAACGTCATCAGGCAACCATCCAAAATCAACCTCTACAGACCTCTTACCATATTTCATCTACACATCATTTCGCCCAACAACTACCCTGTTCAGATTTCACACTTTACCATGCCTCAACTTAACTGCATTATGCAAAACTTCCACAACTTCTTCAGGATCATAAAACTAACGTGCCATCCTGCAAACCCTGCCGGGTTTCTTAACACAACTCAGTCGCCTACTTAAATCTTGGTGGGTTTAACCCCATGTTTAGCATCATAATAAACTTTACTCTTGTCACGACTTTCTACCATATTATCATGTACATCTTCCAATGGCAAATGTTCCACCACAGTATGGAATAGCCAGCCAAAGTTGTACTTTGATCTTGGTTCCCTCCCTTTCATGATCCTAAACGGAGCTACACCTGTATCCTTGTTACATGTACACAATAGGCCCAAACAGTTTTTCAATCTGAGTGATTGAATCTTCATTGCTACGCTTGGCCAACTCAATAGTCCATTTTATAACATAGTTAAACCGTTCACCAAAATAATGAACAAACTCCCTCTTACCCTGATTTCTTCCAATACCAACTAGCATATAGCATAGAAGCAGGTCTTTGACTCATAATTTCTCCACACATGGATTTACATTTCATATATACTTTATTTTGTTATTCACATTATTAAAAACAATTGAATCAGGATCATGATTTTCATTATACAATATTTTACATTATTTTTCATTTCCAACTTATTAACAAATTTGAATAGTACATTTGGGAGCGCCATGCCATACGATCCTCATTCCAGAATTTTTGTGGGATGAACGGACATCGTCAGGAAATATCAAAGCCAGTACCCTCAACTTTCAATCGCAGGTCCTAAGACACCTTAAAAAATCAGGCCACGAGTTTGTCCTAATATGAAAAAAAATATGGAAAAAAGAATGTATTCCATACTGTAAGCCTTCGCATCAGAGTGACTAGAGGCTCCGTTGTAGAGGCGTGAAATCGGAGGTCCCTCCTCTTTTATACAAAAAACTTCTACGATGGGAAAACTCCAATCCGGTAAAAAAGCTTACATCAGGAAATTCGAACCTGTTTTAACCAACTCATACTCTACGAAACAATTACCAATCCAATGGCCAATATCACTCCAGCTGGAGTGTGTCTCTATAACACCAGAGCCAAAAGATTATTTTTCATTTACATTATTTTTTATTTCCACCGTATTAACAAAGTTTAATAGTACATTTGGGAGCGCCATGCCATACGATCCGCATTCCAGAATTTTTGCAGGGTGAATGGACATCATCAGGAAATAAAGCCCATACCCTCAACTTTCAATCGCGGGTCCTAAGACACCTTAAAAAATCAGGCCACAAGTTTGTCCTAATATGAAGAAATATATGGAAAAAATAATGTATTCAATACTGTAAGCCTTCGCATCAGAGTGACTAGAGGCTCCGTTGTAGAGGGGTGAAATCGGAGGTCCCTCCTCTTTTATACAGAAAACGTCTACATTGGTAAAATTCAAATCCGGTAAAAACACTTACATCAGGAAATTCGAATCGGTTTTAACCAGCTCATACTCTAGGAAACATTTACCGATCCAATGGCCAACATTACTCCGGCTGGAGTGTGTCTCTATAAGACCAGAGACAAAAGATTCCCCACTGTCCACCCATATGAAAATTAGAGAACCAATAGGTCCTGATGAAGATGGAGACAATGTGTCACGTCCATTGAAACGGACGTCGTCCTTATAGTATGATGCCCCAGTTACCAGCACAGCATTTGAGGGTTAAAGTTCTCACCCCAAGTATTTACCATCTGTGCATGCGGTGTTGTACTGCGGGGTATGAATGTGTGTAGTATGTGTTAGTGAAATGAGTGAGAAGAAGTCATTTTGGGGAAATTGTTTGTTGTTTGTAAAATTGGTTTAGATCTTTTGTATAGATTACGCAAGGATTATGATTACTATAAAAAATGTACTATTACAATTTGTTAATATGTTGGAAATGAAAAATAATGTAAAAGAAATTGTATAATGGAAACCATGATCCTGATTCAATTGTTTCTAATAATGTGAATAACATAATAAAGTATATATGAAATGTAAATCCATGTGTGGAGAAATTATGAGTCAAAGACCCGCTTCTACATTATATGCTAGTTGGTATTGAAGGAATTCAGGTCATGTGGGAGTTTGTTCATTATTTATGGTTTATTTCCCCCTTACTCACAGACCTACAAATATGTTTTTTTCTCTAGGGTGGTGCCTTTTTCAATGAAACCTTTCCACCATGCCATTTCTACTAGAATTGTATTGAGACATAGTGACGTAGCTCTATGGTTCATTCCTAGTTTTTCGAAATAGTCTTTTTCTTTATTAGACATGAATTGAATACCATTGTTTCTCAAAATAGATGCAGTAATAAAGTATTTTATACACAAAATCTTGCATACGTAGGAAAATTCTTGCAAGTGTAAAAGATGCGTTAATAGAGCCCTACATTTAGCTCTAAAGTTTGATCAATAGTTTACGATCACAATGAATTGTGCATGGTTTACCCCAAATAAAGTATCTAAAATGTTCCAAAACTCACGCACAAGATAAGGCCTCTTTCTCAATTATTGGGTACTTCTCCTCACTTGGAGATAATGACCTAAAAGCATAACAATCATATGCTCCTCTTCTTTATTATCCATCTGAGTTAAAACTGCTCCCAGACCTTTATTGCTCGCATCAGGAGTAATTATACTGTCAGCACTAGGATCCAAACGCATTGTAGAAGCAACATTAGCAAGTGCAGTTTTAATGATAGAGAAATAGTTCAAACATTTAGCCAACCAATCAAACGCATTCTTATTTTTGCTAAACTATCTGATATTGAATGTTTTTTCCCCTCAAAATTTTGAATCAACTTGCCACAAAATTGAGTCATGCCCAAAAAAGACCGAACATCATTCTTGTTTGTAGCCATAGTCACATTCATTTAGGAAACTCAAACTCCACTGTAAGTCCTTTCTCCTCTAGAATTGTTAAAACCTTCATTATTCTGGAATCACGTTGAGTTTTGTCTGCTCAAGATTGAAATGTCAGCAAGAAAATTTTTTACACCAGTCTTTTTGCTCAACATAAAATGCTGTAAAACAGTTGTGGCTGATGCCAGTCATAGCAGCATGTGTTTGAAATGGAAGCAACCGAATGGAGTAATAAAGGATGTCTGTTTTACTGATTCAGGTGGTATGCCAAAGAAAGGTAAATCGTTGAAAACTACCTTGCAGAGGAGGAGCTACGCGGGCATCCAAGATGGTCGCGTGAGCAGAGAGCTCCTGAGACCCGCGCCGCCCTTCTTGATCTATCCTGCAGATATCCTGGTCACTTCGACGGGCTTTTGGAGTGCTACTCTCACTGATGCTGTCGATCCTTTTTTGGTCGAAATCGGACCTCGGGGACCATTTTTACATCGTCTCCAACTTCCTGGCCTAACCCCCGACGCGACCGGGGTCTCAACTGCCTAGTATGGCCGAGCTGTAATGCAACAACAACGGCTGCCTGGCATCTGGCCCACCGGTGGTGTGCCACTTTCACTTTCGGTTTCCTGCCCTCTCGTCTCTGACTCCTTGGGACCTCCTACTCTGTCTTGGCCTGCTGCTCTCATAGTGAACGCTTTCTTTCTTTGTGCTGGCAAGGAGGCCCGTGGCATCCTCTTGTGAAACTGGACTTTTGAGGTTTGGGACTTGTCACTGTCCCGCTACACCTGGGTGTCCCCAGCCGGCGCTGACTGCAACATGGCGACGAAACCTGAGGCGGAGAAACGAAGGAAGAACATTACTCGCGGGGGGTCGATCCAGTCCAATATGATCGAGCGCTATACCCAACCGAGAGGTTCCCCCGGTGCTACCAGTAGTGGCTTGGAGGACCCGAAGACCGACATGTCGTCTTCCTCAGAAGTGTCACTTCAGGACCTGTTGGCCGCCATTTCTGGACTCAAGGCCGATATGAGTCAACAATACGAGGCCATCGTGTCCAAGATAGACACGGTGGCGGTGGATGTTACTCTTATTCGAGCCGACTTGGCCAAGACGAACGAGAGGGTCAAGGCATTGGACTTAAAGGCATCGAGTTTGGTGACAGACATGGCGGAGGCGCAATCCGAGATAGGGACTCTGCGTTCCTCACACGACCTTTTGCTCAAAAGCATGGAAGACTACGATAATAGGGCCAGGCGGAACAACATACGCTTGGTCGGAGTGCCGGAAGACAATGGTGCCGCCTCGATCGATTTATTGGTCGAGGAACTCATTGCCGCTAAACTTGCTCCCGCAGGTCTCAGCAAGTTTTTTGCGGTTGAGCGTGCCTATCGCTTCCCAGGTGGTCAGGTGAAGCCAGGAGGCCCTCCGAGGCCTATCATCGCTAGACTGTTTCACTATCGGGACAGAGACGCTATCCTGCAGGCCGCTCGTAAACACGGCCCGTTGAAGTACGATAATAACTCTGTCTCTATCTATCCTGATTTCACTCCCCAAGTGCAACGACAACGTTCTGGGTTCCTTGGAGTGAAGCGTCGTCTGAGGGATCTGGGACTGAAGTACGCTATGCTGTTTCCAGCTCGCTTGCGGATTGAGTTCAGAGAACAAGCTTATTTCTTCGATCAGCCGGATCGTGCTAGTGACTGGTTGGACTCGTTGCCGAAAGATGACACCGAGAGTGGAGGCCCTGGCGGTGCGGAAGGTGGTGCGACGGCCCAGGTTTAACGTGGGCCCCCAGTGGTCCGACTTGAGACTATGAACTTTACAGAGTACTCTTTACTGTATGCTTTATGATTATGCCCGTGGTGGTGCGGGTACGGGTGATTTCTCCCTTCCTCCCCGGGGGGTTCTTTGTGGAGATCAGATGGGGCGACAGGCACACTGCAGTTTGGGGTGGCTTTCTAGTCAGCAGGGGTGCAGGGTGGGGGGCGTTGTAACGGGCTCTTGGTTGGGGGTGGTTTCTGGGGACTTGGTTGTGTTTTATGTTTTCTGTTATTTATCTTTTTTCATGGTATGTCACTGATTGCAAGTATTCTGGATCTGTGGTTGTGGGAGGGGGCTGGGTTGGGTCGCTTTTCCTGGGATGGGGGGGGGGTGAGATGCAGGTTCTTTCTTGGAACGTCAACGGTTTGGGTGACAGGATTAAACGCGGCATTGTGTTACAATTCATAAGGCGCCATGCCCCTGATGTCGTGTTCCTTCATGAAACCCACTTGATCGGTAATGCCTGTAAAGCTCTTGACCGTCGGGGCTATCGATTGGCCGCTCACGCTGGTTTCACCTCCGGGTCCCGGGGAGTGGGTATAATGGTGAAATCCTCCCTGGCCCTTGAGATTGATGATGTTATCCTAGATGATCGGGACGGTATGCTGCTGTCTCCGGGAGATGGGAGGGTAAGCCAATTGTATTAGTGGTTGTGTATATTCCCCCAGGGCTGCAGGCCACCACGTACGCTGATCTTGGCAAGACTCTTCTTTGTCTCCCTGATGGTCTGCTGATCATGGGCGGAGACTTTAACTCTGTTATGTCTGGCGAATGTGATCGGCTGCCCCCTAGAGTGTTGCCACAGTCCCAGATGTGGCTCAATGATATGACTGAGACTTTTGGTCTGGTGGATGTTTGGCCTTCGCTGCACCCCACCCTGACGCAGTATACTTTCCACTCTGGTGCGCATGGCAGCCTCTCTCGGATAGACTACTTCTTTATGCTGGCTTCTACCCTATCCTTGGTACGGGAGGTTCGTCATCTCCCCCGGGGTATCTCGGACCATTCCCCCTTGATGATTAGGATTTCTGTGGGTGGTCTTTTTGGTAACAGAGTTCCTCCTGTTCCCCCCTGGCACTTCCGGAACCCCCGGCTCTGCTCGGATATGGTGAAGGCTATTGACTGTTACTTTGATGAAAATGTGGGTTCGGTGACCTCCCCTACGGTTCTCTGGGAGGCCTTTAAAACTGTAATTCGGGGATCCGCACTGTCTCTCATTGCTGCTGAGCGGAGGGCTAAGAGGGAGGCCGTTCTGGCCCTCGAGACTGAAATTACAGCGCTTGAAAGTGAGCTGGGTGGGGATGACACGCCTGCGCTGTTGCACACTTTGGAACTGAAACAGGCGGATTACAAGGCTTGTGTTACCGATGCTGCTAAGTTGATGCGAGCGAATCAATTGGGCCGGCTGTATGATGTGGGTGACAAGGCCAGCAAACTCCTGGCGTGGCTGGATAAGGCTGAAAGAGCGAGTCGTGTTGTGCCCGTTATTGTTCGCGAGTCTGGTGAAAGTGTGTCTGACCCCGGTGAGATTGTTGACTGCTTTGTTGATCATTTCCGGAAGGTTTATACCCCGGTGAGTGATCGTGATGAGGCTGATTCCCGTCTGCTGTTGCGTGATATAGCTCTTCCTTGTGTCTCGGAAGAAGAGGGCCTGGCTCTGGAGGCTCCCTTTACGGTGGATGAGATTGCCCTCGCTATCCGATCTTTGCGCTCCGGCAAGGCGATGGGGCCCAATGGTTTGCCCATCGAACTTTACAAACTTTGTCCGGACAAGATGGCCGCCCATCTGCGCAACATGTTTCTAGACGCGTTCGAGGCAGGAATCCTTCTGCTTGAACAGCGCCTAGCTACTATAGTGGTCATTTATAAGGATGGCAAGCCTTGTGATCGCTGTACCTCCTATCGCCCCATTTCCCTGCTAAATGCGGAACCTAAAATCCTGGCCAAGGTTCTGGCCAATCGGCTGTTGACGGTGATTTGTGACCTGATCCATCCGGATTAATCCGGCTTCATACCGCACAGAAACACGGCCCTTAATCTGCGTCGGCTTCATGGTGTTCTCGCGAGAGCTGCAACTCTCACGGAGCCTGCGGTGGTGGCCTCCCTAGACGCTACGATGGCTTTTGACACCATTGAATGGCCTTATCTTTGGGCGGCCCTCTCCAAGTTTGGCTTTGGCCCTAACTTCATTGCCTGGGTCAGGCTCCTTTATGACCAACCACTGGCTCAGGTCGTGGTAAATGGCAGAAGCTCTGACCCCTTCCCGTTGGGCCGCGGCACCCGTCAGGGATGTCCGCTTTCCCCGCTTCTATTCGCGTTGGCACTTGAACCCCTTGCGGCGTGGCTCCGGTGGGAACCCTCGATTAAAGGGATCCGGTGGACGCCAGATCTAGAGGATCGCGTCTCACTGTATGCCGACGACATCCTTCTTTATTTCACTTCCCCTCAAAAGTCCTTGAACGTACTCTTCGACGTTCTTACATCCTTCGGTAAGAACTCTGGATTGGTCATCAACTGGACCAAATCCTGTGCTTATGTCATAGCCGGGTTCTGCCACCATTGCCTCGCCGGTTTCCAATTTTGGTGGCGGATGACGGTTTCAAATATTTGGGGATTTATGTCTCTACAGTTTCTGCGGTGCGTTATGAGCAAAATTTGTATGCTCCGCTCCGCCGACTTAAACAAGATGTAAGACGATGGCGTGAATTGCCCTTGTCTCCATTGGGCCGAGCGGCGCTTTTTAAAATGATGTCGCTCCCCCGATTTCTCTATGCCTTGCAGAATTTCTTCAACCCTGTCCCCGCTCGCTACTTTCGCGAGATCGAGAGTTTACAGCGGCAATTGATCTGGGATGGTCGTGCCCGTATTGCGCTGTCTAAGCTCACCCTTTCCTGGTACGACGGTGGTATTGCTTTGCCAGATATCAGACGCTATTACTGGGCCTCGCACTTGAGCGCCATTAATCATGCAACATACTCATCAGAACCCGCTCCCGCCTTTGCCTTGGATAAATTTTTACTGCCCGGTGGCAACTTTAATAGGGCTTTGTACTCGAAGTCGCCAATCCGATGTCCTTACGGGTCCTACGAAGTGTGCAGTGCGGGCCTGGAGGGATGCAACTGTGGCTACGGGCTGGAGTGGCAAGCTGACGCGTATGACCCCATTGTATGATTCTGATCGATTGGGCAACCTTTGGAAGACGAAAGGGTTTGACAGGTGGGACATGATTGGGATCAGTAAGGTGGATGATCTTTGGGCCAGGGGCACTGTGAAGTCCTTTGCGGCCCTGAAACTAGAATACCAGCTTGATGACAGGGAGCACTTTCGGTATATGCAGGTTCGGCATGCCTTGTCCTCCGTCTTTCCCCCCGGTACTGATATCCCACAATCCTCCCCCCTGGAGGATCGTGTCCTAGACGGCCATGTCCCCGATAGTACGATTTCCTTAATATATAAGAAGCTCATTAACAACAGGGCTGATCAGCTGGGGAATCTTCGTGCTTCCTGGACAGATGACGGGCTTGATCTAGACGATGAGGACTGGCAGTCTGCTGTTTCCTCCCCTAAGGAGGTGGCTATTCCGGCTCGGCTTCGTTTTGTCCAGCTAAAGATCCTCCACCGTGTGTATGTGACTGGTATGCGATTGGTGCGAATGGGGTTTGTGACGGATGGACGGTGTAGGCGTGGGTGTGGTATGGATGGTACTTTTCTCCATGTTCTGTGGGAATGTCCGATTGTCTCGGCCTTCTGGTCTAGGGTGCACGATGTGATGGGACGTGTCACTGGAGTCCCCCTCCTTCCTGAGGCACGACGTTGCTTGCTTAATGTGTGGGAGCCTACGGATTGTACTGCTGCTCAGACGTTCTGGGTCACTCTGGGCAACATGGTTGCAAAGAGGGATATAGCTCAGCTCTGGGGCTCCGCCAGACCACCGCGGCTCAGCGCCTGGAAGGATAACATGGACTGGTGCATGTTTCGAGAAAAGATGGTGTATGAGGCACGGGGCGTCCCAAGAAATGGTCCAGGGTTTGGGCTCAGTGGAATTCGTACCGTGGTGATATTTGTTCCCCTCCACTTGACTACGAGGTTCCTCTCCCCTCCTCCCCATGATTGACGTTCCGTTTTCTGTTTTTCATATCATATGTGTCCTTTCTTCCTTCATGCTCGCTCCCCCTTGCCAGATGCGTTCCTTTCTATGTTTACTCCTTTTTCCCTCCCCCCCCCCCTCCTATGGCCCTTGCCAGTATGATACCATGTGTTTGTGTGTTGTTGTTTTTCTTCGACAAAATCATAAAATTAAACCTTTAATATCGTTTTGCTACAGTTCCATGCTCCACACTATAATGTACGCTCAGTGATCGTTTTAACAGTGTACTGTCCTTCTTTATTCTTTCAATATATGTCATAGCGGCCGGCCCTGAGGGGTTGTAGGCAGACGCTGTGTAATGTGCATTTCATAAATAAAGGTTTTTTAAAAAAAAAAAAAGAAAACTACCTTGCACCCTTGAGACAAGTGACCATTTAATTTATTTGAGGCAGAGGAAACCTGTAATTCATGATGTTATTGTTTAAATGGCCTAAATCATAATACAATCTGATCTTTCTGTGGCGGGTTCATGCTATGACCAGAGGAGAAATCCAATTTGAAGTCTCAATGAGTCCAATGACATATGAACCTACAAAATGATCAAGCCCCTTTGACACCTTATCTCTAATCATGATGGGAATGTTATGGACTTTGTGCACCGTGGGGAAAGCATCCTCTTTAAGGATTATTTTACATTCAAAACTGTTAAGATTGCCTAAAGTGTTGCTAAACTGGGTTGGACATTGTTTTAATATTCTTTAACCAACAGCTGCCCCCATATCAATAACCAAAAATTGCTCAATCATGCTATTGAGATCTAGAATATAGAACCTCTTTTGATCAAACCACCCCAACAGTGGTATTCTCTTCATTGCCACATATACATTTCCATTGGCCTGAATGTTTTTGAACTTAAATGTAAACCATCTAAAAACTGACATGTCAATTCTCTCAATACAATAACTACTGGATATGTCAGGCTCTATACATTTAGTATCAACTTTCTCTACACAGGATGACTTTCACAGTTCTGTATTAATGATAGTGCATGGCAAACCGGAGTCTTCAAAGATTTCCACTTGCGCTCCACCGATAGTCATCCAAACTTCATACTTGTTCTTACACATAACATCATAAATGTTCAAGGCAAGGTCATGATGAACATTCATCACCAATCTGTTTCCAGTTGCATTGTACTCTGAATCATGCTCCAAATAATTATCACCATCATCTATCCTGTGACCATTCACACCGCTCACATGTGTATATTCCTTTTCCTGCAAATGTTTCCAAAATGTCAAATGATCCCACATCTACTTCATTTCTGTTTAGCTGCAGTCCAACTATATGCTGAATAATCCTTGGTCACACAAAGGCAACACCTAGATTGCGCCCACATTATTC
Source organism: Lissotriton vulgaris (assembly GCF_964263255.1). NCBI lineage: Eukaryota > Metazoa > Chordata > Amphibia > Caudata > Salamandridae > Lissotriton > Lissotriton vulgaris. The sequence goes on from NC_141688.1 coordinate 30,838,827, forward strand.
CCTAGAAATACATTATAGGTGCTATTTGTCACAAGCGATACTTAGCTTACCCTTTGGTATCGTTATTTATCAGGTGCCATAAATAGTACCTAAACTCGTAAACAGGGCCCATGAGGTTTTACTGTGGTAACCTTGGGAGTTAACAACCATGTTTGTACAATCTAAAAGTTTGCAACTTCAAAAATACTACCGTATGTACACAAGCAAACCTTTATATTGCCTGAGGTAGCACTTTAAAAGTTTCGATAATACATCTGTTATCACAAGTTCTTAGTTCCATGATGCCTATCTACCACTTTGGCAAACTTCATTAATGCCAGCATTATACACACGTGCAGCATTCATAATGCTCATTTAGCTCATTTTTTCAAGTTTCGTAATGCATCAGGTATGGCACATGTTGCTATCCATACTATATAATAATATAATAAAGAGAGAGCCCAAACCTTTGAGGCGTGTAATCTCAGGAACCACAGCACCAATCACAACACCCAATACAGCGTTGGGAAGGGCAGTTGCAGCAGAAGGACATAGGCTATGCAGACGCCCACCATATACATTTAAAAGGTAAAAGAACCGTGCCAGCAAAGTAGTCCCTTGTGGGCGAGTCTGCGTTGTGCTGTGGGCGTGTGCTGGGGGCGTGACAAACGCTGGGGGCGTGTGGTGCGTTCCGCCCTTCATGCCATGTCTCATTTCGTGTGCTAATCCCACCCTGCTCCCTTTAAATACCCCTGCACCCCATAATCATAACCCACCCTTACTCCTTAAAATACCCCAACACCCTTAGACACAACCCCATCTTAACCCTATAAATATACCCTGTACCGCAAAATCCAAACCTATCCCTAAACCCTAAAAATACCCCTGTACCCCCAAACCTAGCCCTGAACCCTATAAATACCCCTGTACCTCAAAAACCAAACCTACCCTTGAACCCTAAAAATACCCCTGTACCCCAAAATCCAAACCTAGCCCTGAACCCTAAAAATATCACTGTACCCAAAACCCAAACCTACCCCTGAACCCTAAAATACCCCTGTACCCCAAAACTAGCCCTGAACCCTTAAAATACCCCTGTACCCCAAAACCCAAACCTACCCCCGAACCCTAAAAATACCCCTGTACCCCAAAACCCAAACCTAGCCCTGAACCCTAAAAATAACCCTGTTCCCCAAAACCCAAACCTACCCCTGAACCCTAAAATACCCCTGTACCCCAAAACCCAAACCTAGCCCTGAACCCTAAAAATACCCCTGTACCCCAAACCCCAAACCTAGCCCCGAACCTTTAAAATACCCCTGTACCCCAAAACCCAAACCTACTTCTGAACCCTAAAAATACCCCTATGCCCCAAAACCCTAACCTAGCCCTGAACCCTAAAAATACCCCTGTACCCCAAAACCCATACCTATCCCTAAACCCTAAAACTACCCCTGTACCCCATAACCCAAAACTATATCTGAACCCTTCAAATACCCAAACACCCCAAAACATATACCTCAGTACCCCCAAACATATACCCCTATACCCATACTTAACTTATCCAAACATTTTTAAAAAACATGCTTTTACCATTCATGCATTTACAACGAATTTCGTTGTAAATGTATACGTGATAAAAGCATATAAAATGTAATGCCATGCGTTATAATGCATTGCGGAGTCATGGTACTTTCGTAATGAAAGTATGCGGAGTGATGGTATGCTGAAGGAAAGTTGCGGAATAATGGGTGTTTACCCTCCCCCGGTAAGTACATTGGTGGCACGGCGGCCCACATCTCCAGCAACATACTCATATTTTTTCACCACCCATTTGAAAAATGCACACGTCTCTCTCATTGATGGCCAGCACCGACATACACTTTTAGACCCACCTCCCGCCACAAGTTCTAGAATTGCGAACTTTAAAGCTGGGGAGCTACGTTCAAATCTCGGCATCAGCTCAACATCCTGTGATTCCAGACAAATCGCTTTGTCTTATCGTACCTAACACAAATGAATGTGTTCTTCTGTAATATAAATTGTGCTCATGCGATGTTGTCGAGTTTGCGCTATACAATAGTGCAAGGAAAAATAAAGTAGGGAAACTCGAGTTCACACACTACTGAACGCGCACTCTTAAGTGCAACAGCAGTGCACTGAGAATCGGAGCGTTTCACAGGCCTGTCACATATAAGAAATGCTATCAAAACGAAATCCTACAAAACAATATACTACTGGCCGGCAGCAATTCATACCCGGACAACGTCGGGACGGGCTGCTAGTTATCAATAAAACTACTCATATGCACACCATGCAAATTTCAGAATGCGGCACAAGTAAAAAAAGATGATGTTTTCCTGGCTCTGGCTAGCTTAAGCCTGGGATGGGATCTAGTGAGCCACCATGCAGTGTCTAAAAACAGACGCAAATCACCATTGACTTCTATAGAGAAAGTTAGTTACAATTTATAAGGGCACTTGGGAGTGGACTACGGTAAAACCCCTTCAGTACTGGACACTTTGAGTGTCAAGACCCACAGGAGCACCAAAGTACTTGTGTTACCTCATCCAGGGAAGCTGGGTGCATAGGTGTCTTTTTGTGTTGGGTTTATTCGTCGTTTCCAATGGAGAGCTCCAAAGAAGTGCTGCTGGCGACCAGGTGAAAAGTGTCCGGATGGATCCAAGGGTGGATCGGAGATCTAAAGAACCTGAAAGCAGAGGGGACAGAGTCTGGGTCACTAGCCAGTGACCAGGAAGGCGACAAAGAGATGCCAGCCGATGTCGGGTGATTTCAGGTAATGTAGGTGAAACGTGACTCTTCAGACACTAGGACCAGGAGGCGTCGGCGACACCCAGGAGCTGGATTCGAGCTGTCCCATGTCGGATGTCGAGTAAAGCAGCTTCGGTATCCGGATTGGACACAAAAAGCCTTGGCAACAGCAACCCACGCAGGATGGAAAGATTGGCTTCGGTGCAGACCAGCAATGTCTGGGGGACTCGCCCTTTGGAGGGGAGTCAGGGAACGTCTGGGGCAACCAGGAAAGCCCAAGGAACAAAGGAATTACCTTTGTGGGGACCCACCAGTCAACGGACCATGGAGCGCGAAGGAGCCTCGAGCAGAAATGCCAAAAGCAGGCCCACGGAACACTCGTGGAGTGTAGGCCCACAATCTTCGAAGCAAAAGGTACTCAGGGCTTGGACTACAAGTAGCCCAATGCACAACTTCGGGAAAGCTCGAGAATTCGATGCACTAGCAAATGTGCTGGATGTCCAGGAGTTCCGGTCCCACGTCTCTCGTGATGGCCACAGGTCTCAGCTTTGCTGGGGACTCATGTCAGCCTCGGAGATGTCTGGAAGTCTGTGTTCTGTGTCGCAGATTTTTCGGGATCCGGCGGGAGCTTCAAAAATGCAGACCGGCAAGAGGCTTCTTTGGTGCCTATTTGAACAGGGGAGTCACTCCTTGGCCCCAGGGGAGATTTCTTTCATTTTCCAGTCGAACAGGGGAGTCACTCTTTGACCCCAAGGGAGATTTCTTCCATTTTCCAGTCGAAATGGAATGTCGAAAGTCCAAGATATAAGTTTCATAGTTTCGTCCAGGGTAATCTAAAGTCCTAGGAACTGGGTTCCTATACTTTTACTAAGTTTAGGGGTTGGACTAAATCTAGGGTCACACCTATGGGAAGACCTGGGGAGGGGGTGGTTACACCCCTTCCCCTTTGCCCAGTTTTGCGCAGGCGCTGGGGCTGAGTGCCCCAGCAACCGGTTTGAACTGGGAAATGCACAGGGACACCTTGTGTGCCCCAGGCACTGTCTGGAAAGCATTCACTGAATGCACCCACCCATCCCCAATACACTAAGGTCTGTCTGGGGAGGTGCTGGCACCTCCCTGGACAGGAAACCTATTGTCCAGGCCTCCCCTGCCGGAGTTTCGTCCAGCAGCAGGAGGCCAGACTTGTGTCAGTGGCAGCAGCATCCATTTTGTGATGCTGGGGCTCTTTAAAACTATTACAGGGTAAGTAAGTGTGTACATGTCTTCTCCCTCTAGAAGGCTGGAATTCTACCCCCGCCTCCAGGACTGGCGGGGGCGAGGAGGGTAGGATTCCAAAGTGTTTAACACCAAACACGACATGTTTTGATGCAGCCATTCCAAAGTTAGAATTTACCATGAGGTTATAATGCACTTAAGAGTATATGGTATGGCTGTATCATAGAACAGCTATAAGGAAGGGATTCCGAAAGCTGCAGAGGGGCGCAGCTCATGCTTGGGCACCCTCTCACACAAAACCAAGCACTCTGCCTTCAGGATTGTCAAGGCCGGCCATTGGAGTGACTTATAGGTTTATATGTGTCTATATATATATATAGGTATACTATATTTAAGTAAGGGGTACAAGTACCACCTTACCCAGGATGTAGTAGCAGACCTGTGGTGCCATTTTGAGAGGCTTCCCAGGGGTGGCATAATACATGCTTCAGCCCCTGGTAGGCTCTGGGGTACCTATGCCCTTGGTACCTAAGGTACCATATACTAGGGACTCACAAGGGTAGCCCAGTAACCAATCTGGGGTGTACCTAATGTATATGTAATCAGTTTAGAGAGGAAGCAGCTAGGCTGGGGTCCTGGTTAGCAGGACCCCAGCCGGACTAAAGTCAATAAATCAGCGAAACACAGCAAAAAGTGGGGCTAACCATAGTAAGCAGATCCTACTCTCCTACAGCACCCCTGGGTTTTCTCCCCCCCTGAATCTTCTCCAGACCTCCTATAACACGATGGCATACTACGCCGAGGATGGCCAGTGGGTAGAATTTGATGACTATGCAGAATACGAGGAAGTGCCTTATGAGCACCAATTGTAGGAGCAATTGGTGGAAGCTCGCAATTGGTGGAAGCTCTGGATACGCAAGTCCAGGGCTCTATAAACAGGGCGTTATTAAAAGACTTGCAACCCTTCACTAAGCGCCTAAAAAATTATGGCAAACGTAATTTTAATGCCTCTTTAGGTAAACCCTCATGTCACTCCTTGGTTCTGTCACGTATGACAGCTAATGTAATTAAGGATCATGGTTACAAGGGCTCCCTCCCATCTGGTAATTCTTCGCTACTCACTCCAGGGGAGGTGCAGGAGTCTTCTCCTGCCGCGCTGGACACTTCAGATTCAGATCAGGAGTCAGAAGCTCTAAAAAATGCAACAAAGCATAAACAAAAGTCCCATAATGTGGAAAGCAAACAAATAAAAATTTATTGTTTGATCCCAGAAAAATAGTACACCCAAGATCTAAAGAGTGGGTGCCGTCTGTTGAGGTAGTAAATCTCAGGCAGGGTTTTGAACGTGAGGTTTGCTCTACGCTGCTTGAAGAGTGTCCAAGGCCTTCCCTACTGGGATAAGTGGCAGATACCCCGGAGTTAGATCCCAAAAGGGACACATTCATGAAAACATACGCAAAAGACCCCAAGAAAGGGCTAGATCGCGCATGGAAGGGATGTCAGGATTAGCTTCTGGACATTTCAGGGCCCCTTACCAAGAGCCTTTACGCAGCAATAACGGCCAAAGACTCCAACACACCGAAGGATCCCTAAGAGATTCTGGAGTGGGCACAGAGAGCGTTATGCTTCTAGGTAATGCAAATTGCACCCTATCAACGGAAAGGAGAGGATTCCTTATGCGTATTGACCCGCAATTTCCCATTGGCTGCCTATTTTAGGCAACCTCCCCACACCAGCCACTCAAGTTAGAAATTTGGGGGTTACCATCGACAATGCACTTTCTATGAAGCAACAAGCAAACAAAGTCGTTGGCCTATGCTTTACCATCATGAAATGGCTGCGTAAAATCATGTGGATGCTGCCCCCTGCTACCCAGAAGACCGTAGTCAATGCATTTATTACATCTCGGCTTGACCACGGCAACATCCTTTACCTGGGCTCAAATCAGGCGGTCCTGAGACGGCTTCAACTTGTCCAAAATTGCGCCGCAAGATTGCTGTGTAAAATCCCGAAAACCGCCAGGGTATCGAAATACCTTAGGGAACTACACTAGATCAGGGTCGAGAACCGCGTCAGGTTCAAAGCCCTGAGCTACATGTTTAGGATCAAAGCCGGCACGGCACCTAAATATTTGCAAGAGCTAGCCAGTCCCTACCTTCCTACACGAAATCTGCGCTCCCTATCAGCAGCCAACTTTGGGGTGCCCAGATTTAAACTGGCAAGAATGGGAGGGAGGTCCTTCTCCCATCTAGGGCCCACCCTATGGAACTCACTCCCTTCTCACATCCGTAAAGAGGACAACTATGCAAGATTCAGGAGAAACATTAAAACCTGGCTTTTTGAGAAATGATTTGCCCACTCTTCCGCTTTCCATACCTTTTGCTCAGCTATAATGTCTTGGCGCCGGGAAACCCTTTGTGGGTAGCTGTGCGCCTTATAAATGCAAAAAATAAATAAATAAATAAATTAGCAGAGATGTCCACCACAGAGGCAGGTACCCTGGCAAATGGCATGCTCTTTGGAGATAAGTTTGTAAAAGAAATGGGAAAGTATGTGGCGACATTTTCAGCACTAGACAAAGCCCAATCAAGCATCAAAAAAGATTTCCATACTGGCCTTTTTAACAGGACCGGACGCTTCAGGGGTAGTGCGATCGGCTGAAGTTTCAACTAGACCTCTCGAGGTTTTGAGCAACGTGGCTGAGCTGGAGCCCAGCGTTCTAATTTCTACCCCACCCGAAATCGTGGTGGCAGAGGCAGACAGAACAGAGGAGGTTACAAGGGGCAGAACAATTCAGAGGACACCTCTTAGTCAGGTAAATTTGGTGCATCCCAGAATATTCAAGGACCTGGACAACAAGTGGGGTCCATGTTCAATAGATCTGTTTGAGTCCAGACTCAACACACATCTACCTCAGTTCTACAGTTGGCGCCCAGATCCTCAGGCGATCAACTCGGAGTCATTCCTTCAATCATGGACGACAGGTATTCTATATGCCTATTACCCCGTTCATGATGATTCTCAAGGTATTAGCACAAATCTGCAGGCAGAAAGCAGAGGTGATATTGATCTGCCCATGCTGGAAGACACAAGCTTGGTTCCCAGTGGCACTAACCTTGTCTTGTGCTCCACCAGTGCGTCTATGGTCGTTTCCAGAGATACTGGCGGATCCTCTGGGTCTTCCCCATCTACCAGTGGTGCAGGAGCAAATGTCACTCATGGCATGAAGACTTTCAGGAGATGTTGGCAGATGCCTGCAGTTTTGCAGGAAGCTATGTTCTGCTTGTCTCAGTCTTGGGCACTCGCTACGCACAAACAATATGAATCAGCTTGGCGTCGGAGGGTTATATGGTGTTCTGAACGACAAGGGGATCTCTGGGGATCCGGCATTCATATGATCGTTAATTTCCTATCAGAACTGGCGAAATCAGGTATGGCCTATCGGACAGTTAATAATTTCCGGTCTGCAATTTCAACGGGACAGCCACATGTGGATGGTAAGCCGGTGGGAGAGCATTTCCTGGTTTGTAAAGTGGTATGGGGTATCAGATTGGTGAATCCCCCAAAACCTAAATATTCTTCACTGTGGGACGTCGATGTGGTGTTGCGATTTCTCAAAAATTGGCCAGCAAATGACGGATTATCGCATAAACAATTGTCGGTAAAGCTTACATTGCTGTTATGTCTTGTATCATGCAGATCTAGATCTGGCAGGTAGAGTATTTACTCATTCAGGGGTATCTTTTACCATTTCAAGAAGGACAAAAACAAATTCCAAATGTATTTTATATCCAGCGTTTCCATATCATAGCAAGTTATCTGTGGTGCAATGTTTGAAATGTTATGAGGATTGTACCAGGGAATTCAGGAATGATGTAGCGGGACAATTGTTGATTTCATTACAGAGACCTTTCCGCCCAGTCACTGCAGCATCTTTGGCCCAGTGGGTTACTTGGTTGTTAAGTCAAGCAGGTATTGAAACTGCAGCTTTTGGAGCGCATTGTGCTAGAGGGGCAATGGCCTCTAAAGCGTTTTCTACCGGTTCTCGGTTAGAAGACATCATGACTGCGGAAGACTGGTCATCTGATTCAACTTTCAAAACGTTTTATCACAAACTAATTGTTGATGTGGCTTCTAAGGTGGTGGATCAACTTTAAACTAGCATAACCAGAAGCCTCCGTGGACTGCCATAGAATAAAAAAATCCTAGCTGACATGTCAATAATTTTCAGTTCTATTAAGGACACGGAGGCGAGGATTATCCACCCCTAGAAATGTTATGATTGTGGGGCGGAGCTAGCCTGCAACGGAGATGGCCGCCTAAGCCGTCGGCTCCTCTGCTTCTATAACTATCCTTCAGTTTATCCTGAGTGAAGCAGCGCCTTTTATGCCCAGAAGTCACGATTAACGGCAGCGGAGCGGTTGGGGCATATGCTGAGCGATCCCTGTCTTTAAGATCCGGAAGGAAGTGCCGGTACCAGACTGCTTCGGCCACGGGCGGCGGTGTGAGGTAGCGCAGCCTGCCTGCTGCCAGGGAGAGAGCGAAGCCGACCCGGAGGGCCCCGGCTGCTTCCGCCCGCTCGGAACATCAGTGGAGACAGTGAGACAGCCTGGACGACGAGCGGGTGACTGCGGGACCCCCCCAGGTGGAGTTACGGTGAGCGGCGGTGCCTAATTTAACAAGCTGGGCTGGCGGTGCGCCTGAGGCGGCAGCAACACACTAATAGAGTCCCCCGGCTTTGCTAGGGCCTCTAGGCCTCACGCATCTGCAGGCAGCGCGATAGGAGGTTTCTGGGACCTTCGCTACCCGGATTCCTTCCCCCAAGCCTACGGGACAATGTCTGCTATATAGCCACAGCCCCACAGAGCTCGGGCCTGCCACTTGGGTCCCTGTGGAGAGGGAAATGGGGGACACCCGAACCGGAGACTGGCCGGAAGACGGGAAAGCCGCGACTGCGCCTGTCCCGGCGCTATCCTTGAGACTGGCTGCAGCCTGGGCGATTGAGGGCACAACACTCCGGGCTTGGGTTACACTGCTGCCTTGTACCCCGCTGAGACGCAGACGGACGCCTGCACTTGTGGAGTGACTCAGAAGATTTGAGGCCATCGTGTGGGGCTCTAGATTGCTGCGCCTTGCCTCTGTCGGTGGATGGGGGCCTAAACCTCGAGACTGCGGGCTGTAGAGAGTGTGAGACTCGGTCACTGTGCATCCCCTTTGCCCTGCGGAGATGTATGGACGACAGCATACTGCCGTAGTCTGCTAAGGGCCAGGGAACTTGTCTGTTGAGTGGGGCCTAGTTATCTGAGAGGTCCACTAGGCTGGCCACGGAGCGCATGGTCACGCCAAACAAGGAGTAGCTCAAAAAGGATTGGTGTTTCCCCCACTGTCCTCAAGTAATTTCTGTGCGAGGTGCTATGCGTGTGGGCTCGACTGTGGGGCTGGAGGTGGCTGTGCGATCCCTGAGCCTCCACCCTGGCTGGGAGTAATGTGGAGACTGTGAACGTCACTGGGCCTGTATCCCATACCTCCAGTCTGAACGGTGCCTCTACACAAAAACGTTGAACCACGCGAGAGCACTCCCGAAGGACACCGCTTTTGACGTACCGGAGAACCCGGCACTGGCAGTTTGAATACAGGCCTCTCCTGCTGAGAGTCGCTAGGAGCATACGTGGCACTCGAGGTCTGCCTAGTGCGTACTTGGACTGCGGAGTCATGGGCTGGCCGGACCGCACGCAACCCAAATTGATATTCGACTCAAACAAGAAAACTAAAACCACGGATCCGGCATCCTGAGAGGCGGACAATGGTGCTGGAAATTCAGGTATGGGGGATGCATCTGAGCCTGACATCCGCGGCATGTTACTGGCCATGGAAAAAAACCTACATGGGCGACATTACATCCCTTGGTACCAAAATGGACGCACTCACGTACCGCATGAACAGAATGGCGGAACGCCTGGACAAACAAGCGGAACGTCTAGACATGTCGGAGCGCAGAATAGGCGAGGTGAAAGAGGCACAAACGACTTTGGATTCAGAACATAAATAACTGGGAAAGATGATCAAGCTCCTACGGGACAAGGCTGAGGATTTGGAGGCGCGCTCACGCAGATGCAACATACGAAAACACCCAAACGGGAAACATGGAATTGTTCGTGGAATATCTGTTGAAAAAATTGCTAGGAGATACCGCCTTCTCAGGAATGTTTGTTATAGAGAGAGCACACCGCACCTTGGGCCCAAGACCAAAACCGGGGGCTCCACCTCGTCCCATAGTGGCCAAGCTTCTGAATTACAGAGACGTGACACTGCTTTAAGACTGGGTCGAGAGAAACAACCGTTAAACTATGAGGGCAGCACGCTTTCCCTGTTCCCTGATTTCACTGAGAGTACAAGAGGCGAGACACCAATTTGTCCCCATGAAGCGCCAACTTCGTGAACTTGGAATAGACTATGCGATGCTGTATCCCGCGAAATTGAGGGTCAACAGGCAGGGAAGGTCTACTATTTTCACGGATCCGAGGGCTCTGCAGAAAGCAATGAAAGAATGGCGCAGGGACCCTCGAAATACGCCCAGCGACAGGGAAGCGGAAGAGGCACCTGGCAGTCCCTTAGAAGAACAAGACTGAGAAAGTGAACAACTACTCATGGAGGTATCTGTGCACATGTGACTTGCTCTTGGGTGTGACACTCTCTGGTGATCGAGACGGCTCTTACCCAGGGTGGGTGGCGGTTCGTACTGAATAGAGTCACCTAAGACACTGTTAGATTCACTAATGATACGTCGGGAGGCGTCAAGGTGTGGTGGGAGGGAACGCTCTACTACTAGAGACTTCACTACAATATTGCTCAATTAGAAGTCTTATGTTTGCCAATGCTGTGTATGCAAGAAGAATGGTGACCAACGGCCAAATGTGATATAGCTTTTAAACAAGAAATAGACTGATACTTAATATTGTCATTTTAGACTGAGATAGGTTTGATGTGAATGTCAATCCGGATCTGGCGAGGGAGATGGTGCAGTGGAGATATGTTTTACTATACGTTGCAGCCCTTCACCGACATAGGTCAATGTTTGTTATTCTGGGGGGCGCCAGCTATTACTCACCTTTTTTCTTTAGAGAGGCGGGGGGCGAGGCATTGTGGCGGGAGCAAAGTACAGATACTGATATAGACTACTTATGTGCGTGCTGCCTACGCCCCAGTGTGTGTGCCACACTTCCTCGCTTGGTTCTTCTTTTTGGGTGTTTTGTTCTTGGTATGTGACATTTTGTCTTTCTTCTATTGCACTGGAGGTGGTGGGTGGGGAGGGGGGAGACGGGGAGTGCACGAAGTTCAACTTTGGGAGGAGGGGAGGGTATGGGGAGGGGACGGGGCGCGGCCATGTTGGAGTTGGGCAAGCGTTGTAGGGGGTTGGGATTGAGCCTTTAGTTGTTTTTTCTTGGTTGTGTACGAATGTGAGACACTGTTTAATTGGTGTTGTTTTTTATCTGAACTTTATAGGAGATAGCACATGTAGACAGATGCTTTGGGCGCTAGCTTGCATGATACGACTACCACTATGACGTAGCACACTCCTGAAAAAGAGATAGTTACACTCCTGACATGGAATGTGAGGGGTTTGAATGACCACAGAAAGGTCAGAAGGGTACTGCAATACCTCTCAAGACATGCGATTGACATAGCCATACTCCAAGAAACACACCTGAGACCAGACAGCCCTACGCTGTCCTACAGGGGCCTACAAAACAATACACATTTTGCCAGCTTCACCTCCAATGCCAGAGGGGTACTTACTTGGGTGAATCCTAAGGCATCATTGACCATTACTCCTGTCGCCATGGATACGGAGGGACGATATACCATTACGAAGTGCACTGGCAAGGGCATGACTTTTCACGTAGTTAACACTTATGGGCCTAATTTTGCCTGCCACTCCTTTTATTTAACGGTAGCTAGCAAGATCAGAGAACTGGGTGAGGGACACGTCCTGGGGGGCGGAGACTTTATGTTCAAATCTTTTTATTTGAAATCTGCACCTGGAAAACAAGTTAGTCAGCGCAAATGCTTTATAGCCAACAATAGCCTGAAACGTTTGAAAGGCAAGGAAAACCTTAAATAGGGTGAGCATAGCAGTCCAATACCCATCCAACCCACGACGGCATTGACATACAAAGGGTGCTACGTAGTACCAATCAGATGGAAACCCCACCTCCCACCCCTTAAACTCCCCTGTCCCTCCCATCCCCTCGCCCACCCGTCCAGTGCTCATATCTGTCCCCCCCCAGCTTCCTCTCGCTAGGTCCTGATGTATACATCCTCTGCCCCCCACCCCTTAGGAGGACTCCTCTTCGGGTCCTGTGAGTCACAACAGGCGGAGATACCTCTGGCAGGTAAGTTCTCTGAATTCAGTAATCAACAGTGAGTGGAACGGCTGCCAAAGCTTGTCATATTGATCTCTGTCCCCGGCTAAGGTAAGTGACATCTTCTCCATCCTCAACACACACCACAGCCTATGAAACCAGCCCGTAGTGGAAGGGACCGTTGTGGTGCGCCAGTGCAGTAGCATATTCTGTATCGCAGAGCCCAGGGCAATGGCCATCTGGCGTCCCCTGCGTGAGCGCAGAGGGTATGTCAAGGGGTTAGGGAGCCCTAGTATGGTGTAGGCGGTAAAACGAGGCAATTCTGTTCGAAAGTGCGTGTCAATGTCGTCTATCACCTGTGTCCAGTACGATTGTATCAAGGGACAATCCCACAAGATGTGTAGTAGTGTGCCTGTGTGTCCACATCCCCTCCAGCAATTTTTGTCTTTACTGCGGTCCATCTCATGTATCCGCTCCGGGGTGTAGTACCAGTATGTGGATACCTTAGTTAGTGTCTCTGTAAGCCCGGTGTGATATGCCAAATGGCGTGCCCTGTAGGAGATCTGGTCCCATTCTTTGTGGCTCAGGGTCCTGCCCAGCTCCCGCTCCCAACGTTCCCTGCCCGGATTATAAAGATAAGCTGTTTGTGGTTGTAGAAATTTGTAAAGATCAGATATTAATTTGTTGTCAGAGGTGCGAGATAGTAGCCATCTCTCGTATGGCTGAAAGTTCCTATCTGCTGTCTCCCTCACCTGTGGTTGCAGCGCCCAATGGCGGACTTGGAGGTATCGCATCCGTTCAGTCTCAGGGAAGTTATATTCCTGCCTGAAGAGTGGAAAGGGGAGTACGCCATCTGGGCCATAGATGTGACAGAGGCAGCGACATCCAGCCGGTCGCAAATGGGTGTAGGCTCCCTTAGCCATGCCCGGGGTGAAGTCCGAGTTATCGACCAGGGGCGTAAGCGGCGAGGGAAAGGTGGTGAGTTCATGTATGATGTTAGTAGCATCCCACACTTTCAGTGGGACCACCGTGATAAATGAGGCGTAAAGATTAGCCGGTCGGGAGGCTTTGCAGGCGCCCTGCCACTGCTTGATGCTGGAATAGCCAGTGTTTTTCTGACTCCCACTTGCTCCATTCCACCAGATAGCATAGTTGCGCTGCCTGGAAGTATTTGTGCAGATCCGGTATTCCCAGTCCCCCTGCCTCAGGAGCCAAGGTGGACAGTGTCCTCTTCATTCTCGCCTTCTGACACTGCCAGATGAAGCGGGCGAGGTCAATCTGTGTTTGCCGTATCCAACCTGCAGGTGGCTGGAGCGCTAATGCTCTAAAGAGGTATAGGATTTGGGGCAAAACGGTCATTTTGACCGCAGCTATTCTGCGCAGCAAAGACAGGGAGAGGCTTTTCCACTGGCCCTGCTCCTCGCGTATCTTCCTTTGAAGTGTATTATAGTTGACTGTCGTCATAGTTGCGAGTGTGGGGGTCAACTGGATCCCCAGATAAGGCACCGCATCCGCTGACCACTGGAGGGGAAAGAGGGTCTGCAGGTAGGCCTTTGTAAGGGGCCTCAGGGATAGGTCGAGGCCATCGATTTGTCAGTATTCATTTTAAATCCGCCACCGCCGCATAGGCATCTATTTCCGTTATGCATGCAGGCAGGGCCGTCCGTGGGTTGTCAAGCGTAAGCAAGACGTCGTTTGCGTAGAGACTAATGGTGTGCGCATAGCCACCAAACTTTATCCCCGTCGCTGTCTTGTTTTGGCGGATCCTCTGAGCGAATGGTTCCATATATAGAGCAAAGAGCAGGGGCGACAGCGGGCATTCCTGCCTCCTGCCTCTCTCGATGCCAAAGCTCCGCGAGCTATAACCGTTTACCCGGACCACTGCCGTAGAGAGTTTATAACAATTAAAGATGAAGGTGCAGAACTTCTCCCCGATACAGAATTTCTTCAGGACCATCTCTAGGTTGTAGTGTAGTTCCTATTTTCCCAATAGGCCCTGCGCATTGGAATAACATAAACAGTAGTATCGGCGTAGAAGTGCGGATCTTCCAGGCCTCCACTGACTATGCTAAACTTAATTGGGGTTGTTACCAACTAGCTCAGAGGTCACTGGAAACTTTCTTGACTGAATATTATTATTATTATTAAAGGCTTTTATAGCGCGCTCTATTACTAAAAAAATAGTATCCTGGCGCGTTGAAGGCTGAGCAGTTTGGGAGAGGACAAATCTCTGGGAGCAAAGATAGAAAAGATTAGACTATGATATTGAAAAGGTGAGTTTTTAGTCCTTTCTTAAAAGCACTAAGAGTCGATGCAGTTTTTAAGGGAAGGGGAAGAGCATTCCAGGATTTTGCTGCTCTCACTGAGATTGATTGGCCGCCAAGTCTGCAATATTTGAATTTAGGAACAGACATTTGGCACAAGTTGGCCGATCGCAGGGGGCGATTAGGGACATACAAACAAAACCTTTTCCTCAGGTAAACCGGGCCAGTTTGATGAATAGCTCGGTAAGCAAGCACTAGAATTTTAAACAAAATCCTGTGGGCAACTGGAAGCCAGTGGAGAGCACATAGCAGAGGACGAGCACTGGAGCGCCTGGGGGCATTAAACAGGAGTCTGGCCGCGGCGTTCTGAATGACCTGAAGACGGTGAATCAGATATGCCGGCAATCCACAGAACAGTGAATAGGAAGTGATCAACTTCCTTGGCACAGCCAAGAAGGGATTCAGTATTCCAACAACCGTGCAACATGACAACTTTGCTCCTCAGATCAAGAGTCAATCTCTAGGGTCGTGTAAAACAATGGACAGTTATTTTACTCAGTCAGTGGTTGTGCAGTTTACTTTCACAATATGTAGAGAATAGAGAGACAGGCGTTTTCAATAAAGGGTAACATTTATTGAACAGTCTTTCTTCTCGTACAAGAGAAATGAATTACCACAATTGCAAGACTTGTTATTATTAAAAGTACGTACAGTAAGATGAGTATTGCGAAATAATACTGTAAAAGCATTGATATGGTTTCTTAGCCATACAATGGTTTAAAATGAATAAAACATATATACATCCATATATACATTAGGCTAAAATACTCAACTGGTGCTTCTAACTACGCCTACCCCAGTGTACCTGACCTAAGCCTAATACTTGGGAGGGGAGTAAGTAAGTAGCTTTAAGTTAAGTTGGTTTTGCCAAGGTTTGCGTCAAGAATTCTCTCTAAGGGTTTAGTCAACACCATACCTAGGGAATAGAATGATGGAGGTCTGGTATCTCCTTCAGGGGTTCGATATCCCAGTCACTCGCAAGAGTGGCTTGGAAACGCCGGAGCTGGATTTCTCTGCAGGAGAAAAGACAGCGTCTCTCTCATCGCGTCGAGGAAGAGGAGGGGCAGCGTCCGCGGGCAGCTTGCATCTGCTGGGCTCTTGCAGGGGACGACTGTTCAGCTCCTAAGTTCACCACACCATCGTTCGCTCATTAGCAGCGATAGCAGTAGTGATAGCAGCTATGGTATCATCAGCATAACAGCAGCTTCTTCAGCAGCGATGGCATTGAGGCAGCTAGCAGCGTTTGCTTAAGGCAACGTTGGTAATATTTATACCTGAAAGGTGCCTTGTTTGACGTAAGTTTTTGGACATAAGACGTCAATAAAGATGTCACTAGAAAGTGATCGTCTATCAGTGCTCATTAGAGTTCTATTACTAATCAAAACATAGCAAGCGGGGATTTCCAGGTTGCTGAGTTTTTATCTTGTTGAAGAACTCAGAGTGTTAATCTAGGAATCTTAGATAGTAACTTCTGCTATGTCATTGCACTAATTGGTTGCAAAGGAAGTGGCAGAGAAAGCGATTTTGAAATGTGGCTCTGTTCGTGTGAGGCCAGAGACAAGTTTCTGAATATTGCATTTGATCGGTTATGCCAATATAGGGAACAAATGGATTTATAGCTGTATAGGGGCATAAGGTCACAGTATCGATCAAGGTCCTAGATTAGAACGCTACACCCACTCCACGAATTCATGTCCATCAAATTACTAAAACTAGAGCAATAAGATGCATGTGTAACATTGCCCACCCCAAAATACATATGTGCATTTGAAATAGGCGTATTTGTAATACATGAACATTTTAGGTACTGTACGTTTTTGAAGCATAGAAATCATTCAAATTATAGCATATGTAAGAAATGAACGATTATGCAAAAAAGAATTACACATGAAATATCTCTGAATACAGAAGAAGGGCAAGATAATTTCATCACATATAAATGCATTGCAGTAAAATGTGCTAGAGGCTGGTGTAAAGATATTATGTCTCTAGATGTATTTGAAAATAGAAGTAGAAGCTTCTGTTCTCTATGAATAGTTTTACCTTAAGCAAAGAATTTTTCGTGCCAAAAAAGGTGAATATTAAAAAGTGCTTGAACGGGGAGTTCCAACGCTTTTAGCAGTTTTTGTTGTTCAAAACTGAAGGCCGAATCCAGAGTTCATGGGAACGCTGTGTGTCGGAATGCTTCTCTAAAGTTATTGTTTCTGTTCGGGTGAGAACATCATATCAGACAGGCTCTCAAAGAATTGGTCTACAAAATCAGGTGACAGTTCGACCAAATTTGATAGTGCTGTAACTTGGCAGGTGTGAGAATGATTGCTGTCATCAAAGTTTGAATCAGCAATGCTCACAGAAGGTCGTACCTGGGTGATGCTGCTTTTGTCACTCGCTCCACTGTTACCACCTAGTCGTAGCACAGGAGTCTCAACGAATGCCGACATCAGGATTGGTAGCCGCTGGGGACAACACAATGCGTGAGCTGTTATCGGACTTAGCAAAGTATCGATATCCATTGGTACTGCTGATGGAAGTGAAAGACAGGTGTCCAACACGCACTCATCTCCGCATAGCATACATCGTAGTACATGTAAGATGCAATTTTGCCATATAGGTCTGAATGAAAGGAACCAGGTCATGTTTAGATCTCTTAGCCTGGCCAATCCAAGGACTCTAGTTATTCTGTCCCGGTAGCGCACTGCTAGGATTGTTTCTTCCATTCCCATAGGAGTCAAGTCTGAGCTGTGGCTTGCCATAACGAAGCAGGAGGGTCAAAAATAAAATCCCTGCTACAAGTCCCAAAAATAGCGGTATGCCGCCAAAAACAGAGTGGACAAAATTTGGAACGATTCCCAGAATTGCTTGAAATGGTGTTAGCAGTCCCGTAAAAATCGTCTTAAATATGCCTGGGATGCCTGTGGCACTAGACATGTTAAGGAGTTGGCTCAACATTTCTACGAAATGCACGGGGCAATTTGTTGATAAAAGGTCATGAACCTCCGTAGCTGTCCTTGCAACTAGGAGATCATACGTCTCTTTTGATGACGTTATGGGCACTGTTGTCTGCAAAAGCACAGACTTCATTTTGCTTAAAGTATCAATTCGTATAGAAGAGAAATGCAGACGAGGCCAGATGGGAGTCTCTATGTTTCCAGGCCCGCTCGGGAACAATGCTTGCAAACAGCATTTGACCATGGAAGTTACGCTTACGAGATAGGCTTTTCCTGGCACAAGGCCACAACATCTGTGATCTGTTCTAAGAATGTAACTCCCATTCGCGAGTTGCATAAAGAAGGGCTCTATCTGCGTTGCAGGTGTGACAAGCTGGTGGCATGAAAGGTTGTTAGAATTACCTTCACAGGCTCCGTGTAAATTAATACCCTGGCACAAAAGTATACCGCTTAGTGAACGCTTACAGTTTTCACCACTAAGAAATACATTTTTGTCGCTGTCACTATAGCATGAATGTGTGTATGGTAATTTCCATGCTGACTTAACATATCCTTTACCCAATCGTTCATACTGGCCAGTAGGTATGTATTCAAGGCACTTTTTAAATCGGAAAGTCGTTATCGGAATAGTGATAATTCTGTGTATTATCCATTCAATGACAGGACTTTCTGACATTGTCAAAGGTAATCTCTCAAGTTTTTCGATGCTCAGGGTTGTATAGTCTGCTCCTTTCTGTGCCAAGCTGATTTGTTTATCAGTAAGGTTAAAAATGGAAAATAATGACGTTGTGTTGATTAAACGCCAAGGCACATAGCCTGAACGAAGATTTTGCAGCGTCCAGCCTAATTGTACAATAGAACGTAATTGTGACTGGCCATGCTGTAACATTAGCAAGTCTCTGTCTATTATATCAAAGGCAGAGGATACAATATTGTCCAACAAATATATTCTGGAGGACAGAGTCATTAACCCATTGTCCACTACAGAAAGCGATTTTTCCAAATTAATACGATCAATTTCTCGTATTTTTTCTGCTGTTTCAATTTGTGTGACTTTCCAAGCCTCGTTGTACGCAGCATAGATGCTGGCCGCTATGAAACGCTTTTGACGCTGTTTGCGTGGTCCCATAATAAAATCGCACAAATCAGCACCATCTTTAAGTAAAGACAAGTGTTGCTTAATTTCAGCCAGTGTGGATGATCCTAGCCATTCGAGGCAGAGTTTCCCTACACTGTATGTTGTTACTATCCCTGGATGTTGTCTCTGGGAGTATCTAGGGTCTTGTCTGGTCATTTTTAACCCCTGTGTTTTGTTCAGGAATCTATCTTGACAGTTGTTTGTGTCAGTAGGCCAGATTAACCACTTTTTCCAATCAGGATGTGTTCTGTTAAAATGTAAAATTTTTGTTACGTCTATCTCAATATCTGTTGTTGCATTTTCAGGTATTGGTTTTGGAATAGACGGTTTGTTTAGGTCTTTGATCTTAGCTAGGCCAAGACAGGATGTTTGGTGAATTGTGTCATTTAAAAACATCATTTGTTCTGGTATCATGCAGGTTCTGAATAGTGCTTCTAGGCCTTGTACCTGCCAATCTTTCGTACCCAAATGGTTTTTGTTTCAATGTTATTTCTCCAATAATCGAAACCAAACGTCATAATTTTTTCATAAAATGCTTCTGAATATATTAATTTAGTGTTTGTCAGCATTGTTTTCATTCCTGTTTTATCTAACAGTTTGTAATAAAACGTTTCTGCATCACTGGTGTTAAACCCTGAGAAGTGCTTGAATTTCTCAAAGAATGTTTTAGAACTGCTTTTAGGTGGTGTAGCACAATGTTCCCATTGTTTATACTTAAAAACATTTCTAGGCTGTGCAGATTTATGCAAATAATGATTGCCATAATGTGTATAACAGAACATCTGTTCATAACTAGACGAACCTTGTAAATAATCATGTTCTGTGAATCTAGCTGACATTACTAAATCAGACATCATGTCATTAATACTTTCAAAGTCCCAATCATCAGAGAATGTACTAGGTTTTACAAAGTCACTTAAGGAAACCTTCAGTTGATGAGGATACTTAAGGATCTCGACCGGACCATAGATCTCATAGTCAGTTTTCTCCCATACTACCCCACCGGGTATTGGAATGGCTGTGACATTTACTGTTGACAGTTCTCTTTTCTTCACGTGGGATGATCTGTGTGGTTTGAGGACCAGGTTGATGTTCTGACTTGCTGTGTCCATTGCACTGTATTTTCCCTCAATGAATTTTCCCAAACAAAGTACCATGATGAGCCAAAGCAGGAGGAAAAATACACCTAGACCGAACCAGAACTCTAACCATGGGGAAATAAGGTAGATTTCCTTCAGTTGATGAAAGAGTTCCGTTGCTTTTTCTTTAAAAGTCATTTTTGTTTCTGGCATCACTTCGGGGTTGCTTTGATCCTCGGAAAAGTTGTCGAAGTCGATGAAATAACCAGAGGCAGTTCTGTCAATTGTTGAGATTGTTCTTTCAATCTGTCTTTCGGTAGCACTTTCTGATGCCACATTATTGTAGACTGGTGTTTCTTGACGAACTGTTTCAACCTGTGTCTCAAGAGGCACGAGTTCCATGGCATTATTGCATAGTCCTTCTCTGTGCACTGCAGGCTGATCGAATGTGATTAGTCTTTCAGTTTGAACCTCTTGGATTGTTGCAAGTTTGGGTATTCTGTTGTTTCTTGGGTGTCCACTGGGCCTACTGTTGATTATAGGCCACATGCTTGTGGTTTTACCAGGTCGATAGATACAACTCTGTTCTCCTTTTTACCAGCAAGGGGCGGTAGTACTACTGATCTTGTTCCGGTGACTGCCAAGACAGGTACTGCTTTTCTGTAAGAAGGCCCAAATTCCTTCTTCACCGCTATTTTTTCTCTGACTAGATCCCCAATCTTTGGAATCCAGACAGGCCTTGCTGGGGCTGTTGCTTGTGGTGCCTCGTCAGTGGTATCTGGCTGTTGCTTTAACTTTATGTTGCTTAATGATTTTCTTGTTTCATTCAAGTCCTGTAAAACAGCCAAACAGTCTTTGATGTCAAAGTCTGTTTTTTTATCTTGTACCACTGATACTTCACTATCTAAGTCCTGAATTCCCATTCTAATTCCAAACAATCGTTCGTATGGGCTGAAACCTTTTAGATAATTTCTTGGCAAGTTATTAAGACTGATTTGGACACTTATTAAATGTTTGACCCACCCAGCACCCGAACCTAATACCTTCGCTGTTATAGATCGCTTTCTCGGTTTTTTCTTTCTACCACACTATTCCCTTCGGGGAGTGACGGACAAGAATACCGCAACCCAATTCCCATGCTGCCTATGGCCTCCTTATAAGCTCGAGAGCTAAAAGCAGGATTCTGGTCAGAATGGAACATGGCAATTGCGTATGTGCCGATAAAGACTCGCAGATCTTTCTTATAACCGTTCTGGCGTCAGCCGAGCGCTGGAGGCCACATTTTTTAAGTGTGTTTAGCCTTAATGATGTACAATGAGACGCGTTTCTCTTTTTTGATAGCGCGGATAGATTGCCTGATGCTTTCTATTAGGGCTTCTGACACTGCACTGGCCGGTTCTCCACTGCAATCTCTATTGCAGTCTTCACAGTTTTTTGCAAACTCATGAATACCTTCACTCATTTCCGGCCACCAGTACTCTGATTCTAACTCTCTCAGAGTCCCAGATTGTTTGGTGTCTCAGACCCAATCCCATGTGTGCTTCCTGTATGAGGAAGCCCCTCCGGTCCCTGTTTGGAATTACCCTATCCCCCACTCCAGGGATTCGAGCAAAAGGAACGGAGTTTGCATCGATTACGTATGCATAAATGAGTGGATAGTTCACGGGCAGTGCTGCACAGTCGGCTTTTACGGTCGTTTTTACTGCCAGCATGGTTTCCCCGTCTATGTATTTTTCTGCACGCTTTTTTGTGGCTACGGAAGCCGGTTTAGTTGCTTCCGCTGTGGCTGTGTTAGCCAATGAATTCCCTGCAACGTGAACGCCATCACGTTGAAGACTCTGTGCGTGTATCACGTGAGTCTTTTGTAGTTCTTTCTGTAAAAGAGCTACCTGTTTCCAGAGCAATTTATGCTTTATTGTGGCACCTGTGTCATCTTTTTAATCGTTTTCAATCCGTCTCTGCAGTTTATTATTGTAAGAGTTGACGCATAAATGAGAATCGCACACGATTAGTGTCGGGAATTCACGTTCTGCATTTTCAAGCGCCATCTTTAAAGATCTGATTTCAGCTCTCTGAGCCGAACAGTTTCTTACTGATTCAGTTTTTGTTATTTTCGGTCTGAATTTACCGCACAGCCAACGACCTTTAACAATCGCAACAATCACACAGGCTGCATCGTAGGATTTGCTCTCTACGTTGAAATGCTGTACAAATCTATCTGTATAGATTATACAGGCGTACTGTGGGAGAGGCAGAAGTTTGATTGGCAGAGGATATTCTTTTTCATATTCTAAATCATTCAGTTCTTCAAATTGCGGGGCGAAATAGTATTTCACATCTTCCGCTCCAAGAGAATCTATACACTGTATCCATTTCGGATGTAGTGACACTGTAGGCAGGTTTACTGGGCTGAATAGCGCCTCGAAGGCGGATTCTGCTGTGAGGATATTAATCCGTTTGCCGTGTGCTAATTCTCGTTCATTGGCTAATGCAATTTGCACTGCTTTCACAATTGTTTCTGTGGGACTGAATGTTTCTTCTACTTGTGAGTACAAGTGAGATTTAATTGAAAGTGGTACCTTTTCTCCCTCATTAGAGGTCAGGTACGTGAATCCGCATCTTCCTGGGATGACTCGGATTACAAGGTCGCGTGTGTTGTCACGTGTATCCAATTTTGTTTTTGCTAACATGTCTGTTTGCAGTGATCTCAAAATTTCTGTGTGTTTTTGAGTCCAATTGATTTGTTTAAAATCAGGTTTTATTAGTTCGTAGAGAGGTTTAACCCTCTCTGCGTAATTTAGAATGTAGGTTCTACCGAAATTCAGGAAACCTAGAATGGATTGTAAATTCTTCAGCGTTTTTGGAGCTTGGAGTACAGCGCACTTCTCTAAGAAGTTGTCTGCTAGGCTTTTTCCTTCACTTGATAATTCGTATCCTAAAAATAATACTGTCAGATGGGCAATTCGAGACTTTTTAAAGTTGAATTTGTAACCCTCTGCTGCGAACCCAAGTATAATGGTGTTCACTCTTTTCAAGTGAGTATCCAAGTCGTCGTCTGTGAGGTAGATATCATCTACGTAAGATAATGCCTCATCATCATATATTTGTAGTAACTCTGTTACTCTAGCTGAGAATAGTCCTGGGCTGTTCTTGAACCCCTGTGGGAGCCTACAGAAATTTTTCTGAGACCCCATTACGGAGAAAGCAGTCAAATACCTGCTTTCTGGTGCAATGTTTTGACAAAAGAAACCATTAGATATGTCTAATGTCGTTTTATATTTTTTCCTAACTATGTTGTTCATTAAGGCAGCACTATGCGAGTTTTGTACTGCAAATGTTTTGCAACATGCATTAAGGTATCTGTAGTCCAAAACTAGACGATATGAATTGTCTGGCTTGGAGACAGGAAACAAAGAATTGTTCATTTGAGAGGTGCATGTTTCAATCACCCCCTGGTATTCAAGTTGATCTAAGATCTCCCTGACTTGTTTTTTAGCTTCTTGCTTAATGGGATACTGCCGTTGGGCAGTTGGTTCACTTTTTAACTGGATTTTGTGGGGAGGTGAGTCCTCATCCCATCCTAAATGATTTTTATATAATGCCGGTGCCTGGGCTACTGCCCATTTCCTTGCATATGTATATTTTTTGTGAATCGGAATGTGATTCGAGAAGGCAGGCATAATCATTTCTTCGCCACGAGGGCACTCCCTGACAAACTCTGGGGGCCAATCTTTTTCAGCTAACAGAATATCATAGCCTTTTGAGAGTTTATCCCAAAATAGACCCCTTATTTTCCTAGTCTTATCACCCTCTATACGCAATGTTATTTCGTATATCTTATAGGGCTCGCTAAATCTGGTGTCGGCAGTTTCAACCTGAATGTATTCATTCGTGTCCACTGTCTCCAGATGACTCATCAAGATCTTGCGGGCTATAGTGATTTCTGCTGCACTGTCCAACATTGTCTGTGCCCACTCCCCGTTTTTCAACTGTGTCCTCGGTATTCTCGGCATGGTTGATTACTCTAATACTGGCTACCTTCTTTTTTGGAAATTGAGATTTTTTACTCTGAGCAGGTTCCTTGTCTTTGGACTTGGTGTGCTCTCCTGGGTCTGACGTCCTCTTCTTTCTGATTTCTGCGAAAAAGATCGAGAGGGACGTGTATCAATACTTTGATATCTATCAGGTTTTTTCAAATTATCCCTATTTCTAAGGTTATATCTTTTCTCAGAGGGCTCCCTCTGGGGAGACTGGTGTTCTCGAGTCGGAGTTCTGTCCCTCCGTCGAGGAGACCTTCCTCTGGACTGGAAAACTTTTTCTTTGGGAGTGGATTGTTTATTTCCATCCCAGCTCTTTTTAGGAGTGTTTGAATTATTTTTGATAAATAATTTTTCAGGATTTTCGAGCAGTTGGGGCTTTACTGGTTTCCCACCCAAGCTGTCTCTACCTAATTCTTCATAGCATTTTTCTATGATTCTGGCAAGCTCAACTGGTTGATCTGTTATATCTGTTTCCTTCAACTTCTGGCGGATCGCCAGAGATGCTGCTTCTCCCTTTATGTTGGCTAATAATATAGCCGAGACCTGCTTGAAGTCTTTCAGTAATTTCATACCAAGAGTTAAAGCAGGTTCTGGACCGTATTCATTTTGAATCTGTCTTAGTGCATCTGGTATTACCACCATAGACGGGACACCATGTGTTTTTGTGTAAATGGAAGCAAAGACTGTACCCCAAGTGTCACAGTCCTCCACGTGTGGTGCGATTCCCATAGGAAGGCAGATGGTCAAGATTCTGTGTTTCTCGATAGGGGTAGTATCCGGAAATACTGCCTCTATTTAAGTGATTTTTTGCGCTAACCAGAAAGGAATTTGTTCCCGTTTTATGGGTGTTTTACCAAGACATGACTGTATGTTCTGTGGTGTGATTTTATTAGTGTTCCCCTGATGAGGGGTCAGCTGTGGTACATTAACAGCTGGTTGGACTGTTGCAGTCCGCATTACATATTGGACTAATTGCCTATGTATTTTAATTAATGTTTTTAGCTGTACTAACAGCTCTTCTTTAGACATTTTTGCAATGTCCGGGTGTGGTGTGTAGCTGGCTAGAACCGGCCACGTTGCTCCTGGTCTACCTAGTGGACCGAGCCTGGTAACATGATCATTATGTTTTAGGGCGCCATTAAACCAGAGCAGGTGCTCTTGGAATTTTAGTGGGATTTCAATCTCCTCGAAAGGAGCGTATTCATCCGGTGGTTTCTCTATTTTGTAATAGTGAAACTCTTTTGTTCTAGCGTTTGCCGCTGGAAAGTTTATCCATGAATAGAATACCTCTGTCTGCCGATATTCGTGTGCCTCTATCACGAAAATTACTGTACCACCTTGTGGTGTCAGTCCGTTTTCTATAAGTTTTAAAGTTATAGATTTTCTTAAATGTACCGGGATGATTATTGCATCCGGTTCAGTCTGTAGAAGACTCGTGTCTTCCTCTATTAGTAGGGTTG
This sequence comes from Lissotriton vulgaris, assembly GCF_964263255.1. Classification (NCBI taxonomy): domain Eukaryota; kingdom Metazoa; phylum Chordata; class Amphibia; order Caudata; family Salamandridae; genus Lissotriton; species Lissotriton vulgaris. The sequence goes on from NC_141688.1 coordinate 30,864,145, forward strand.
CCAGTCTAGCTGCTTCCCTTTCTTCTTCACTGTCTGACATTTTATAAATGCAGGCTTTGCAGAGTAGGTCTCCAAGGAGACAAAGATTAGGTGCACAATATTTTGGAACACTGTATCCTTCAACGTTGAATAAACCAGATCTTTACATAGGAATCTCTTCCTACTGAGTTCGGGTGGATTTTAACCTTTCACCCACTCCAGACGTCTATTGGAGTATTTACGGGAGAAAGGGGTCTGTGTGAAAAAATGCACGACTGAGTTACCCTAACGTCTTGCGTTAGTTTATCGCCTTACCAAATGTTGGGCGCCATGTAGTGTAGTTCCTATTTTCCCAATAGGCCCTGCGCATTGGAATAACATAAACAGTAGTATCGGCGTAGAAGTGCGGATCTTCCAGGCCTCCACTGACTGTGCTAAACTTAATTGGGGTTGTTACCAACTAGCTCAGAGGTCACTGGAAACTTTCTTGACTGAATAATAATAATGGACAGTTATTTTACTCAGTCAGTGGTTGTGCAGTTTACTTTCACAATATGTAGAGAATAGAGAGACTGGCGTTTTCAATAAAGGGTAACATTTATTGAACAGTCTTTCTTCTCGTACAAGAGAAATGAATTGCCACAATGCAAGACTTGTTATTATAAAAAGTACGTACAGTAAGATGAGTATTGCGAAATAATACTGTAAAAGCATTGATATGGTTTCTTAGCCATACAATGGTTTAAAATGAATAAAACATATATTCATTAGGCTAAAATACTCAACTGGTGCTTCTAACTACGCCTACCCCAGTGTACCTGACCTAAGCCTAATACTTGGGAGGGGAGTAAGTAAGTAGCTTTAAGTTAAGTAGGTTTTGCCAAGGTTTGCTTCAAGAATTCTCTCTAAGGGTTTAGTCAACACCATACCTCTGGAATAGAATGATGGAGGTCTGGTATCTCCTTCAGGGGGTCGATATCCCAGTCACTCGCAAGAGTGGCTTGGAAACGCCGGAGCTGGATTTCTCTGCAGGAGAAAAGACAGCGTCTCTCTCAGCACGTCGAGGAAGAGGAGGGGCAGCGTCCGCGGGCAGCTTGCATCTGCTGGGCTCTTGCAGGGGACGACTGTTCAGCTCCTAAGTTCACCACACCATCGTTCGCTCATTAGCAGCGATAGCAGTAGCGATAGCAGCTATGGTATCATCAGCATAACAGCAGCTTCTTCAGCAGCGATGGCATTGAGGCAGCTAGCAGTGTTTGCTTTAGGCAACGTTGGTAATATTTATACCTGAAAGGTGCCTTGTTTGACGTACGTTTTTGGACATAAGACGTCAATAAAGATGTCACTAGGAAGTGATCGTCTATCAGTGCTCATTAGAGTTCTATTACTAATCAAAACATAGCAAGCGGAGATTTCTAGGTTGCTGAGTTTTTATCTTGTTGAAGAACTCAGAGTGTTAATCTAGGAATCTTAGATAGTAACTTCTGCTATGTCATTGCACTAATTGGTTGCAAAGGAAGTGGCAGAGAAAGCGATTCTGAACTGTGGCTCTGTTCGTGTGAGGCCAGAGACGAGTTTCTGAATATTGCATTTGATCGGTTAGGCCAATATAGGGAAGAAATGGATTTATAGCCGTATAGGGGCATATGGTCACAGTATCGATCAGGGTCCTAGATTAGAACGCTACAAGGTATGGCCAGTGAACCCGGTCAAACGCCTTCTCCGCATCAACCGCCAGCATCATACATTCTCCAGGGATTCGGGAGGTCTTTTCTATGAGGTGGGTAACCCTCTTGGTGTGATCTACCGTCTGGCGGTCCTGGATGAAACCCGTCTGATCCGGGTCTGTAAGCCCCGGTACGTGGGGGCCTAGCCGGGCCGCCAGGATGCTCGTGTACAATTTAAGGTCTACGTTAAGTAGTGATATGGGCCTGTACGCTCCGCATTTGGTTCTGTCTTTTCCGGGTTTTGGAATGACCGAGAGGGACGCACGCAGAAGGTCAGGGGGGATGGCGCCGGGTTCTGGAAAGGTGTTAAAGAGATGGGTGAGAATAGGCGCTAATATTGTGCAGAATGTTTTGTAAAAAAGGGCCGGGAAGCCATCCGACCCCGGGGCCTTCCCCTGCTTAAGTTTGGCAATGGCAGAGATCACTTCCTCGATGCGGATATCCCTGTCGAGGTACTCCGCTTGTGAAGGTGCTAGAGAGGGAAGTGTGATAGATTCCAGATAGTCGGCCGCTGCCTGGCCGTCCAGCGGGTCACTGGTATAAAGAGTCGCATAAAAGCCACTAAACGTCTCCGCAATCTCGGCGTCTTCTGTGACCGTGGACCCGTCGGGGCAGGAGAGTTCTTTCACTATCTGTTGTTGGCGCATGACTCGGAGCCTGCTTGCCAACAATCGGCCACATCTGTCCCCTCTGGTGTAATAGGCATGTCTCAGCCGCAGGGCTGCGTATTCCGCCCGATCTATATCTAGTGCTGTCAGGAGGTATCTGGCTACTTTAAGTTGTTTCCATATCCTAGGTGCCCCTGTTCGCTGATGCATTCGCTCCAGCTCCTGCACCCTCTGCGTGAGCTTGTGCCGTTTGCGTTGTCTGTCTCTATTCTCTGCAGAGGAGAGGGCTATAAATTCCCCTCGGATCACCGCCTTCATGGCTGCCCATTGCGTCGCCCGCGTCGTGTCATTGTTAGCGTTGTGTAATTGATAGTCTTGGATAGTGTCCTGAATGTGTTTCACCACATCTTTTCTATGCAATAGTGTCCCGAAGACGCCAGACCCTGAGGGGATACGAGGCAGGCGGTAAGCTGAGGGTGGTGGTGACTGGTGCATGGTCTGAGAGCGAGAGCACCCCTATCTCCGTCAAGGTGGACAGAGTGCAGACTGGGCTAGTGACCAAGAATTGATTTAGCCTGGCATAAGTTTTATGTGCATTGGAGTAATAAGAGTATTCTCTGTCGCGTGGGTGTGTGCGGCGCCAGAGTTCGTGGAGAACCAGCTCTGCTAACCGGTCTGTGCAGCTGGAGGAGAACCCTCCAGTTTGGGGTGTGCGTTGTGCAGACCTATCCAAGACTGTGTCAAACACCATGTTGAGATCTCCCCCCAGTATGATGTGTCTATCAGGCATGTCCATGACGTCAGTAAGGGCTGAATTTAGAAAGTGTTGTTGGCCTTTGTTAGGACTGTATTTGGACCCGATTGTAAACAATAGGCCTCCCAAGGCAAAGCAATACACTAACGGTCTCCCCCTCTGTTCCGCGTACTTATGTAGAACCTCTCCTTTAAATGACTGTGCTACCAAGATCGCCACCCCTGCAGTCTTGTTGGAGCCCGAGGAGAAGAACTGAGTTGGGAACTTGCGGGAGCGGAGTCTATGAAAGTCGCGGGCCATCAGGTGGGTTTCTTGCAATAAGCAGATGTCTACCCGGGCGTTCTCTAATAGGGACAAAATGGCACGTTGTTTAACCCCTTCGATGCTGGTGACGGAACCATTCCGTCATCAGTCACGGTTGAGCTGTGCTGATGACGGAATGGTTCCGTCACGACCACACCCATTATCATTGGGGCCCAGCACAGGAGGAAAATATCAGCCGCAGCAATGAGGTTAACAGGGTTATTTAGGCCCCGCAGATTCAGGGTTAAGATCTTAAGGGTTGTAGACGGCATGGTGACCACTGGAAACAGACCTGCTAGTCTCCGCGCCCGGAGGGGTGCGAGACGCTGGGATGGGACCTAGACTAGAGTGAATTGAACGGAGCACTGGACAACCCACCCTCCCCCCGCCCTTTCCCTCCCTGCAATCTCCCCCAATTTCCGGCCCCTTACCCTCCCCATCCCCTCCCACCCTAACCCCAACTAGAAACCCCAGAAAGCAAACCATAGTCCCAGGTCTTTCAGAACCAGTTCAGACCTGCGGTGATAAACGTCCAGAAGGTAGTGTGGCAGTGGCGACCTCGCTGGCCCGCCCGCCCGTCTCCCCCGCCCGCGTGGGCATAGAGCGAAAAAAGCAAACCCCATCTTGATGCTGCTTCAATGCATGTTTGTCGTGTCCTTGGATACTTCTTGTATAGCAGCCGCCTGCTCCAGGGCCACCGTCGTCGGGTCTGGCTTCATTTCTGCTTTCGGGGACCGCCTACGCCCTACTCGTTGCCATTCGCCTCCAAACCTCTGCCTGGATCTGTCCTGTGTGGCCCGTGGTGACACGTTGTCCACTTTCTCATCCTCCCCAGGGTCGATTCCCAAAAGCTTGCAGGTGTCGTGGAGGGAGCAGAGTTGGTGTAAGGTCCCTTTCCACTTGAAGACGAGCCGGAAGGGGTGGCCCAGGAGTAGGGGATCCAGTTGTCCCTCAGGAATGTTGTGGCTACCCTAAATGCTCTCCGCTTTTGGAGGGTGATGGCTGAAAGGTACTGGTACAGGGCCCTGCCTAACCCTGGAAGTGGAGGGGCTGTTTCCTTCGAGCCTCTAGGAGGATCCTTTCCTTTAGAGGGAAATCAGGCAGAAAGGCCAGGATATCTGGCGGGGGGGCAGATGCACGCCGCGCCGGGCCAACTCTGTGCGCTCTGTCTATGCGGATCTCAAAATCTGCAGTTTCCCCTAAAATGTCTCTGAATAATCCCTGCAAATATGAGGACACGCTGTTCCCTCCAACCTTAGATGGCACACCCCGGACGCGGATGTTGTTCCTCCGGGAGCGGTTCTCAAGATCCTCTGTGTGTGCTTGAAGATCCACATGCTGCTCCTGCAGACGGATGACCTCCTGCCTGAGGAGTTCCATCTCCTTGCTCCGTGCCTGGTCTGCCTCCTCCACTTCACTATCCTTTCTCCTAGGCCATCCACGTCTCGGCGGAGTTCGCGTTGCTCCCCGGCCAGGTCTTGCTTCAAAGTTTGTAAATCCTCTCTGAGGGAGTTGAAGAGGGATTCGAGGAAGGACTTGGTGATGGGTGCCTCGCTCTCGTCCTATCTCGTGCTACCCGTTGACACTGGGGAGGATTGGCTCTTGTCTCCCTTGGCGGCACCCTTAGTAAGCATGTCTGGGATTGTGCGGGTCCCCTTACGTCCCATGCCGGCCATCGCGTGTTCTAATTCTTCTGGGTCTGGTCTGAGGTGTCAGACGGTGGCTCTACAAGGCGTCAGGGTGGGCCGCCTCGGCGTCTGTGCTGTTGTTGTGTCCCGAGGGGTTGCAACGAAGGGTCCCGTCGCTGAGGCGTAACTCCTCTACCGTTTCGAGGTGTCCCTCGTTGGAGACCGTGCTTCCTACACTTCTTGCTGTCCCTGAGGTCCTCTTGCCCCCGCGGTGCTGCAGGCTTCAGAGCCCGGGTCCAGAGCAGCGTTTAGAGGTGGGGTACCTGCGCCAATCCCTGTGCACCGCCTCCCAGGGGTGTCACGTCGCCGCTGCCGTGCCTATGTTGGACGCGGGGGCCCACTTGAGTGTCCCGAATGTGTCTGTAGAAATGCCAGTGGTATTGTGCTGACCGCCCCGTTGCATCCTGTGGTCTTCAGGCCAGGCTCTCTAGTACTGTGGCCCCCACTAGGTGTTCCCAGGCCCCCACTGGCTATCCTCACTGGTTCGTGCTGCACCCACCTCCACTCCGTGAAGTCCGGGTTGTGCTGATATCTCCCGGTGTTCTGCGTGTGACCTGCGACAGGGTCCCTGCCGTGCCTACCGCCGAGGCCCGGCCGTCGTCCTCTCCTCCGCCTGCCACCTCGTCGGCACAGCCCTCAGCTCTGACCTGCTGCACCAGCAGGGCGGTCCGGCACTCAAGGGCTCTCCGCGTCTCTTTTCATCCCTTCGGCGCCGGCCGTCTCCCTGAGCGGCGTGACCGCGCGGCAGGCGGGGATCCCGACCCCGGCCGGGGGGCTCCCGAGGCACCGGATGCGTTGTGTCTCACTTCCTCTCGGAACCGGTCTTACTGTCTTCTTCTGTCGGTGCCTAGGCCGCCGTCTGGAGCCGGGCTGTCGCAGGGCTACGCTATTCGACCTGCTGTAGGCCCCAGACCGGGGCCTCCGTTTTCGCCCCTGCCGCTCCCCTATGGCCGCGGCTTCCATCCGTGGTCCGGTTACGATGTCTGCAAGGACCCACCTTGTAGTTCCGAGCCTCGGCGTTCATGCCGGTCGCTCCTGGGTTCTGCTGGTATTCCACAGCGAGACCCCCAGCCAGGGGTCGGCGCCCGCTCACTCCCCGTCGCTCCGGTGTCGGGTCCGCGCCTCGTCACCAGCCTGGAGCCGGGTCCTCAATTTTCACGTCCATCGTTGGGCGCCCAGAGGAGAACACCGCCGGCGAATTGCTCGCCGGGACCTCCCGTCCAGCCCCGGGTCCCGGCCGCCACTCAGGCCACGCCTTGTCTCTCCCTCAGTGTGCGATGCGGCCCCAGACAGCAGCCGCCGCCCAGCTCATGGCCGCCATCGCTCTTCTGCTCTCCGTCCGGGGTCCGCTCTAGGTGATTTGTTGCCGAATTAGAGCTCTCCCGTCACCCAGCAGGAGGTCCGCAAGGCACTCGGTACGAAAAAGCCACTAGCTGGTGTGTGTAAGGGGTTTGCAGGCAATGTTTAAGGCTGAATGGGGTTCAGGGCCGAGGAGCCATACGAGCCAGCGTCCTTTCAGGTCGCCATCTTGGCCACACCCCCGGGCGGAGACTTTAACATGACTCGCTGCCCTACGCTTGATCGCTCGGACGGCCCTGACAGACGCCAATCAGCGTCGGCCCGGGTGTTGGATGCTGAGATGACTAGATTAGGGATCCAAGACGTTTGGAGAGCTAGATACCCGACACTGGGGGGGGGGGGGGACACGCACTACTCCGCATAACATAATATCCACACTCATATCGACTATTAGCTACTCTCCTCCCCTCTCCTCTCTAGGGTGCAGGCCTGTGTGACGTTGCCCCGCACCTACTCGGATCACTCCCCGGTCCTAGTCAAACTCGTGGCCCCTACGTGTAGACCCCCCCCCCCCCCCGTTTTCATGGCGCTTGCCGCCGTTTGCGCTTCTGGATGACGCTTTCAGAGAAGAGTTGGCAATTGCTACCGAAGAGTTCTTTGACCGAAATATAGACTCAGTAGACTCATTTTTGACTGTCTGGGAAGCCTATAAATCATATATACGTGGGGTTGCCATTTCACAACATGCGGGAGTGCTTAAGTCCATCCGGGGTCGCCTTGCACTACTGGAGACTAACCTGAAAGATATCGAGCTGCGCCGCCACAGTGACCCTAGTGATGAGCTAACGCAGGAACTTGCGACCACGTTAAGAGAATATCATGCGGAGGCAGATGCAGAAGTGAAACATATGGGGAAATATGCCATAGCCAGATCATATGGGGAGGGCGAACGACCGGTGGCAGTATTAGTCAAGATTCCCAAGCAGCGCAGACACGGCAATACACAACAGGTACTGCGGTCGTCACATGACGATACGGAACTGACAAACGAGCAGGTGGCGGAACGCTTTAGCTGTTACTATGCGGATCTCTATGCCACTAGAGGTCCGATCCCGGAGGAACGCATTCTTGACTATTTGACGCATATCAAGTTGCCCTGGCGACAGACACCCACCGTAAATTCCTAGCGCGCCCATTTGAGAGAGAGGAGGTAGTGTGGGCACTGTTGTCCATGAAGGCGAGCAGCGCACCGGGTAGTGATGGCTTCCAGAGGAAAAAACATGAAAAAGGGGGTGTTCCCTTAATTTACAAGGATCAAAATTCAACTAACATCAACAATGTACCCACACACCACAACAAGGATACATTTATTCAAAAAAGTTTTTAATTTTCATTTTTTATATATATATATATATAAATATCAACATGATTTCATTAAATAGAAAGAATAATTCAATTTAAGCAGTAAAAAGCATTAAGAAAGAATATACATAATCAAAAAACATGCAAAAACAGTCTAAAACCTAGGACACGCAGTGACACTTCAGAAAAGGCACAAAATGGATCCACTCATACATCCAAACATCCCTTTTATACCGTCAAATTCATACACAGACATTCACATCCATATCACTACACACAAAGACAAAAAAAGCGCCGACGCGCGTTTCGGACAAGTGCCAATAGAGGCTTCCTTCATCAGGGCGCACTTGAATTATTGCACAGGCAGACAAAATGAATAATGTCTGTGACACGGTCCTGAGAAGCGGTCCTAGTAACAGCAAGGCTGTAGGTGGGTATTCTGTGGGCAAAAAGGACAAATTAGGAACAGCTTAGGATACATTTTCATAAACAAAAGCAAGGTGGCCTGTAAACAGAGTCAGCAAGATGGAAGGGTTCCACTCATCCAAGTACATACATATCAATAGAGATAAGCTCTCCTTATATCCCCAAAATTTACAATCACCGAAAAGGATATAGTCAAGGAGGGTGTAAAGAAGATCAGAAAATACATAAACCGGTCGCCCCATAGATGGTGCACCTGTAACCAAAAACCAGATTTCAAAAATTAGCAGCCTACCTAAGTACCCTACAATAGCGGGGCCCCTTTCAAGTATGTAAAAAGGTCAGCAGATTGAGAATTCATGAAAACGTGGATAGAACTCCCAGGGTTCCACCAGTCAAGATTTTGCACTTTTAGATAGGCCCACAGGGGATCCAGGCGTAAAAGGGAGCCAGGTTTAAAAGCAATTCGGCAGAAACATTCCGAATATCTGATAGGGACATAAAAATAAGGACAAGGGTAACACATCTATACAAATAACACTAGGACAAAACCAGATAAAATGAGTGTAGTCTAAAGACGGGGAAGCTACCTCAAAAGGAATAACAGACGCTGATGTAATATAGGAAGTAGCACCGGAACCAACAATGAAAAACGACCTAAGAAATAATAAAGCAGCAATAAGCTTAACAAAACATGAGGAGGTCGTACTTCTAGCACAATTCAAAAAATGACACACAACAAACTAAAACATACCTCAATGCAAAGGAAATAGATAATCCTTAAAATGCGGTGAGACGAAAACGGGAGACATCACGATAAATGAAGAACTTCAGACCCGGGGAATAAGGGGCCTAAAGAAACAAGAAGAAAGGATTTTCAACGGGGTAAGAATGAGATAAGCGAGAGCGAAGCAGCAAGAAAAACGAAGTTTCGGAAGATGGAACAAACGAGACCTGCAAGAGGTAAACCCAGGATCCTGCTAGACTAACCTGAAGCGGCCCGGCGGTCCAAGTATCAATGGTGTCCTGGATAGAAGAGGATACGGGACTCCTTCTACCTCCAGCGAAAAGGTTTGTCGGTAGGGGAAAGCGGGAGGGAAGGTGGGATTAAATACAGGTGCTGAAAAAGGGTAATGCAGCGCACCTGAACGCAATAAAAATAAAAGAAGGACAATGCCGTAAACGCTGGGAGATAAAAATAAAGAAAGGGCAACGGATAAACAACACCACAGAAAGAAGACAATGAAGACAGACTAAAGAAACCAACTACACGAAGAATATACTTATCAATAGACTCAAGACACGGTCCAAAACATCAAACACCGAGAGTTGGGCACACAACAACCACGGAATATGAAAGATTAAAAAAAAAAAGAATAAGAAAGATAAAAAGGAACCAAGAATCAAGATACAACCGATAAAGAAAATATAAACACTATTCAAAGACAAAAAATTTTTTGGGGGGGGAAGAAAGAATCAACTAAAATGAAACCGAGAAGAAAAAGTAAAAAACAAAGAAAAGCAATGATTTGCAGAATAAACACTCTAACCTAGAAAAGAAACTCTCATTAATAAGTCTCAAACAGAGAGACTGAACGGATATGGAAGAGCATAAAGATCCGTGCAGAAGTGATTTATCTCCAGGTCATTCACTGAATGGCATTCTCCCAGGGAATAGATTCATTCAATCCTGAGACAGCCGTCTCAAGATAAAAAATCCAGAAGACTTCTCTTTTGGCTCTGATGGCATCAATGTTGCCATCCTTGGGATGTTTTATTTTCTCCAAAATAAGCCATTTAAGATCTTCCAGGCTGTGATTAAGGGCTTTCCAGTGCGCAACAAGCGGGGCTCCAGGGCGTAGGTTTCTGATGCAAGATTTATGCTCCGAAAACCTGGTCCTGAATTCCCTGCCCGTTTCTCCTACATAGCCCTTGGAGCACGGACATGTAATGAAGTATATGACGTTGCTAGTTCTACAGTTCGTCATATCTTTCAATGTCATTCTTTTTTTGTTCCAGTTGAATTCAGGGACAGTCATGATATTGTCACAAGCGTGACATCCGCCACATTTATGACTCCCAGTAATGGGGTTAGTCCCTTTGATGCTGCGTTGACTGACCATGGGCACGTCAGGGAGGGAGGCTCTGACCAGGACATTTCTGAGATTCCTATTGCGACGAAACGCAAAAATAGGTTTCTCGAATTTCTCCATGTTTTTGTCTAGGTTAAGAAGATGCCATTGTGAATTAATGATATATCGAAGTTTATCATTAAAGTTAGAGTGGGTAGTAACTAACACCAACTTGTCATCAGGTTTCTGGGTTTTTGTTTCTAAAAGAGCCTCCCGATTGTAATATTTGGCTCTTTTGTAGGAATCCCTAATAAGCCTATTAGGGTATCCCCTGTCGAGAAATTTCTTTTTCATGACAGTGGCATGGATTTCAAAATCCCTAGGGTCAGTATAATTCCTACGAAGCCGTAGGAACTGTCTGAACGGTATGCTGTTTCTTTGTGTACGAGGATGGAAGCTATCGTACATCAAGAGGGTGTTCCGTGCTGTGGGTTTAGTGTAAAGAGAAAATTCTATGTGTCCATTAATAGCCTGAATCCAGATGTCTAAAAATTCAATTTTAGAGGAGCTGATGTTAGCTGTGAATTTGAGATGGGGGTCACAAAGATTTATCCATAGGATAAATTCATCAAGTTGGTCTCGCGTCCCCCGCCAAATGAAGAAAATATCGTCAATGAACCGGTTGTAGTTCGTGACGTTTTCAAAAAACGGGGCCATCTCATTGTAGATGTGTTTCTCTTCAAAAATCCCCATGTAGGAATTAGCCACATTTGGAGCACATGCCGCCCCCATGCTGATTCCAAGGACTTGTTTATAGATGGACTTGTCAAATTCAAAATAGTTTTCCTTAAGTACAATACCTAGGCATTCGAGAACAAACAGTTTCTCAGAAGGACAATCAGAGTCTCTGAGAATTTTCTTGACAGCTTGAAGGGCACCCTCTTGGGGGATATTAGAGTATAGTGCCTCGATATCCATAGAGACAAGTAGGTCGGAGTCAGTATTGAATTCTAGTCCCTCAATTTTAGTAATAAGATGTCCGGTGTCACGGACAAATGCAGGGAGGCCACTTACAATGGGAGAAAGACAAGAGTCTACAAATTTAGAGAGAGGGGTTTGGTGAGGGACCCAATGGTCGAAACGATAGGCCTAAAAGGTGGACATGTAAGGCTTTTATGCATCTTAGGAAGTCCATATAGGACTGGTATTTTGAAAAAGGATTTATTCAAAAATTCAAATTCCTGTTTGCAAATAGACCCACGTTGTAGGGCACTATGCGTGACATCAGAAATCTCATTCATTATTCTTCTGGACGGATAGTTAGCCACTCTAAGGTAGTGTTCTTGGTTACTGAGCATGAGCAAAATGTGTTCCTTATAGTAATCACTATCCAGAACAGTGATACCTCCCCCTTTGTCGCTCGGTTTCACAATAAGGGTGCGATCAGTCGACAATTGCTTAAGGGCCTGGTACTCATCGTAGTTGAGATTGTACGGTGGTTTAGGAACAAACTTGGTAAGTTTAGAGATTTTAGAGCAGACGCTTTTCTCAAATATTTCCACCTCAGGTCCAACTTGCTCAATGGTGGGCATGAAGACTGAAGTAGGTCGAAAACCTGAGATATTCTTCTCTCCTTCAAATTCTCTTCCCATGAAAAATTTCTTGAGGCGGACTTTACGAAAAAAGGCTTGTATGTCTTTGTTAAGTTCGAATGCATTGAAAGGGGCACTCGGGACAAAAGATAGTCCACGAGATAGAACTGCTACAGTACTGTCTTTTAAAGGTTTTTTTGACAGATTAAAAATGGGGATCAGAGACTGGTTAGTAGGTGTCCCTAATTTCTCCAGTACCGATTTTGTCTTGTCTCCAGAAAGCGTGGCTGGTTCTCCGTCTGGTGAAAACCTGTATTCTGGAAACATCCCCTTTCCGATGGTCTGAATCGAAGACGATTCGTCCCTCGGCGATTCCCTAAAAAATGATGCGATCTTTGAGGACCATCAAAGTTGTTCCTTCTATCCGAGGAGTTTTCATTGGAGGTGGACCCACCTTCGTCAGATTCGGATGTATTTGAGAAAGTCCGTACTTGCCTATTTGACCAGTATTGTCGGTCATTTTGTTGGTATGAGTCCCGAGTGGTGTAATATTGGGCATGTAAGTAGGGGTATACTCTTTCTTCTGAGAAGAATCTGATGTCTTTTTTAAGTTTCTCTGCCTTTCTTTTAACTATATACTCATTGAAGGAGTCGAGTTCTAAGTTAACTTCTTCAAGTTTGCGTTTGGCGTCGCCAACTGCATCATTTTTAAGGAGTGACTCCTCCAATGCTGTAATTTCTTTAAGCAGCTCAGCTACTACCTCTCTAGCTGCCTCAATAATGAGTAGCATCAGGTCTCTAGAACAACGATTGGCGATAAGAGACCATCTTTCTAGAAAAACGCGCAATTCGACGAATAAGCCTGGTATATTTCTAATACGCAACCCATTGGGTATGACTCCAGCTTTTAGATATTTAATCATGAAGTCTGCGTGGGACTCTGTCCTTTTTGATTTCTTTTTCAAGTTGAGAAGTTTAAGCCATTCATCATTAGTACCTTTGTTAAGCGAGAAGGGTTGGTCGGAAGAGGTGGTAGGTCCAAGCAACCTGGTGAAATCTTCCTCACTAAAGCCAAAAGTTTTAATGGCATCCATGACCTTTGGTCTGACCCAAGGAATAAGAAATGAAATGTCACAGAAGTAGACGAAACAGAATGAATATATACACCAACAGAAAATTCTTCCCCACCAAGGGAAGAAGGAGGAAAAAGTTTATACCTAGAAGACACAATAATCCAGATGTACTAGGACCAAAAAATGATCCCACATGCAGACTGATCTTGCTGAACTCAAGGCCAAAGGAGGGACCTATCTAACCCTCACGGCAAAAGTGCCGGGAATAAATTGTAGAACAGAAGAGGGACCCTGAGTCTAAGAGAAAACTACAACTGGGGAACAACCCGCCAGGGCGAGACAAGAGGAAAAAACATGAAAAAGGGGGTGTTCCCTTAATTTACAAGGATCAAAATTCAACTAACATCAACAATGTACCCACACACCACAACAAGGATAAATTTATTCAAAAAAGTTTTTAATTTTCATTATATATATATATATATATATATATATATATATATATATATATATATATAAATATCAACATGATTTTATTAAATAGAAAGAATAATTCCATTTAAGCAGTAAAAAGCATTAAGAAAGAATATACATAATCAAAAAACATGCAAAAACAGTCTAAAACCTAGGACACGCAGTGACACTTCAGAAAAGGCACAAAATGGATCCACTCATACATCCAAACATCCTTTTTATACCGTCAAATTCATACACAGACATTCACATCCATATCACTACACACAAAGACAAAAAAAGCGCCGACGCGCGTTTCGGACAAGTGCCATTAGAGGCTTCCTTCATCAGGGCGCACTTGAATTATTGCACAGGCAGATGGCTTCCAGGCCTCTTTCTATAACACATATTCAGAACTATTAATACTCAAATTGCTGATGCTGATCGAACAGATAGCGGAGGGGGTACGATGACACCAACGATGAGAGAGGCGATCATAGTGACTATCTTAAAACCTGGCAAACCTACGAATGATTGTGCCTCTTACTGACCGCTGTCTTTATTAAATGTGGATGCGAAGATATTCGCTAAGATTGTAGCGAACCGTCTCAGCCCTCTGGTCCCTCGGCTGGTCGCCCCCGAACAGGCGGACTTTGTCCCCAATAGTGATTTAACCTATAACTTGCGTGCTGTCTTTGCGACTTTCCAGCATACGCGACAGGAGATCCCTGCGTTAGCAGTTTTTCTAGATATGGAAAAGGCCTTCGACTCCGTTGAGTGGCCATTCTTCCGTCTGGTGCTTCATCGCATGAGCGTTGGGGAGCTGCTTCTCCAACTGATAAACACACTATATGCCTCCCCTACGGCACAGGTTCGAATTGCCTCGACTACGACTGTGCCTCTTTCGATATGCCGTGGCACCAGACAGGGCTGCCCCCTCTGCCCCCTCCTATACGCCTTAGTCGGGGAGCCCCTGGCGTGTGCGCTTAGGGAATACCATGGTCACCGCGGTATCCGGTTTCCTGGATATAACTTAATAGTATCCACATACGCGGATGACACGCTTTTATACGTGCGTAACCCTGTGGAAAATCTATCGCGGGTACTACGTGAAGTGGTACTGTTTAGTTCACTATCTGGAATTAAAGTGAACTGGAGCAAAACTGTCATTTTGCCGCTCACCCCTGTTACCAGTAGGGTGGACTCGGACTATCCCATACAGTGGACCACGGAAGCGGTTCGATACTTTGGCATCCGTTTGCATACGGATTCAGAAGTTGTACTGCGGGAAAACTACAGGGTAGCGATATCCAAACTGGAAGATGCAGTGGATAAATGGATACATCTTCCTCTATCGCTATTAGGCCGTATATCATTATTAAAGATGATAGTCCTCCCTCAACTGCTATTTCTTTTCAGCAATATCCCGATGGTGCTGTCAAATGCGTTTTTCCGACAGCTACACGCTTTGGTACTGCGACTGGTCTGGGCTGGTAAACAGCCTAGGGTGGCATGGGACATACTGATTCGCCCCTACGAGGAGGGCGGACTGTAAGCCCCAGATTTCGAGTTATATTACCGTGAGGCCCATGGTGCGCATGCGTATGGATGGATGCATGGCCCAACGGATGTACCTCATTTAAGGATCGAAGGAATAGTTGCTGACCCGACGCCACTGCCAGCACTGCTTGCCCGCACCAGAGACCGACGTACAGGTATATTAGATTCATTAAACTCTGTGACGCACACCTGGTACCACCTTACGGATGCTCAAGCCTGTTCACTGCTGTATTCTCTGGAGGCGGACTTGGCTTGGTGCGCATGGCTTAGTCCTTGTAGGGAAAAGGGAGTCGTGTCAGCGCTTGCTAAACTGAACCTCACCACTGTGGGCGATCTTTGTCCACGGTACGGCCTGCACCTGGGAAGACGTTACAAATGGAGCCGATGTGGGCACCCTAACCCTACCTCGTTTCCAGTTCCACAGGGTGAGGCATGCTTTATGGGAATTAGTAGGCGAGGAAATTACGGTACCGCAAACGGTATTACCGTATGATTACATAGTCACAGCTAAAACTAATCTTGCGACTTTATCGTATCACGCTCGCTGAACGGACAGCGCACTATGCGAAACCTCGTTTGGCGTGGCAAGTGGATCTCAATGCAAATCTCACGGAAGACAAATGGAGGTACTGTTGCGCTAGTATAAAGAGGATATCACTTAATGGACGCCATCGTCTATTGCACTTCAAATTCCTTAACAGGGTATATTACACCCCTGAGCGACTGTTTAGATACGGATTGAGGGAGAATCTTGTGTGTGAGAGAAGCAAATCACAATCAGCGGACTTTCTGCATTTGGCCTGGCTCTGCCAGAAAGTAGCGGATTTTTGGCTTGCGGTGTACGGCGAAATAAATGACATCACTGGCCTGTCGCTGACTTCTTCTCTGCTGCTGGCCATATTGGGGTATTCCAAGGACATTACCCCAGCATTGCGGAGATTGGTGGATATGGCTTTCTTAATCGCCAAGCGCTGCGTTGCGCTCACGTGGATGCGTGGCCCGACTCCGACATTAGCTATATGGACAAACGATATGATCTATTGCCGCACGCAAACGGGGCTATACAGCGAACTCCTCCCTCCCCGTAATCGCCCTAAGAATTACTGGGCACTGTACCTGGAGCATAAGCAAGCACGTTGGGATGAGGATTTGAGTGACACACATTCAGCAGTAGACACTTAAGACACACGAGAGGATGCATTGCAGGGCTCGGACGCTGTAGCCTCACTCTAGATAATTGTGTTTGTATTCTTGTTACAGGCAAAATAATAGAAGGAGTGTACATTGACAACATCGATGCAGTTGGGAGGGTGGTGATGCACTGTATATGTGATGAAAACATGCAGTGGAACAGTGGGGGCAAATTGCCTTCTTGTGCAATCTCCGTCATGTTCTACATTATAATGTGATTCATTTGTGTTAATGGAATGTAACTTGTTGAAATGCCAATAAACACATAAAAAAATAAATTATGATTGTATAGTATGATAAAGATTGTTCATTTCAAGAACTGTGATTTCATGCAAAGTTATGTCTAATGATGTTGGATTCCTACCCACCCGTAATAATATTGGAGATATATATCTAATGAATGGTATATGGGGGCGTGGCCAAGATGGCGGGCTGAGAGGACGCACTTGCCGAGAGCTCCCGAGCCCCTGGAAACCCTGCACCGCTTCCATCCGCTGATCCCCCCCGGATCGAGCGGTAACCACACCTGGTGACCCCCGTGGAGGTGTAGAGCAGTCGGCGAGCCCCAGGTGTCCCGCCACGGTGGTGATTCCGCCCGGATACCGACTGAGACGGCGCCCGCTGATCGGCTTGTGGGAAGCCCAAGAGCCGCGAGACCTTCAGGCTTGGGGTCCCGGCGGCGTGATCCAGCGACTGCGAGTGGCCTGCCGGAGTACCTGCGCTGCAACGACCGAGTGGGTGCCGAGGCGGCCTTCGCCGGCGGAGCGGAGCCGAGGGAAGGAAGGCGACGGAGGCGTAGCCGGCCTACGACTACTACGCAAGACCGGGGCTCGAGAACGCCTGCTCCACGTGGCTGCTCCGGCCTACCCCTGGCCATGGCGGAGTAGAGTCGCGCCTCCGGAGTATTTGCACATCCAGGCGGGCCGGCCCTAGTTGCCTCTCGCCCTGCGGGCCTGCCCTTCGACTGTGTGTGTCGTATTTGGATCCGTGACGGAGGTAGGCCTCGTTCCCTGGGCGTTGGCTTCACTGACTGTAATGGGCGGCCATTTTGGAGACCTCGGACCGGCCGCCCGGCCTTGATCGGGGCCTCTGCGCAGCAGTGCTTCCTGACCGACGACTGAGTGCCCGGCCAGCTTCCGCTGCTCGGCTACCCTGACCTTAGGCGCCTCTTGACCAAGCTGCGGCCATCGGTGACTCCCGCCCTGCCAAGATGTCGAATGCCAGGGGTCAGAGGAGAGGCGACCGTACTTTGCCGGACATGTTGGGACGTGGTGCCTTGCGCAGCGGGGGGAGCCAGGCCGCCCTGAGCTCCCCGGCCCATTCCAGAGGCGCCGACGGCGGAGAGCCCCCAGTGACTCGATTGTTCCTGGAGTCGCTGTTTAGCTCCTTGAGGGAGGACTTTCAGACTTTGAAGCAAGAGGTGGCCGGAGAGGTCCGGGAAGTCCGGAGAGAAGTGGACTCCCTAGGGGAGCGAGTTAACACTGTGGAGGAGGCTGGTCATTCCAGAGATGAAGAGATCACCCACCTGCAGCAGGAGGTCTTGCGGCTGCGGGAGCAACAGATTGAGCTGCAGGCCCACGCCGAAGACCTTGAAAACCGGTCCAGGCGGAACAATATCAGGGTCCGGGGCGTCCCGTCCAACGAGGAGGGTGACGACGTGACCGCCTACCTGGAGGCCCTCTTCCGCGCAATCTTGGGGGAGTCAGAGGACTTTCAAGTCCGTATCGACAGGGCGCACAGGGTGGGCCGCCCTCGCAGAGCCTCGGCGCCCCCCCCGGACATTTTGGCCTTTCTGCCGGACTTTCCCCTGAAGGAGAGGATTCTCCGCGAGGCGCGGAGGCAGCAGCCTCTCCGCTTCAGAGATCACCCGGTGGCTCTCTATCAAGACTTATCCACGGTCACACTGCAGAAGAGGAAATCTTTTAAAATTGCCACGGACTTCCTTCGGGAGCATGAAACGCAGTATTCTTGGGGCACCAATTCCGCTTGATCTTCCGGTGGAACGGGACATTGCACCAGCTCCGGTCCCTCCAGGATGTCTGCGCAGTATTGGGAATCACGGCTTCGGATGCAGACACCCCGGCGCCGCGCCGCAGGCGAAGCACTCGAGACGGTTGGCAGCAGATCGGGGAGAGGCGCTCCCCACCACCGGAGCGGCCTGACTCGCCCACGATTCGGGCGGACATGTCGAGCGCTATCCAGGAGGCCTCCAGAGCAACGGCGAACAGTGATGTGGCCTTGACGGCCTGAACTTACTCCGGGGGGAGTCTACATTAGCTTTTCATCACTGCAGGTGTGAGGGTTCTGGGGGTAGGGGAGGACGGGGGTGCTGGTGGTGGTGGCTGGACGTCCACTCAATCGACTTTCCACGGTCTTGTCCGATAAGGACCGGACTGGGACAATGACTTTTTTGAATGGCTTGAGAAGCGGGGGGGGAAGGGGAGTTGCAGGGGAATGTTTCGAGTTGGGGGGATGGGCGTTGGGGGCAGTGTGGAGCTGGGCGTGTGAAGTTCCGGGGGACGGGGGGGGGTCCACTTAGTTGGGGGGTTTTGGGGTTCGGGGACTGTACTGTGCCGTAGGGATGTTTGCTTTCGCTGTGTGCTGAGGTTTTTTGATGTGGCCTCTGTGTTTCGCCCGCCGGGCCTTGCCCGCCTTCATGTGCGTTTCTGGGGTTCCCCTCCTTGATGGCTCTTAAAGTTGTTACTCTGAATGTGAAGGGGCTGAATAACCCGGTTAAAAGGCGGGCCGTCCTGTCTCTGTTGGAGAACTCTCAGGCCGACATCTGCCAACTGCAGGAGACCCATCTGCTGGCCAAGGATTGTCCCAGAATGCGTACCCCCAAGTTCCCCACGCAGCTCTTTTCCTCCAGTGCTTCTAAAACGGCAGGTGTGGCACTCTTGTTCTCTAGGGGGTTCAGAGGGGAGGTTTTGCAGAAGGTAGCGGAACAGAAGGGGAGGCTTCTGGCATGTAGGATCAAGGTGGGGGGCTTGGTGATGACTGTAGGCTCTATATACGGCCCCAATGACCACCAAGACCAATTTTTGCACAGGGCATTGGAGGACGTGGCATCCACCTCTGACAGGCACATAGTGCTAGGGGGGGATTTGAATTTGGTCTTTGATGCGACTCTGGACAGGTCTGTGCAACGGCGCCACCAGTTGGGAGAGCTCTCGGGCTCGGTTCGTACCCAACTGGAGGAGCTCGATATGCACGACTTGTGGCGCCGCCTCCACCCCGCGACCCGCGCGTATTCCTATTTCTCTCATGCACACAAGTCCTACGCGAGACTGGATCATCTCCTAGTGACGGGCCCGATGTTCGCACTAGCCTCGAATGCCGACATGGGGGTCCTCTCTCTCTCCGACCATGCGCCGGTGGAGGGTACCTTCAGTCTACCCCCGGTGGCTCGTCCGAGAGGGGTCTGGCGTCTCCGGGACAAACTGCTGCACAGGCGTTCGACGGTGCAACAGATCCGCGCGGCCATAACGGACTTCCAGCGGGTAAACAACAACGACGACACCTCCCGCGCGACGCAATGGGCTGCTCTGAAGGCTGTGCTCCGGGGCGAATTTATCGCTATCTCCTCGGCGGAGAACAAGGATCGCCAGCTCAAGAGGGACGAGCTTACTCGGCAGGTACGGGAGCTGGAACAGGTACATCACAGAACGGGCACCCCCAGAGTCTGGAGGCAACTGAAGGCCGCCAGGAAACTCTTGTCTGCTCTTGACACAGACCGGGCGGAGTACGCGGTGCTTCGCTTGAAGCACAAGTATTACACCGGTGGAGACAGGTGCGGCCGGCCGTTGGCGCACAAGCTCAGGGTGCAACATCAGCAGCACCGGGTGAAAGAGCTGGTTACTCCTACCGGAGGGTCAGTCACGGAGGACGAGCAGATTGCGGACGTCTTCCGTAGCTTCTACGCTGATCTCTACACTGGCGAGGCCCCCTCCGCTCGGGCGGAGGCGGACTATCTGGAATCGGTGTCGCTTCCGTCGTTGACGCAGGATCAGGCCCAGTATCTGGAGCAGGAGATTCGGATCGAGGAGGTGGTCACGGCGATCTCCCGGCTTAAGACGGGTACAGGCCCGGGACCGGATGGCTTCATCCCTCTTTTCTATAAGACCTTCTGTCAGGAACTTGCGCCTCTGTTGACACGCCTCTTCAATACGTTTTCGGAGCCGGGTGCCATCCCCCCCGAATTTCTCCAGGCCACGGTCTCCGTGATCCCAAAACCGGGCAAGGACCGGACTGCCTGCGGTTCCTACCGCCCTATCTCGCTACTGAACACGGACCTGAAGGTTTTCACTAGCATACTGGCAGCACGTCTGGCACTTCATCTCCCGGGCATGGTCGACTCGGATCAGGCCGGCTTCGTACCAGGCAGGCAGACAGTGGACAACACGAAGAGGGTGACTCATATTCTTGAGAAGGCCTCCAGGATTCCCGGGGAACGCATGCTCCTCTCCATAGACGCGGAACAGGCGTTTGACAGGGTGCATTGGCCCTATCTAGAGAAGGTCCTGGGCAAGTTTGGGGTCGGTGAGAAGTTCCGGCACCTGATTTTCAACTGCTACCGGTTTCCGTCCGCGGTGGTCCGGGTGAATGGGGGCAGCTCCCGACACTTTCCAATAGAATGTGGTACGCGACAGGGATGCCCACTGTCCCCTCTGCTCTTCGCTCTTTATATGGAGCCGTTTGCTCAAAGGGTCCGACAGAACCCCGATATCACAGGGGTCAGGATGGGAGAGTTTCACCATGAGCTTAGCCTCTACGCAGATGACGTCATTTTGACGCTTGATGACCCACGGAAGTCCCTGCCTGCATGTATCGCGGAACTGGACCTCTTTGCCGCGGTGGCGGGCTTCAAAGTGAACCTCGGGAAGTCTGCTGCCCTCGATATCTCGCTGACTAGCGCCACCAGAGCTGACCTGCAGAGGCTTTTCCCTTTGAGCTGGTCGGGGGACCGGATTCCGTATCTGGGGATCCTCTTGGCACCCTCACTCTCCGCGATGGTCACGGCCAATTACACGGCTTTGAGTACGAAAATCAGAGAGGAATTGGCCCGGTGGGATAAGGGCACGTTATCGCTGCTGGGCAGGGTGGCCGCAGTGAAGATGACCCTTCTACCTCAGGTGCTATACCTGTTTAGGGCGCTCCCGCTACAGCCCCCCAAAGGATGGCTCGCGGAGACTCAATCGGCCATCGCACGTTTTGTGTGGCAAGGCCGTAGGCCTCGGATCAAACGGACCATAGCTACGCTGGCGCCTGAGTCTGGAGGACTAGGGATACCAGACCTGCAGAAATATTTCCAGGCCGCCCAATTGCGCTATTTGGTGGAGTGGAGCCGGTGGGAGTCGGATAAACACTGGCTGTTTCAGGACCAGGCGGTAGCAGGCAGAACGCTACAGGAGGTGCCTTTCCTGAGACGGGCCCATCGGCCCCCTAACCTTTACGCCTCTTTTGTGACGCAGGTCCCGCTTCGGGTGTGGGACTCAGTGGCTACTAGGCATGAACTCACTACCTTTCCCTCTCCCTTCACGCCGCTGATTGGCAATCCGGACTTTGGCCCGGGTATGGAGCCTGGCGCCTACGATCGCTGGCGGGCGGCCCGCTGCCACACCTTGTATCATCTATATGGCCCGGAGGGTGTCGTCCCCTTCCATGACCTACGTCGGGATTATGGCCTCCCCGAGACGGAGCGCATGCGGTATATGCAGGCGCGCCACTGGGCGCTACACCCTCAAGTGCGCGCGACGGCAGACCGGGAGATCATGGTGTACGAGCGCTGGCTCGTCACTCGCACGTCGGACGCTAAGCTCATCTCCGATTTGTACAAGATGCTGCAGCCCCCCCCCCCCTTTCATATCCACAACCCGGGTAGGGAGCGCTGGGAGCGGGAGCTTGGTCGAGTGCTGAGTCATACTGAATGGGACCACATCTCCTACCGGGCGCGCCACTCTGCCTATCACACGGGGCTCACGGAGACCTTCACCAAAATTTCAACCTATTGGTATCGCACTCCTGAGAAACTACATGAGATGGATAGATCAATACCGGGGACGTGCTGGCGTAACTGTGGTCAGAATGGCACGCTTACTCATATCTTGTGGGACTGTCCCCTTTTGGCTTCTTACTGGGAGGAAGTCCTCAATGAGGTTGACAAATGTTTTGGGATAGAGCTGCCCCGGTTCCCTGCCTACGTCCTATTGGGATTGCCGAATGGATTGATGTACCCTCTCAGATCTAAAAGGGGTAGACAGCGATAGCTTTGGGGTCAGCTGTACAAAACATACTCATACACTGGCGCTCCACCACGCTCCCCACTGTTGTCGGCTGGCTGCACAGATTGTGGCATGTCCTTGGCATGGAGAAGCTGTCCTTGGTGGTGACAGGGGACGTAGATGCTTTTGAGGAGTTGTGGGCGCCTTTTCATAATCTGTTGTGCTCTGAATTCAAAGAAATCACCTGCCCTAGGTATCTCAGATTGTTGCGGCTGACACCGCCGCCGGACCCGCCTGTTTGATTGGTCTAAGCCGGCATCTGGTAGCGGGGCAAACGATAGGTTGCTGCGAGGGGAGAGCGAGTGGTTGATGGCACAGTACAGGGGGTGGGGACGAGGTGTGGGAGTTGGGGGGTTGTTGGCTGGGTAGGAAATGAGGCAGGATTGTTTTCCCCACCCTTTTTTCCTTTTCCTTTTTTCCCTTTCCTTCCCCTCCCCCCTTTTTTGTCTCCACCCACAGGTGCGCGAGCCGTGTTTACAAGCAGGATGGTGCCCATTGTGGCGAAAGAATTGCTTTGATGTATCTAATGTACCGTACGCACTGATTATGAGGGCACCTGTGGTTTTCTCTTTCATGTACTTTGTTGTTTCCTTCCTTACCCTGCTTCAATAAAATACTTTAAACCTAATGAATGGTATATTACGACTGATACTCTCTTTTCAGGAGACCAGAGTAAACCGACTTGAGAGTACAAGATGGAGTCCTATCGGGATCATCGAAAGAAGTTCCTGTGGTTAGAATTCCGGTTTGAGACAATGGTGTAATCTGCGCCGTTCCAGGTTCAACAGTCAAGTTAAAGGACTGAGTTTAATGGTTCACAAAGAGGAAGAAGAATAATGCACAATGACAGTTATGTGTGTTGCAGATACATGATTGGTGCATACTATGGAGGGGGTTGTCCTTCTGGGGTTATGCTAGTTAAAGTTTATTGGCTGCTGTATCCTTTCAGTAAAGAAAGAGAAGCATTATCCTCGCCTCCATGTCCTTAATAGAATTGAAAATTCTTGACGCGTCTGCTAGAAAAACATTTTTTATCCATGGTGGCACAGTTCGTTGTGCAACATATATGGACTCTGTCGATAAACCCCCAGAAAGCGCTATGCATCTTCACCCTGCTCCACGCTTATGCAGCGCACTCGATTCAATGTGTGCATAAAGTGTTCCACTTCCCCATTTGCTTGGGGCCACGGTAGGGTCACCTTCCGATGCTTCATATTGAGCAATAGCAGGCACTGCTGGAAGTCCGACCATTGGGGGCCCATTGTCTGTCTTGACTTCGTCTCGGAGGCTTGAAGACTTTCTCTAAGACTACCTTCACTTTCAAAAATGCGATGGACTATACCAACTCTATCACGGGATATTCCGTATGACTGTACACTATCACTGCAGTAAGCTGCCATCGGGAAACTTCCGAAGTCCATGCTGACTCTGGACCAAGGCAGTAGGCAGGTTTACTTAGGGTTTTCGGGCAAGGCCGTGATTCCCCACTGGTGATCGTGCAGGAATGTCCTCCCCCCAGGTCATTGCCAACAGTTTCCAGTCTCGGAATTTTGTGAGAAAGCTAGTGCATTCTGGACTTCGTAGACTTGTGCTTCTATTAAACAAACTTGACTAACACAACTGATATACTTTGTAGGGGAACTGGCATGCCTGTAGAAAATGCACTCAGGCGGTGATCCCACTCACCAGCCGCAGTAAATCCTGCTCCAATCAGCCCTGCTGATGCTTAAATTACTACCTGGCATGGACCTCCCCATTCCGTTCAGAAACCGGTGACATCGGCGAGGTTTGCGCAGGCTGTTACCACACGTCGCCGCCCAGCTAGTTCAGTGACTGGCCTCATCTCTGACTGACCAGCAGCCTCTAAAATTCTACGTGTTGTAACAGCGCCCGCCACCTGGTATTGAGCAGCTAAACTGAGCTGACACTATTAACAAACTAGAACCACTTGCGATTCGACAGCCAATAAGCGCAACGGAAAATTATTTAACGTACTTTGATTGGCTGAGGTACATGCCGTCCTCCAATGCTAGCTCACTTTACATAATACGACTGGCTTTCACCTCCCTAACGACTTTTAGAATATGTTCGAAGCATAGGATTGGCGACGCAGAAGCGGTGAAATTACGGACGTACGCCGTAAGTGGATAAATAATAGGCAATGGATATTGGGTTGAATTTGCGAACTGTCCACGTGAGTAGCGAGCGGGTTATTGTGGTTCTGTGTTTTTCCCCACTTTTTTTTGTTTACAAGGGGAGCTGCCGACTTAAACAAAAGGTTTTGCTAGAGGGCTTGTTGCTACCGTGGAAATGGCAGCTGGTTGCTATAGCTATACAAGAGCCAGTCATATTAATTGCTGTGCCTCTGAATCACAGTAGTTGAATACCAGGGGTGTAGCAGGCCACAACGAGGAACATTAATGGAGCTGGTTAGAGTACCAGCGCTTCCTGGATGCTGCGTTGAGCTGCATTAGTAGTGTACGTCAGCAGTGCTACAAACTGGATTGTTTACTTTGTCCTCACTCCTCTAACCCGCCTTGTTCTATGGGGTGTTGCTCTAAAGCTAGATTTATGCGATTAAAAAGCATAAACCTATTTGCTAACAGGTGTTCACCTCGATGGGGAAGGAGAGATGGCTCCCAGCACAGGAATATAAGGGGGCACGTTGAGGCTGCAGTGGAGGGATGAAAGGGTGTTGTGGAACAGCATAAACATTATTTTGCTACTCTTCAAAAGAGGATGTAAAATGTAATTGCGTACTTATGGTGCAGGTGGACACTCTACTGGTAAAACGGGCCATAAAGGGGCAGGTTACTGCACCCTATATGAAGTTCTAAGCTCATCACCAATTTTCCACTGTGACTGCTCTCCACATACTCTCAGGAACTGAATCCCAGTGATATGAGTTTATGTGATATGAGTTTAGATTCCCAATTCGTTAATTTTAAGGATATTCCAGTGTGTATGATTGGAGACTGGGAACGCTGTACTATGTTTAACATGTAAGTAAGGACCGGGTAAATTGGGACCGTATGGTAAATTGTGATGATGCACCCAAGTATCGTGATGTGGATTCAGGGGCGTAGCTTGGTCACTAGTTGGAGGGGTGATGTGAGCTTCAGATTTCCCAACAATCACTCTGGGGCACCTTGTTAAACCACATTATATGAGTAGCAAGATCTCAGGGAGTTTAAGGGACATTGTAAATAAGACTGGGCAGCAAACTCCACTCCGCCGGCGGAGCGCATTGCTTTTTTCCAACTCTCTGTTCCGGCACAGTGCAAAGTTTAGCAAAAAACTCTGCTGGCCATCAAGTGGGTGGAGTTTACCGCTCAACCTAATTACCATCTCAACACTGGTAGCTTTACTGTTTAGGCCTAGCTGCCATGACCTAGTACTAAACAAGCATTGGCATAGCCAATAGGTCTTGCCTTTGGGACGTTATAAGTGTTTAGCCATGCAACAGTTAATGTTGTTGCAGTAAGGATATTGTGCTGCAGAACTAAATACTTATAAGCAGGGCACAAGTCCTAAAAAAAGAAGTGGGGGGACGCTGTCACCGGAAGTGATGTCACAACAGGAAGTGACGTCACAAAAGGTGCAAGGGCCGGGAGCAGGGGGGGGATTAGCGATAGGGATGCAGGCGGGGCAGTTTTTCAATATTTTTCTTCTTCTTCAACTTCCAGGTTAATTGGTCATGGGAATGTGATTATTGGCACCTGTTCTGGATTTTCAGGGGTGTGGAGGGACAGAGAAGATGTGTGTATGTGACCGTGTGTGTATGGGGGTGGGGGCGCACTTTAGCCATCATTGGACGCCCTCGCGACGCAGGTATGAATGTCAGCCCTGAAGAGGGGGCAAGGATTCCTCGGGTCTTCCGCGAGTTCATATATGGGGAGGGATGAAATGATAATTAGCGATGGAAGCGCCCTCTCATTTGTAAAGGGGGGGGCTCTTTATTCTGCCACTTCAAGACTCTGAATCTCGCCCTCCCCTCTCACCCCCGCCGAGTGATAAAGAAATCTGGAAGGTAGTAGGAGCAGCTCAGAGAGCCCCCAATGCGCCCCGCCCCCACTCCCCCAAGTGATGCAAGGTGTTGGGGGCGTGTGTAATTATCAATAATAGAAACCCCGTCGCTTGTGATTGGGGGAGGAGGGGAGGTGAGTGGGTGGCTCCTCCCTTCTCGCTCCAGATGCGAGATGCAGGTGAGTAACTCCACATAATCGGAAGTCCAGCTTTTGCACAGGGGGGACGGCGTCCCCCCGGTAAAACCCCTTAAAATAAGTGGGGGGATGCCGTCCACCCGCGTGGTACCCCGACTCGAGCCCTGCTTATAAGTTCCCAAAGGCGAGTCCTATTGGCTAGGATTAGCTGCAAGCTATATAAATCCGCTTTTATTCATTCACTTGTAAGCTGGTGTGAAAGAGGCTGAGGGCATGCTATGATAGCCAATGTAGTCCCTTCAGGATGGGAAAACATGTGCTTTGTTTTCCTTTGTTTTGCGTGCAACTGAAAAATATTGGTTTATAAATCTTTCGTAGACCATGCATGCCCCTACTCTAGTTAAAACATTAATAAAACAATGATTAAAGTAATTATAAAGTAAAGAACTGATTTGCCATCTACTTAAAACTTGAGCAGTTGACAGTTCAGAAACAAACCCAACCTCATTACTAAATGTTTCAATTTATTGCACCTTAATTGTGCAATTTCAGAAAAAGTTGCAAATCGACTGTTCACTTGACAGACAAGACTTTGGTAAGTCTCTCAAGAACGCGACCGGTAATGTGGAATCGAAAAGGTTTGGAATAAGAAGCTTGAAAAAACAATACACTAGTTAAACAAGCAAAGGCAAATCCAATGCACTGTGTGAATAACTGCATAGAATTCCCCAGGTAGAGCAGTCTTCAGTGGAAGAGGGACGGAGAAGTGCAGCTAGCAGGGCCACTGGCCTCCAGTGTGAAACTCCTGAAGCTGCTTCTACTGTTGACAGATCTGCACTCACTCCAAGTACTTGGCCACATCACCAAAGCCATAGTGTAAAGACAACGTCACAGTGTAACCACCTACCAAATTCTGTGGCCCCTCATTGATCACACATTAGCTTGCAACAGACAGCTGAAGCTGTTCGCAACCAGACACACACCTCAGGAGTATGCTTAGAGCAATTCGATCTTGGTAGCAGCGCTCTTAGAGGAAAGCTGGCCTGTGCCAACCGGGCCCCCTCCTTGAACTGGAAACAATGCATGCTTAAAACAAAGAAGGTCCAGCTAACCTCTGCCAAGGAAAACATTGGCAGCCACCAAACAGTTTGCTTGGATGCATTACCCCACAGGAGCCACCTGCACAGACCCATTTTGGGCACCACTCAAATGGGTGCACATTGCTCACAAAGGGTTAAAGCTGTGCAGGGACACATCATCTCATTAAATAGGCTTTGAGGGGGTGTGTTATCGACACAACAAATTCGGAAGCAGCAGAATGCCATATCTATACTGAAGTGATTGATGTTCGAATCTGCCTTTATTTATTAACACATACTTGTGCAAGGCACAACATCCTATAAATAAAAACATCAGAATAGAGTTGATGTGGAGACCTTGAAAAATGAAAGGCTGCAAAAGAGTTCAGTGCCTTGTGAGGGGTCGTAAGCGCTATGTAAATACATTTACAGAATATATTTTGTGAACTTCTGCGTTTATACCCCTGTTCTCGATACATATCGGTGGTACGTTCTGAGGGGAGGTGTTCTAATGAAGTGTAAAATCAGTAATCTGTGCAGAAAGCACTTGTAAAAACTCTGGAGTTCATTTACGATCGATTATGGGCCCTGCGCTAACGCAGAGCGCCACAACATAGTGTTTGTCCCACATAATAATTTGAACCCCGCGTAAACTCTGAAATGGCTTTGGAGATTTTAATATTAAAAGTATCTTAGACCGTTTTTTTTTTTTTTTAGTAAACAAGGATGAGAAACCGTTCTCAAGAAAAGCTTTCACTTTTGTAACACGTTTCCACAAATAAGTTCACATAAATCGATTAGGGTCGCGTGAAAACATTAGGCGCAGGCCATGCAGCGAGGTTTTGCTAGGCTCCGAAGATAAAGCACAGGAAGAGAAGTTGTGAAAGCAGAGTCACAAGGAGCTAGGGGCAAGGGCACTTGGACAGGGAAAGGACAATCAGCATTGCTCAATAGGAAAGTTTGTACGGTGTCAGGAGCAAGTTTGACAACAACTGTAGGAAGCTGGAGGCTTAAAGTGACAGCCAGTGAACCACAGCCAGAAATGTGGAGATGCAATAATTTTAAAAAACAAACAAAAACAAGCATTGGCCGCGCTGCCGTGAAAGTGACACGGCCGTCAAAGTGAAAGCGATCAATGGCTGAAAGGATGCCTGCGAGCGATGCACTTAATGAGCCATGACAAGAGAGGAAAGCCAGATGGCGCCTCTGCTCGTAACTGTGCGTGTAACTGCACGCTCTAGGCCACAAAAAGCTGTGTTTGGCGTTTTAAAGACCACTCACTAAATGTCTCGCCAGAGCAGCGCATGCGCTGGCTCAGGCGAGACCTAAAAACGTACCATTACATCCTTCCTGTTCCAGACTGGAGAATTTTCCTGGCGAGCTGCCTGATCCTGTCATGGCGGCCTGAAGCTCACATGCCACTGGAGCTGCCGGCTGGGAGCATCGTCCACGAGCTGTGCACAGCAGAGAGGGAGTAAGAGCGAAGAAGACTCCAAGGTCAGGGACTCACGGAGTGGAACAGTGTGGGTGTATGGCTGGTGGTGTAAGGTGGGGGAGGCTGACTTGATACCCAATCACTTACTGCTCATTACAGAAAGGAAGATGCAAAAACAAACAGTATATCCACAATGTTAGTGAGATTTGTGACTGAAGCGGCCTTCCATTTTGTCAGCACATTTTGATACTTCCGTGAATGATTCCGAGGGAAAAGCATACCTTCTGTTGCAGCTGTACAGTACACAAGAAATCCTCTTTTCTGCAGATTTTTTTTAATGATCATCTTCCCCCACAATATTGATGCTGCAGTGAAGTTTCTGACTGGAAGCTTGGCTGGCTTGTTAGGCTTTTCCGTTTAGGCTTCTGAAAAAGGGGGTGCGCAGCTCATTAAGTCCAATAATCCAGTTGTAGTGTTAAAATATATTTCTTTATTTCAAATTTTAAGATTTGCAAACAAAAGGCACTCAGCCAACGTGTTTCTTTCCCTCACTGGGAACTTCCTCAGGGCAACGGCAATGGACTACTGGAATATTCCTGCTCACAAAGATCAATATCTGAGTTCCGAAATAACACGTGCTGTAAGTACTTTCACGGTTAAGTTCAAGAATGTTGGACATGGCCCACTCTGCAGGGTCATCCCTGAACTTTTTGCCTTCCTCCAATATTCTCTCTGACCTGTTTTTGTTGGTTTAATGACTCTGGGCACTTTACCACTGCTGACCAGTGCTAAAGTGCATATGCTCTACCTGGATAAATGGTATATGTGATTGATTTCCATGATCAACTTATTTGGTTTACTGTCAGTCCCCAGTAAAGTGCACCATGAGTGCCAGGGCTTGTAAATACAAATGCTGGTGGTGGCCCTGCAGCACTGGTTGTGCCACCCACAGAAGCGGCCTAGTAAAATGTGTCTAGGTCTGCCATTGCGGAACCTGCGTGCAGTCTGGTACTGTCATGCTAACTGCGCAAGTACACTTACTTGCCAGTCCCTAAACCTTCCCTTAACTTCATATTAGTCACCCCTATGGTAGGCCCAAGGGCAGGGTGCATTGTAAGCATAAGGTAGGACAAGCCCTGATGTGTGTGGCATGTCCTAATAGTGAATTACAGCCATTTTCATTTTTCACTATTGTAAGGCTGCCTACTCTCCATAGGCCAGAATGGGCTGCTGGAATTATTACACTCTATAATCCCAACAGACTCAGAGAGCATGGTAGAAAGTCAAGTTTAGTATGCCTGAACTCAGAATAATAAAATACTTCTTTTAGTAAAGTTTATTTTAATATCCTGTGTTTGCAAATACTACTTTTAGAAAGTTAGTATTTGCTTTCCTAACCATTTCAGCCCGCCTCTTCTCTGATGTGTATCTGCTGTCTGGTTTCTGTGTGCGACCGGGCTGGGGAATTCCAGGGGACAGGCTGGGTTTGACAGGTGGTGAATAGAGAGATTACACCAGGATGGGTGGGGGGAGTGCCCCTTGACTCTGAATAGGGCTGTGCTCTGCCACCACAATGCTGGCTCCGCCCCCTGGGGAGCGACTGATGACTCTGCCCTGCACCTGGTCCAGGAAGAGGGAAGACTGTCAACAGAGTGCTCCTGACTGTACTTGTCATGACAATGCTGGCTCCACCTCCTGCGGAGCGTCTGAGGTCCGTGCTCTGCAAACTGAAAGAAGAAGCCAGAGCTTGAAAAACAAAGTGCTCAGAGACTGACTGGATTAGGCAAAGCCCCCCCGGCCTGGGAGAACAAAAGAAATTGTGTATAAAAGTAGGAGCCCTGCTCCTAAGAAATCAGATCCTGTTGACGCCAAGAAGAAACTCTGCCTGAAGAGAAGGACCTGGGAAAGCTACATGGAGGACTACTGTCTCTAATCCTGGCCTGTGGTGGGTGCCTTGCTGCAAGAAGGAGAGAGGAAGAAAAGACTGAGAGACTTTTTATTCACTTGTGCATTTTAAACAATCTCCAAGGGCTTGCTTGTGAACTTGCCCCCTGAACTGCGCCCCAGGAACAGTGGGCGCTACCCCTACCTTTGAAGAAGGAAGCTGCTGCTGGTGTTATTTCCCCCTTCAGCGCGGACCCCGGAGACCTGAGTGCGCCTGGGAATCTGTCCCGCACTCTGAGAGCCCGTGCGCCCCCCCTCCTGCCGAGCAAAGAGACCTCTGCCCGACTGCGTCGCAACTAGCACAGTGAAGGCCTGCCCCGCCTGGCCTGAACACCGCAACCTGCTGCCACCTCGAGCCGGAGCTCGCACCGCAAGGAAGGACCGTGCGGTCCAAACAACGTGAGTCTGTGGCCCCCGAGCTGCAGAGCACACCTTGAAGACCGACTGCACCGGAGCTCGCCTCTCCAGGACAACGCCCTGCTGACAGCGCCTCGCCACTGGATTCACCTTAAGCCGCCGCCCCCTCCCTCTTCAAGACCGGGACGGACGCTGAGTCAAGAGCCGCCCCCAACGCATCGCTGCCCTCCGAGACATGGAACCTGCTGGGCCATAGTCGTAGCTCGCCACAAAGGAAGACCGCACCGTGACGTGGGACGTCCCCTCTACGCCTGCTTTTGTCCGCCTGACCCCCAAGATCAAAGGTACTGTCAATCAAATCGCGGTACGAGTCGCATTCTATCACTACGACTCGCACCGCCTGTGTGCCTTCAGGCCCCTGGTACGCCTCGACTTGTGCGCTGTGCGAATCTCGCCTCGCACTGCCTGTTTGACCTGAGGCCCCTGGTACGCCTCGAGCTGTGCGCACACCCCGCTGGCAATTGTGAAACATTTGTGCCCCTCCGCCTGAAGGTACGAGTCGCACAAGCTTCGTACGACTCGTACCCCCTGGTCCAGATCAGCCGTGGTGTACGCGTCTCACGCGGGACGCAGGAGATTCAGCAGGGCCTTCCCCTTGAGCCTCGTATGATGCGTAGAGAAGCGCTACGAGGCGTTCAGGCCGCAACGAACAGCGCATCCAAGTGTGAGATATTGCCTGCAACCCTGGGAAGCCGTTTTTAGAACCTTTGAACTCCTTTAAGTATAGAACATTGCCTTTAAGAACTGTGGCTGCATTTTGCAAGTAACTGGACCGTTTTTAACTGCCAATCCTGTAATCAAAGCCTGCTTGAGAGTTTCTATATATAAAAGCATATATATTTTTACAGAACTGCAGTCTTGTGTCCCTCTGTGGTGGGTTGGTGATTTATTGTGTGTGTTGCACTAAATGCTTAACCCTGTGTACTCTGTAGATTAGCCTCGTCTGCTCACGCCAAGCCGCCTAGAGGGTGAGCAGGGGTTATTCCTAGGAGTAAGTCCTCTGCCCTAACTTAGAGGAGAGGGTCCCTGCTTGTCACAAGTGCATACCTGTGCCAACCATAGACCCCCAATTCTAACAAAGAACAATTAACATCTATGTATCGACCCAAAAAAACGAAATAGGTTTTGGGCCGTATCCGTCAAATATACTATTCAACATGCGACGCAATCCTATCAAAGCACTCCCCAATCAGGAAGCAATTATTAAACATGAAGAATTATCAAAATTTTATCAAAGCACCAAAGCTAATGTTTCTTGTCTAAAACCAGTATGTGGTGGTCCAGTATGATGCACTGGAACCGACTGAAGAACTGGCAGGTATGTTAATCCTGCATGGGAAAATCAAAAGGTGAATCGTCCGGTCTGTTGTCGTCATGTGGGAAAAAAAACAGTAAACCCACAATGTGAGTGAGATTTGTGACTGAAGCGGAGCAGCCTTCCATTTTGTAAGCACATATTGGTATTTCCGTGGAGGAGTTCTGATGGAAAAGCATACCTTTAGTTGCAGCTGTACAGCACAAAAGAGTTCCTCTGTTCTGGAGACTTTATTTGATGGTCATCCTCCCCCACAATATTGATGCTGAAGTGAAGTTTCTGACTGGAAGCTTGACTGGGTTGTTAGTCTTTTCCATTTAGGCGTGCACGTCTATTGTTGTGGTTTTTGTTGTTTTACATTATGGTCTCACCTCCTGAGTGATCCAGAACCGAGATTTGGAGCTAGAGTTTGGCAAATGCAGACATCTTTCAGTTTTGGGTGAGTGGAGCGTAACTCAGTGAAGTCTGTCCACCCCAAAAAATGTGTAACGGAAGAGGAGGGCGGATTGGTAGGGGTGCTTAAAACAAATTCAACATTTCCTTAGGCTTTACAAACATAGGAGAGAGCGTGTGTGTTTTTGTCAGTCTGGGCATGTAGAAATTTCAGGTGAAATCCGACAAACACTTCATACTACCTGACTAAAAGCACTTGCATCCGGTTGTATTTTACAAGCACACAATTCCCAACCACGCATGCCTGAACAACAAGGTCTTAACAATGACTGTGTTTTAACCACGCTTACTTTTACAACAAATTTAGTTGTAATGGTATTTTAGTAAAAGCATATATGTTGTTAAGGTTGTGCCCTGGTCTCCAGCTCCCCTGCCCTGAATACTTAAATCAGACCTTAGCCCAGCGCCTTGAGCCCTAAAACCCGGCCCCACGCTTGAAATAGACCCTGACCTCCCCTTACCTAAGCCCTAAATCCTTCACCCCAGAACTTGACCCGGACTCCTTGAGCCCTAAAACCTTCACCCCTGAACTCACCCCCCACTGCCCTAAGCCCTAAATCCTCCATCCCAGAACACTACCCGACTACCCCCCACCCTGAGCACTACAACAGCCCCGCCCTCAGCCCTAAATCTTTAACCCAGTACTCGACCCCACCCTTAGCCCTAAAACCTTCACCCCACAACTCAACTCCGACCCCCCACCCTGAGCCCTAAAAACGGCCTCTCCACCATTCAAAGTATATAGTAAAAAAAATTGAACTTTGTTTATTTATTACCAAGCCACTCCGTCCGTCCATACCTCATCTGGGCAGGAAGTCTCCTCCACCCAGTCCGACCCTTCGCCCGAGTCTAGAGCATTGAACTACTACGCACGTCGAAACCACAGATACGTGTTGTAAAGGCATATGCGTAGTATAGACTGCATGGTTCCGCCATCGTTGTTAAGCCACCCATTGTTTAGACTGCGTGGTTTAGGCTGTTTCCACTTGCAGCCAACTATTTACCACTGAAAACATTTGTAAGGGGTGGGGTGTTAACACCCACAAACTCCCCCTGGAGCTATGTCCCTGTGTGGTTTGGTCTGAGAGAGCGCAGATATCCAGCCCAGGAGCCAGGTGCAGCAGTCAGTTGGCATGATCTGAATCTGGTGAAGGACCGAGTTTGGATTCGGTGTGGGTTTGAAGTAAGAGTATTTGAGTGGAGGTTATATGTTAACTTTTGGTCAGGTTAGAGTGTGTGAAGGAGCGTCGAGGCGACTGCCATTTTCGCCATCCTAGTGTTTGGGCTCTGGCCTAGCCATTAATGGCAGGGTTGCAGGGATTGGATTGCTATTTATCCTGGTTTGATCTACAGGAATATGGGGAAATACCCTGCTGCGCTCAAAGACTTGACATGTCGCCACTAGAAAGGTCATCTATTAACAGGCAGGTCCACCTCCACCCCAGATCTAGCTCTGAAGCAGCGGTCAAAGTGTATTACAAAAAGTATGGGGACTGTGATGATGCATGCAGTGGGGTCTGGGTCAGTGAGTGAAAGTTTGGAGTCAAAGGTGTGGTTTTAAACTAACACTTCTGTACGCTATTTTTTTCTTTCACCGTCAGGAAGCTATATATAGAACAATGCGCAGCTTAAGTGAAAAATAAATTAAAACAGTTATTATTCGGGACATGCATTATATAATGTTATGAGACGTCTATTAGTTAATGCACTGCAGAAGTCTGTGTGTAATCGGAAAGCCATATAATTACATTTTGGTTGGTGCAGTGGAGAATAGTGATTTGTGTATTTTTAGTGCAACAAGGTCACAACCTGTGACAGAAAGCACAGTGAATATGTAAGTATTTTAAACTTGCATTACATACCGTATAAAATAGACTGCATCAAAATGTGCAAAAAGGTTTAAGATAAAACTGTGTTTCCAATATATAGATTTTAGTAATACCCAGATTGTATGCAATGCAATTTTTTGTTTACATTACTGTCCCTTCAACACCTCCTGGGGTGTTTAAACGCTATATAAATACAATTGCAATTAAAAGCCCGCCCCTCACAGCTCAGTTGTTAACTCTTTGCACTACCATTCCAAAATGATGAATCTATCATCCTAAATCTTTGAGTGATTAGATAAATTAATGCCAATACTGACTCCAAAGCATCCTTTACATTTGCATTTGTAGATGAACTTGTAGCGCACATTTGCATTTCTTCATGCAAGCAGACACACTGGCAAGAAGGCTTGTTTAGCTATCTGCCTGGCTTCAGTTTCCCAGAACAGGAGACTCACTGAATGACACTTGAGCTGAAGCATTTGATCTGTCGGAATTAACCATCCCTGGACAGTTGTATGTTTACAAAAAGTAGGTATTTCATAAATCAAAAAAGTACGGGCACGTCGTGCCTCTCCGATCCCGCCCACTTTCACCACTGCTCTGAAGAGATGGTTAATACTGGAGATGGAAAGGTGGTGGACTGAAACCTGAATCCAGATGATTTCTAGCATAGCAATAAGTGGGCAATGTACTGCATGTCACAGCTAGGGATACAACCTCTCCCTTTGCTCGTGGGTAGGCCAATATCAGTTCACTGGCACACAGTTAAGTTTAGCCTTCTCTTAAGGGAGTGGGGCTTGCTTGCAAAATTACTATGGGCAGGCAGGACACAGGAGAGCCCATCCCTGATGTAATTTTACCATCCTTCTTCTGTTTTGCATGACTATGTGGAGGTGAATTCAAACCCCACTGCCACCCGAGTCAGAAGTTGCCCTTGTAGATGGCATCTCGATAATGTCCATTGTAAATGTAATGCACAGGGATCATGGCGACGGTTGTGAAGGCATGAGGTAAATGGGCTTTTGCTGGTGTTTTTTGTTGTTTAGCTTTCCAGATGCTCGCTGTTGTTGTTGACGGCAACATACAGACGCCCTCTTCTGTTTGAGGTACATTGATGGTTTAATAAGAACGCACTGCCTAGGTAATTGGGGCTCATGGGCTTTTTAGTGCAGGTGAAGTCGCTATATTTTCTGTTAATTTCCTGATGAATTTTAATATTTTAAGTTGATACTAACTTTGGCAGCCCACAATTGCCTGCACCACACCTAACTCCTCTTTTACTTTAAGCTCTGTGACCTGTGCACCTGGTTGTCTATAGGTTTGTGCCAATAGTTGTCACCTGATACTTAAACCCAAGAGTGAGTGAGGTGGAAGAGGGGGTTTGAAAGGGACTTAGTGACATCAAATATCTGTACACATCTAGTTCTTTAATTGTCTTTGAAAATCTCATTACCGGAGAAAGAGATCTAAGTGTCCAAGCAGGGTACCATATCACTTGTTTTATCTTTTGCTTTCAAAATAGTTTTGTTTGCATACACATGTTGTAAATTCCATTCTGCTCAAAGATTTCTTGATCAGACCTGTATTGTTCAACCAGTGTAGCATGTGCACCCATCCATAAAATAAACCTCCATATCTTAAAAAAAAATATGTTGGTCTGCCTTTGCTTCTCTTTGGGGGACGGTTGACATCTGACAGATGCATTTCATATATTTATGTATATATACCTTTTACTGTCTTTTCCCTACAGCTTCTGCCTCCCTCCAAATAATGGATCCTGTTGTTCTCAGTTACCTCGACAGTTTGCTGCGCCAATCCGATGTATCGCTGCTTGACCCTCCCAGTTGGCTCAATGATCATGTGATTGGTTTCACCTATGAGTACTTTGCCAGTGAGCAGTACAAAGACTATGCAGAGCATGTCTGTTTTGTCAGTCCTGAGGTGGTTCAGTTTATCAAGTGTGCCAGCAGTCCAGAGGAGGTGGCTATCTTTCTCGAACCATTGGCCCTGCCGCGGAAGAGGATTGTATTTTTGGCCATCAATGATAACTCCAACGAGGCAGCAGGTGGGACGCATTGGAGTCTGCTTGTGTATATCCGCGACAAGAATTGCTTTGTGCATTATGACTCGTACAGCAAAAATAACTCTGTTCATGCAAGACAGGTAGCTGAGAAGTTGGAGGCATTTTTGGGCAAAGGTACCTTTGTGGAGGAGCAGGCTCCTGCACAGCAGAACAGCTATGATTGTGGCATGTATGTGATCTGTACTACTGAGGCCCTTTGTGAGGAGTACCTGAGGGGGCGAACTAAACCTCTGCTGCAGCTCCTTACTCCATCCTACATCACACAAAAAAGAGCGGAGTGGAAAGAGCGTGTGAAGCAAATGGCAGGAAAGTGACCTTCTGACCCAACCTATCATGTAAGCGTTTCTCCATCCCCAACTATAGGTGCCTTTACAGGGCATGCTGTGCAGACAAATGGCCCTTCTGCATAATCGACTCCATGATCAACCATGAAAATTTTTCTTTAGGGGTGAAAAAAACTTGAGCACAATTGGCTACTAATCCCATGTCTTCCCCCCTCGTGAATGACTGCTCCCATTACATTACTCCCCCCATCATCTCATGGTCCGAGATAAAGCAGAGAAGGAGGTGTGACATTCATGGATGAGATACCCGGAGTTTTGAAGTCTAAGGCTATGTTCTTTGCATTACAGGGTGTGTATGCGTGTGAGAGAGTTCAAGAACAGCCAAGAGACAGCCATATGGAATATCATGGTACAGGATGTCTGCATAGAGTTAGGGAAGTGTTGCGTTGGATAACCACTGTTTACATTGAGTGACAATCTGCTATAAAGTGTGTTGAAAAACCTACCTTTCTGGCGTTTGTGTATTTACATATATTTTCCGGCGCCCTGTAATAATTTGTTCTGTATGGCTCCCCATTACGAACAGCAATAGATTAAAATGCCAGCTATTCATTGATCTGACCGAAGAGAAGCCAAAAATAAAACCCATGTGTCTTTTTTTTCCATTGATGTTATTTCGAAATAAGGAAACAGCTTTTTCCCAAACGTAAGCCTCAATCCCTCTTGAACTACTTATTGCCCAGTTACATACGGGTAAGTTTCTTTACTCCGAGTCTTCGACCTCCCCGTCTCAGTCCTTCTATGCATGTCAGCTCCTACCTGCAGCCTTAATCAAACAAAAATGCACATACGTTTACCATCCCTTTTGTCTAGGCCATACCCACATCAGGTGGGATAGGAAAACACTGACCTCCTATCCGGAAACCCTAATCCAAAGCCTAAAGGAAGCTTAACACAGGGCGGAAGGTGACTGGGAGGTCATAGACTTAGAGTAATGAAATTTACCGGTAAGTAACGGGCATTACCTCCTCGTCTGACGTCCCCTTCACAGTCCTCCTATGAACTGATACCCAAGCAATAAAATCGGCTTCATACACAACTGGTGCAGAAACAGTAATATTTATTACAATATGTTCTGATTAACACATTTATTGTGTACCGAACTCAAGACTGCGTCACTAAAACTAGCTGAAACGGATGTATGACATCACAACGCATGCTTTTACATCGCAACTTTTACAACGCATAGTGTTGAGGGGTGCTGGATAGTGAATAGTTTAATTTACTATTCCAACTCCAGTCCCCGTGGATAGTAGGGAAGCTGTTGGATAGTAAATTAAATCTATTCCCTATCCTAGAGCGCCCCCCAGCGCAATGCGTTGTAATGGTTTGCGTTGTAAAAGTTGCGATCTAAAAGCACTGCGTGGTAAAAGTTGCGTTGTTAAGGATGTTTCCCAGCTGAAACATCACCGCCCACCTCCAATCTGTAGTATGACACAAAGGTGTGTGGGGAACCCCAAATGTTGGCCCTGCAAATAACTGCCATAGAAGTGCCCTTCAAACATGCCCAAGTAGCAGCCACCTATCTTGTTGAGCAACCCTGAAT
Source organism: Lissotriton vulgaris (assembly GCF_964263255.1). Lineage (NCBI taxonomy): Eukaryota > Metazoa > Chordata > Amphibia > Caudata > Salamandridae > Lissotriton > Lissotriton vulgaris. The sequence goes on from NC_141688.1 coordinate 30,903,118, forward strand.
TAAGCCAGGCACTGACTAACCCATGAACTCGTTTGCTGCAACAATAGCCCATTTCAACCACCCACTGAGAGTAGACACAGAAGGTTTCATACATTGTCCTGCTAAACCAAATGTTAGAAAAAGCGAGTTTACCTTCTAAAAATAACTAGTACCATTCAAATGGCCTGCCTTGAATCAAATCGGTGCAGAAGTACTATATCTGTTGTCTGAAGGTTAGAGCAAAAAACAGGCAAAAAAAACTCCTTCGAACAATTGAAAGGAGAAGGCACCTTAAGAACAAACCTAGGCTGTGGCTGCAGAACCACCCCATCCGAATACATTTTTAAATAGTTACCTTCTAAAAATAACAAGTACCATTCAGATACACACAAATGGCCTGCCTTGAATCAAATCGGTGCAGAAGTACTATATCTGTTGTCTGAAGGTTAGAGCAAAAAACAGGCAAAAAAAACTCCTTCGAACAATTGAAAGGAGAAGGCACCTTAAGAACAAACCTAGGCTGTGGCTGCAGAACCACCCCATCCGAATACATTTTAAAATAGTTACGGACACAGCAATGCTCCTAATTCCCCAACTCTTCATGCAGACGTAATGTCTTTGATTCTGAGGAGGAGAAGAAGGGAATATTTATTTTAGGGTTCGGAGCTTAAGGGTGTCTTTCCACGTGAGAGACAATTTGGCATTTCCAGACACCAGGAGCAGAGGATTCCCTTTCTGAGACTGATGGACTGGAGCCAAAAGATTTATGTCCTCCTGTTTTCTTTACAATTACCTCCAATGGTTCCCCAAACAGCTTAGACCCGGAAAAGGAAATTTTTATGAGGATATTCTTCTGCGCTTCTTCCGCCTTCCATGGCTTAAGCCACAACTGCCTTCCTGCAGCAATAGATGCACCTCCTGCCGCTGCCGAAGCACTAACAAAATCATAAGAATGGGTTGACAAAAAATGCAACTGCTGGCCCAACATAGCAAAGTTCTCGGTGGGATCTTCAACCAGAAACATTTGCGCCAAAATACTCTGACAGACCTTTAGCATTGACTGCACCTTATAGCAGTTATATGCTGCTGAACGGATTGCCAAATTAGAAGCAGCAAATAACCTCTTTAGAGCCACTTCAAACCGCTTGTATAATGAGTTTGAAAGCACTGCATCGTCCAACCTATCATACACTGAGAAGTTAGCCCAGCCAATAGCATATCCACCTGCACAACCACAGGGAATTGTATCTCACATGTTGCAAGACGCTCTTAAGCTGTTCAGGGGCTTACGACATTTCTTTGAATGAAAAGCACCTGAACCTGCAACCTCAATCATATTTTGCACTTCTGGACACCAGGGGGCAGTTTGAGAAATAGGAATCACCTCCTCTTCGATATTCTTTCTCTTCCTCATTCGACTTCCTCTTTCTATGATCGCAGATCAATGAAAGAAAAGAGAAACCCCCATTCATATTCAGCTCAAGGAAACCTGATCCAATCACAAAGCTCAAATCTGCAACTTTTCCGCATCCTGCAACAACTGTTGCTAGGAAGCCAACCACCAAGGGAAATCCCTAAACCCAATGTCAGGACCTAGAACACCAATCATCAACCAGTTAACCAAAAAAAGAACCCTACAACGTGGCCCAATAATCATTAGCTTCTTTTTAAAATTAAACACCCCCTAATGAGGCTTGAGCTCCCAAAACACTGTGTGAGCCACCCAAAATACTTAAACCAATTAGGAGGCTCACGCGGCCTAATTACTCAGGGGCGCGCATTTCCGAGCAACAGCCACGGCCCACAAGACCTTGCGCTGATCAGCATTTCCCAGTGTAAGGATCCAGATTCAGTCCAATCGAGAGGCTTGCACTGTCTCAGCCAATGACCGCGCAGCCTCCAATACTCTGACCCCATACAGAAACACGCCAGCCCTTCACAACATAGCATTACATACAGAGACCCTCTGTTTTTGTTCTCCACTAAGCTCTTATGATAAAAAAAACAGAACAGGAGCTGGTCCCGCGTCTCTAATGCTATGTTTAACCCATTTTTATTAAAAAAAGGCTTCTAATGATGAGCTCCTTACACTCGGGAGTACCCAGAGACTCCTGCCCCCACCAAATGTTCAATAAATCACCAGCAAGGAGCTCACCTTCATCTCCTCAGCATATTTCCCAGCAGCCTGGAAGCACAGGGAGGTTCTAAAGAAAAAAAACTCTGAAGACCTCCAGAAATAACGACCTATCTCCCTATGCCCCTTTCCTGCCAATGTCTCGGGAAAAGCAATAAACATCCAACCTACCAACCATTTTGAAACTAACAAATTCCTTGATCTCTCTCAATCAGGATTTTGTGCTAACCACAGCACGGAAACAGCCCTCATGTCAACCACTGATGACGTAAGAGCCCTCATGGACAAGGGTAAGACCACTGCCCTTATCCTCCTCGCCCACTGCAGTATTCAACACCATATCTCTCTACACCCTCCTACACAGTGTCCACCAGATGGGTATCCAAGAAAGCCCTTAAGTGGATTGCTTCCTTTCTCATATGAAGAACCCCGAGCATCCGCCTCCCGCCATACTCCCCAGTACCCAAGGACATCATTATTGGCGTCCCTCAAGGATCACCCCAAAGCCTAACTCTTTTAGGCTGCCCTGCTCAGATTTCACAACACAAACATCATATCCTGTGCAGATGATAACTCATCCTGTCCTTCTCCGACCCCTCCAGCTCCAAAGCTAACTTCCACAGTTCAATGACCAATGTCGCCAGTTGGATGCAGAACAGGTGTCTCAAGCTTACCAATGACCAAACTGAAGTACTCTTCTTCGGAGGCACAATTTCCCCTGCAACGACACTTGGTGGCCAACCGAACTCGACCCCCCACTCCCACAGGACATGCTAAAAATCTAGACTTCTGACTTAAGGGATTCCACAGCTGGAGTTGCATAGGTATAGACACCCTTGAGTATTAATTAGCAGATAAGGAGCAATATCAGTACATTCAACTGAAACCTACGCTAAGGTGTCACATTAAGGACGGGGAAACCCTACCTGAGTATGCCCCATTAGAAGACTGACTGTTACTAGACCCAATGCCTGACTAAGGAATCTCGCTGGCATACAAGAAACTAATAAATAACATACCTGACCCCCTTGGGCCACTTCATGCGTCTTGGGAATTGGACATAGGTATGTTGGAAGACGATGACTGGCAGGAGGTGATACAGAGTCCCAGAGAAATCACTATACGGGCCAGATTCCAACTCATTCAGTTACGAATCCTACACAGAGCGTACTAGCCCCACACACTTCAGTACAAGATTAGACGGGCAGATTCGGACCACTGTGTAGAGGCTGTGGGTCACCCAGCACATTCTTTCACGTTCTCTGGGAATGCCTAATAATACAACGATATTGGACGAAGGTGGTGGGAGTGATATCGGGGGTGTTGGGGATTCACATTCAACCTACTGGGCATTACTGGGGAGGATAGATGGCCCGCAAACACAAAAATATGGCTAATGATAGCTGGTGGGGTCGCTAAACACACGGCTGTGGGGTGCATAGATACCTCCCAAATTATCTGACTGGAAAACGGACATGGACTGGTGCCGCCTAGCAGAGAGGGTGGTGTATGAGAGTAGTGGTTGCCAAAGAAGTGGGAAAAGATATGGTGCCCCTGGGAGAAATACAAATCATAGAGGGAAGGGAGGGGGAGGCAAGAAGGGTGTGGGTCTGGGAGCACAAGATGAATCCATGTGTACTGTGTTGAACTGCTCAAGATATATGCTTTTTTTATATGGATACGCTAATACTTCCCGCACAGCGGAGCATGTACAATATATGATGGCCCACTGTATGATGTGTATCTGACTGGAGCTGTTTTGTTGTTCAATAAAAATACTTTAAAAAAAACAAATCTAGGCATCCTACTCCACAGCAAGCTCACAATGAGAAAACAGGAGAACGCAGTCTCTTTGGCATTCTTCCACATCCTCCGCATGCTCAAGAAAATTTTCAAATGGCTCCCCACCGACATTAGACTTACCATCACCCAAGCCCTCGTCACCAGCCACCTGGACTACGGCAACACCCTGTATGTTGGGATCACTACCCAAAAGCTAAACAGGCTCCAGACCATTCAGAACGGCAGCAAGACTCATCACCAACCTCCCATGGCGAACCCACATAACACCCCACTGCAAAGCACTGCACTGGCTCCCCGTTGACAAACTATGCTGGTTCAAACTCCTCACGCCTACCAATCACTCCACAACACCAACCGCACCCACGGAGTAAACTTTCACCAACCCACCAGACACCTACCCTCCGAATCCTTCTAGATTGCCCACACTCCGCGCATCCTCAGAAGCAGAAGTGGTGGCCGTGCCGTCTCCCACTTGGGCGCTAAACATGAAAGACCCCCCTTTCTATCTCCGAACAGCACAACCCTTCAGGAAGAAACTAAAAACCTGGCTTTTCAACAGATAGCTGTAGTTACAGCACCCCTGCCCCCACCTCTAGCGCCTGGACACCATCACTGGTTATAAGTAGCGCACTATAAATCCACTTTGATTGATTGAATGCAGCTTGTGGCAACTAAATACATACCTGCACATCAATCATGGATTTGTAAACCGCAGCTACTCACCCATGAGGGTCTCAAGGCACTGAGACATCCTGGAGACGTACAATCTATTGAACCTGTTTGATGATGAACCTGCAGAAAAAAACAGGGTTTTCAGATATGAGGTAAGAGTTTTGTAGGTCGAGCCTAGCGCAGCGTGCATGCGCTACTCTAGGAGATGACCTTTTGGAATAGTCTGTACTTGTTCTTGTGGCGGCATCCACCTTGCAGGCGTGAGCAGGGCACGCAGGGGCCATCAGTTTCCAATTAGCTTGGCCATGCGTGCTTTTGACAATTCTCTACTCTCTCTCCCCTGCCTGTTTCACCCTCGCCCTCCCTTGTTTGTGTAGGAAGCGGGTCCGGTTGCCTCACTGGTAGGCGGAGGCTCTTTACTAATCCCCCTTGCAGGTTCCTTAGCAGTCATGCCGACGTGTTGTTGGAATTACCTTTTTTTGGTTCACAAAAAGTATTACTTGTGCAAAAAAAATATAGAAACTAGAAAAGTGCCCGGGCTATTTTTTATGTTGGTAAAGCCGTAAATTGTACAGTTGTGTTGCAGGTCCAAAGCCCTCCTCCCAAGAAACGCTGCTGGTCCAGATATATTGAAATGCTGCCTCTCCCACTGGGTGGGGAACCCGAGGGGCCTCGGAGCACCATTCTTTCCCATCCTCTCTCGGTACCTTTGGTATATGGTGAGGTGGGTGGGGGCTCATGCGGTGGACAGCTTGGTGTGCAACAATGAACAGTGATCTGTTCTTAGGGGGCAGCACCAATGCAATGACCCGGGGGCAACGTTTATAGCCAAGTTTGTTTCTCCTTCATCAACAGACTGTCATTGCAAGCTGCAGTGGGGTGCGCCTAGGCTCCCTTTCAGTGCCTAGAAGCCACTGTGCCTCATATACTCTGAATCTCGTGGATGCAGTGCGCTGTGACGACCAGGAGAAACATGCCTTACTCCTGCCTCCCAGTGATAGGGAGCCTCCCTTTTTCCCCATATCAACTTTTAGTTCTCATCAAGTCTGAGTGGCACCACTCTTGATCAAACATTTTCTTGGGGATTATGATGTATCTGGACTCAGTGTCTCCCATCTCGCTTTCTCTGTAAAAACTCGAGCAGTAGACTAGAACTATCCTCTCTATTTTCTCAGTAAATAGACTGAAACATATCCTCTCAGCAACATAAGGAAATTAAGAGCATCCCTTCACCTGCCTTCCTTGAGATGCATAAAGGATCAAGGATACTGCAATGTACTTTTGCTATTTGATTGTTCTACAGGATGAGATGTTTCTGACACTACAATATTCAACATTAGTACGAACTTATGGTTTAATAACAACGTTTATCACAATCATGAAGCAATCCTGTCCAGGACTCAAATGAAGGAGAAGAGATGTGATGAAGATTTATTCACTTCAATCAATTCTTATTTTTTTCCCTTTCCTTTGTGCTTCTAGAATGCTTTAGGTTTACATCTGTTTTATTTATTTAACCGTAGAGTTCAGTACACTACCCACCTACATCCGCTAGGGATCAAATAGTAGGAAAGGCAGGTCTTGCAGGAGCAGAGCGTATCGCATTGTGTGTGGTGAACACAAGGAATAGAACAGGAGGAACGAGGAACTACAAACTGGGGGAGATAAAAAGTTGCCAAATGGTATAGGTGTCTGTAGGGGTGTGTTCAAATAGTCTAGTGTTCTGCGGGCACCTCTGCTGGTATTAACCGCAGGACTTGTAGGTAGCGGGGACAGGACAATTCCTGGAATTCAGTAGAGAAGTATGTCGAGGTGGGTTTCCACGTTTTGTCAAAGAGGGGAAGGCGGTGCAATGCTACTGCAGTTAATTTTTCTATGCCTGTTATGTACCACAATTTGTGTACCCAATCCATGTGTGGCAGGGAAGTTGTGGTGTTCTGTTTACTAAGAAGAAGGTGTTTGGTAGCTCCAATCGCAAGGGTGATGCCTCTACCACTGGGTGAAGTAACGGGTAGGTGAGAGGATTTGGGAGGGCTAATAATATGTAGCTAGGGGACCTCGGAATGCCCGTCTTGTAAATGGTGTTTATCGCTTCTAGCACTCCCTCCCAGAAGGCCTGAAGCTTCGGGCAGTGCCAAAGCAGGTGGGTGAGTGTGCCCTGCTATCCACAGTCTCGCAAGCAGCGGTCGTTCTTGTTTGGGTTCCAGACTGCCATTTTAGCTGGTGTGAGATACCAGTAATGGGCGATTTTTAGAAACATTTCCTTGGTGGTGGTTTTTAAAGCGGACGTTCAGGCTCGGTGTAGGATTCCGTCTGTGAAGGGCCTTTCACAATTACTTTCCCATCTGTCCCGCCCTGGTGATTGCTGCGGTGAGTGCATTGTATTTAAAAAAGTATAAATCTCAGAGAGAATTTTTTTTGTCTGAGTGTCTCGTGAGAAGCCATTTCTGAAAAGGTGTCGAGGTTCTGCTAGCATTTGGTTGAATCCACGGTTGCTTCGCCCAGTGCGCTTCCGCCAAATTTTGCCATCTCAGGTAGACCATAGGAGTCCTGGAGCGTTGGAAAGTCCATGAGTCCCCCGGGGTCGAACAGGTCCCCTATACATTTGCAGTTGGTATCTTGCCAGGCTTCAGATGCCGCCGAGGGAAAGTCGGGGTTGCCTATCAAGGTGGTTTAGGGGTGATATGGGCGTTGAGAGCCTACGCTGCAGCTGCACGCGGTCTCATACACCATCGGTGGCGTGGGTCACTGGCGAGACATAGACATTTGGAAGCCAAGGAACTTTCCAGATATGCGTGCCTGCAATAGCCTGATCTATAAAACACCAGTGTTTCTCTGTTAAAGTGTGGGAACACTCCACTATGTAGTGTAGTTGCGAGGCTTGGTAGTATCAGCATAGGTCCGGAATTCACAGGTCACCCGCTTGTATATAGGCATGAGTCTTGGCCATTCTTGCGCGCTTGGTTGCCCAGATGAAGTCCCAAATAAGTGTCTGAAATGTATCTATTCGAGTCGGGCGACTGAAGCGGGAGAGTTTGCATCACATAGACAATCTTGGGCAGTAGTGTCATTTTAAAGGCTGCTGTGCACCCTAGCCAGGACCGATTATGGGCTTTCCAACGGGTGAGAGTCAGGAGTGTGGTAGTTAGGAGAAGACCATAGTTTTGGGCAGCTATTGACAGAATTGTGGTATGGATCTGTAGTCCCAGATACAGAATCCCGCCCTCCCTCCATTGGAAGGGTGTGAGGGGTGCCAAATGGTCCCTCTCCATTGCGGGGATAGCGATATCATGTGCTAGTGACTTGCAAATTGGTTTCAATGCCTGACACATCAGTGAAGTTAACCAACTCGGTGACAATGGCCTTTAAAGATTGTTCGAGGTCGGTAAGGGTCAAAAGGACATTGTCTGCATAGAGCATGATCTTGTGCTCTCTTCCAGCCATCCTGACACTAGCAATGTCAGAGGTATTTCGTACGCGCTCCGCTAGGGGCTCCATATAGAGCGCGAAAAGCTGAGGAGACAGGAGGCAACCCTGCAGTGTCCCTCCTGCAATGGGAAAGGTGGTGCATTATTTTCCATTAACCTGCACCCTCGCCCTTTGGCCTGATAGCATGCTTGGGCCCATTTGTCAGAACCGGACGCCCAAACCCACCCTTTGCAGCACCGTATGCAGGAAGGGCCAGTGCACCAGATCAAAGGCCTTTTCGACATCGATTGATAGGAGGACTGCGGGTGCCCAGGTGCGTTGCACTTTGTCCACCAGGTTGCACAAACATTTTGTGTTGGCGCTACACCCCGTGCCGGGATGAACCCGGCCTGGTTGGCATCCACTAGGCCCTGCACATAGGGAGCTATCCTGCAGGCAAGAACCCTGGTAAAGAGTTTTGCATCAACATTCAAGAGGGAAATCAGGCCGTAGAAAGCACTGTATTAGGGTCCTTGCCTATTTTGGGAATCACCGTAATTGTGGCCATGCACATTGAGTCTGGCAGGGTGCCCGTGTTGCTAAGGGTATTAAATAAATGGGCCAAGAGGGGGGCGAGGTTCGGGCGAAGGTCTTGTAGAATTCTGCGCTGTAGCCATCTGGACCTGGTGCCTTACCAGCTGTAAGTTTTGGATGGCAGCTAAAACTTCTTGAGTGGTGATCCCTGCATCCAGGGCAGAAAACACCTGTGTCCCTGTGTTGATTTGAGGCACTAGTGCTAGGTAGGTACGGGCCTACGATTCCAACAGAGGGTCTGCGGTGTATAGAGACTCGTAAAATGCACTGAAAGCTTCGGCAATCTCTACGTCTCGATGGAGGAGAACCCCATCAGCTCCTACTATCTCAGAAATGCTTTGCTCTATGGCCTGCGCTCGGAGGCGGTGTGCAAGCATCCATTCTGCTCTGTTACCCCCAGCATAATATTTTTGGCGGATATGGAGCAGGGCGTACTCCGCCCAACCCATGTCCACCTCTCGAAGTTATTTCCGAGCTGCAGTCAGTTGCCTACGTATCGTAACCGACCCAGAGCGCACATGCTTGACTACAAGTTCTTAAACTGTAGTCACTCTGCAGTAGATGCGTTTCTTGCAACATGCATATCTCCCATTTGGAGTCCCGCAGTAGGAAAAGTGTTCCAGGTGTTTAGACAAGGCATTAAGGCCTCGTACATTGAGGCTAAGGAGGTATAGCGCCACACCATTATTTGAGCGTGGTTGTGAGAGAGTGCGACACCCAGAGAAAAGTGCCACAGTCTCAGAAGGGAGCATAGTAGGGATAGGATATAACATTCCAATAGGAGAGGGAACAAAACCACAAACACCTGGGGTCAAACCATTGGTATGCATTGGAACCCATGTCATCAGCTTGATCACAAACTAAGTAGCAGTTGCAAGGGGGAGCCACACCGGGAACTAAAGTCTACAGTTGATGAACACCGGATATTGACACCCATCCCTCAGCGATCAGGGCATCAAGAGAGTGTTGGGAGAGGCTGGTGTGGGTGTTGAGCAGTGAAAGGCAGTCAATTGCCTCCATTGGTTTGGTCAGATTCACCATCTCTCTGGAGCTTCTGGATTAGTTTGTTGCCTGCTTCTTGACTGTCTGCTTCAGTTTGCTTGTTCAGGACCTTCCTTCGTCGTCGCCTGGAGCGCCTTGAGGCAGGGGCTGCCACCGCAGGATCCTGATGTGGGGAGGCCGTTCTCGAGGAAGGGCTCATGTCCGGCATCCTGGGATATGCCCGCTCGCCATCTAGAGATTGCACAATATGTGTCTTCTTTTGCCACACAAACTGAAGAAGGAACTGGTGTCTCCCCTTTTATTTAATGTTTTTATCTCGGTAAAGATCTGTGAGGGACCTAAGCTCTTTTCTGCGCTGCAATGTCATTGGGGAGAGGTCCTGGCAAAATTACAAGCGGTGACCCTCAAAGGTGATAGAGGATTGATCTCATGCCGGAGACATGATCGTTTTATCTGGTGGTAGGAGTGAAGGCAGGTCAGTATGTCTTGTGGCTGTTCTGGCGCAGTGGACGGACGCCGGCCGGCACGGTGTGCCCGGTCCAAGACGATCTCCTACCTACGTGAAGGAACTGAGGCCCACTTGCCACCACCACTCCCACTTATCAGAGGACGTCACAATCAAGACCAGTGAGCTCTCCGTGTAAAACCATAGGAGGGCTACACCACCGTTGCACCATCACTACCAGTGAGCGTAGGTCGCGGGTGGGGACTCGACCAGGAGTATTCAGTTATGCAGGATTGTTGAGTGATTATCTGTGACACCTGGGTCACGCTATGATGACCAATTGTAGTTGCCCCATACAGGAACCAGGGGGGTATCCGCTAGCTGCTACTGATGTCTGCACTGACCGGGAGCGGCGGAGAGAGGGCTCGTGACGGAAAGGTGGGCCGGCTCACCCCTTGTGAGCCACAGAAGGTCACACTTGCGACCCTTGCCTCTCAGACCCTATGGGTAGGTCGTTGTGCCGCACCTAGTGCTGGACTTGTAACCCATGAGTGTGGACGGGAAATCACCCTGTCCCAAAACGCTGGGGTCTGCAGTGCCAGGAGTTTTAGACCGAGCCGAGAATTGGCTGCCAGGTGAAGGTGATGAGACCACCACTAGAAGAGGGAGGAGGTAACAGCCACTCAAGTCAGCTCCAAACCAGGGGGGGTCAGGGCCAGATGGCCGCGAAAGTTCAGGGGTCCACTCAAACAGGTACAAGTGCTGCACCCAGTGTCCTTCTTTGGCTATCGCTGCCCCTCATCCACCCTTGTTTGCTATCTCTGCTTCAATCTGCGCTTCTTGGGCCATGGGTCAGGGAGAACTACCACTTTGCACGATAGGTCGGTGGGACCTTCTCGTCAAAGAGGCACCCGGGAGGAGCAGCAGACCCAGGCCTACCGCGCTGCAGCTGCCGGAGGTCACACTCCCTGAAGCAGACACTGGGACTCCGAATGGTCTGCCCCCACACTCCCAACGGGGCATCCACGGTAGGGCAACGGGGCTCCCAGACACGGCAGCGCAGATAGGGGCGTGAGGGGTCTCACGTTGTCAGTTCTCTTTAGGGAGCCCTGGGATCTGCGTGGTATGGGTTCCTCAGCATGCGCGATGGTGCTCCGTCCTGCGTCCAACAGCGATCGTGCTCTACCTGGAGGCAGCCTGTCCCACAGAAGGGGTTGACCTAATGTCCCACGCCCCAGGCAGTCGTCTCAGGCCGCTGGTGCCCCCAGTGTGATGCTTATTCTGTCCCTTCACCCTGTACCCGGGCCCGCATTCACTCCCCGCCGACAGGTGTAATCAACAGGGCACCCTCCAGGGAAGGGCCGGGAAGGTGTTGCAGGCTCAGTCCATCTGTATCAGCACCACTGGCATCCGAGCCCCTTTTATCGGTCACCGGAGTGCTGGAGGCCCATGCTCGCCCCAACCGCCGGCCAAGCATCGCCTGGCTGCAAAGCCCCAGGCACGAGGTCGAGAGTGGGTGGGGCCCTACTTCCGCTATGTAGCTGAGGCCGTCTGCAAAAGCTGCAGGCTCCGCGTGGCCTGGGCAGCGCCACTCTGTTCCAAGTCTCTCCCCGGCCCAAGCCTCCAGACAGCCCCCGGGTTCATGGGAGGCATCACATTGATGTCCCCCATCCGGGACAATCTAAACTCTGGCTGTGAGTGGCACCGGCGCGGCTCTTGTTCTGCAAGGCCCACGGAACGAGGCAGAGCTCCGAGATGTACGACTTAGCTTTTCGCCATCTTGGACACGCCCCCTTACAGAATGTTTTATACTTCTTGTTTAAGGATAATTTTTGACATTTTAAGGAAATCAATCAATCAATCAGGGGTTAGTACAGCACACTACTCACCCCTAGGGTCTCAAGGTGCTGGGGAAAGGGGGGTTTCAGGCAGCTCCGGTTATCCAAAGAGCAAGGTCTTGAGGCTTTTCCTGAATGCTTGCAGTGTGAGGCTTCGTCTGATGCTGAGGGGGAATTTGTTCCAGGTCTTGACCGTGATGTAAGGAAAGGATCTGCCTAGAGTTCTGGCTCTGTAGATGCGGGGGATTTTGGCCAAGGCTTGGTCAGTAGAGCTGAGGTTTCTCTTGTGGGCGTAAAAGATTCTTTTGTTGAGGTATTGCAGTCCGGTGTTGTGGTGGGCTTTGTAAGTGTGTGTGAGCAGCTTGAAGGTCACTCTTTTTTTTGACAAGGAGCCAATGGAGGTCTCGTAGATGCTGTGTGATGTGGTCTTGTCATGGGATGCTGAGGATGAGTCTAGCTTTGGCATTCTGGACGGTCTGATTTGGTTTGATTGTTGCATTTATAGAGCACGAGCTGTCACTCCGGAAGGAGCATCCTGGCGCTGGTCGGAGAAAGGTTGAGATGGAGCCGCAGAGATCCTATATGATAAGCAGACTTTGTTTGGGGACCTAAAGATCCAAGTTTTCAGTGCCTTTCTAAACTGTGTCTCTGTTTTCAACATACTCCAGTAAATTGGGAAAAGGTTCCAGGCTTTGCTTCCTATTGCGGCTACTGTTTTTCCTCCCTTGGTTTTGTACCTGAAGCAGGGGGGTTTGAGGAGGTTTGCTTTTGAGGATCTCAGCGTCCTGATTGGGGTATATGGGTGAATCTGGCTGATAGGTACGTTGGGCCCTGGTTTAGTGATGCTCTGAAAAAGATTAAGAGCATCTTGAATAAAATTCTTTTATGCAGTGGAAGCCAATGAAGGGTTTTAAGTGCTGTGGATGCGGTGGACCTATGTGGTAATTTCAGGAATAGGCAGGCTGCAGCGTGTTGTCCCACTTAAAGTCTTTTTAGTGTTTGTTTATTAGCTCCTGCCAGGAGGCTGTTATAGTAGTCCAGGCACAAGAGGATCAGAGCCACCACTACAGTCTTCCTTGCAGAAAGGGGGGGGGGGGTGAAGTCAAATAATTTTTTTAATGACTTGATGAGGTTAAAGCAGACCCCTGCTACTGTCAATTTGTTTTGTCGGAAGGAGAGAGTGGTGTTGAATTGCACTCCTAGTTTTTTGGCTACCTTAACAGTGTTGGCAGGTGGTGTCGCACCCTCCGGCCACTAAGCACTCGGCTGGAAGGGATTGTCTTTTCCTATCAGTAGGATCTCAGTTTTGTCTGTGTTACACCTGAGGTCTGGAGTTTGTAGAGTATAGATTTGTTGTTTCAGGTATAGGGTGCGTTTCCATAGTCCAGCCTGCTGGTGATGAGTGTGTGGGTGACGGTCTTCCTGGATTCGGGGAGGGGGATATATTTGAAGGTCTTGCGGAGTATGCAGAGGGTGTTGAAGCATGTGGAGGATACGGCGTTGATATTTCGGTTCATGGTGAGGGAGGCGTCGAGAATGATGCCAAGGTTGAGGGCGTGGTCCATGGGTGTGGGAGGGTTATGACGTTTCTAAGTGAGATTCCCTTGATGTGGCTATCGTGAAACATGTTAGCATCTTCATGCATATTTTTATATACAACGAATCAATGTGTAATGCATTTTATTGTGTAATAATGAATTTAAAAATAATATGTCATGGATACTAAATTGGTGCACCAACTATCATTCATATAAATATTGAACTAGCAGTCCCTGGACAAAGGACCTCATGGTATGGAAGCACTGTAGTGCACTGGTACGCCGCCGCCACCACAAGTGCTTTACAGATACGATTTAACTTAATTGGGTATAGTAGTGTTTTAGGCCTTAATAACGCCAAGCTATGTAGTTTCCCCACATACCTTATGCTCTCATCTGGTCAGCAATTAGATTTCAATCTTTTAGCATCTTCCCTCAACCACCAATCCATGTGTTTAACCCCACTCTTGCACTAATGGTGTCTTATGGAGCTGGGAGGAATCACCTGTGCTCTCCCGCTGTGCCCCAAAATGTGCAAACAATGTCTGTTTGCAGAAGCTGAAGCTACTTCTTTTTTCTTCCTTCCAAGACAGATCGCTACAAGGTAATTTTCCCTTGCAGCCGTGGATACACCTGCGAAGTACAGTTGTTCTTTTTCAGGTTAGTTTGAGCATATGTAAAAAACATTGTTTCTGAATACAATATAAGTCTATCTCTCATAATATTAAATGCAGTTATGTTTGCATGCAAGGCAGGCCGGCATGCCAGCTGGGGTGTCTTACATGCAGTATATTTTATTATTACGTGAAAGCCCTGCCATACATGACAGTCTGCTGCAGGAGAAGGGGAGTTTCTGGTATCTTGACGCTCCTATTTGTACATGGTGATAGCAGTTGGTAGTGGAGGAGTTGAATCATTGCAGCACTGTGTCAGAGAAGACCATGCTTATTTCCAGGCTGTGTATCAGTCCTTGCTGTTCAACTGCGTCAAAGGTTTCTGAGAGGTCAAGCAAGCTCAAAAATAAGGTGTTGTTACTGTGTAACTGATGAGGAAAGTCTCTTCGATTTCTAAGTTTAGTAGTAATAAAGTTAGACGTTTGGTCTAAGTCATACCAAAAGTCTAAGTTTAGACCTAAAGTCTAACTTTACTGCTACTAAAGTTCGACTTTTGGTCTAAGTTTAGACCAAAAGTCAAACTTAGACCAAATGTCTAACTTTATTACTACTAAACTTAGACTTTAGGTCTAAACTTAGACCAAAAGTCTAACTTTACTACTACTAAAGTTGGACTTTAGGCCACAATTTGCCCAAATAGAGCGAATAATGTTGGTGGAAAAATGGAGGGAAGGGGGCTTTCTGATGTCGTCGGACCTATAACTTATTGGACGGCTGTCCTAGGAGATACAGACTTGTCTCCTCGGTCCGATCTCCAAAAACCCTAAGAGCAAGATAAGCAGACGGTTCCTGGTCTTGGGACTCACAACAGCTAGGAGACGTATAGCGACCCAACAGGGTCCACAGATGGACAAATGGAAAACAGATTTAAAAGAATGGGCACTTGCCAAAGAGGCGCATATGCGAAACACTAGAAAGGACGCTAAGCTCCCCGAAGAGCTGATGGTATGGGGGTGATGGTACAAGAGACAGAAGAGCATGCCCCTCTTTCCTCATGCACATCACAAGATGAAGAACACCAAACTGAGCCTACAACCCACCGTCAGGATATAGTACAAAGGGACACCCAAGACTGATTTAAAGAGAGTTTGGATTTTGAGCTGATTTGACCCGGAAGGGGGGACAGTGGGGAGTTTAAATGGTTGACAAGTTATTAGTCACCAGACGTAAGATGTGAAATGAATCTCTGGAGGGAGATCCTATAACGGAATTATCCCTAGTAATGTATCGAAATGAATATGTATAATGCTTCTGAGGGAGTAGATGTATGTACGTGAACTGTATTCTTGAAATACCCATAAAGAAATTCAAAATTATATAAAACACTGTATTTACTAGTATCCATCTATACAGAGAAGGACATCACCTGTTTCTCACCAAAATTATATGTTAGAAGAAAAACCCAAGCAAACGGACCCCCCTGCCGCCACAGGGAGTGACCATGTTTACATCTGTATCAATAGTTTCCCACCTGAAACATCATTCCTCCACCCCTTCGTCTCGAGTCATCACAGTTTCCATCACAAATCAAAACAGGTGCAGACTAACCCGGAAGTGGGGCAAAAGTCATACTTTATTACAAAGAGCACATTGTCTTTAGCCTGGTAGTGGCGCCTCTTTCAAATCAAGTTTCCAGCACTCAATTAACAAAAGATGCATTTATTTCCCTGAGCCTGACGTTCTTTGTGGCATAAAGACATCACTTTCTAATACAACGAGGGAACATCATACCTCCGTTTCGTATTTCACAGCCACACCTCTACACACACTAATAAAAGTTTAAAATAATATTCCATATAGACAATGAGACCTTAAAGTGACATATCCTGCAGTACCACTTAGGGGCGGTGGCAACCTGCCTTATAAGCATTCTTGCCTAATTTACAGGTGAAGTAATTCACATCATTCCGATTCTCGGAAAATCACTTAATCTCCCCGTGCCTAACAACAATGAATGTGTCCATTTGTAATGAAACTGGTGCTCATGTAAAGCGCTCTGATACCTGATATCCTCGGGTCTAGTTCGCGCTATATAAAACGCAACAAATAGTTTTTTTTTTAAATGGTATACTGTGCTGTAGAAGGCTGTACTGCAGTGCTCTCAGAGTCCTGTTTTACGGCCTAGTGAGCCCCTAACACTCCATCCTTAAAAATCAATGCAGCTCTTCATGTCCATAAACAGGTATAACATTCCTTGCGTGCTGCTGGGCCTCAACAGGCACACCCTGCAATGCTTCATGTCCCTAAAGTGAGCGCAATGTTTATAGTGCAGGGTCTTCTAAGGCTAAGCATGCAGCATGTTGGAACCTTAAGGCAGTCTTCATGCAGCTCTTCTTATGTGAGTGTGACACTACACAAATGCTGTAGGGCCTTCATAGGTTTCCCATGCAGCATGTTAGAACCTTAAAGCGGTGTAGCATTCCATGTTGCAGGTCTTCATCGAGCACTTATGTGAGTGTGACATGCATACTGTAGGCCCTTCATAGGTTTGCCATGCAACATGTTAGAACCTTAAGACGGTGGAACATTCCATGTCGCTAGTCTTCATGCAGCACTTCTTATGTGAGTGTGATGTTACATGCATGCTGTAGGGCCTTCGTAGGTTTACCATGCAGCATGTTGGAACCTTAAGGCGGTGTAACATTCCATGCCGCAGGTCTTCATGCAGCACCTCTAATGTGAGTGTGACGTTACATGCATGTTGTAGGACCTTCTGAATCTTAGCAAGCAGTATGTTAGAACCTTAAGGCGATGTAACATTCCATGCCGCAGGTCTTCATGCAGCAGCTCTAATGTGAGTGTGACGTTACATGCATGTTGTTGGATCTTCATAAGCTTAGCAAGCAGTATGTTAGAACCTTAAGGCGATGTAACATTCCATGCCGCAGGTCTTCATGCAGCACCTCTAGTGTGAGTGTGACGTTACATGCATGTTGTTGGATCTTCATAAGCTTAGCAAGCAGCACAGCCTGTTCTTAAGCAATTGTAACATTCAATACTGCAGGGCACCCATATACTTAGCAGGCAGTGTTCTATGTCTTTAGGAGGGCCAGGCCCATCACAGGCTTAGGAGCCCTTTTATGTTCTTCACACTGGTAACATTCCACACCATGAGTCGTGGCGCACTAGGGTCCTGAGTTATTACCAACCACTGCTATAGAGCCCAGGGCCATTATTACTCTTTGTTTTGAAGCCTTGGGACAAGGGATGGACAATTCCAGCCAGGTCAATCAACCACAGTGTACACATTACAGATACAAATTATCTAAGAAACAGAGTACAGATGAAGGGTTTTTAAAAAGAAATATATGCACACGCTTGCAACTGAGTAATATTAGTGAAAATATGATGTTTGACTGAATTTTCCATTAAAAAGAACAGGCACTTGACTAAATATCAACCCTTGGTGGTGAACTCGGCTCGCGGAGTTTGCGGAGTTTTTTGCGCTACGCAGAGATCGCGGAGTTCTGAAAAACTCTGCTTCGCGTTGCATAGCGTAGTTTTTTCGGCAATGTCAACTTGGCGACCGCAAGCGAGGAAAATCAACCTCCCGGCAAGATTTTTCCTTGTTTGCGATCATCAACATCAAGTTGGCGAGCGGGAGTTGGGAAAATCAACATACCAGCGAGATTTCTCAATGCAGGGGGGGTGTCAGGTTTCTCATTGCGAGTGGTCACTTATGCTTGTGACAGCTCATGTTGAGAAACTGCCTGTTCGCGTTGAGAAAGCTGCTGCTTGAGTAAAAATCTACTCAAGCGGCAGAAATGGAAAGCAGGAACTGCCAGCACTGTGCATGGTGCCATTCACAATGATTGCACAGTGCGGACAAGCATCCAGCACTGTGAAATCACGGCAAACTGCATTTTTTCTATCGTACTCCGCCGCTCGCGTAGCTTGGCGGAGTTGTTTTTGCACTTTGTGTAGTGTCACGTAGTGTAACTCTGTGAACTCCGCCTGGGGTTACTATATACCTGAAGGAAATATGAGTAGCTGGACCTAAAATGCTCCCACTGCAAATAGAACATGGGTGACAGATCTCAAAAGGGCCACTACTCTGAATAAACAGTTATGATCTCTAAATGGCCACCATAAAGAGTTGATTTTGGCACTCTCCTTCAATATAACCACTATAGAAAGTACAGTGTGGTGTCTGTCCCTGAAGTGGACTGTGCAGGAGTTGCCTGCCTTCAAGATGTCCACCACAGACGGAAAACAGAAGTGCATGCCCATCTCTGTCCACCATGCAAGAAAACGGAGGTGCCTGCTCTCGAATTGAGGACTGTGCAGGAGAAACTGAGGCACCTGTCTTCAAACTTCAACTGCGTCAAGAGCAGCATTTTAAGAAGAAAATGGATTCCTGACTTGTAAACAAAATTCTGTAAACCTAACACTTCCAACCCCACATTTGCCTCCTGTTGCTGCGTGTTCTATTCTCATGTTCCAAATGAGGAAACATTTTTGGGAAAAGGCTATTCTAAGACACTGTAGTGCAGTTTTGGGTTTTTGTAAAGTGCTACCTTGTTAAATGAATGGCTTCTAGGTCCGCTAACATTAATACCCTGGACCATTTGATTTGATAGCTGTGTGTAGTCAGCGTCAGTGTCAGATACAGTTTATGTTGAAGCCCCTTGTGCCGCTTTTTCATGTCAGTGGGTCAGGAAGGATGTGAAGCAGCTGCCGCCTGCCTCTGTTAGGCCATCATCCTTTAAAGTTAGCAGAGGTAGATTTGTCAGATACATAACATGCATACATACTTTAGGGGGCTATTGACAGATATTAGAACGTTGGAATGTTAGGAAGACAATGGAGTGCTCCGGCTTCTAACGGCTGATTCCAATGTTTGTTGATAAACTGCTGTTGCTGTAAAACAAAGGCCTCATGGAGCCCAAGGGGATTTAAATCCCCTTGGGCTCCATGAGGCCTCTGTTTTATTTGTTAGAACATTCTTCCGTCTAGTGTTGGAATGTTCTAATAGCTTAATAGCCCACCATCACCGGGCTATACCAGCATTAAAGTCCTACGGGCACATGCATCAATATTGCATTTTGCGATTCCTTAATTGCGAAAAATAAGGAATCGCAATTAAGGAATTGCAAACTGCAATGCATCAAGAAATCGCTATAAAAATAGCGATTTCTTAAAATTCCTTAATTGCGATTCTCTAATTGAGAATCGCAATTAAGGAATACCTCCCCATCCATTCCTATGGGCCTAGAGGTCCATAGAAATTAATAGAAAGACATTCTTAATTTGCAATTCACCATTAGAAATTCGCAAATTAAGAATGCAATTTCCAGGGTGCAGGGGTGTCCAAAGGACAACCTTTTGCACCCCTGAAATCTGCTTAGAAGTACATTTTGCACACTCACATGCCCTAAGGGCATGTGTGTGTGTAAAATGGAACTTAGAAAAATGCACTTCAGTGCATTTTTCAAAGTTTTCGCAAATTACCATGAAGGTCAACTTCATGGTAATTTGCTCCCCTTATTTGCGAATTCGCAAATTTTTAGAGTTTGATGCATTGCATTTAAGGAATCTCAATTTGAGATTCCTTAAATGCAATCGTAATTTAAGAAATCGCTATTTTGCGACTTCTTAAATTGCGAAAATTACAAAAATGTTAATGCATCCCAAAAATGGGAATTGCATTCGCAAACAGCCGATTTTTGCGATTCGCATCATTTGCGAATGCAATTTCCTTTGATGGATGTGCCCCCTACTGCCTTGGTAAATGGCCTGTCGGGCTATAAGACTTTTTGGGATTTCCAATGCAAGGGGTCCATGAAACAAATTAAATATTATGCACTACGAAGACAGCAAGGCCCTGATTACCAGTAGGGCAAATTTTGAAGTGAGGATATCCAGGGACGGGAACTTACGATTCCGGACAGTATCTCCTTACCTAAATACACCCATTACGTGTTAACCCCCCTGGAACAGGGAATGCCCACGCAGACCTGTGTTTCTTCAGGTAAAATTCTGCATGGTATACCGTTTTCTGCCAGGAATATTACTCTCATTTACAACCTGCTATGGGCAGGTAGTAAATGAGAGTGGGGATCAACCTGGGGCTACTGCTCTGCCCTACTCGTAATCGGGGACTAAGTGGTAAGTGCGATTGGGATATCAGGCAGTGCAAATCATATACTGTAGATCCATGAGGCATCAGGTGCCTGTTGAGCTGTGAGACAATAAACACTCCCATACTCTAGGACCAGGAAATGCACCAAGATCATATGCTGGGGAGCCATGAAGCATGAAAGTTACTGTGCTGTAGTTCCCTGACTCACTGAACTCCTGGACTGTGGAGATTCATGTTGGGAGAGCCACCTGTCGATGGATCTAGAGACATTAAATGTGCTTCGGGGTCCTTAATATTTAAATGTCCACTGCTGAAGACCCAACACATTAAACATGCCAGATTGAGGTTTGAAGTAGCTTGTACTATATGGCCTCAATTCAGAACCTCTTTTGATCTTCACCCAGAGACTAAACACCCTGTGCTGTAGGCAAAATTAAACCAAATTCTCCATGGGGCACCGAGGAATAAAATACTATTTTCTGTAAACCATGAAACCTTAGTATCATGTGCTGTGGGTTCCTGAGATGAGCCTTTATTATCCTACGAGAAGCCATTGCAAGTTGCTTTTCGGAACATTTGCCTTGGGCCTTGAAATGTTCCTCAGTGTATATTCCACAGACATTCATATCAAGTACTGTGGGGTTTTGAGGCATTCACATCATGTACAGCCATGGTCTCAGACATCAACATTCTGTGCTGTGGGGCTTTCGGACATTCACATCAAGCATGGGGTGTTTGAGGCATTCACTTCATGTACCATGGGGCTCTGAGACATTCACATTATGTACTGTGGAGGGACATTAACATCCTGTGCTGTTGGGCCCTGAGACCTTCACATAATGTACTATGGAGAGTCATTAACATCTTGTGCAAATGGGGCCCTGAGACCTTCACATAATGTACTATGGAGAGACATTAACATCCAGTGCTGTGGGGCCTTGAGACATTCACATCAAGTACGGGGGTGGGGGTTTGAGGCATTCACATGGTGTACCATGGGGCTCTAAGACATTCACAACATGTCCTATGGAGAGACATTAACAGCATGTGCTGTGGGTCCCTGAGACATTCAAATATTATACTATGGAGAGACATTAACAACCTGTGCTGTGGGCCCCTGAATTATTACCATATCATACCATGTACTGTATGGCCATGAGTGAGTAACAGCCTGTGGTCAGGAGCCCTGAGACTTTCATATCATGTACTAAGGACCCCTTAAATATTAATATCCAATGAAATGAGACTCTGAGACATTTACATCCTGTTGTGTGGGGCCGATAGCAATTCACATCATGAACTGTGGGACCCTGAAACAATAGTTTGGGGTCCCAAGACAGTCTCATGTTCAGTGAGGCTCTGAGATAACATCCAGCACCTCAGGTCCTTCAGACAGTCATACCATCTTCTATGGTCCCTCAGGTATTAGCATCCAGTGCTATGAGACCCGGAGCCATTTACATCCTGTGGTGGGGGACCTTGAGACATTAACAACCTGCGCCAAGGGGTCCAAGACATTCATATCATATACTGTGGGGCCCTGGGACCATAACATCCTGCACCATGGGGCCCCTGTCACAATCACATCACTTATTTTTCTGCCCTGGTATAGTATGAATTGGAGCCATGACATATATTGACCTCTTCATTCTTGACCACAGATGTAGCTCCCTCTTCTACTGGGGGGCATAAGATGCGTCTGGATTAGGTCTGTGTGGCCCGAAGACATTACCATACTTTGCTATCAGACCCTCCTCTTTAACTGTTTTCTCTGGGTCAATGTTCTGAGGTATGATGTCTTCACACATTAAAGCCTTGAGTGAAAAGATCTTGAAGGTAGGAGATTCGTCCTTCAACGTCTGATACTTATAATTAAAACTACTAAATAAATAACTTATCCATAAAAGACTGCCAGAAGAAAAAATAGAACAGTTCAAATAAATATGGACAGTCATCTGTGCCCAAGGTCCTTCTGTGTTGTGACCCGAAAAGAATGATGCTTCTATGAAATTCCACTGAGGCACTGGGATTCTTCATGTGTCACCTAAAAAGAAAAAACACACAAGTGTAAAGAAGAGCTGCCAAAATAAGAGAAGACAGAGAGCAGTTTGGGTGGCCAAGCTTCCATTGTTATTTCACAGAATGCTTTGCATGTGTGGTCACTTTGCATTCGTGAAAATATTTTGGACTCCCGGACAAATCAGAAGACGTTTATCGAGTGTGATTACTATGTCATACTGTATCCGAGTTCAAACTCATTTACCACTTCTTGAAACAAGCTTGACTGCTTACTGTTTGCATGTTTGGATAGACACATTCACAAAAGGAATACCTCTGTTATCGAAATGGAATGAAATAGTCTTAAGACCGGAAACAAACAAATTAAGGAAAAGGTATTCGCCTGCAATCATAGTTCTCTTCCAGGAGAATTCTCGTCAGAATCTTATGCACTGAATAGTCCAACCCAAAGGTGGTCATCTAGGAGTACACTATATATATGTGTGCAGCCTAAAGAAAGGCTAAAAATGGCCACATTTTGTTTAAATTTCATTTAAAAAATATGTAAATTACATAAAACATAGTCACTGATAAAGAAGTGCACATAGAAAATCTTTCACAAACCTTTTTTTAAAGAAAAGTAAAGGGCATAGGCTACAAAGGACAGGAGAGAAGAACTGGCACTGTGCCTTTAAGAACATCACAATGCACCCTTTATTCCATCATGTCCCACAGGTGACAGTTAGATCAGGTCATTTTTATGAAGATCAGAGAATCCTTGGCGAAAATTGCTGAAATTTGCAGTACGTCTTCTCCGGGGATGTGGGAGTGTTGCTAATGACTTTAATTAGGAGTCCTGTGAAGGAGAACTAGGATTACAGGAGAGTAACTTTTCCTTCTCCTCCTGATGATCCTCATCAAAAATCATAGGCACCAAACTGAATAGCAAGCCCATCCAATAAATAAAAGGACACGAAACCTAACTGATATGAAAGTAGTATGCAGAAAACTATCTATGTATGCATGACCTGCTTTGTTGAAGGTAAGCCGTAGTGTACAATTCTCTTTTATCTTTGGCTTTGTCTAAATAGAATTTTAGAACTTTTTCTACATCTAGAGAATGTAAATATCTCTCTACTGAAGTTGACAGGTAAGGAAAGAACGTAGACAAAGAGATGGCTTGGTAAATGTGAAAATCTGACACAACCTTAGGAAGAAAACTGGGGCATGTTTGTATTTGTAACAGGAGAGAATCCAGTCAAAGCAGGTAGGATTTCCTGTCAAGTATCATTTATTGATAACCAGATCTTCAGCCACAGCGCAGAGCAGTGCGTTCCCTTGAATCACGATCGTCCAACTGACACAGCAGAAGGAATCCTCAGGAACGTACACTCCAGACAGAATACAAAGCTGGCATTCCTAACGTGGCTACACACATTTGAGAAACTGCACCTGAACTTTATTTTGTCCTTTGAGAAAGATTCTCTTGACCACTTATCTTAAAGTAAGTGAGACTGTGTTTCAGCCCTACAAATCCAATTTGAATTACGGTGGTCAACAAGATAAGATATGCTTATATTATAAATAGCTTTTGTTGTAAACAGTTTTTGTTCAGAACCCTCAGAACCTGTTATATTGAAACAGTAGTGGTTGCTTGTATTCTAATAAACTTTGTGGGGATAAAAACTCAATACATATATAATGATTAGCATCATTTTATTTATAGATTGACTGATTATTTCCAGCAGCTAAAGATTTAAATCAGGGCTGTCATGATTCCAACAAAGGTATATATCTTTCTTGCCTAAACATGTTGAGTACGTAAAAGGCTTTGAAATGTAAAAAAAAAAGAAAAATCTTTGTGTAATATGTTAATGGTGCTATTTGTGACATAAACTGTATGAGCATAACAACTGTATATATAGGTTCCCTGATGCCAACAAAGGTATATGTATTTTTTGCCTAAACATGTTGAGTACGTAAAAGGCTTTGAAATGCAAAAAAATAGAAAATCCTTGCGTAATTTATTAATGGTTCTTTTTGTAACATAAATAACTTTATGAGCAAAACAACTGTATGTATAGGTTCCCTCGTGACATTTTTGGATTTAATGTCTACAAAAATTTAGGACAACAGTTTTTGACTAAATCTATGTGGATATAATTGTGAGGTAAAGATGTTTTCCCAAGTAAGATAAAAGACTTGTTGTGTATTATGTGACTATGCACATACTTTGTAACATTTATATCTGTTTTTTAGTAGAAGTTTTTATAACAATGGTATATGTATGTCTGCACTTTTGTAAATAGCACTTTCGTGTTTTATATTTTTATAGCCCTGAAGAAGTCCGGTAACGGACGAAACGCGTTGGCTATCCATTTTAAACAGAAAATTGAATAAAGAATTGAACACAACTGAAGAGTCTTCCTTTCACTTTTTCTTTGGAAAATTGTTAACCATTGTTGTGGTACATGATTCTTGTCAAGAATACCTAAATATCATGTTGAATCACTGAAGGGTGCAGGGCTATTTCGTGTGAATTTTGCAGTGGGGATAGGGGTTCTGTCACCTTTCACCTTATTGGACGTATAGGGATTGCGTCCCTGACCATTAGCACCTTTTTTTGAGATTCATACTTGTGGAACTTAAGTACCGGTGCAGGCACTCAAGCCTTGATCCGTAATTTCTATTGGCTTCATTGTAGATACAGATGATCTACACAGCATCTTCTCAGGTGAATCTATCTGCTTACACTCTTTATCCAGTCGTACTGAAGAGGAAGTAGCAACAGTAGGAGACTTCTTTGCTGCGGCTACAATTACCGAATCTGGAGGAGGGTCTGCTTTTAGGAACAGAGGAGCCTGGTCAGGTGGTTTATTTTTCTTGAGCAGTCTAGATAGAGCAGACTTCACAGATGCAGGCATGATAAATTCCTGCGTTGTAGGCTCAAGTAGGCCTGGGACTAGAGGAAGAAGAGGTCTTGCTGTCACTCTGGTATGTAGTTTCAAAATTAACAGAGGCTGATGTAGCTGGAGTAGGCATGGTGATATTTAATTTTTCTAGTTTTAGAAGTCCTCCCAGAGTTAGATCGAGATCTGGAGTGTTGGTGCCTTCTTTGAATTCTTGGTCTTTTAGACTGTCTAGTTTGAGTCGTAGATTGTTGTGAACTTCCCAGAGGTCCATCTGGAGTAGTAGAAGGAGCTTAAGGCTTCGTAATAGGTCCACCCTCAAGGTCTCCACCCATGCAGATGACACCCTCAAGACCACCGAACACCTGCACTTCCGAATCCACACCAACCCCAACACCACCCTCAGAGGAACACTCGTCTACAGACCCCCCGGACCCCAGGCACCATTCAGTGACTCCATCGATGACCTCGCCAGCAGCCACGCACTCGCCTCCACAAACTACATCCTCCTCTGGGACCTGAACTTCCACCTTGAGAACAACAACGACGCCAACTCCGCCACCCTGATCGCCAACCTTGCCAACCTCGGTCTCAGACAAATCGTCACCACGCCAACCCATGCCGCCGGCCACACGCTGGACCCCATCTTCTCCACAAGCACCCACGTTGCCTTCTACCACACCACCGAACTCCACTGCACCGACCACCGCTGCATCCATTTCACCTTCAAGAAACCAACCACGCACCACCGCACCCAACAGCTGCCCCGTCGCTGCTGGAGCAAAGTCACCAAAGATCAGCTGACCACCACCCTCGCCCAGAACCCACCAACCAACCCCACCGACACAGACACCGCCGCCGCCACCCACAACCTCCGACAGTTGATCAACGACTGCGCCAACACCCTCGCACCGCTCAAGAAACCCTCCATCAACCACGCCAGCAAGAAAGCCACATGGTTCACCGACGAGCTCCAGACCTCCAAACACGCTTGCCGGAAACTAGAGAAGAATTGGCTCCAGGAACGCACACCAGACAGCCACGCAGCCCACAAGGATGCCACCCGCAGACATCACCGCCTCATCAGACTAGCCAAGAGATCTTCCTTCAAAGACCGCCTGGATAACAACGCACACGACAGCAAAGAGCTCTTCAGCCCCGTGGAGGAACTCTCCATCCCCAGCGCCAACGCCAACGACATCCCGCCCTCACAAGAACTGTGCGACTCTCTGGCGACCTTCTTCCACCAAAAGATCACTGACATCCACGTCAGCTTCAACACCACGACCACCCCGACCACACCAGACTCCACCCCTGCGAACACCACCCACACCAACTGCCTGACCTCTTGGACCAACGTCAATGACGACTAGACACGCAAGGTCATGAACTCCATCCACTCAGGATCACCCTCAGACCCATGCCCACACCACGTGTTCAATAAAGCCGATGAAACCATCGCACCCCAACTACGGAAGGTCATCAACATCTCCTTCGAAGCGACATTCCCGGAAAGCTGGAAACACGCCGAAATCAACTGACCCGTCACCTCGAAGACAACAACATCCTGGACCCATCCCAGTCCGGATTCAGACGAAACCACAGCACCGAGAAAGCCATCATCGCCGCCATAGACTACATCAGGCGCCAACTAGACAATGGCGAAACATCAGCCCTCATCCTCCTGGACCTGTCATCCGCCTCCGACACGGTCTGCCACTGCACTCTAAAAACACGCCTCCAAGAAGCCGGAATCCAAGAGAAGGCCCTCGACTGGACAACGTCCTTCCTCTCCGGCAGAATTCAAAGAGTCCGCCTCCTAACCTTCTGATCCAAACCCACCGACATAAACTGCTGCGTCCCCCAAGGCTCATCCCTCAGCCCGACACTGTTCAACGTCTACATGGCCCCCCTTGCACAAGTGGCCCACCAGCACGACCTCAACATCATATCCTACGCCAACGACAACCAGCTCATCCTCTCCCTCAACAGGGACCCGTACACCACCAAAACCAACCTCCATGAGGGAATGAAGGCCGTGGCCTACTGGATGTGGAACAGGACAGAGGTCCTCATCCTCGGACCCACCCCCTCTGCCTGGGACAACTCGTAGTGGCCGAAAACACTGGGAACAGCACCGACACCAACCAACCACACACGCAACCTAGGATTCGTCCTCGACTCTTTCCTCTCCATGTCGAAGCAGGTCAACGCCGTCTCCTCCTCCTGCTACAACACCCTCCTCATGCTCTGCAGGACCTACAAGAAGGACGGCGACACAGGCCCTCGTCAGCAGCAAACTAGGCTACGGCAACGCACTCTACGCAGGAACCCGAGCCTGCATTGACTGCAACGCAACCAGAACGCCTCCGCCCAACTTATTCTCGACGTACCCCGCCGCAGCCACATCTCACCCCCCCACCTGAGAGACCTGCACTGGCTCCCCATAGACAAGAGGATCACCTTCAAGCTCCTCACCCACGCACACAAAGCACTCCACAACGCCGGACCAGCCTACCTGAACGGCAGACTCAGCTTCCACACCCCCACCCGCCAGCTCCGCTCCTCAAACCTCGCCCTCACCGCTGTCCCCTGCATCCAACGAAAGACCTCCGGCGGCAGATCCTTCTCCTACCTCGCCGCCAAGACCTGAAACACCCTCCCGATCCACCTACAGCAGACCCAAGACCTACTCACATTCAGAAGACTCCTCAAGACCTGGCTCTTCGAGCAGTAGCGTCACCCCCCTTCCTCAGCACCTTGATACCCTCACGTGTAAGAAGCGTGCTCTACAAATGCTCTGATTGATTGAATAGGTAGTGAGCCTGAAGAACAATGAGCAGATGTTGGTCTACTAAGCGATAGAGTACTTGAAAGCTGGATCTCTAGTGTCAATTGAGATGTAGAATAGGTGCAAGAATAATTTGAATGTGATGTGTGTGGCAAACGTTTCTCTTGTAAACTTTGAAGCCATCTTGGTGACATGTTCAAAGTAGATTGTAACCTAGATCTCAACGTAAAATAAGTCTCAGGCTCTGTTTGAGGTGGTAATGTTGATGTTGAGATGTGCTTTGACATTGAGATGTGCTTCAACGAAGAACACTGTGGGACTTTCAACGTCATTGGAGACTGTGACATTCAGGTGTACTTCAACAGAAAACTTTGATGGGCTTTAGGCATCACTGGTGGCGTTGACGATGACGGGTGCTTTGATGGCAAAATTCGAGAATGGTTTGACGTTGAGTGGAGTCAGTCTCAATGGCATCTTCCACGATGTACCTGTCAGTAGCGAACAAACCAGTCGTTTTTCCGTTCTCTTTGTCATGCTTCTCAATGTCTAATGTGAGCGTTGACTCTTCCTCTGGTAGTGTTTCTCTCTGGATCTCTCTCTGTGAGTGTCCTTGGAGTGAGAGGCGGAAGGATGGTCTGGAAGAAGGTTTAACTTCCCAAAGGCTTCTTGTTGACATAGTGGGTACAAGTCTCTGGCTGATGGTCTCCAGGAAGGCAAACAATCCAACCAGAGTATGGATCTCTCTAGGCCTTCTGTTTCCCACAAGAACTGCACCTCACGAATAGTGAAGGCATTTTAACAAGAAAATTATTTATTTTCTTTCAGCAAAGGGTTTAATTATACTCTTAGGCCCAGATGCATGAAGCTAAAAACCGCTCGCAAAGGGGCAGATTCTCAGAATCTGCCTCTTTGCGACTGGTATTTTTGCATTTGGGATGCATCATCCCAAATGCAAAAACCCCAAATTAAGAATTCGCAAAATTGCGATTACTTGCATTTAAGGAATCTCAAATTGAGATTCCTTAAATGCAATGCATTAAAGTTTAAAAAATAGCGATTTCTCTAATAGGGCTCGCAAATTACCATGAAGTTCATGGTAATTTGCAAAAACTTTGAAAAATGCACTAAAGTGCATTTTTCAAAGTTTCATGTTGCGCATACACATGCCCTATGTGCACAGATTAATTTCAGGGGTGCAACAGGGTGTCCTTTGGACAGCCCTGCACCCTTGAAATAGCATTCTCATTTTGCGATTCGCTAATTGCGATTCGCAAATTAAGAATGTCTTGCCATTCATTCCTATGGGCCTCTAAGCCCATAGGAATGAATGGGGAGGTATTCCTTAATTGCGACTCGCAATTTGCGAGTCGCAATTAAGGAATTTTAAGAAATCTCTATTTTTAAAGTGATTTCTTCTTGCATAGCATTTTGCTATTCCTTATAAGCGATTCCTTATTTTTCGCTAATAAGGAATCGCAAAATGGATGCTTGATGCATCTGGGGGATAGCCTTTTAAGAGGTTGAGTAAATACAAGAAAGAAAGGTTTGGAAAAGGCTTTCTAAAGATTTAAAGCCAAAAAGACAGAGCTCAGTGCCCCGGATCCTGTTTCAAGGAGATGGAAAAATGAACTGAATTAACTGTCACCGGTAGGGCATGATGGGCTGCAAGGCCTATTGTGAAGTTCTAAACAGTGCCAGTTCTTCTCTCCTGTGCTTTGATTTGCAGCCTAATGGCTAACAATGTCATACATTCCGTTTCCTTTTCCTTTTGAAAAAGTTTTGTAAAAGAGTTTCTATGGTAACTTCTCTATCAGTGACTACATTTTACATAGTTGGCTTATTTTGGTGGTTAATTTCGGGTTGGTGTTTTACGTGTCCTTTGAAAAGATTGCACACTGTTTGTAAATGTAACCATTAGTTCTGAGTCAGCAGCTTGTTTTGTAGGGGTTGGAGCTGTCTCTGAGCCATATTTCTGGTCGTCCGAAGTGGAGGAACTTATGAATATTGATAAAGTTGAAGGTTATACGAGAACAGGGACAAAGGAAGAAAGAAGGAGAAGAGGAGGCAGAGAGCAAGAGAGAGAGAGAGAGAAGCGAGAGGGAGATGTGATAGAGAGTTAAAAAAAAGATAGACTAGAGAATGGTGACAGTTGGAGTGGAGGACAGGGGAGACAAGAAGTACAGGATGAAAGCGGGCAGAAGGACAGACGAGGAGAAAAAGGGCAGAAAAGAGACATATTTTTTTAATAGTAAAAAAAAACGAATGAGGACAGGGACAGAGGGAACAAACAGAGAGAAAGAAGACATAATATGATAGATAAAGATAGAGTGGCAACTGTGAAGGACAGGTTCAGAGGAGGAGAAAGGATATAGAAAGGAGAAGATGATACAGACACAAAATAGAGGTACGCTGAGATGGGGAAGGAGAAGACTTGGACAGGAGATAGAGGAAGCTAGAAATAACAGATAAGAAAGAGAAGGGCAGAGAAAGCGAGTCCATATGCAATAGTGGGACTAAAGATCATGGGGATAGGAAATAGGATGACAGCACAGAGGGTGATGATCATGGTGTGTATCGTGTTACCTGTTGTGCTGTCTCGAGTGGTATCCCTGGTTTAGAGAGTAAAGCTGCTGTTCAAGATTTAATATCCGAAATGCCAAATAGAAAGAGGAGACAACCAGGATGCAAACGCTGGGAAGAAAAAAAAGAGACAATCACACAAAGGTCTAGAGGACATGAACACGTGTCAGAAATGTATCCGAGACATACCTGGGCACACTGCATCTTAAGAACATGGATTACAGAGGCAGCAGGATGTGGATTCCCCAAAAAGACTAGAGAAACATGAACAACTGTTTTCCAAAATGTTAGTGCTGTTACTCCGTTTTGGACTGTGTTTGTAAATAAATCAGAAGGAAAATGATGCAACTAGTTTTATTTAAAGATATCTTCATCTCATGCAAACTTAAGGCTAGAGGTACTCTTTAAACTCTCTCATTGGGACCAAGAAGCATGGTTGTAGAGTGACCAAGAGCCCATAGACCACACTTAACCCCCTCACAAGTTTATAAACAGGAAGAAATGCAAAGTCCTATGTACCATGCAAAAGGCTTTCCATGCTACATACAGAGGTCGCCTTCTTTTTATATACCGACTCTAAACCTCCGGTATGGGACCCTAACAATTTATCAACCCAAGTTCAAGTCACAAAAACATGGAAAGACTACAATCCGGTGGGGAGGACCCTCAGACTACGGACTACCCTCCAGTACACGCAAGATGAAAATTATGTTGATGATGTGCCACCAAACATGCCATTTACAAAGACAGAAAACGGATTTACTGATTTTTCATGAAAATGAGAAACTATTGTTTAGGGCAACTGAGTTTGTTTTATCACATGAAAAGATTGTATTTGATTGATAAAAAAATATGTGAGTTTTCATAAACTGAAAGTTTATATTTGGTGGCAAAATGAATACACTAATGCTGTCTGAACCGCTAATATGTGAGATCAGTGTAATCGGTCTGTTGTTGAAGCCTTTAATGGAATTGCACTTCCTGCGATTGCAAGATTGTGTATTTTTTGCTCCTCTACTCCTTTCAAGAAGATTCTCGGTTACAACATATGATCGAGAATCTTCTTGGCAGGTGCATGAAAGGAAGCAACTCATATAGATGTAGTTAGACAACTAAGGTAAATGATAGGCCAATGAACACTGCATTTTCTGAGGTATCACTTGCAGCTTTTTAGAAATTGTGCTGAAATCTGGACCTTTCATCACCAAATCTGGCAATTGTGTAGGGACGAACAATTCTTCTAGAGGGGTCAGAATTAGTGTTTCAATATATTGTGGTACTGTACATTTTTCCAAAGTCATCCCTGGCGTTTTATGTGTTTTATGCTTTTACATGCTGCCACATACACAGCAGCATTTCCTGCTATGTCACAGTTTTTACTAAGCTTGTTAACTGTTATTCCTCATTTAGCCCACGGAAGCTCTTTCTGCACCACCGGTATGCTACTGTTGCTTACTGTTGTGCCCCCTTCCCCAGGTCTGGTCTGCTGCTGGATTGGGCTGATCAAAGAGTGCTCTTGATGCCGCCTTCAACCAGGGCTCCCCTTGCCAGAACTGGACTAATGCTAAGTCTGCCCTCCTTGTCCTCTTCTTGTCCTACCTGCTCCCCACTGCTGTGTCAGAGAATGGGACTGGAGTGGACATCATCATCCACCATTGCACATCATCATCATCCACTATTCACCGTGGCCCTTTGCTGACTGGCCTACTATCAAACTAGAACCACCCATAAACAGCTTGCGTTTCAAGGAAGAGAATAATTGACTATCCTTCCTTTAAATACAGATATGGTGACTATATGACTAAGTGCCTCTGTCGATGACCAGCTTTACTACAGGAGATGGGGGAAGTAGAGTGAGGACATCAGAGAAAAGGAGTGGTTTATACTTGCTGCATCCCTCTAGATTTGTTTGAGTACACACCTGGATCTCCATCATACCTTGAACAGTGTTTTGGCCTTGCATTCAACATGTTTGAAAATAGGGCCCACATTAAAGAACCCAATCGAAGAGAGAAAATGCACAATTGGGTTGCCCATGCCGAGCAAACAACATATGACTGAAGTGGCACATAGCCAACCAGATGTGCATACATACTAGTGTATGCTTGTAAATGTGGCATTGCATTGTGACTCTTTGTAAACACACCACCTTATCACGCGCTTGGTTTATTGTGTTTTCTAGCATTTGTTTATTCTTGAACTGGTTGCAGGTCCTTGTAGCACGTTCTTGTTTAGAGTTGTGCGCAGTAGTGTTGCCTGTAGAAGGTTCTAGCAATGCATTGAAGCCAGCAAGAATATACCGAAATTTGGGGAACTCCAAACTAATTACACTAACTCCGCCCACCCCAAATCATGCCGCAGTTCACCACGTCTTTTGTAGTTGGGAACACCCTGTTGCTTGTCGGGATATTTCAATATCCCCCCTCCCCAATAGTATTGACCAAGATACACCCCTGCTGGTGTGTGTGTGCTGTTCTACTCTGGCCAAAGGTCATGAAGGAGGCAGCAGCAGGCACAGAAAACAGAAAGTAAGCAGTGCTGCAAGAGATCTGTTCACTTCGAATAGTTACCACTCCTTGCCCTTCCCCCACCCGCTTGTCAGCAAAAGCAAGTCTGTTGACGGGCTGAGAGTGAGACAGGAGGTCGACCCTGAGATGCCATGAGTGGGGATCACTTAACATGTCAGATCAGTTCCATTGCCCCAGGTATTCTGACGCATCCAGGCCCCCCCGATCATAAATATGAGGGATACAGCGATAAAGAGCCTAATATGATGCATGAATGGGCGCAGACATCAGTAGTGGTCATACTACTGGCAGATAATGCAATGCAGCGACGGAGGCGCGCACACTCACAGGGCGATGAAGACCTTGAGGAGCTGATATTCAGAAGGCCTCAGCTCTGAGGTGCAGTCCATCTCCACCTCTTGGTCTGGATCGGGCTCTTCCTCTGTGGTTGCTGCATTCTCTGTAACAGGAGACGGGGACACCCTGATGAGCATATCAAAGTAGAGCAGCACAGTGCAAGGCATCCAAAGGTGAGCAGTACAATGCAAGCCATCCTAAGGCCAGCAGGACAGTGCAAGGCATCATAAGGAGAGCAGAACAATGCAAGGCATCCTAAGGCCAGCAGAACAGTGCAAGGCATCCTAAGGTCAGCAGTAAAATGCAAGGCATCCTAAGGCGAGCAGCACAGTGCAAGGCATCCTAAGGTGAGCAGTAACATGCAAGGCATCCTAAGGCGAGCAGAACAGTGCTAGGCATCCTAAGGTGAGCAGAACAGTGCAAGGCATCCTAAGACCAGCAGAACAGTGCAAGGCATCCTAAGGTGAGCAGTAAAATGCAAGTCATCCTAAGGCGAGCAGAACAGTGCAAGGCATCCTAAGGTGAGCAGTACAATGCAAGTCATCCTAAGGCGATCAGTACAATGCAAGCCATCCTAAGGAGAGCAGTACAATGCAAGCCATCCTAAGGAGAGCAGAACAGTACAAGGCATCCTAAGGTGAGCAGAACAGTACAAAACATCCTAAGGTGAGCAGTACAGTGCACAGCATCCTAAAATGAGCAGTACAGTGCAAGGCATCCTAAGGTGAGAAGTACAGTGCAAGGCATCCTAGGTGAGGACTACAGTGCAATGCATATCTAAGGTGAGCAGTACAGTTCAAGGCATCCTAAGATGAGGAGCACAGTGCAAGGCATCCTAAGTTGAGCAGCACAGTGTAAGGCATCCTAAGGTGTGCAGTAAAATGCAAGTCATCCTAAGGCGATCCGTACAATGCAAGCCATCCTAAGGAGAGCAGTACAATGCAAGGCATCCTAAGGCGAGCAGAACAGTGCAAGGCATCGTAAGGTGAGCAGAACAGTACAAAGCATCCTAAGGTGAGCAGTACAGTGCAAAGCATCCTAAAATGAGCAGTACAGTGCAAGGCATCCTAAGGTGAGCAGTACAGTGCAAGGCCCCCTAGGTGAGCACTACAGTGCAATGCATATCTAAGGTAAGCAGTACAGTTCAAGGCATCCTAAGATGAGGAGCACAGTGCAAGGCATCCTAAGGTGAGCAGTACAGTGCAAACCATCCTAAGGAGAGTAGTACAATGCAAGGCATCCTAAGGCGAGCAGAACAGTGCAAGGCATCCTAAGGTGAGGAGAACAGTACAAAGCATCCTAAGGTGAGCAGTACAGTGCACAGCATCCTAAAATGAGCAGTACAGTGCAAGGCATCCTAAGGTGAGCAGTCCAGTGCAAGGCATCCTAGGTGAGCAGTACAGTGCAAGGCATCCTAAGGTGAGCAGTACAGTGCAATGTATCCTAAGGTGAGCCATACAGTGCATAGCATTCTAAGGTGCATAGAACAGTGCAAGGCATCCTAAGGTGAGCAGTACAATGCAAGGCATCCTAAGGTGAGCAGAACAGTGCAAGGCATCTTATTATTATATTTTGAAGCTTATAAAGCGCTACAGGGGTGTCCCGGCGCTGCAGACAGCAGGCTAAACAGTAGGGTGGTGGCAGCTAAAGGCTGGCGAACAGCCAGGTTTTCAATTTGCTCCGGAACAGCGACTCCGAGGAAGTAAACTTAATGTCTAAGGGGAGGCTGTTTCAGAGTTTAGCGGTCCCAACCGCGACAGCACGGCCCCCCATTCTGGACCGGCGGACGCGCGGGGTAACAAGGAGGTGAAGTTTGTTGGACCTAAGAGCTCTGGTCGAATGGACAAGCTTGAGACGTTTTCTCAGGTAGCCTGGGCCCTGTCCATTGAGGGCCCTAAATGCAAAGACCAGTGCTTTAAACTGAATGCGTCGGTTCACTGGCAGCCAATGTCACTTCCTCAAGTATGCAGTGACTGAGTGGCGGTAGGGGATGTTGCCAATCAGTCTGGCAGTCGCATTTTGCACGATCTGTAGACGATCGATTAGATAGGCTGGGGCGCCAAGATATAGGCTGTTTGAGTAATCAAGATATGAGGTAATCAGGGCGTGTATAATGGTCCTGCGAGAGTCCAGGGGAAGATATCTTATATCTTTGCAGTATTAAAATCGCCAAGAAAGAATATTACATTAACACCATCAAAGAAGCAAAACAAAAACAAAAAACGTTGATCTCCATTGTTAAGACTTTCACACATCCAAAAACCTTACAGCCGGAAATCCCACCATCCCTAGAATTCTGCAACCAAATTGCGGACATCTTTGTGGAAAAAATCGACCTAATACAAAAGGACTTTCCGGCTCTGCAAGTCTTTCAGTTATCCGGCCCCCCTGATCATGGAGAAAACACGACTGGTAGTCTTAGAACCTTCACACCGGTCACAGTATCCCAAACTCGTGAAGTAATTCTTGCGTGCAAATCGAGCGCCCCTTCTGACTCCTTCCCCCCACAAATTCTCCATCAGTTAATCGATGTGGTTAATCCCCTCATAAATGAGATTGTAAAAGCTTCTCTTAATTCAGGTGTAGTCCCAGGTGAATGGAAACAAGCAGTTGTAAAACCTCTGATGAAAAAACTCAATAAACCCACCACAGACCTCGCCAACTTACGTCCAATCTCACTCCTTCCAGTCCTGGGTAAGATTACCGAACAGATGGCCTACAAAGAGCTAAAAAGACATGTAGAAACCCATAATGTCCTTCATCCCCAACAATCGGGTTTCCGTTCTCATCATTCTACAGAAACGGCTCTGATCGAACTTACCGATTCCATGAAACTATTGCAGGATCAAGGAAAGAACGCCATTCTGATTCTATTAGACCTCAACACCATCTCCCACTCAATACTGATAGGTAGATTAAGAGATATTGGAATTTCAGATGTAGCACTGGCATGGATAATATCGTTTCTGACAGATAGATCGCAAACCATTGCATTGGGTCCTTTCCTCTCCAAAGAAAAAAAGGTGGTGTCTGGAGTTCCTCAGGGCTCCATTTTGAGCCCATTATTATTTGATATCTATATGGTTCCTCTTATCTCCCTAATTGAGTCATACGGCATACTGGTGACATCGTATGCCGATGTAATGTAAATGTAAATGTATAGGCATTTATATAGCGCACTACTTACCCGGAGGGTCCCAAGGCGCTTCGACCGCTGCGAAACCCTTCCTGGCTTCCCTGAGAGATGGTCCCTTAATGGGTATCTCCAGGGTGAGATCAGGCATCCCCGGCGGTCTGGTGGGGCCATTAGTGAAGATGAGGCAAGCTAATGCCCAGAGTTGCCGAGTGTGGTCGCTGATCAGAGTGGGCACCGAGGCGAGAGAATTATCGAGTCCGCTGACCCTGGTCCAGAAACCTGCCGCGCCGGGAATCGAACCCTGGTCCCGGGCCGTCCTCTGCTCTCTGGTCTGCCGCCTCTAACCAGTGAGCCACACTACCTCACTTATACTCAACTTATTGTACCCCTTGATAAGAACTCCACCAATGCGGAACAAAACCTTAAAAATTGCCTCAAGGATGTCTTTCTTTGGATGGAAAAAAACCATCTCAAATGCAATGCCAATAAGACTGAGATTCTTCCTATGGGAAAAAATCCCCATTCTGCCCTAGCAAATGCTGGCCGAAGGATTCCCCTGCTCCCCCACAGGCTGTGGTGTCAGCAAGAAATCTAGGTGTCTTATTTGACACCAAGCTATCATTTGATCAGCATGCGAGGAATGTGGCAGGGAGTTGCTTTAATATCATAAAATCTCTAAAGAAGTTTTTTGACTTCCTGCCCACTGTCTCAAGAAAGGCAGTGACAGTGGCCTTAATCCTCGCACGCCTTGATTATTGTAATGGCCTGATGGCAGGTGTCAAAAAAACCACGCTGAAAAAACTTCAAAGCGTGCAACATTCAGCTGCCAGACTCGTACTCAAATTACCGAGGAAATCTTCAGCGTCTGCCGCTTTGAAGACCCTTCACTGGCTGCCTCTGCATAAGAGGATACTGTTTAAAATCCTGATCATTGCCTTTCGTGCATTTAATAGCACAGGCCCGAAGTATCTCATCGGGCGTTACCCCCACTACAACCCTTCCAGGACTTTAAGATCTTCAACCTGAGAAAACTGGCCAAATTTAACTACAAAACCAAGGGGGGGAGGGGGCAAGACCTTAACCTTCCTGTCCTCCGAAGCCTGGAATGCAATGCCCAAGAACCTCAGATTTCTGATTCATGAAAACCAGTTTAGGAAGCATCTCAAAACCTGGATCTTTAACCTTCCAGATGACTACGTAATGGCCACTATCTAGTTCGGTACTTGTAATTGTTTGCACATTGTCTCGTTAGCGCCATGATGCTCCTTCCGGAGCGATAGTTGCGCTCTACAAATAAATAATACAAATACAAATATGGAAATATTTTCCTAATCATACGCAGTTTGCCGAAGCAAGCTGCCGTAACTTTGTTGATATGGGTTTTGCAAGATAGGGAGTTGTCAAATTGAAATTCTAAATTACGAGCTGCTTGAACTGGTACCAGAGGAGGATTGAGCTCCGGTGGCCACCACAGTGTGGCTGAAAGTGGAGATTTCCTATTGAAAAATAAGACCTCCGTCTTATCAGTATTAAGTTTAAGATTATTAGAGGTCATCCAAGAGGAGATGTTAATGAGGCAGTGGCGGAAATTAGCCAAACTGCTGTCAGAGTAATCTCTAAAAGAAAATACAAGCTGAGTATCATCAGCATAAGATATCCCTCTGACCCCCCAGGATTCAACCACTTTTGAAAGCGGAGCGATGTAAACGTTGAAGAACAGTGGGCTTAATGCAGAGCCTTGGGGAATACCACAGAGCAAGGGTTTTTCTTCTGACTCATTAGGTCGGAGAAAGACCTTCTGAGATTGCCCCGTAAGGAAGGATCTAACCCAGGCCAGTGGAGTACCTCCATACCAATGTTACGCAGACGGTCCAGCAGTATGTCATGTGACACAGTATCTTAAGGTGATCAGTACAGTGCAAGGCATCCTAAGGTGAGCAGAACAGTGCAAGTCATCATAAGGTGAGTAGTACAGTGCAAGGCATCCTAAGGTGAGCAGCACAGTGCAAGGGATGTATGACGTTGCAACGCATACTTTTACAATGCCTACCTTTACAACGCAATTTTTACACCGCAACATCCATTACAACACATACCATTACAACGCATGCCATTACAACTAATTCTTTGAAACTACCTTTACAACGTATTCCACTACAATGCACACTACATTTACAACGCATACCATTACAACGCATAACATTACATTGCATGTAAGGTAAGTATTGGATAGTGTAGGGGTAAACATTACTATTCTAACTCCAGGGGGTGCAACAGTAGGGTAAGTGTTGGATAGTGTAGGGGTTAAAATTACTATTCTAACTCCAGGGGGTGCAACAGTAGGGTAACTGTTGGATAGTGTAGGGGTAAAAATTACTATTCTAACTCCAGGGGGTGCAACAATAGGGTAAGTGTTGGATAGTGTAAGGGTACTATGTGTTGTAATGGTATGCGTTGTAATGACTGCGTTGTAATGGCATGCGTTGTAGTGGTGTGCGTTGTAGTGTCATGTGTTGTAATGGTTGCCTTGTAAATGCATGCGTTGTAATGGATGTTGCGTTGTAAAAGTTTTGTTGTAATGGTAGTGCGGTGTAAAAGTTCCGCTGTAAAGGTTGTTTCCCCAGTGCAAGGCATCCTAAGTTGAACAGAACAGTGCAAGGCGTCCTTAGGTGAGCAACACAGTGCAAAGCATCCTAAGGTGAGCAGAACAGTGCAAGGCGTCCTAAGGTGAGCAGTACAGTGCAAGGCGTCCTAAGGTGAGCAGCATAGTGCAAGGCGTCCTAAGGTGAGCAGCACAGTGCAAGGCATCATAAGGTGAGCAGTACAGTGCAAGGGATCCTAAGGTGAGCAGCACAGTTAAATGTATCCTAAGGTGAGCTGTACACTGCAATGCATCTCTAAGGTGAGCAGTACAGTGCAAGCCATCCTAAGGCAAGAAGTACAGTGCAAGGCATCCTAAGGTGAGCAGGACAGTGCAAGGTATCCTAAGGTGGGCAGTACTGTGCAAGGCATCCTAGGGTGAGCAGTACAGTGCAAAGCATCCTAAGGTGAGCAGTACAGTGCAATGTATCCTAAGGTGAGCAGTACAGTGCAAGCTATCCTAAGGTGAGCAGTACAGTGCAAGGAATCCTAAAGTGGGCAGTATGGTGCAAGGCATCCTCAGGTGAGCAGGTCAGTGCAAGGCATCCTAAGGTGAGCAGTCTGGTGCAAGGCATCCTTAGGTGAGTAGTACAGTGCAAGGCATCCGAAGGTGAGCAGT
The DNA here is from genome assembly GCF_964263255.1 of Lissotriton vulgaris. NCBI lineage: Eukaryota > Metazoa > Chordata > Amphibia > Caudata > Salamandridae > Lissotriton > Lissotriton vulgaris. The sequence goes on from NC_141688.1 coordinate 30,942,824, forward strand.
AGCGGGCAAGGCATACTAAGGCGAGCAGTACAGTGCAGTGTATCCTAAGGTGAGCAGTACAGTGGAAGGCATCCTGAGGTGAGGAGTACAGTGCAAGGCATCCTAAGGTGAGAGGTACAGTGTGTGGTATCCTAATGTGAGCAATACAGTTGAAGGCCTCCTAAGGTGAGCAGTACAGTGAAAAGCATCCTAAGGTGAGCAGCACAGTGCACTGCATCTCTAAGGTGAGCAGTATAGTGCAATGCATCCTTCGGTGAGCAGCACATTGTAAGGCATCCTAAGGTGAGCAGTACAGTGCAGTGCATCTCTAAGGTGAGCAGTACAGTGCAATGTATCCTGAGGTGTGCAGTCCAGTGCAAAGCATCCTAAGGTAAGCAGCACAGTGCAATGCATATCTAAGGTGAGCAGCACATTGTAAGGCATCCTAAGGTGAGCAGTACAGTGTACTGCATCTCTAAGGTGAGCAGTATAGTGCAATGCATCCTTCGGTGAGCAGCACATTGTAAGGCATCCTAAGGTGAGCAGTACAGTGCAGTGCATCTCTAAGGTGAGCAGTACAGTGCAATGCATCTCTAAGGTGAGCAGTACAGTGCAATGCATCTCTAAGGTGAGCAGTACAGTGCAATGCATCTCTAAGGTGAGCAGTACAGTGCAATGTATCCTGAGGTGTGCAGTCCAGTGCAAAGCATCCTAAGGTAAGCAGCACAGTGCAATGCATATCTAAGGTGAGCACTACAGTGTGAGGCAGCTCACAGAGCAGAAGAACGGACAATTCAATGGGCATGCCTTCCCATAGAGCTAAATATATTGACAAATGGAGTCCTCCTTTACCAGTCTCTGTTACAAAAAAAGCTAAGTGTAACAAGGGAAAAGTGAAATTACAGCTGGCTTTATTAGCTCATCTTAAAAGTGTATGAGGTGCATATGTTTGTCTGTGGCTTTTTAACTGCACACAGGGTCTTATCCTCTGCTACAGCCAGTTATTTTTATGTACTTAGTAAAGGGGTGTTCCTACGCTGATTCGACCTGGGAAGGGAAGGTGGATGAGACTAACCACAGACCAGCCTTCAAGCAGGGTCTTCGTGAAAATATATGCTGAAGACACTATTGACCCCAGTATGCATATACGTGACTCGTACTTGCACTGCGTGTTCATGAAGACAGAAACAGAGCACTGTGGTTAGAACTAGTGGCACGTTTCTTCAGTAATAATTTATTTTTAACGGTGGGAAAATACTGGGAAAGAAATCCAAATTAGTCAGTTTTCCTTGGATCTCAGATTTCATAGGGTTTATGGACCTCAAGCTCCAGGTGTAGGAGGAAGCAGCTGCTACACCGGCCCCTACACCTAGCCCGCTCATTCTCCCTTCTGGTACTGATATGGCAAGACCTGGCCATGTATTTACAGTAGGAATATGTTGCGAGAAATCCTAATTAAGCAAGGAAATTTAATATTGACTATATTTCTCAACTTAAAAGCAAACACCAGCCACCACTCAATATGCTGGATAGTGCTTTATTTTTGTATGCTACAGTAATTGTGGAAATAGGGTCTTTTCCTTAAACATGGTGTAGCATCCTCCCCAGCCTGGGTACCCACCAATGACTACACCACACAGAGCTCAATATTACCAATATTACACATCTCTATTTGTCTGCGTGTAACGGCAAACTCAACACTCTAAACCAGTCTTCATTGCATTCCGCTCTAACACTTACAACACAGTTCTGTGTAGTCTATCAGGAAACAAAAGGGATCCATCATTTCTACTTTGAAAAAGACTACACATAGCAGGTCTTAAACATCATGGGTATACAATGTTCTCGATTTTTCAATATTTAGTTTTGTTTTGGTGATAGTGCAGTGTTGCTTTTAATTCAAATTAAGTACACCAAAGCCTGGAAATTTCCAAACACCTGCTCTTAATAGTGCTATATTTTTGTCCAGAAGGTAGAACACTATTGCAGAAATCCTCATTTAACTTGTGGATATTGTGAAAATACAGTGCCTTTCATTCTCCTTTTTCAAAATTGAGTGCTGACCTATCACATATGCACACCACATTTTGGTACAATGTACAATAGAGCTGTCCTTTGGCTGGACAAAGTTACAGCCTACTGAACATTTACAACAAATTCTGATAGTCAGAGGAAGGCTTGCCTTTCTTACTACAACTATTCTCAAAGAAGATAACCTTTTACATTGTATTTTATTTCTACCTTGTAAGCTCTATTTAGCAGAGTCATTATTATATGTTCACCACTGTCATACTCGAATGCAGAGAAAAAAGAGTACTTCTAACTCAATTGAATCTTCTTACAGAAACCCCCATCACAGGTTTCTTTGGTAATCTGATAGAAATATGCCTATATTGAAGATACCATCACTATATGCATTTTCAAAAATCTAAATATTTCACTTCCATCACCAGAAAGAAGGAGGAGCAAAGAACTGATCCCTAGACTATATAGACCAAAAGCACTGAGTGTGAGGATGATATATACTGCTCTCCAATGAGTTCCTGGGTTCTGACCTCCACCACAGTGTCCAATCTGTTTGTGTCCCTCCACGTCCACTCCTGATGGAAAAGCTGCTTCCTCGCATTAATTGGCTACCAGGTTCTCAGGTTTCCTTGGGCCGGGGGTGCCATTGAAGGCAGGTGGCAGATTGATGAGGTATGATTCGGAATAGAAACATTTATGAAATTACAGTTGTAGAAGCAAGTGTCATCTGGTACTCCAAAATTAACATCAGCTACACATGTCCCCACCTCCGCATGGATTATCAATCAGGTTCAAAATATATTATGTAAGTGCAATAATTTTGGCCCCTAAAATCAGCTTTATGTTTTCTGAAAAACAAAAAAGTCTTCCCAAAAATAACAGCTTTCCATTTTCAGAAACTCTTATCCCCAAATACTAAGTAGTCATTTTCATCAACATCTGCCTGCTATTTCCATTCTTCACACTCACATACCATGGATTCCCATGTTATCCTAGCCTTAGCCACCAAATCTCACAAATGCCCTCCTTTTGTCAGCCAATATGAGCTGACCTATGACAGTGCCATGATATGTCCTAAATGCCCATAATATGCCACACGCTAGCCTGTGCTAAGTTCTCCATACTGACTAATATAATCACCACATGGTACCGATGCTGATTTGTGCCAGGACCACCAGAAGGTCCAAAATTCAGTTTCAAGTCTTTCTATCTCAAACTTTCTTTGCATTTTTATCTTTCTATTCTGCTATTTTCTCCTTTCTTTTATCATCATTCTTCTTTTCTGATATCTTCTCATATTTTGTTTCTTGTTTGCTTCCTTTTCTGTCTTTTCAACTTATTTTCTATCTCCTTCTATTTAACACTTTCTATGTTTCATTCATATCCCCTTTCTTTCCATCTCTTTCCTTCTTTTTATATTTAAGTCTTAGTCTGCCTTATTATTTTCTTAGTTTCTATCTTTGTTACTACAGTATTTTCTTTCATCTCAACTTCCTTCTTTTATCTTCACTTCTTCCTTCATCCGTCATCTTCATAATATTTATCCTTTCTTCGATTTTGTCATCTCGCCTAACACTCTTTACTTTTCTTTTCTTTAAGCTGTTCTAGCTTTCTTCATGCTTTTCACCTTTGCTCCTTTCTTCATTTCCTCTTAACTCTTTACACCCTTTTATTCATTTTTCCTTTCTTTCATCATTCACTTCTTACTTTTATCTTTAATTCTTTCATCCATTTTCATATTAAATATTTCCATTTTGTATCCTTTATTTTATCCTCCCTCCCTTTAACCAAATCTTTAATCAACTATGACAATCTTTCTTTCATCCTATCATTTTGTATTTCTTTTTTCTGTCCTTTGTTGATAGCGGCATGTCCAAGCAAAAGTAAAAAAATGGGACAAAGATCTGTAACATGTGGTCCAGCTAAAACCCCCACGGCCAATCCTCGGTCTTCAAAACAGCATTGCCCCTGTGTTTAGTCCATTAAATATGCCTGAAAGAAAATTGGACTACTGCTACCTTACCTATGCCTATTGTGTGTGTAATTGAAACTAGTACTGTTAGCAGTTTTTGGAGTACTCCTCAAGTTACCAGTAGCAAATGGGATCTGGATGTGCCTATCCAGACTGGTAGAGAGAGTAGTTATTTTGTAATTTTTATGTGAACCTCAGTCGAGTTCAAAATTAATAATACAAAAAAAACAATTGCCTATCGACACTAGTAGAGATAGTAAAAGAACTGAATGTAGTGTTCTGCCTTTCCAATTCAAGTCTGATAAGAAGATATTGATCTCAGATTGCTGGCCCTTTTGCATATAGTATGGTGCCATTCATGACTTGGAAATTTGCTGTTTAAGTGCTGTAGTATAGACTGACACCAAGCCTTTTATGATGACACTGATGTTAACTTGGTTTCTTTAGATGGGTATAAATTGCTTACCTAATAATGGTTTGTATAAACAGTAGGTTTGTAATGGGCAGTAGTGGCAGGTTTGAGGTTTGCTTATTTCAATAGTGAGGGGATCTTTCCAGTTATTACCTCATCGGGAAAGATGCCTTGTGCAAGGGATACATTGACCATGTCGAGGGCTGTGAGTGTTTCTCTGTGGGCAAATGTTTAATAATGGTGATTGGGAATATGTTGTGACCTTATGTAGTGGATTTGAATGTGGTAACGTTGTTATTAATTTCTGTTTGAAGAGGCAAACTTAAGGAGGTCCACATCCGTACATTGCATAGTGGAATGAAAGAGATTGCAGTTTTGTATTATCGAGGAGTTATTAGATTTGGTCTTGTCATTTGATGGCACTGCAATTTCCAGTTGAGTACAGTATCATGGGGGTCTGGGATGAAATTGAGACAATGCCTCATAGTACACATAATTACTTTGATGGCAATGAAAATGCTGCAAAATGGTTTTGCTTACTGATTTCTTTGGTATTAGAGATCCGTCTTCTGTGTGACGAGCAGACAGATTTCAGTCTTACAAGTAAGGTGTTGTTCTTTCTTGCTCATAGCTAATTTGCTGTCAGTGAGCTCTTGGATGCACCATGATGGGGAGAGGTTTATTTACAGAGAGTTGCTATCTGCCTTATAGTCAATTGTGACTGCCAGGGTGATGAGTTCTGGCTTGAGTGTTTTCAATTGCAAGTCCAAGAAGAAGCTGTAGTGTGGCTTGGAGGGTTTTAAATGACAGTGATGGGTTGCTGATGTAAGGTGACATGTTCGAACCAATCCAATGTGATTTGGAAGGGTGCATGACTGTGTAGACCTGATTTAAAATGTTGGTCTGGTGTTGTTCAAATGGTTGTTTGATACTCCTGCAGTCAAGAAGCTAGAATAATGCTGCTTTCACAGCCATGCTGGAGGAATCATTTGGGAGATTGAAGTCGAAGAGAAATACATTGTTGATTTGAATGATGCATGAGGTGCTGCTGTCAATGTAGATTTTGCTTGGGTCAGGTCTGAAGATGAGGCGCTAAAGTTAAAGGCTTATAGAGCCTCTTAAGTACACAGAGCAGCGGTAATAGTAGTTGTTTCTTAGACAGGACATGGCAAGGACAACATGTGGATGACCACAAAGTTGTGTAGATATGTATTGAAATAATGGATGTGGTGAGTTAGGGGTTATGGCCACATAAGACTTTCCAATTGTTGTGGCATGGTGTGAGGAAAAAGAAGTAAGGGAGGTGTGATAGTGTCGAGCACATGAATGTAGATGCATGAAAGCATTTAAAGTGTGGGTAAAAGTAGACCTGGGTCACTCAAAAACTCTCTCCTGAAGGATTAATAACAATCAATACACCAGGATTTCATTCATTTATTTCATTTTATGCTTAAGTCTCTGAAAGCAGCGATTATGTACATCAAGCACAGACAGATAAGGACATACTTGTGTAGTTGCCAAATATATGCTTTTAAATGATGGATGAAATATGCACAACTGGATAAGGATTATGGACTTTAACTGAATACTGACAAAAACGAGGTACTAATGGTAGGCAATAAGGCCAATACTGGGGCCAACAGCTGGTGGCCGGGCAACAAGGGGCAAGCGTCCATTACATCACCAACACTGAGGAACCTGAGAGTGATTTTCATCTCTAAACTCACTTGGGCTTCCTAGATCATCAAACGTACAGCGGCTTGTTTCAGGCCACTAAGAACCATAAGGAAATCCTTCCTTTCTTGCTGTCCAACTGCAGGAAATTATAGCTCAAGCTACCATCATGTCCCACACTTTAATTATTTCTCTATGGAGCTACTAAACCATCTATTTGCCAGACCAATTTTAGTGTTTACTATATCAGATTCAGTTAGCCAACATCTCACCACATTGCATTGGCTGCCTGTCTAGAAGCTTTTGATTTTCAAATGTCTCTACCTAGCATCATGCCTTCTTGCTGTTTTAGACCTAAAACTATGATGTGTTTTGAAATTCCCAAAATTCAAAGGACTTGATCCTGTCATAAAGTCTTTTCTATCAACAATGCCAGATTCTGGAATCAATTACCATTTCAGTTGAAAAAGGAAGTAAATAATTTCAAAATTTGGAAAATCTTCAACTTATTTACTGTTTGATGATTCTCACTGCAGATGATATTGTGTGTTTCCTCAGGTTCTTTGTCTCAGTTTTCTCCCCTTGGTGTTTATCCTTTTTCAGTGGTCTTTGTTTTTCTTCGAGTATTTCACCAATGCCATGATGACCTTTGAGGCCACTGACATGCTTTATAAACCAGCTTTCATTCATTCACAGTGAAATCAAGCAATAGGAGTTCTATCTATAAAGTGCACAGACTGCAGCTGTTAGCTTGGCGAAAAGCTTGCAGGGAGTGATAGCATGTATTTAATAGTAACTGATAGGTCTTGGCATAAAGCAAACTTTCCTTGAAGAAACCAGAGTTCCAAGACATGTTTCTAATCAGATATAGTGGTATAGCCATCTAGCTGCCCCAATTCAATTTTACACATGTGTATAGCATGGTATTTTACTATTCTGTTAGGAAATAATAGCAATGGGCAAATTATTGTGACAAGGCTTTGCTAAAGAAATAACAGAATAGTTTCTGTTATTTCTTTAGTAAGCACTAGTAATATGATTTGCCCTTTACCTTCTTTCTGAACTTTACTGTATTCATTTAGCTATGTATTCATTATCTTTTATGTGTATTGCTGAAAGTGCATGATTTTGTTTTGTTGTGCATGGGTACTATCTAGCTAAAAATTCTCGCCCATCTCTTCTGGAACAGGATTTACAGCACATTGTTTTCTTAGCATTAAATTAGATTATCATGCTGTTAACATTACTCCGTATACATTGCCTAATGGTGTTTTTCGGGAAAGTATTCCATATCAAAATATAGGTCCTTCAAATCAAAGTAATTCAAATCCTAATTTTGTAATGCCTTTCATTGGATAAGATAATAACACCAAGGCCTTATACAAATTCATGGGATGTCAACATAGTTAAACAACTTTTGAATGATCTTCAGTCATATGCTTCATTAGCCAATGAAGATCCTTATCTGGATGTCAAAAACTATCAGGATGTTCTTGTTTTCTTCAAAATAGTCATCATTGTATCTGTAGATAAACTGGTCAGTGGTTAGGTAATACTGTCAGGTGGGTGCCTTCAATTGGCAGACTTAAGGCATTTTAGGAGTATTTCAACTACGTTAACAATGAAGGTAAATCTGATCCATTATCATGTTATTATTTGGATAATCCCGAGAAATTGAAAAAATAATTAATAACCATCCACAAAGTAATGTATTCTCCACAATTTATCATATCATTGTGGAACAGGGTTACACATATTGGCAAGGGATAATTCAAGAAAATTGTTTGTTTATAGCAGAAAATTGTGGCAAATCAGATAATCTGATACCCTGTTTCGTGCATGCCTATGTCCAAAGTATTCATATTCTGTTCAGAAAACTTTGTTTCAAGTGCAGATTTGAAGAGACTTTTAATTACCAAAATTATTTTTAAAAATTTTCCAGATTGGAAAAGGAAAAGTAATATATCTAATTATTCAGAAAGGTACTTTTAACATGACATCAAACTATTTAAATGGAATACTTTATGGCCATTGTATGATAATGTGTGTTTGAAAGATTCTTGTCTAGAACTATAGGCTCTTTAGCAATTAGACCAGGCATTAGAGGCCTGATTACGATGTGAGTCGGACAGTCTCGGACCAGAGGCCGGAGGCTGTCCGACTCACATCATAGGTTTCACTTATGACCGCCACATTACTATACTGGTGGTCGATAGTTAAACCTAGCCGGTTATTCCGGCTGGATTCCGAAGGGCTCAAGGAGCCCGTCGGGCAGTTGGAAGCCTCACCGTAATTACTAACACGGCGTTTCCTCCATTATGATTATTATTTCAGACAGGATTTTTATGTTGGGCTTTCTGACATAGAAAGCCTTGCGGAAACTGACTTTGGGGGCCCTGCTCCATGGCTTTTGTTTGGGGGCCGAGTGGGCACCTATGGTGCCTACCACGCAGTGCAGGGATTAACAGAATCTCTTCTTTTTCTATTGGAGCTTGTGCTACGCCAATTTACAGCAAATAGAGAAATCGGAGAATGCGACCGCACCATGTGCGGTCACATTGTAATAGCGGTGTTGTGACCGCCAACCAAAGTTCGGTTGGCCCCGAGACCACAACGTTGTCGGCCCGACATCAAAATCAGGCATTTAGTATTCTACATATTCTCCTGTTATGCTGTTACAGTTGAGTCTCGGTTATGTGACATAGCAGAGGTTGAAAATAAGTAATGAAATGGATTTGATGATTTTCTTTTAGGTCCAAATCTCAATCTTTCCCAAGAAAAAAAGATGTAATGCTAAGGGAAATTACGCCAGCCTAGAGGTATATAATTCATGGCAACACTAATAGTGCAGTTTTATTTGATGAGTATTACTAAAGCCTCTACAGGCCACATTGACACCACCAGAGATACAGGATATCTTGGCTGAAACTAACATACCAAGACTCTTGCGGGAGCACATGGTGGGCCTGGAAGGAAACATTAATATAGATTGACTTACTCAGGAGGTCAGCGACCTGCAGCTGGGCAAGGCATTCTGCCCCAATGGTCTACCACTGGAGCTGTATCAATATCCTGCAAATGTTTACATAGGCCTGTGCAGAGGACCGGCTCCCATACAACCTGCGCCACTGCATGATACTGATAATAACTAGAGAAGTTAAGCAGCCAGATTACTGTGCCATTTAAAGACCTATATCTGTGCTTAAAGTAGAAATTAAGATTTTGGTGAAGGTAGGGGCAACGCGGTTGAGCAGAGTGGTCACTTTCCAAGTACACCTGGACCAATTGAGTTTTATGCCCAATAGAAGTACTTCACTTAATTTGCTGGGCCTGTATGGCATGCTCGAAAGGAGTGTTGGAACATTACTGGACGTTGGCCAAGGACCTCAACACTCTTTAATGGTCTTATAAGTTTGAGTTCTTGGCGAGGATTGGATTTGGGCACTGATACCCACAATGGGTTAAACTACTGTACTAGAGAACACTGGCAAGACTGAAGATCAATGGCACTCTGTTCAAACCGCTCCAGCTAGTGTCCCCATCAACCATGATATTTGTGCTGACATGTTGGATCCAGGAGGATGCCCTGGTGATTGGACTGCGGTGGGATGGTACTTGGGATGAAAGTATCTCAATCTATGTGGATGATGTGCTTCAATATGTGGCACAGCGAAGCTGTCCATTGACATACTTCTACAGTTTTTACGATCTTTGGTAAATATTCTGGATAAAGGATATACGGGTTGAAGTCCCTATGGTTCCCTCTGACTGGGTGATCCCTGCATTAATTATACAAGTGCATACTGGTGGTTTCTTTGTGGGTCTTTCACTACCTGAAAAGCAGAGGAGTTTCTCAGACTGAACATGTACACTTTATTAGAAATATTTAAGGATGATGTTAGACATTTGGGATCTCTTCCATAGACCCTGCTGGGTTCAGAAACCATGTTCAAGATAGTAGTCTTACTCTAGTTACTCTTTTCTTCAAAAACCTAGAAGCAGACCTTTGGTTTCTACTCTGGAATGGGACGCCATTGCTTATTGCAGTCCATAAACTAACAAGTAACAACTAACAAGAGTATATCTGAGCGGAATTTAGCTCCTGGATATAAGAAAATATTAATCCTTGGCTCAAATGGTGGTGGTCAATGAATGGGAGTTCTTTCCACAGGAGAAGCTGGCTCACAGAGTTGACAGGCACGCAATAGGATCAAGGGGATACCCTGCAGGGACAAGATGGCTGGGGACGCCTACCCATAGGGTATAAATCTGCAAAGTCTAGAAAGAGGCAAAAAGGTATTCGGGCTGTGATGAGTCCTGCTGGATGAAACACCACTTTGGGAAAGCAATGCATTGACGGAGGTGGGAAAACTGAAGGGCTCCTGAAAGGTGACCAAACCAGAATCAGATTACCTCTGGAAAGAGTACCAAATTGCCGACATGCAAAACTACCAGTATACTCAAATTAGAAGTGCTTGTGTTCAATCTAGCTGTGAGCTCAACCATAGATGATTAGTCCCTGATGGAGGACAGGGTCTTCTCTGAACCTCTCTGCAAAAAGCCATCTCCATGATTTACAGGAAAATAATTAATAAGTCCTCTAATATCGTAAAAAAACTGAAAAGCGACTTAGAGCGAGAGTTAGGCAAACTCGGGGATGCCAAATAGGTAGAGACTCTCAGATATCCTAGGGAAATGGTAATTAGAGCAGGATTCCAAATCATACAGCTGCCGATATAACATATTCACAATATGCAAAAGACACTCCCCTGAGAATGGGGAGGGAAGACACTGATAGAGGCAAAGAGGATACATTCAGAGGAGCAGCTTCATGCACATACTATTGCCTTGTCCCCTGGTGGAGTGTTTCTGGAAATGGGTGTCGGAGTGCTTGGGGCGAGATCTTGGTTCACAAATAAAGTGAGAAGAAAAAGTATGACTTTTCTGTATAAGGGGAGATGAAAGCCAGTGGAGACATGACAGAATTCTTGGCAATTTAGGCTTATTTATGGCAAGGAGACATATCACCATATGGCGGCTCACCCAATCTTGCTGTCTCTGGTAAAAACGAATATGTAAAGATATGGTGTTATGAAATGTTTATTTGAGAATGTTAAAAAAAAGATTATTTTGAAAATGATTAGAGAACACCAGTATATGTGTGAAATCATAAATCAAACACCACGAACCATCATACTGAAGCATTAAGTAGCTGTGGCAGGAGATGAAGGGCATTTTTGAGAGTTTGAAGGAAGAGATACGCTGTCAAAATGTGGTGAATACTCGTCCACCATATTACAAGTACCATAGGCTATAATGCCCTTGTAATAAGGTGAATGGGATATCCACTACTTTATGACGTCCATGAAACTCTAAATAAGCCCTTTCTGTAGAAAAACATGCACAGCTTTGATTGCCCTCTTCACCCAGATTACAGAGACCAATTCAAGGCCCAGCAGACAAATCCTCCCCGCAATAAATTACCACAGTCATCATCCTATGCCTGCCTTCTATGATCCCTTATTACCTATTTATTAACAAGCCTCATGATAGTCTTCTCCTGCCAAATATATGTGAAGGGAAGGTAACATACCCCTAGAGCATGTAGTTAGTTGAAACTGTTTTGTAGATGTCCATCAAGTTGTTAAGTAGACCAAGGCCTTCATTTGGAGTTACTCATCACAGATACAGATATTCTGTCCACCATATTACAAGTGCCAAAGGATATGATGAACTTGTAGTATGGCAGGTGGGATATCCGTCAGTTTTATGATGGAGTAACCCATCCACCAAACTCTTCATCAGGCCCTATGTCTTCTTTCCGTCATCTCACACTCGAGGATGGGTTTTTCCAGTAGGCCAGAGCTAAATTCCTATGGCCACATACCTATGCACCACCATGCTTAACAAAATTCAGTACTTCCAGAGAAGTGGAGAGGGTAGTAGAGGACTTTCAATCATTCGAAACAGTTCTGAGAATACATTAAAGCAATTTGAATTTACAAAAGCACATAACCATACAATCAGCCCGATTCACAAACTGCATGTTGTAGTACTTAAAGTAGTAGTACAGTAGTGCTATTTACTTACTACAAAAAAAGAATTCACAAACCTATGAGTGGAAACTCTCTACCCCCTACCTCTCCTATCTTTTCTATGGGAAGGTCTCCCCACATTTAAGTTTACGACTTATGGGTCGATTACGATGTCGTTCGGAGAGGCACTGAACGGCATTTGATTAGTCCGAATCCGATTCGGACACTTTTCTGAACAACAGACTACTGGAACTGGAAAGCGTTCGGACTGTCTGACTCGGTTCCGAAAGGCATTGGGAGTGACCAAGTCGGTCAGAGCTGAATCGTAGGGGTCTACGGACCGCGTTTTCAGCTGAGCGATTAAGATGTTAGATTCGGACAGCCTTTCCAAATCGGTTGCTCTGACACAGTTCGGCTGTCGGAATCTGACTTTGGGGGCCTGTAGCAGGCCCCCCTTCACCCGGGACCCTCCGAATCCAGTCCGTGGGTGTACCCATGGATCACCCCTTCCCATGAATGCACAGTGTGACATGCACCATGGGGTGCCCACCACAGGGTGCATGGTTTTCCACATCCACTCTTTCTGTCAATTAGAGCCTGTGTTCTCGTTCGGAACACAGGCACCCATTGAAGTCTATGCGAGTCCGACAACATCGTAATCAGTCCCTTAGTGGTACATGCGGGACTGACAAGGGAGAGAGTGGTGGGAAAATTGTATATATCTACTACCAAATCAGAGGGACAAGTCAGTAAGAAGGTAAATAAAGTAAATAACATAAATGTTACTTTTATTATATATATATATATACATAGTTTAATATTAAACAACGATAAATAATTATTAAACACATATATTTTAAATATAATAAACCTAATTTACAAATATAATTAAACATTTGAACTTTTGTTAAAAAATTACAAAAAATTAAATTAATTAAAGTCATAACTTTGAACAAAATGTAACATATTAAATATAAATACAAATGTTCGAGTGGAAGGCATTTTTAAAATTATTCTTTAAGAAGAGTTATCTATAAATATATTTAAATGAATTAACTATTTATTTAATACACATTTACTTTAATTAGTTACTTAGCTATAAAGTTTTATTTTATTAGCTCTGCATTACATATTTAATACTATTTACATTTTAATTTAAATTAAAATATTTTTAATTGTTTATTTTAAATAATAATAAGCTTTAATAATGTTTTGTATAGTTGTTGACAGGGAGAGCTCCACGTACATGTGAAAAGCTACTAGTAGTAACTTTACACTCCTAAATTTACTCCTATGTATCCTCCCCCAGGTTCAAGAGATGGAAATACTTAAGTCTTCACTCCAGCTTAAACCTGCACTTCTAAATGGTAAATAGCAAAAAATACTTAGGTAAAGTAGCAAATATACACAATTAACACCTTAGATGCGCGCAAACATCCCTCCCCAGTGCTGCGCTGTCCATTTGAACTAGTGCTGAATGGACGTCCAATGGTCGTGCGCAGCACTGGGGAGGTAGTGCTGCCGTCGGCCAACGCCCCGAGGCAGCACTTAAGAGGTTAAATCTGCACGTTTATATTTACCTTTATGAATTTGGCCCAGTGTTCGCAAAGTCTGCCTCCGAGCTCCCACATCTCTTGCATGCCGTGTCCATCCTAGTTATATATGAGAAAATCGTGTACAGAAATACAGTTTGACAAAAATATTGTGTTTTAAACATTGTTTACAAACATTTTGTTCCATTAGGTATATATTTTATTATTAACTATAGTGATAGTTTTGTAAACAATTTTAGGACCCAGAAAGTTGTGCAGACAACATTCCTTCTACAATATTTAGGTACAACAATCTCATATACAAAGTCTGAGAAAGGACTTGAAAAAGAGCAGTCTGTGTTTGCTAGTCAAGGTTATTTCCTTTGTGTATAAAAACAATCCATTGCTCATCAGTTATTTGGAGGCTCAAATCCACTCCCAGTGCACATTTCGACCTTGAACCGCCTACACTTAGTAGCAAACAATAAAATGATAGAAGGAATGCTGAATTATGCCCAGTTATAGGTAATCGTCCAAGGCTGCAATCCAGTCGTTTGTATTCTTGCCCTCTTTAAAATTCCAGACAGAGACCTGCCAAATACGAATCAGTTTTGGAACTAGTCAGCAATTTGTAGTTCCATTGTGGTGTTGTAAATATAAGACACCAATTTCTTTTGTCAGGATTAGTGGTAAGCTGTCTATAACTCCCAGGGTTCTCTCACCAAGACACAGATATCATCTGTCTTGTCTCATCAAGACACCTGGAGAGATGATAATGAATAGGTAATCTATGTTTGTGACACTATAAGTGGATGATTGTCTTCAGGATTCATGTAAAGGGTTATAGCCTCTCTATATATGTGCTTATGCTGTTGTCAGTTGTCGATTATTTATATGGTTTATGTAACCAGTATGGACTCACTATGTCCATGTCTGATAACTGAGAGTCATGCAGGCGCTTTCTAAAATGCTCAAATAAATAGATAAATAAATATGTGCCTCTAGCACTTGGGGTTCCCAGGCTAAAGTGGGGTAGCAAGACCTGAACACCACTGAAAGAACAGAAATATGCCTAATGTTGTAACTCCTTCCATAGTTTTAAACTGTAGATGTGGCAGAAATCTGCACTACAGGGCATCCACCATGCAAGACAGTCCAAACCTAGTCAACTACAATTTTGCCTTAGGCTCTAAAGTTGGTGGTATCATTGGATTATCTGCCAGTGGAAGCAGCGGGGAGTGCATTGATGAATTATATCTGTGCCAAGAGGTTACGAGAGATTGCAAACATTTAGGTGAATAGTGTGTGATCCTTGTGCTTTCAGTCAGCATAAAACTTAATGTCATGTTCCAGGAGTGATTAAACATCCTCGTTGCCTAGACTACTGCTCTGTTTCCACACTTGGGGCCCCATTAGGATGTCGAGCGGATCGCCTCCGCCCGCATGGCGAGGGCGATCCGCCCGACATCCATCCCTGCCCGCCACCTATTTCCCCCCGCCATATTACTATGGTGCGGGGGACTACAGTGGACGGAAAGACCGTCCACCGCTTTTCCGCCCAGTCGACAAGTCGACCGGGCAGAAAAGAGTTGAATATGGTGGCGGTGTATGCTAGACACCGCCATCCATATTATGATGGGGGCGTACACATGCCTTAAAGGGGCGGCATTGCCGCCACAGAAAGGCATGCGGGAATCTCTTGCTGGGGCCCTTTACAGGCCCCGAGGATTCTGGGGGGTGCACATGGGGGGTACCTACGCATTTCAAAGTACGATGTGGCAGGCACCGCACGGTGCCTGTTACGTTGTGCATTGAAAAGCATGACGTGCATTTTTAGCATTGCGGCGGGCGGTGCTTTTTGCACCACCCGCCGCAATGTTAAAAATGCGCGATGCGTCTGCCAGTGTGGCGGGCGCATCCTAATGGCCCCCACAGGACCCCCACCCTTATGGTCCCTTTTTAAGTCCGAATGGCGGGCGGACAAAGTCCCCCCGCCATCCTAATGACCCCCCAGTAGTCATGTGCAAAAGGTGGCTGTGAGTTTGTAGAATTCAGGGATGGGCAAAGGATATTAAAGTTGGGCTTTTTCTACATGTGCCTAACGGATGCCATGAGTTTCAGGAAAGATGGTGATCTGGCCAGAGAATGCTAGCTGAGGTTCCCTATCCAAAATGGAGTATTTTAATGTGATATCAATATCTGTATGAATTACCTGTAAGGAGGCGTTTCCTAGTGATGCATTTCTTTATTTTTTGTTATGTTCTTTGCTTCCTTGCTCCTATTTTTGCTCCAGATTTTTGTCGCTGCCTGACTTAGGTGTCTGCTGAACAACAAAGAAAGGAGCTCTGTGGGACATGGTAACAGGGGCCCATCATCCACGTTTATATCGGGACATGGCTACAGAACCAAACGTACAGACTTAGCTTTACTTGAGTTCATCTATTAGTTAACGAGTTTACAGCAGAAGAATGCTCAGAATCAGATACATTAAACTTGCTTGTGCATATCTGCACGGGTACAAGCTGGTGGCAAGCCACATTGGAAACCGAAGGCAAGCAGCCTGCACGGAGGGAGGCAGGCTGAGGCTCTTGCACAGGGGAAAGATTGAGGGCTCCCAGCCCATGTAATTGCTTCTGACAGTGCTCCCTTTTTTGACACTTGTGGGCTTCTAATGGGATTTCCCCATCATCTTGCCCATTGGTTCTCCTAGTTCTTGAGTCTACAAGGTCTCTCTTCCCAGATCATGTTTTTGCTCGTTGGTTATTGCAGCGTGACTTGATGCTATTGTAACACAAGAGAGCACAATCTACATTCCCTTCACTGGTTTGGTGTTTGAATTACTGTCCCTTGAATCTCCCTCTTCATGGTTATATATTTTTCCTCACACTCTGCTGTATTTTCCTGTCCACGCAATTTGTAGTCCCCTGACTGAGATTATCCTGGAACCACTCCTATGCCTCTTGTTCCACACCAGATCGCTTCTGCAAATACATCACTGAAGTCTGGGACACCACCTCTACTCTCACCCTTGACGTGACCTTAATCACAGAGACCGGGCTCACCCCCTCTGCGGCCCCAGACATTGCCATTGCAATGTCCAATGGCAACAAGATGACACTCTGTGACTGCACAAACAAACACAGAAGGGGCATCGCCCTCATCTACAAAGAATCAATCCACTGCTCCTCCACCGAAGACGACAACACACTACTCATGGAACAACTTAACTTCCAACTCCACACCAAAGACAAAACACCCATCAAAGACGCCCTTGCCTACAAACCCCCAAAACCAGGCACCGGCCTCTGCAATGCCATCACAGACTTCATCACCCCACTCACCATCGATTTCAAGCACTACATCTTCCTCGGAGACCTCAACTTCCACCTGGACGACCACACAGACCTGAACCCCACCATCTTCCTGAATGAATGGATAACATCGGCCTCACCCACTTGGTTACAGACCCCACACACAGAGCAGGACACACATTGGACCCTATCTTCATGTCCAGCGACAGATTCAAAAACAGCCATGCCACAGAACTTACCTGGACCAACAACTCCTTCGTCACTTCACCAACACAGGATCATCTCACACCACAGCCAACCCTCCCCCTCACCTCCACCTGCAGCTGAAGCAAAGTGACACAGACCTAATTGATGGTTGCCTTCAACACCACCCAGCCTGGTGCCGTAACCAACCTGGAACAAGCAGTCGAGAACTTCACCATCTGGATCATCAACTACCCCATCAAACCAGCCAAAACCTGTGGAGCATCCAAACAAGCCAGCAGGTACACAGCGGAACTCAGCACAATGAAAAGCAGCAGCAAACAACTAGAGAAGATGATACAGCAACGGAGGCCATACAGACAAAGCCTCATTCAAATCAGCCCTCAATAAATACCACCAATGACACAAAGACGAGAAAAAGCACGCCCTTGCAGACCTCTTAGAGGCAAGCGCCAACGGCACCAAGGAACTCCTCACCATCGTCAGAGAGTTCTCCTGCCCAACAGCCCCTGAGAACACAATTCCTCCTTCACAGGAACTTTGCAACGCTCTAGAAAATCACTTCCACAACAAGATATCCACCATCTACAGGAAGTTTAATCCCCAACCCACCGACTGCCTCAGCCGCCTCACTCTAAGGGAAACCTCCCCGATCAACATCTCACCGCATGGGTACAGCTCACCGCACCGGACACCACGGCCATCATGAAAACCACCCACTCGGGAGCATCCACCACCCTCTGCCCCCACTGCCTCTTCAAACTAGGAAGCAACGAGATCAGCCACCAACTCATCACCATCCTCAATGCATCCGTCGCCACAGCCACTTTTCCCGATGCATGGAAACACGCAGACATCAGACCCATTCTCAAAAAACCCTCTGTGAACCCCTTCAAAATACAGAACTATCGCTCCATGTCGCGACTCCCTTTTCCTGCCAAAATCTGGAGAAGGCACCAACTGAAAGCTCACTGAGCACATGGAGAGAAGCAACCTACTTGATGCATCCCAATCCGGATTCTGCGCAAACCTCTGCACCAAGACTGCCCTGATCACCGCCACAGAAGACACCTAAATGCTACTTGATAGTGGAGAATACGCAGCCCTGATCCTCGTCAACCTCTCTGCAGCTGCTGACACTGTATCCCAACACACACTCATCAAGAGACTGCACCAGATTGGGACCAAGGGAGATGCATTCAGATGGATCGGTTCATTCCTCACTAGACGTACACAGAGAATCCGGCTTTCTCCCTTCACCTCGGAACCCACGAGCACCATCTGCAGTGTCCCTCAAGGTTCATCCCTTTGCCCCACCCTATTGAACCCCTACATGATTCCTCTATCCAACATCGTCAGAACCCACGATATCAACATCATATCCTACGCCGATGACACCCAGCTCATCCTCTCACTCTCAGCAGACCCCACCACCAACATGACAAAATTCCACATCTGCTGTAGAATGTTGCAGACTGGATGAACGACAACTGTCTGAAGCTCAATATAGACTAGACCGAAGTGCTGATCTTTGGCAACAATGACTCTTGCTGGAACGACACCTGGTGGACCGCTGAACTCAGATCCACCCCACACCAAAAGACCACGCCTGCAACCTCAGTATCACCCTGAACAGCAAACTCACCCTGAAAGGACAGTTTAACATAATCTCCTCTGTCTGCTTCCACACTCTCCACATGCACCAAAGAATCTTCAAATGGCTCCTCATAAGCACGAAAAAAATAATCATAATAGCCCTGATCACCAGCGAAGTGGACAACGGCAATGCACCGTATGCAGGAACCCCCACTGAAAAAACCAGAACGCTCCAGACGATATAGCTCAGCGGCCAGACTGATCCTCAACCTATCCAAACAGACCCACATCACCCAACACCTGAGGAACTTTCACTGGCTTCCCATACAGAAAAGATGCCAATTCAAGCTACTAACAAACGCCTACAAAGCGCTCCACGACCAAGGACCAGCATTCATGAACCACCGCCTTAACTTCAACCAACCATCCCGAAACCTTAATTTCTCCTCCCCCGCTCTTGCACAGGCACAGTGCATCTGCGAAATGGAGACGGCCTATTTTGCCACCTTGCTGCCAAGTCCACGAACACCCTCCCTCTCCACCTAAAAACATCGCCCTCGCCGAAGGAGGTGTGAAATCTCTGCACTTCAACCTTCCTCACACCGCAGTTAGGGATGGACAAAAGACCAGGCGTGGCCAAAACCTTCCTCTCAATGAACTGCAGAGGCTGTGGCCCCACCCTCACCTCTGCCACAGTGGCATAAAGAAACTTGAGGGGACCCCCTGCAAGATATGATTGGGACCCCCACCACGTCTCCTTGTTACAATAAATCCAGTAACCACATATATTTGTGGGATGAATTATAGTCTAGATATGGGATTGCCGACAGTGAAACCAGCAGGCCTAACTTCTATTTATTATATTTGTATTTTGTTTTCAGGTACACAAACCAGAAAGGTAAATATTTTAATGAAAAACGATGACAAAAATCCCATTTAAAACACATTACATCTTTAACCGCAACATACCATTTGAATATAAATTAATTCTTAACTAGCATAGAACCTAAAAATCGAAAACCTTTGGATTCCCAGTCCCTGCGATTCACAAAGTCATAGGGTTTGCAACCACAAAATGACGTTATAATATACACTACACCCATTTTGCAATTCAGTGAACCTTTCAGACTCCCCTTTCGGCAAAAATTCCCTTTCAACTGCCTGGTATTATCATCATCTGCCCAATAAGATCATGTGCTAGGTCCCCTTCCTTGCAAGCCCACATAAATGGCTTGGTATCACTGATTTCTTTCTTATACACGAGAGAAAAGTGTTAGTTTGGAAACTAAAATTGCAAAGAATATTCCTCTAATTCCAGTATGAAAACACAAACGTACTTTGTGGAAACAATGAAGGAAAATGCTGTATATGTGTACAAAAAATTATCCATTAGACCCTACACAGTGACCTTGCATTTTACCATTTCAGGTGTGAATAGTTGATACACTGCATTCTGGTACTTGTAGTCCTGTCTATGATGGGAAAAGCAAAATAACAAAAAACAGGTTGACAAAAAACATAAATCTGAGAGGTCGAGATATCTGCTTTACAATACTGCAACTTTAAATGGATATTTAAATATTGAATTCACGGAATCTTTTTATATAACACAAAGGCAATCTGCTTTGTTGAGGTGAGCAGCCTTTACAACGCGGGTATTACCACGCGCTGTCATTACTACGCTGCTTTTACAACGCAAGTCGTTACAACGACTTGCGCTGGAGGGCGCTGCTGGATAGGGAATAGTTTAATTTTCTATTCCAACACCTTCCCTACTGTAATGTGGGCTGGAGTTGGAATAGAAAATTAAACTATTCCACTATCCAGCGCTTACAGCGCAAGTCGTTGTAACGACTTGCGTTGTAAAAACAGCGTTGTAATGGCACGCGTGGTAATAGCCCGCGTTGTAGTGACATACAACCCTTGGTTGACTACTTTGGTTTAAAAAAATATATACAAAGCTATTGGAAATATTGATTTAAAGCTGGTCCCTTTCCTTTTTTCAATGTTGTGCTTTTATTGGCATATATTTTTCAATTAGTTTTAAACTATATGCATTAGTGTCCTGGCTGGTATTTTTTCCCTTATCAGTACATACCTTTAACAGTTAATGTAAGAAGAAAACACTTTAAACAGTGTTTTCAGCTGTCCTAATGGCCCCTGACTGATAACTTAAGTAAAGAAAGACAGAAAGGCAATGTTAAAGTGAATATATCATTTCATATAAAGTTCTACTTAAGAATCACGTGCAGGCCTTCGCAGAGTCTTAAAACATGAAGAGAGAGAGAGAGAGAGAGAGATGGAATTCTTCTCTGGGAAAGGAGGCAACCCTCCCTCTGCTCCAGGCAGTACTGTGCCACCTTTACTTCAAAAGACCAGCAGTGCTCTGTCGAGGTTGCTCACTCAGAGGGACCCACCCACTCATGTAAGGTGCCCGGCAGGCTGGGACTGAAGAGGAACAAATACCTTATTTTGTGTCTTTTCAGTCCTGGGTCAGATCTGCTTTGGAGAGATGTGCTGAGGCGGCCTCCTTCATGTAGATAAGACTGGGGGCCACCTGCATTCTGGGGGTGTCCGCTACGCTCCTGCCATCTGCCAGGAGAGTTTACTGGAAGTGGCTAGTCCGCAGCCCCTTGCTAGTAGGGTTCTTTTGGGGGTGTTTCCGAGGGTGGCCCTGTTTTGGCCCCTCCCACATCAGAATCAGGGTCCCCACCATCCACCTACAGGTACACAGGCAATACATTTCCATCGTCTGTGAAGTCTCATCTTTCTCCTCATCTTGTGCCACTGTAAACCTGGGGAATCCACGTGGATCCCCTTTAATCCTGTGAGCCAAGCTTTAAGGCTGAACATTAAAATACATCTGTTTTAGCACGTGCAGAATCTTCTATCATTGGTTGCATTTTTTACCCCTTATATTTTTCAGGTTAATCGGATCACAAGGTTTCTGCTACTTTCAAGTGCTGCGTAAATCTCATGATATTTCAAGTATATACGTCAAGTCTTTACTTTACACTTTCAACCCGAGCTGATCAGCTTTTCTTACTGAAGTGGTAGTCTAGTAGTATTTGAGCATTGGACATTAATCTGAATCTAGTGTCGATCAAAAATATGTGAGCAAGCACTATCTCACATGAAAATAATGTTTTTTCTTTCCACAGTGTTGCATCCTCAGATTGCATGCTAAGTGAGAAAGGCTCATCAATATTCCTAAAACCTTGCATGGAAACCGACCTTGAATTAAAATTTCTGATTGTCACCTATGCCTTTACCTTCAATTATATTATGCTGTTTCCCATCCTTGCACTCCTTCTTTCTCTGAACAGTCTACTCTGTCACACGCGTGTCTCCCGTAATCTCTATTATTACATTTGTACAAACTGCCCAAACATTTTTAAAAAAAATCATAACTAACTCCTTTGCATTACACCTTCATCCCCTCCAGCTCATTTACTAATTCCACCAACCATCTGCAGGAACTCACATAAACCTACTAATAATCACACCGAAGTTCTATTAATTTCATCTACCACATAGAAACGTAGGTAAATCCATGGAATGGTTTCCTTGAGCGTAGAAGAGTAATCCCAATAATAAATTGCAAACAATAATCATTGGACTAACCACTAACATTGGGTTTCCAGAGCAGCGTGCTCCCCGGCGTAAAGCAGTTCAACAGCTCGTCAGGGGTAATAAGTGGTTTATAAATCATTTACAATTACAATTCTAGAAGCTGGCGCTTCTACTGGATCCTACTTCTGGATATTATTGACTGGCTCCTTTCTCTTCCCTGATGTCATAGGGAGTTTGGTGTCTTCGTAGTAATTTCCATATTAATCTGCATCTTCAATCAAGAGGTACAAGATTGGCAAGTAAAAATTTTTTCCCTTCGTTTTTTCCTCCAAATTGCGACTCTTTAAGGAAGACATTTGACACCTAACTGTTAAGTGCAGGGTGGCACCTTGGCATCCAAGATAGTGGGAGGAGTTACTGCTTTCTCAGGAAATCCAGAAGGGGACTCATCAAACCTTGCTAGCGTCCAGCATTTGATAAAACTACGGGCCGATAGCCCCATCTCCTCTCTATGGCAAAACGAGTGTCTCACAGTCAATGCAGGACTGTTTATTTGCCTAAATTAACTTTAGCATTACAGCTGAAAGGTTGTTGAAAAAAGTCTGATTTAGAATAATGGAAACGTTCGTGACAAGCTAGAGTAGCCTCAGGAAAAGCAAAATCAGCATCAGGGAGATTCATCCAGACACCAATAGAGGCATGCTAAACAAGTGTTCCTCCTGGGTTCTAGGTTTTATCGTGCAATAACCTATAGTTGTCCCATTGCAGTACTTCTCTCTCACTGTATCCTGATTCACAAATATTTAACTCCTGGGGCGTTTTAAATTAGCGGACGCCTCTTTGTATTGAAATCAGGTACAACACCAAGCGGTTACCCTGCGACAGGCCACAGGTATAGTGTATAATAGGTTAGATAAACCCAATATTCCATTCTCCCAATTTACTTCTATGCAATATGGTAAGAATGACAAGTTCTGTTCCAAAGAGTCTAAGGCTTTCTCCGCTTCTGATAAGATTACAGCCCCCCCAAAACCTGGAGGCAGCAGAAGAAGATTGTGTTGATGAGCATCCTGTGATGAAGCACATCTGATCTGGCAAAACAAAATGTGCTAGATAAGAAAGGAGACTGTTTGCTATCATGTTAGTTAATATTCTGGTGTCTAAATTTATTAGAGACAATCATCTGTAAAATTTGCATCTCCTGATCTCATAAGCTAGCATATCATCATCGTGTTCAATGTGAGTTATCGCGCTAGTGTTTTACCCGGGCAATCCCCCCCCTATGGATCCTAGCTAATGAGTTACCCACATTTTTGTTTCCTGATGTGACATCTTACTAATTTGACAATAATACATTGATGGTTTGTAGCATGGAGGTGTACTTGGAGTTTGAATACTAAACCTCTAGTTAATTAATGTCATTTTCCAGGCTGCTGAGGCCGAACATGATAGAGCCAAGAATTCGTGTTTTCACAGCACTGTATTTTCTACTGATACATGGCCTTACATTCTTCCTTTAATGTGCATGTCCTGGCGCCTAACTTCATTAGGGAAGTGAATATCCAAGAGTGCATCGTTCTGAAATCATGGAGTCTGCATGTTCACCTCTGAGGCAGTGTGAGTAACGAAAGAGGCAACATTCCACTTAAGTGCGCAAGACATAAACCATTATAACAGGATCCTGCATCAGACCTGGACACTGTGGGGTCCAGGACATGTTGAAGTCACCTCCTCAAAACAAGGCTGTAGTATTTCCACTTCTCTTTCTTGTTCCTAAGAGCTTATGTCATTATAGAATGTTATGCTTGTAATAAAGAATGTTAAGTATGTAATGGTAGTGACATGTAGAACAAGTGGTAACTAGGACAGAATGCCAGTCTATGCCTCTGCCTGACAGCTGATGGATGGGATCTTCTCTGTAATGAATAAATCTACAATATCTGCCTTCCTGTATCCAGTGTTTCATTTCTGGAATACTTCAAAGGCCTGTTGGTTAAACACATGCATTCAGCCAGGGTATCCGTAAAGAACCGAGGGCAGTGTTGGTTAAGACAGAATGTGTTAAACAGTGTACATAACAACCCACCCATGATACCCAGGATCATAACATAAAGGCTTTCACCGTCAACAATTGTACACATGTGAAGAAAAGCCATCCGTTCTTGAATTAGCTTGGTAGCATCCTTTGAGTGTATGAAACAAAGTAAAGGAAGGGCCCTCACCCTAGGTATCCTGCAGAGGGGCTGCATTGATTTTAGGCCTGTGAAAGTACACTAGTACCCCTCTATTGTACTCATATCCCAGGTCTATAGTCTTAAGGTGTTGCATGTTTCATTCCTCATCTTTACCCTATGCATTCATATTGTATGGTATCACAGTTGCCAACAATGTATGCATTATCATGTTGATTCCGCCATTGGCCCGCAAAGAGTTGTAAAGCCTAAACATTAACACTGTGTGAACTTCTATCCTCCCATCCCATATGGACTATGAATGAAGCTCCATTTTCCTCCTCAAACAATATACAGTAATAATGATGAAAATGAAAACAGCCATATTATAAAAGAATAACATTTAGAGCAATATATGCTGGGTGCATCAAATGCCAATGCTCATGCCCCACTCCAAACAAGACCCAGTGCCTTTGAATCTACCCACCATAATTAACCTGGCAATATAAACTGTAATGAAAAGTATAAGGCCAACTTCATTGTTGCATCTCCTTGCCTTATAAAATAATGCACACAAATAGCACACCGCTTGTAACAGACAAACAGTTCTTTTTATAGTCAGCTAAAGATATCTGCTCATCTTGGCTATGTAGGTAGAGTAAACAAATCACCTATCAACCTATAGTAAGCAAACAAGCTATGATAGGTTTAGGCGGGCTGCCATGCAGCGGCCATGGTGCCACTGACTGGTTAACCTGTTCCCCTATGAAAACACTCAAGTATTGGATCCATCAAATATATCCAGCATCCTATTTTCCATGAATGTTTCCAATCAGCTTTTATTAGTTGACTCACAGACTCTCACAATTCTCATATTTTTAAGTCTGGACCTGGCCTCTAAACCCTGATTCTTAGCTTTAATCACTTCTAGCACTTTTTGCCATTCTGAGTAACATTTCGTTGTTGGATGCATTGTTTTCCAGGGCTGGGATGCAGCAATTCATCGAGCTATGCTAGATTTTTAGGCGAGATTGTTACATGTATCCGACAGGGGATTAGAGATGTCACCCAGTGCCTGTGCACCAGAATTCCAGAGTTTGACCTCCGGTCACACCGGTACCATCTTTAAGTGGTCTATGATTGGTTGCTGGAAATTTCAGGAGAAGCTCCACGGTTCAAGTTCATTCTGACACGTCATGGCATGCAGGAAATTACACATTCACATGTCCTCCAGGTAGTGGGGTTTCTACTTTGGGATTGCACTTGCTGAAGATGACCCATGTGCCAACTAAGGTAAATACTAAATGGTACAGAAGCAGTGGAGAGAAGGTCAACACATAGCACCTGACGACCTATTACCTCATTGTTTGATGATCTTGCTTCTTGGCACAGATTTCTCTATTTGGACTACTGGATGCTGTTCTTATTTTGGGGTCACCTTCAGTACCCGCTTTGGCTCATTGATAGACCCTTTCTTCAAACCCCTCTCGGGTGTAGTCCAAGCAAAATTGTAGCAGGACTTGAGATGGTGTTTCCAACCAAAGAAGGAAACTGATTCCCAAAAGCACCACCCCTCCAGTCTGCTGCTGTGGTCCGCCTCACGCTGATGAATGAGAAGTGCCTCAAACACTGTTCTGGGGAGGCCATCACATATTGGTACTCTGTTTCTAGGCCAGAGATGTATATCCTTCCAGTCTGACTTTTTATGGGTTGTCTGGTTTCTTGGGAGCATTTCTTTTCACACCTAGCTCCTTGGTTATATGTCACTGTGCTGCAAATGCTGCAGGTAGGTGGGTGGAACCGGATGTTGCCTGAGTGGGTCTAGCAAGGTAAATAGTCCTAAAGGAGTTGTACTTCCCTCAATTCTTTGATACATTACCCCATATGTGCACAATTCTAGAAAATAATGGAGTTAGTAAGAGGGCGATTCCGGCATTGCATTTCAGAGTGGCTTTTTATTGGAGCCTAGTGCACTCCCTGGTCTTCACTAATGTTCTAGGGTCTGCCTTCAGTCTTCATCCTATCTGACAAGCTTTCTCTTTCCCCAGTTTTATGAATCACTCAGGCACAGAGGATTCAAAATGGATTCATGTGTCTTTGTAGTCCGAAAGGACAGTCACATGCACATCCACTTCCCTCCCATGTAGGCCCCTTTCTGTATGAATTGAACAGGAAAAGGGTGTCTACTCCTCCCGGTATTATTAGCTTCTAGTATTTCCCAGGCCAGTTAAGAGACAGCAGTCGCTCCATACAAAACAAGCATTTGCAATGCAATAGGTCTCGCAGTTGTTAGAATTTGAGCCATTGGCATTGTAAATGGCACTGCCTTTTATTTATGTGTTGGTTTTTAAAACATAAATAAAAGGCATTGTCAATTACAATGCCAATAGGTTAAACTCTCGCAATTGCGAGACCTGTCGCATTGCAAATGCTTGTTAAGTCAAGGTACCAAGTTTCCAAAAACTTCGCGTAAAGCCACTACTGAGGTTCCCTTCCATAGCCCTGTTTTTTAACTTGTGAAATCTGCCACCAGTTTTCTACATTCATAGCCTGGGACCTGCAAAGACCATGGGTTATTTGCCAACGCTTTTAAAGCCAGCTTCTGTGTACCATCACCAAATAGGGAATTAAATTGAAATAAACCTAAAGTAATGCTTTTAGCTCTTCTTATTTGTGATTTTGTAGGGCAGCCCTGTTAACAAATATTCTGTCAAGAGGTAATACATTGCTTTACTCCTTCTATGGGCTCCCCCACCAAAACACAGGCTAACCTGATTCAGCCTGTATAATCCTCAGCAAATCTCCCCAAACTCACCGTAACACCCCTGAAAGGAGAAGGGTACAAACACTTAAACGAATCATAACGGTGGTGGGGGTAACAACTCAGTGGTGCTGCAGAGTCACCTTCACCAAGACCAAAACACTTCTGTAACCCTCAATCAGTCCTAAAGTCTTCTAGCCACAATATTTAGCACCGATAAATCACTTCTAGTCTTAAATCACCTCCCAGTGCCCCCTGTTGTGGTTTCCAACAAAACACACTCCTTTTCCAATCAACCCTGTATCCCATTTTCCATGATCAAGGTGTACCTGATGAGTGAGTTTCCAGCGATTGGAATGAGCTGTCCTCGAGACTCGTGCTTGGCGTCCTACGGACGATGCATGTGTAAGGAGACTCCGAACATGGGGCAGACAGGGAGACCATGGATATCTGCTTCCTCCATTTCACCTCTGGAGTGATCTCCACCTGTGAGAGCAGCACAAGGAGAACAAATGGATTACTTGTTCTATATAACACGTTATCCATGACCACGTTTTTATTATCTGCCTTCAGCATATGTTTTTAAAACTTCACCACTTGATTTTAATACTCCTCTGAATCACGCCGCGCCTCATTATTGCTGTTAAACTGTACTCACCCAGCCTGCTACCACTAGGTTACACA
This sequence comes from Lissotriton vulgaris, assembly GCF_964263255.1. Taxonomy (NCBI): domain Eukaryota; kingdom Metazoa; phylum Chordata; class Amphibia; order Caudata; family Salamandridae; genus Lissotriton; species Lissotriton vulgaris. The sequence continues at coordinate 30,970,753 of NC_141688.1, forward strand.
CGTTCTCCCCAGTCCACCACGGATGCTTCCGGTTGTGTGGAGGGAGGCATACGCAAAACCGGAAGTGGTTCCCAGGCGCCAGTACTACGGGCAGCAGTCTAGTTGCTTGCCGGCCAGTACTTAAGCCATGCATTTTCAAACGCTCAGCGGATGCGCGCCGCTGGCGAGCCAAAGGCAACCCCGTCTGCGCCTGTCCGCGCCGGGACCGAGCCCAGGGCCAAAAACCCTGGATAAAACCTCTCAGACACATCCAGGCATTCCTACTCAAGTAACCAACTAAAAAAGATCGGCCTCGATCTTCCCCTGTCCAGCTGCCCTCAGCCCCACTCACTCTCACTAGATAACCGCACGACTCTCAGCTGCACCTCATGCCACTTCACAGTGAATATTCCCATTAAAGAGTTCCCATTCCGACATCAACCGCCCAATACCAATCAGGTTAATACTCACTCGGCACTCATAAACGCGAGATCACTCCCCAAGCACAAAGACGAACTAGCGGCCTTCATCACTTCATATAACTTAAACATGATATACATAACCGAAACATGAGGCGGACCGGATTTCTGCATCGCCACCCCCGAAGGGTATTCGGTACTCAGACAAGACAGACTCTTCAAAAGAGGAGGCGGATTGACCATCATACACTGCGACAACTACCTTGTAAGGACTGAACCCATCCTCACATCCACATGCGAAGCCTTAGCTTTTTCAATAAGACTAAGCCATTCGCATTCCTTTAAATGCATCCTCTTATATCGCCCCCCAGGTCCACGATCAGAGTTCATCTCCTCACTAGGCAGCCTACACGAACCGGCGGCCGGTCCATCTGACTTTACCACCCTGGGAGACTTTAACTTCCATCTGGAGAACTTTCAAGACTTGACACCGCCACACTGACATCAGAACTAGAATCCATTAACCTCCATCAAATGGTCATTGGTCCCTCACATAAAGCAGGCCACACCTTAGACTGACTTTTCACGAACAATGCTAAGCTTACATTAAGCGCCTCCCAATTCAAGGCATTGGGCTCAATAGACTGGCAGCATCTTAAATCTCAGCTACAGGCATCCAACTACCCGCCCAACCCAGATCCATTCTCAGCCTCTGCCAACTACAGAGTGGTTAAGCAATGCATTAGACTCTTCGTGCCCGTAAAAAAACTCTCAGAATCAGAACAGAATCACTGCCTCAGCCCCTTGGTTTTCAGAATCCTTAAGGTTAGAAAAGCAACGATGCAGAAACATCGAGAGACAATGGCGCAGAAACTATCTCCCAAATGACAAAGCCCGCTATAAATCTGCACTGTTACAATACAAACTCCTCATCACATCAGAAAAAAGTAAATACTATATTAATCAAATTGAAAAAGCGCAAGACTCCACCAAACTCCTCTTCCAGGTAGTCATAATACTCTCAGGTTCAAGAACCAATCCCCCACCTGTGTCAGGATCCACAGCCTATCGCGCCTGCCACGCTAGAAACTACATTTCCCATGAGCCTTGAGGCTCCACTCAGGAAGTACATCTGGGGGAAAGATGCGCTTCCGGTTGCGCGTTATTCAGTTCCCTGTTTGTCTTCAGCGTGAGAGCGGAAGCTCTGCACGCTTATACCTAGTTCCTGAAGCCGCCGGTCGGAGTGCGACGGAGCAGGACCTCCGGTGTCTGCTGTGTGGATCTCCCACCGTGAGGTCTCAAACGTCATCACCAAGCTCTTGGTTTGAGCAGTTCCGCAGGTATTGTTGTACCGAATCTTCCGCCGCCTCTAGCGGCCAGCATTCTGCCCACGCTTAACATTTCGAGCATATTTATTCTGGAAGCTAGTGTCTTACTTCCTAGAGGCTCCTTGGTTTTGGGTGTTGCGGAACGCTGTGGCGGTCGAAACCACGTGTTACCGTACACCTTTGTACTTTCATGACTGTATCGGTAGCGGGGCACTGTAGTGAGGTTAACTACGTGTCGCCGTTACTCTCCTGGCATTTGAGGGAATCTATACAAGCGGGGGCGTTGTAGTGAAGTTAACTACATGCTCCTGGGACCTTTGTTTTACGTTTGGTGCACCTTAACAGAATTCAGTGGTGGTCGCAACTACGTTTTTCTGTTGTAAAGCCTTATTCACTTTTGGGTCGTTACTGTGGTTCCTCTGAAGAAAAGGGAGCGGAGTGTTGTAGTTCTTGCTTCCTACACACTGCCGTTTCCCTCGTACGTTGTCTGGATCATATATACATTATTTCCGGAATTCTTGGACCCCCATGTATACATTGAGTCCTTCTAACAGTCTGTGGTATGTGGGATATGATTGGTTACGAGTGTCCAGTAAAGTGTGAATGCGTCTGTTAGGTGAGGATCTTCATTCACCCTCTGCTTCTATGTTCCTAGGATATTCTTACAGGCTGTGACTGAAGGGCTGTGTTGGTTTACTATCAAAGGCTTGGTTTTTCTTATCATTCAGGTATATATAATTAAGTATAATTAGCGAGACTTCATGAGAGTAGTACTGTGTGGCATTAAGCACTTATTTGATACATGTCTTGTTTTTTGTTACAGGCATCACTGGAAGTGAGGCAAAAGGAAAGAACATGGCGCTCCCAGTATTGCCCTTTAGCCAGGGCCACGTATTGCTTAGCCAGGAAGACATACCAAAAAACTCTACATAACCATAAGACTACCTACTACTCATCTAAAATCCTAAACTCCACCAATAAGTCAAAAGAAATCTTTAGGATAGTAAGCGACCTATGCAATGACGACAGAACCTCTCCTCCGGTAGTTCCTACACAAGCGCTATGCAACTCCCTGAATGACTTTTTTCGCGATAAGATTTTACTGATTAAACAGAACATCTCCACACTTCCAGCTTGTGCCCCTGTGGATGACATCTATTTCAATCCCTTAACTTTACATTCTTTTCCCCCTATTGATTTGAAAACGTTCTTGGAATTATTGTCTAGAGTCAAATCAGGCTCCCCTATGGATGTTTGCCCCCCCCAAATCATGAAAGAAATCGGTCGAGCCATGCCCAACAGCATGATACCCCTGCTTAACGACTCTCTCACCTCAGGGATAGTGCCCAGTAGCTTTAAGCAGGCCTTATTGATACCCCTCACCAAGAAACCTGGTATTGACCCGCTGGACCTCACGAACTACCGGCCTATATCCTTGCTGCCCTTCCTATCCAAAATGTTGGAAGCTCATGTTACCAACTGCCTCTCAAACTTCGTGGAGGAATCGGGCAATCTTCAACCCAACCAAGCAGGATTCCGGCCTGGTCATTCTACCGAGGCAGTAATATTGGCCGTCCAGAATACCTTGAGGTCCAATGCTGATAAAAATCTTCATCAAGCCCTGGTACTTCTTGATTTGTCCGCCGCATTCGACACGGTTGACTATTCTATTCTGGTCAACCGTGTCGAACAGGCAGGCCTTAGAGACTCTGCTCTAGCCTGGCTGAAATCGTTCATTTCTGAACGTACTCAGTCTGTCCGCCTAGGCTCCTTTTCTGCTGCCAAAGTCAAGTCCTTTTGTGGGGTGCCCCAAGGCTCTTCGTTATCTCCCTTATTGTTTAACTTGTATATGCGGCCCCTTCTTTTTGCTTTAAGAAAGCACAAAGTCACTGTATACAATTATGCAGATGACTTGCAGCTAGTTTTCATACTTAATTCCCCAAATGCTGTGGAGGACTTTCAAGCCACTATGACTTTAATCCAGAGTTGGATGTCCTCAAATCATCTTAAATTAAACCCGGGGAAAACTGAGCTGATCCTGCCCGGTAAGAGCGAAATCAGTTGGAGCCCTAACTTCTGGCCTGTTGATATGGGCCCCCCCCCTAAGAAATCTCTGACTGTAAAAAGTCTGGGGATAACCATCAATGAGGACCTCACGTTAAAATCCCAGATTGGAACCGTGGTTTCCTCTGGATTTTTTCAATTGAGGAAAATTAGGAAAATCGCACACTTCCTCACCCATTCCGCCCTAATTCAGGTGGTCATGGCCCTAGTCCTTTCCCACATCGACTTCTCAAACAGTCTATATCTTGGCCTACCTGTAGGCCAACTTAGAAGACTGCAGTACTTGCAGAATCAGGCCGCTAGGCTGATCTGCAATGTACCCAAATGGGAATCGATTAAATCAGGCTTAGAGACCCTGCACTGGCTACCTGTGGCTCAAAGAGCCGAATTCAAAGCTGGGTGTATCATCTTCAAGGCTTTGCAAGGCAAGGGACCTCTATTCATCAGGCACCTGATTGGAAGATATGTTCCTTCACGCAGTCTGAGATCTGCCCACAAAGATCTACTTGAGGTACCACGCTTTAAGAAAAAACGACAAGGAGGCAGCAGTTTCCATTTTTTAGCAGCTACCCTATGGAACTCTCTGCCACTAGCCCTCAGACAGAGTAAGGACCTCCTTGCCTTTAGAAAGGCATTTAAGACTCTCCTCTTCACACAGGCATACTTGAAATAAAGATTCTTGCAGACTCACCCCTTGTTATGTTTTTTATCTCTTTCCAGCGCCAAGAAGCTCTCGGGCGTATGTGCGCTTTATAAATTTTTAATAACATAACATCCCTTCCCTGCTGACCCTAGCCTTTTCCCTTCCCTCGTTTTTTTATTTTAGTTTGTTATTTTTCTCCCTCGCCTAATGACTCGAACACCCTGTGTATATACATTTGGGGTGTTGGTGACGTTTGGAGGTGGAACCATTATTGCAGCGACTGGATCCCGTGGAGTCGACCTGACAGAATAACGTGCCCACGAACGTTGCTCTGCCTGGTCCAGTTGTTGCAAAATGGCCACCATGGATGATGTTCTGCAGGCTCTGCTTTTGGTTCAACAGGAGCTGGCCTCCTCGAAAGCGGAAGCCACTGCTTTAAAAGAAAAGGTGGATAGGTTGTCTAGAAATCCCTTTTCGTCATCCAATCCTCAGGTACAAGTGACGGTCCCCCCCCCCTATCCCTCTGGCTAGTCCGGAGAGATATTCAGGGGATCCTGCTAAAACTCAGGTGTTTTTGACTCAAGTTATGTTACACTTCTCGTGTAAGCCTGCGTCATTCCCTAACAATCATTCTAGAGTGGCATTCGCGATATCTTATTTGGTAGGGGATGCAGCCAATTGGGCAGTACCATTGGTAAGGAAAGACGACCCCATTCTCTCGGATTGGTCGGCCTTTCGAGCGGAATTCGAGAAGGTGTTCGATCGAAGGGCCACCACTCTTAGCGCAGACAGAGAGCTTCTCGAATTAAGACAAGGTAGATCTGACTTGGTAACGTACCTTACGAAATTCAACCGGTTGGTGGCTGAAACCTCGTGGCCGGAGGAAAAAAGAATGTCCCTATTCTATCAGGGCTTAAGGGATGGCCTTAAAGATGTCATCGCTCAAATAGATCCCCAACCGGTTACTTGTGTTGATATGGTAAACCTGACCCTGAGACTGGATGGTAGAATGACAGATAGGGGAGGGGACAGGAGAAGATGGGAGAAGGGCCCTTCCAGACCAGAATGGCTTCCACGTAGGGCCTTGCCTTCTCCAGACGCGAACTCCGAACCGATGGAAATCGGGGCGGTCCGTTCCCCCTTAACCAGAGAAGAAAAAGAAAGTCGTAGGGTGGCCGGCCTCTGCCTGTATTGTGGCAAGAAAGGACATTACGTAAGGGACTGTCCTTCCAAACCCAAAAGTTCGGGTACATGGTCCCGAAACAAAAGAGTAGCCATCACTGCTGGTAGCACCAAAGAGGAGGCCTGTGGAGGGGAGGACGGAAACATGAGAGAAACACAACCCTGGAAAGCACCTTCGTTAACGGTGTTAACCCTGCATGAATCTGAATCCCATATCTTAATGCCCATGAGATTAGAGTGCCAACTACAGGTACATGCTGTAACTGTTATGATCGATTCAGGGGCTACTGGGAATTTCATCAATAGTGGTCTTGTAACTTCTTTGTCATTAGATCGGGTACCCAGGGACACTCCTGAGGAAGTCTTGGCGGTTGATGGGAAACCTTTAATATCCGGCCTTATAACAGAACAAACGGAGAGAGTAACACTTACTGTTGATGTAAAAGAAGGCAGGCATCGGGAAGAGTTGGTATTAAATATCATTGAAGCCCCTCAATACGAGGTGATCCTCGGTATGCCCTGGCTCAGCCATCATAATCCCTCCATCGACTGGAAAGAGAAATCGATACAGTTTCTGTCTGAGGAATGTAAATCCCACATGGAACGAAGGGGGGACACTTGTTTTTCACCAGCAGTTATTCCATTGACTGTGGCTACTGCTGCTGAAAAGGATGTGTGTTTACCGGTGGAATATCAGTCCTATAGGGACGTCTTTAGTGAAAGCAAGGCCGAGCAGCTCCCCCCGCATCGGTTGTATGATTGTAGAATAGATTTGGTGGAGGGAGCCACGATACCATCCTGTAGGGTTTACGCGCTTTCTGACCCTGAAACAACTCATTTGAAGGAGTACTTGGATCATTATGTCGATATAGGCTTTATTCGCCCATCCAGGTCTCCTGCAGCATCCCCCCTGTTTTTCATCAAGAAAGCGAATGGGGATTTTTGAGGGCGTGTGTGGATTATCGGATGCTGAATAAGAACACCATCAGAAACCGATATCCACTGCCTCTTATCTCTGTTTTGTTGGACCAGGTTCGATAGGCCAAGGTGTTTACCAGATTAGATCTTCGGGGGGCGTACCACCTGGTCCGCGTCCGAGAGGGGGATGAATGGAAAACCGCGTTCAAAACGAGATACGGCTTGTATGAATATACTGTAATGCCGTTCGGACTGTGCAATGCTCCAGCGGCATTTCAGTACTTTTTGAATGACGTCTTGAAGGACGTGGTGGATGTCAGTGCGGTGGAATACATCGATGACATTCTGATTTATTCAGAAAACACCACAGAACATACACGGCATGTAACCGAAGTACTACAAAAGTTACGAGAGCACAGGTTGTTTTGCAAATTAAGTAAATGTGAATTCGGTGTGGACAAGGTTGAGTTCTTAGGGGTCCTGTTAAGTCATGAGGGGCTGCAAATGTCTGATAGAAAGATACAGGCAGTACTTGAGTGGTCCACACCCACATGCGTGAAAGACGTGCAAAGGTTCTTGGGATTTGCGAACTATTACCGACGGTTCATTTTGCGGTTTTCTCAAGTGGCAGTCCCTTTGACTAAACTGCTTAGGAAAGGAGTAAGGTTTATGTGGTCCCCTGAAGCCGCTGAGGCATTCAAGTACTTAAAAGAAGCCTTCACTACTGCACCGATACTCGCTCATCCTAGACCAGAATATCCTTATGTTGTAGAAGCAGATGCTTCTGACGAAGCCATTGGAGCTGTGCTTTCTCAGAGAGATAAGGACACCGGGCAGCTACATCCGGTGGCGTATCTGTCTAGGAAACTAAGCCCACCCGAACAGAATTACACCATCGCTGAGAAGGAGTTGTTAGCGATCAAAAGAGCATTCCAAGAATGGAGGCAGTATCTTTGGGGGCCAGACACCCAGTTACTGTCTATACAGACCACCGAAATCTTCAATACATGAAGACAGCTAAGCACTTAACGCAAAGACAGATGAGGTGGATGCTCTTTTTCGCAGAATACGATTTCACCATCACCTTTAGACCAGGGGCCGAAAACTTGAAAGCAGATTCCTTATCCCGCAGAGATCAGTTGGAAGACCATGGTAGCGAGGAAGCGAAAATGGCCATAGTAAGTCCTGACAAAGTGGTCTGTGCTATACAGGCCAACACCTTTTTGGACATTGTACGCAAAGCAAAGGATCATAATGCATGGGTCCTTTGGGTTACGAAGGGTGCCAATCACAACCTGGTGAATGGGTTGCCCTTTCAGGACAATAGATTGTTCCTCCCTACTCCAGAACTGCGGAAAAAGGCTTTTAAGTGGTGCCATGATTCTCCTTTGGCAGGACACCAGGGGGTAAAAAAGACTGCTCACCTGATGAAAAGACATTTTTGGTGGGAGTCTGAAAACACCGACATCCCTATTTGGATAGCTCAGTGTGAGGTATGTGCTCGGGCTAAAACCTTCCCGGGAAAGAAGAAAGGACTGTTGATGCCCTTGCCCTCACCGAGAAAACTGTGGCAAAACATCAGCCTAGACTTTGTCACAGGACTACCACAGGATCAGGGTAAATCAGCAGTGTTGGTGGTTATCGACAGCCTCACTAAATTAGGACACTTTATACCTTGTGTCACTTTGCCAACCGCTGGGCAGACGGCTCAACTATTGCTTACCCATGTCATACGGTTGCATGGCATCCCAGAGGTTATCGTGTCTGACAGAGGCCCTCAGTTTGTAGCAAGATTCTGGAAAGCGTGGTGTCAGGCGTTGCAAATCCAATCCTCGCTCTCAACCAGTTTCCACCCGCAGACGGACGGGCAGACTGAGCGGTTAAATCAGACACTAAAAAAATACCTTAGGTGTTTTGCTGATGATGCTCAGGACTCGTGGGTTTCCCTGTTGTGGATGGCTGAAATAGCGTATAACAACGCTTGGCATAGTTCAGTGGGAGTTTCGCCTTTTCTTGCTACTTACGGGTTTGAGGCACGTATCCTTCCCGTGCACATCCCGGAGGAGGTGTCTCGACAGCCCACGGTTTTGGGACAGATGCGGAAGGTCCAGGCCCTACATAAGAAGGTTCGGGTGCATTTGGAGAGGGCGAAAGCTGTGTACAAGAAATGGGAGGACAAACACCGTGTGGAGGGCCCCACGTTCCAAGTTGGTGATAGGGTCTGGTTGTCGACTCGCAACATTAAGTTTAAGTTGCGTAGTGTGTTCCATCCCCGTTACATTGGGCCATATACCATCGTGAAGAGAATCAATCCGGTGGCATTTAAGCTGAGACTGCCTGGTTCGTTGCGTATACATCCGGTATTCCATTGCAATCTTTTGAAGCCTGCTCTCTCGGCTAGGAGGAGGGCCCCGCCCCCGGTACTCGGAAATGAATATGAGGTTCAGAGTATTAAGGACTCTAAATGGTGCATGGGCGTTCTGTGGTACCTGGTATCCTGGAAAGGCTACTCATTGGAGGACGATTCCTGGGAACCTGTTGGGAACATACATGCCCCGGGTGCTGTCCGTGCATACCATCGTAGATACCCCTTGAGGCCTGGTCCTAGGAGGCGCTAGGGAGGGGGGATGTACTGTCAGGATCCACAGCCTATCGCGCCTGCCACGCTAGAAACTACATTTCCCATGAGCCTTGAGGCTCCACTCAGGAAGTACATCTGGGGGAAAGATGCGCTTCCGGTTGCGCGTTATTCAGTTCCCTGTTTGTCTTCAGCGTGAGAGCGGAAGCTCTGCACGCTAATACCTAGTTCCTGAAGCCGCCGGTCGGAGTGCGACGGAGCGGGACCTCCGGTGTCTGCTGTGTGGATCTCCCTCCGTGAGGTCTCAAACGTCATCACCAAGCTCTTGGTTTGAGCAGTTCCGCAGGTATTGTTGTACCAAATCTTCCGCCGCCTCTAGCGGCTAGCATTCTGCCCACGCTTAACATTTCGAGCATATTTATTCTGGAAGCTAGTGTCTTACTTCCTAGAGGCTCCTTGGTTTTGGGTGTTGCGGAACGCTGTGGCGGTCGAAACCACGTGTTACCGTACACCTTTGTACTTTCATGACTGTATCGGTAGCGGGGCACTGTAGTGAGGTTAACTACGTGTCGCTGTTACTCTCCTGGCATTTGAGGGAATCTATACAAGCGGGGGCATTGTAGTGAAGTTAACTACATGCTCCTGGGACCTTTGTTCTTGTTTTACGTTTGGTGCACCTTAACAGAATTCAGTGGTGGTCGCAACTACGTTTTTCTGTTGTAAAGCCTTATTCACTTTTAGGTCGTTACTGTGGTTCCTCTGAAGAAAAGGGAGCGGAGTGTTGTAGTTCTTGCTTCCTACACACTGCCGTTTCCCTCGTACGTTGTCTGGATCATATATACATTATTTCCGGAATTCTTGGACCCCCATGTATACATTGAGTCCTTCTAACAGTCTGTGGTATGTGGGATATGATTGGTTACGAGTGTCCAGTAAAGTGTGAATGCGTCTGTTAGGTGAGGATCTTCATTCACCCTCTGCTTCTATGTTCCTAGGATATTCTTACAGGCTGTGACTGAAGGGCTGTGTTGGTTTACTATCAAAGGCTTGGTTTTTCTTATCATTCAGGTATATATAATTAAGTATAATTAGCGAGACTTCATGAGAGTAGTACTGTGTGGCATTAAGCACTTATTTGATACATGTCTTGTTTTTTGTTACAGGCATCCCTTCCCTGCTGACCCTAGCCTTTTCCCTTCCCTCGTTTTTTTATTTTAGTTTGTTATTTTTCTCCCTCGCCTAATGACTCGAACACCCTGTGTATATACATTCGGGGTGTTGGTGACATTTGGAGGTGGAACCATTATTGCAGCGACTGGATCCCGTGGAGTCGACCTGACAACCTGCCCCCTTCCAAGAACTGTGCAAATCTTTAGCCAGGACATTTCAAATCAAGGTCAGCTCCATATATGATAAGTTTGCATCCCTACCTATGGCCACCGCGCTCTCTTCGGTCATCAATGGGAACACGACCCCCTCCTTCACTCAGTTCAATCAAATTGCCGTTTCACAAGTTCACAACCTCATCCTCACGATCAAGTCAGGTTCCCCAACCGACCCCTGCCCCACCTCGGTATCCAAACTTATCCCAGAACTCCTAGCACACAAACGTACTGAAATATGCAATGCCATGTTCAATACAGGTATCTATCCAGAAACCTGGAAAAGGGCAATTATTAAACCCCTCCTAAAAAAACAGCACCTCGACCCTTTAGATCCTAAAAATCCCACTCCCAGCCAAAATCTTCGAAAAATTAATGAACACACAACTGGCTCATTTTATCGAGGTAAACAAACTCCTTGACGAATCACAATTCGGCTTCAGGACAGGCCACGGCACCGAAACAGCACTCATCAAAGCCGCAGACAAGATAAGAGCCACAAGAGACCTAGGCGGGACAGCAGTCTTAGTCTTACTGGACCTGTCGGCCGCCTTCGACATGGTCGATCATGCCTCCTTGATCGGCCGTGTCGAGGAGATGGACATCACACTCAAGGCCAAAGAATTACTGTCCTCCTTCCTGTCAAACCGATCCCAGCTTGTGAGCCTCGGAGAGTTCAACTCCCCCTCCTTCACTCTCCCATGTGGGGTGCCTCAGGGATCTTCCCTCAGTCTGACACTATTTAATATCTACGTGTCGGACCTGGCCAAAACCATCAAAACCCATGGGATGGGGCTAACCACATATGCCGATGACACACAACTGGTCCTAGCCATCAAAAACAATGGAGGAGAAATAACGTCCAGATTCCAAGCAGGCATGATCGCCATCAGCTCCTGGAAGGCCAAAAACTAATTAAAATTAAACTCAGACAAAACAGAGGTCATGATCTTCGGCAACCTACACCCCACAGGGTCCCCTTCCTGGTGGCCACCTGAACTAGGCTCCCCCTCCTCCAGTACAGAAAGTAAGAAACCTTGGAATCATCTTTGATGACAAACTCTCCTTCGTAGCCCATGCAAATGCCATCACCTCTTCAGCCTTCTATACACTAAGAGTAATCAAGAAACTACTTCCATTCCTTCCCTCCAACACAGGAAAAACCGTGATAAGCTCCCTGGTATTGACTAAAATAGATTACTGCAACAGCCTACTCCTAAACGCACAGAAATATGTAATCAGCAAACTACAGCTGATACAACACGCTGCCGCCAGGATCATCACAGGCACCCCCAAGCACCAACCCATTTTAGCAGAGGTGAAAAAGATACATTGGCTCACAATTCCCAACCGCATTAAATTCAAGGCACTTTGCATAGCCTATAAAGCAATCCATCAATCAGGTCCCATCTATCTAAGAAGAGCCTTGTACACGCACACACACCTGGCAGAACTCTACGGTCCTCTTCTGCCACTCTCCTGATGGTTCCCCGCACCTACAGGATCTCCTGGGGAGACAAAGGATTCACCGTAGCCACAGTAAAACTATGGAATTCTCTTCCCTCACAAATCAAAGCATCCCCTACGTTGCTCTCTTTCAGGAAGCTACTAAATACTTGGTTATTCACTCAATAAACAGCTTTCAGCCTTTTCCTACCTATCCGCGTCCTCAGCGCCGAGACACCCATGGGTATTTGTTGCCCTCTACAAATTGCTTAAATAAATAGATAAATAAATAAATAAATAAATAAATAAATAAATCTTACCAATGGAACTGTATCCAGCTCCTCTGTGTATTCCTTGACACTCAAGCTCTTTTTACTCGAGACCTACGATACAAGACAAACCTATCCTAGATTTATTTTATATGGGTGGAGCATGTAGAATAGAGCCATCACAGGGGGGTGGAAGGAATGTAACAAACTGCATAAGAGAAGCCTTAAGTCCTTAAAGGGGGATACAAAGACAAGTTTCCTCCTTAAAGGAAGGGGGAGTGAGCTTCATCGCTGGGAAAGACAGAGGCCTCACAGTTGAGGGTAGGAAAGTGAAAAACCTCAGAATAGGGATTTCTAGTTGTGAGCATATGGGTTTTAAAGCCCGGCTAAGGAAAATAATAATGTTAATTACCAAATGAGGCCCTTGATAGAAGGTAAAGAAAGGTTTCCTAAAAAGAAGGGGATTATAGGGAAAGCGTTTGAAAGAGGAGGATGGAACGAGGTGTCTCACCAGGACACAGGAAGAGTCTTATGGAACAGGATTGACAGAAGGGTGGGTGGAAAATAAGCAATGACTAGCTAACAAACACACTAACAGTAAGAAAGGTCTTGCATGAGAAATTTGAGAATAGTGCCAGAAAAACATAAATAAGGCAAGAAAAGAGTTATGAACGGTCGTATAATGATTTGTTTTGAATATTCAGAGTTATGGATAGAAAAGAGGAGGGCAGGGGTGAGAATTTTAAAGAACAACAAATATCTACCTGAAGATGGGAGCAGACTCTTCCCAATAGCTCGTACACACTGTCTCTGGAGAGCAGGGACACGAAGATGTACTGATAACACAGGAAAAAAGAAGAATCTTGTTACTGAAGCAGGGTGCGGGCAACTTCCCCCTCACTTTTGCTTATAATTGGTCACCTGCCAAAGCACCCATGACACTTCCGAATACACCATTGGGGTATAGAAATGAAAAGGGAACTAACGATGTAAAATAAAACAAAATCATGTTTATCACCCAGAGTTTTTGTGCTTCTAAAACTATTGTTCTACACATGGCTTCATCTCAACTAAGCGGATAAAGCTGTGGTTACCCACACACTTTTTAAAATATATTTTTACTGATTTTACATTTTAACGTACAACTAGGCATGCTCATGTGATACATATCAGATGTATAAATTATTAACTTTGTTATATGTATATCTTTTGTTATAGGTAGCCCACTCCGCGATAGATACACACAGTGCCCCATCCTTAATACAATAGTAAACCATTGTGGAGTTTGGCCTCTGAGATCAACTTTACAATTAAGGTCCTAATTATGTTGTTGTTGTGAACGACGGCACATCGGTGTCAGTCCCACCGACATCTGCCCCTCTGGTCCACCCGCCACATTACGATGCAGTGGGCGGGGGAACCGTTCGCCAGGGCCGGACTGGGAACCAAAACCGGCCTTGGCAAAGTGCTTGGCCGGCCCCCCTGGGGGGAGGTTGTGGGTGCGACCGAGCTTTTTGCTGGGGCCGGTTTTTGGCCGATTTTGTTACAGTGCCGATTTTGCAGCCTTGCTGCAAAAACGGCCCTGTAACAAAAGCAGCCCCCAGGGGCCCAAAACCGGCCCCCACTCTTGCGGCGCACCGGGGGATTGCCCATTGCCTGCAACGGCCAGTCTGGCCCTGCCGTTCGCTGCTGTTCTGAAGGGCTCCTTGAGCCCATCGGTGCATCAGAAATGCTCATGATTCCTTAATGACTTTGGGGGCCACTAGCAGGACCCCTTTCCCACCGGGCCCTCTGCTATGGGGGGTGGGAGGCACCTATAGTACCTCCCTAAACATCCATGCACCATGTGCCAGACACTGCATGGTGCCTGCTACAAGGTGCAAGAATGTCCACAAACATCAATTTTTAAATGGAAGCTTGTGGTGCATTCTTTTTCTGCCCACTGCACAAGCTTCTTTTAGAAAATGGATGTTTGCAACCCCCTAATAGGCGGTCACATCCTAATCCTGAGGTCGGAACCGCCGACCTAAGGTGAGGCGGTTCCAGACCGATGCGGTGTCCCGACATCTTAATCAGCCCCTAAGAAACGACAAAGAAAAAGAAAGCCAGTGTCCAGCCAATTACTGCAAAAAAACACCAGTTGATTCTTATCAAATGAGATTTGTCTCATAATTAAAAGGTGCGCTCATTTATGCTAACAGCCGCGAAAGGATGTCTGCACATCCCATTATTATTAAATCACTTAGACTGCCTCCGGAATCATGGCTGCTCCCTCTCAGTATGAAGTGCCAATATGCCCTTGCATTCACCTGCCGCCGGCTGCATAGGCGTTCCTCAACCCTTAAGGCTGCTCCTTCTGCGTCCACCCATTTCTCAACTTATATCTTCTACCTACTCTGGGAGAGCCCTTTCGTGATTTTCAATACACTGCTACTGCGCGCTTTCTATCACCAGTGCCAAGTCAAGGAATTTGGAGCTCCCCTATCATTCCTTTGGGTGAGAGTGTAGGACAAGTAAGCATGTTTCCACTCTATTGAAGTGCTCTATGTGCACAGTGCATTACAAATCAGTTATCACCTTACACCAATAGTATGCAATAACTGGGTAGGCCCAGACCATGTGCATGAAAGTTGTACCTGTCAGTGACCACCTAGTGACATTTTGTCCCTGGTTCCTGATATCATATTTAGCCTGTGTGGCATCATATAGAGGTGAGGTACAGGGCACAAGTCCTAAAAAAAGAAGTGGGGGGACTCTCCACGGTAGGCGTGGCCACAGGAAGTGACATCACGACAGGAAGTGACATCACAACAGGAAGTGACATCACAACAGGAAGTGACACACATTCGGACTCCATATTCACGTTATTCTATCGATGAGTGTTATCTCTCCTCCTATTGTAAACTAGCGACTCTGTATTAAATAGTTTTGTCTCAGCTGCCTCTCTCTAGCTGTGGCTAGATTTATTTATTTTATTTATAAACTTTTATATAGAGCGAACTTGATCCCGAAGGATATCAGAACGCTTTACAATTTGCAGCAAAGGTAACAAATCAGAACATTAGTCTAACATTGGGAATCTTGGCTGAAGACAATGGAGCTGCCGGGGCATTAACTTGGGTCAATGCCTACATTTTAGATATATTACCTGGCCATTGTATTTATTTTAGCAGATTTATTTATTTCTATTTATTTTAGGAAATGTATTTAGGTTTGGTATATTTTAGTTTGACTTATTTGCCTTCATTTACTTCAGTGCAACAAAATATAAACATTGCTTTACTTTGTGTTAATACTGTATTTTTGTGATAGTTCCTAAAAAAAGGGCCGATTATGACTCATGCATTGTAATGGTTGTTTCCCCCTTTACAGAGACTACTTACTATAAAATCGGAGTGGGCCTAGCTCATGATGTCATTTTGTGGGGACCCCTTGAAGAAAGCGGGCAGAACCTTTGCAAAACTTTGTGCCCCCCTATCCAGTAGTGCAATTATCCAAACACTGACAGGATTGAGCCTAAATTAAAAATATACTGACATACGTAATGCCAAGTCAGACGTCATCATGGAGTCATGTTTAACAATCCAGCTCCATCCTACACCTCACCATTCCACAAAATTATACAATTCAGACCAACAACACAAACTAGAAGGGGGCGTTGCTGTCATCATTAAACATTCCATGTGGAAACAGCGACACACGGAAGAACACACAAGGGTACACCATCATACTACTTACATTTTGTAGCCTGGTGTCAATTGTTCAATGCAGGGCTTAATTTGTGCCAGTGCTTAGCGCCGGCACTTAATTGGCAGGGCCGGGTCTAGTGGGACTCTGATTCTACACGCACGAGGCGCACAGTGCATGTAAAATGTTTTAATTTAACTTACAGCACACTTGCTAGTACTAATACTTAATTAACTCCTCAAATCTCGTGCAGCCGCATCGCATTGTGTTTAGTTTTTCACATCTCAGTTTACCCTTAGTTGTTCACGATCACTTGAATAATGAAATATTCTGCGTGGGAGAGCTCTTTGGCAGCACTCTGCCAGGTTTCTCTCTCGTCACTCTCATGCTGCTGTGTTAAAGAGCCTCGGTTCTACCGCACAAAGAATTAGGGTGACCAACTGGCATTGGTGCAAATTCAGGACGGTGAGTGTAAAAATTCAGGACAAAGGGTCAAAATTCAGGACACAAATTCTGGACAGGAGGTCAAAATTCAGGACAAAACTTCAGGACAATAGGTACGTTTTACAGACACATCAGAGGTCGCGCAATAGTATATAAGTAAGCCCAGCAATTTCCAAAAGTATTCAACCATTTGCAAACCTATCCATCATGTATCCTTCCATCTATCATTTCACTCATCCATCCCTTCATCCATCCCCTCATCCATCCTTTCACTCATCCTCCATTATCCATCCATCCATCCACCCTTTCACCCTATCCATCTGTATACTTATCCATCCACTCTTCATCCCATCCGTCCATTCACTCATCCATTCAGCCATTTACCCTTTCACCAATCCAGCCATCCTTTCACTTACTAATCCTTCCACCCATCCACTCTTTTAGTCATCCATCCATCCTCCCTTTCTCTCTCCATCGACCCTTTCACTTAGCCTTCCTTCCATCCATCCATCCACCCACCCATCCATCCATCTGCTCATCCACTCATGAATCCATCCATTGCCCCTATCACTCATCCATCTATCATTTCACTCCTTCACACATCTATTCATCCTTTTGTCCATCTACCCTCCCTTTCACTCACTCATCCATACTTGCACCCACCCTTTCACTCATATGTCCATTCATTCACCCTTGCACTTATCAATCCATCCATCATTTCACTCATCCACCTACCCCCATCATCCACCCACCATCCACCCACCCACTCATCCATCCATCCTTTCACCCACCCACCATCCAATCCACTGATCCATCCTTTCACTCATCCACCATCCACCCACCCACTCATCCATCCATCCTTTCACCCACCCACTCATTATCCATCCATCCATCCTTTCACCCACCCACTCATCATCCATCCATCCATCCTTTCACCCACCCACTTATCCATCCATTCATCCCTTCACCCACTCTCCATCCATCCATCCTTTCACCCACCCATCCATCCATCCCTTCACCCACTCTCCATCCATCCTTTCACCCACCCATCATCCATTCATCCATCCTTTCACCCACCCATCGTCCATCCATCCATCCATCCATCTGTCCTTCCCCTCATCATCCATCCATCCTTCCCCTCATCATCCATCCATCCTTTTCCCTCATCATCTATCCATCCATCCTTTTCCCTCATCATCTATCCATCCATCCATCCTTCCCCTCATCATCCATCCATCCATCCCCTCATCATCCATCCTCTCCCGTCATGCATCCATCCTTCCCCTCATCCATCCATCCATCCATCCTTCCCCTCATCATCCATCCATCCTTTTCCCTCATCACCCATCCATCCTTTCCCCTCATCATCCATCCATCCATCCTTCCCCTCATCATCCATCCATCCTTCCCCTCATCATCCATCCATCCTTTCACCCACCCCCTCATCATCCATCCATTCCCTCATCATCCATCCATCTATCCCCTCATCATCCATCCATCCACCCTTCCCCTCATCATCCATCCTTTCACCCACCCCCTCATCATCCATCCATCCTTCCCCTCATCATCCATCCATCCCCTCATCATCCATCCATCCCCTCATCATCCATCCTTTCCCGTCATGCATCCATCCTTCCCCTCATCCATCCTTCCTTTCATCCAACCTTCCCCTCACCCATCCATCCATCCCATCCATTTATCCTGTCCTTCATCCATCCATCCTTCCCCTTACCCATCCATCCATCCCATCCATTTATCCTGCCTCTCATCCATCCATCCTTCCCCTCCATCCATCCTTCTCCTCATCCATCATCCTTCCCCTCACCCATCTATCCATCCCATCCATTTATCCTGCCCCTCATCCATCCATCCTTCATCCTTCCCCTCATCCATCCTTCCTTTCAGCCATCCTTCCCCTCACCTATCCATTTATCCTGCCCTTCATCCATCCATCCTTCCCCTCTATCCATCCATCCTTCCCCTCATCCATTTATCCTTCCCCTCATCCATCCTTCCCCTCCATCCCTCATCCTTTCCCTCATCCATCTTTCCCCTCATCAATCATCCAGCTACCCTTTCACCCATACATCCAGCTATTTACATTTTCTCTCCATCCTTCCCCTCACTCATCAATCCATCTATCCTCTCTCATTATCCATTTATTCAATTTTTCATTCATCCATTCACCCTTTCACTAATTCATCCAGCCATTCACTTACTTACACGCCCACCTTTCCATATTAATTTTGAGCTGAGCCCTTTTGAGAAGAGGCCCATCAAGAACTTCACCCTCGCTGCAGGGGCCGTTCCAGGACTGGGACAGAAGCCACCCAAAGCGGAGACAGGATCCACCGCAGGGGGGGACAAGAGCCATCACAGGCGGGGGTGGACCGGAGCCACAACATGGGGGGACAGGAGCAGGAGTCATCACAGGAGAGGGAACGTGATCCACCAGGGTGGGCACAGGGGTGGGCAGGCACTAGTCTAGTATCATCTTGGGCTTCTCGCCCCCTCCTGCACAAAACAACGAGAAGACAGGCTCTCTGTCCAAAATGCCATCCCCCACTGTGATGTACAGTACTTACAGGAGATACTCTGAGACAACTGATTGAACTGATTGTCCTCCATACTTTGTTAATCAGTGTGGGTGCGATTGTGCCATTTCTTTATTGTATTACATTATGCATGTTTGAAGAACCGAGGTTTGCTTACAAATTAGTGACAGTAATTAAGCTCTGTGAAGAAAAGCAGGTGCTGCCTCGGTGTAATCAGGGGTGTATCTGGCCGAGTCTAGGATGTTTGGGGCCCTGGGTAGAAATGGAATGTGTGAGCCCCCCTCTAAATAGCAGATACAAGACGCATTCAGGGTTGTTTGCGTGTGAATGGATGCCTCCTGCTCCGAAGCTGCGGCCCCCCCTCTGTCACCTTCAAGCACCTCTTAACAGCTCATCAAGGGCTGAAGGTGTGAGGGTTGCCATCCCGCTGTGCCTCTACGGTGCAGCTGGGGGTCGGAGCTTTCATACAGCATCGGAGTCAAGAAGGGAGGTGGGGGCAAGCTGTGCCCGGTTAAAATTACGGACAAATGGCAGGGGCGTGGTGACCACCGGCGTGCTTAGTAACTTCAGGATTCAGCCAGCCACTCGCCCACCCGGAAATGCTCTATTTACTTTTTGCGCGCCGCACTCCCATTTTTTAATGGTGGACGCGGTTTTAATTTAGCAGGGTGGACGGCGTCCACCCTGAAAAACCCTCGGAAATAAGTGGGGGATGCCGTCCACCCGCGTGGTACCCCGACTCGTGCCCTGGTGAGGTAGCCATCGTTGTAGCATTCACGGACCGCGAGTATCCCCTTTTCCGTCCACCTCTCCATTATCTGGGATTTGAAATATGCCCCACATAGATGAGGGAAACTCCTTAGGGGCAACGCTGCCGGATACAGCTGCCTCTGCCGAATTTTCTTGCTTATTTTTATTCAAATTACTTAATGCTGTAGTGAGGAATATATTGTTGTCTCCAGCAGCTGGCAATGAGTGCCCCTTCATTCTGCGTTTCTCCGATATATCTCAGCTCTTCTTGCCTCATCCCAAGCAGACATTTGGCCATCCATTGAGGTTGTACTGCAGTGTGATAACTGGGCGGGGTTGCAAAATGAGGAGATATATCCGCTGTCTCCCTCTGCCCCGGATCGGGCTCCCAGAGTACTGTATTCATGGCCTTGAACCAGGACTGGGAATTCCAGACCAGAAAGTTAGAAGAAAAATAAAACAAATGTGGAGGAGCATCACTATGATAGGGGGATTCAGCATGCACCATAAGACAACACTGCCTTTCAGGGCCTGTAGGGCATCCCCCCCCAGATTCCCTTCTCTAATATCATAGCCCGTATGATAAATCTTGACGTCCAGATACTTTAGTATCACAGGCTCCCATCGGAATCTTTTCCCAGTCACCGCCTGCTGTGCAGTTGGGAGAACAGGGTTGTTCGAAAATGCACAAAACATTTCTGAATTAGTATAGGGCCCTGGAACCTCATCCAAATCCTCCTGTGACTGTACACCCCATGCCGCTCCACCGACTGCATCTCTGAGGTATCGTAGCATATCATCTGTGTAGAGTAATATGCCAAACACACTCCCTCCCTCAAGGGAATGCATCTGCCTCGCCCTTCCTTTCTTTTTAAATTAGCAAACGTTTCGATCATCAGCGCAGAATGCCATAAGTGATAATGGGCATCCCTGTGTTGTTCCCTTAAGTACTTCAAAGGAATCTGATATGCACTGGTCAATTTGTACCCGCGCCTCAGTTGCAGCGTAAAAGAGTGTAACCCATTTCTCTCCCAGTCCACCCCAGATTCAAATGTCTCATAGCTGTTTGGAGCAAATCCCAATGTACAGAGTCAAACGCCTTTTGCAGGTCTATCTATAGTACCAGGAATTCGGGTACTGTTCCAAAGGGGCCTCCTGAAGGATTCCAAGCAACCTTCTAATGTTTGAGGAGGTGTTCCCATCAGATATGAATCCACTTTGTTCTCATGAATCAGATACTGCAAGCACAGATACTTTTCTAAAGATCTTGTCAACTAAATTCAACTTAGAGCATGGCCTATACAGTTTAGGCCTGGGCGGTAAATTCCGTTCCGCTCGCAGAATTTGAGTAATTTGGGTAATTTGCATTCCGTGGAGAATGCAAAATTGCCTAAAATTTCTGGGTTCCACGACTTCGCAGAATTTTTTGCTTGTTCGCGTTCATAACAATGCGTGTTCACCAGATATTTCCCCACGAGCACGCAAACAGGGATTGTGAACAGTAAAAAAGCACTGCGAACAAGCAATTCCGCATGTTTGCGGAATTTCTGCGTGTTCGCAGAGATTCTTTACCCTTTCGCGGAGATTTGCGTAACGCGATTACGCAAATTCCGCCCACTCCTATTACAGTTCCACATCTGAGGGATCTCTCTCTGGTTTAGGGTGAGAAATCAGTAATGACTTGCTTCTTGCATCAGGAAGGAGGCCTCTGCCTAATGACTCTTTATATATATCAGCCATACGTGGTGCCAACAGAGAGGCATATGTCTGGTACAACTCCGGAGGGAGCCCATCCTTTACTGGCGTTTTGCCCCATGATAATTTTCTTACCCCTGCCTTAATTTCACTTTCTATGATGGTGCCACCCAATGTGTCTCCCAATATGTCTCCTGCCTTGTCTGGCAAACGTGGTAGCGTGGTCATCAGTAAGAAGGACTCAATCAACTCCTTAGGTATTTGAGTCTGTCTACCACATAATATTTTGTAGTTTTGAGTGTTTGAATAAATACGCCATGTATTTCGGTCTGTGGGTGCACCGTAGTCTCATCCCGGGTCATAATATGCGAAATGGGTTTACCCCACTATTCAGTTTGGGTTACCCATGCTAATAACCCAGCAGCGTTTCCACCCACCACATGTCTAGTGTATAAGTATTCTTTATGGGTGAACTATCCCAGTTGGTCCAGGACTACTGTGCGTTTATTAAAAATCTTTTAATTATCAGTATTAAATATACCTGAGTGTTGTTCAGTCTTTGCTGTAAGAGTGGGTCTAAGGGTGGGGTCTGTGGTAACATTCTTCTTATCAGTATAGAGTTTGCCCTCTATCAATTCCCTCTCCAGTGTCCTCTGAATCCCCACTGCTTGCTTCATGCAGTGCCCTTGTGTTACCACATTGAATGCCTCCCGTACAGTAAATAAGTGTTCAGTGATGTCTTACTGTTGAATTGTTTCAGCCAGTGGGTCTCAGAACACAGGACCTTGCAACAGTGAGGCTGGAAGTCTCCAGTTCGGAATGTGGGTCCATTTTTTGACCCTGTCGTATGCGTATTCAAGTAGGTTGTGGTCAGGTAGAGTGTGACCCAAATACTCTATGTGGATGACAGATTTCCCAAACTAGAATCTAATCAATAGCTTGTCCAGTCTCAGGTCTCAAGTTGTAGATCAGGGGGTAGAAGGAATATTCCCATGTGGCCCTCATTCTTGGCCCTACATATATATCATGTAAATCCTAGTTTTCTGCCCAACACCAGAATTCCTGGGCTAGTTTAATGTTTATAGAATCTACCAGTGGTGGAGTGGACTGATCAAGGAACACATCAGTTACACAATTACAGTCTTTCACTAACAAATTGGGTCCCTATGGGTCATGCACTAATAATGGATACAGAGTTTCCAGGAAGTGTGTTTTCCCTACATTCGGGGCATATATTATTCAGAGTGTAACCTAAACACCAAATAAACTGCCCTGCACTATGTCATATCTGCTTCCCTCATCAAGGTAAGTGACAGTAACCTCAAACGAGGTCCCTGGCTTAATCCAAATGATTAACCGCCTGATTCATCAAGCTAAATTGCACTTGCAAAGGGCAAGATTCTCAGAATCTTGCCTTTTGCGAGTGCAAATTTTGCATTTAGGATTCATCATCCCAAATGCAAATTTCGCTATTTAAGAATTTGCACATTTGCGAATAATTGAATTTAAGGAATCTCTATTTGAGATTCCTTAAATGCAATTCATGAAGCATTTTAAAATTGCGAAATGGCAATTTTGGGCCGCTATTTACCGAGAGGTCAGACCTCTCGGTAAATAGCAAAAACTTAGAAAAATGCATTTAAATGCATTTTTCTAAGTTGCATGTTACACACACACATGTCCTTTGGACATGTGTGTGCGCAACACCAATGTAGATTATATTGCAGGGGCGCTACAGGGTGTCCTTTGGACACCCCTGCACCCTTGAAATCGCATCCTTATTTGCGATTAGCTAATTGCTAATCGCAAATAAGGAATAACTCCCCATGCATTCCTATGGGCTTGTAGGCCCATAGGAATGCATGGGGAGTTATTCCTTATTAGCGATTAGCAATTAGCTAATCGCAAATAAGGAACATGTAGGAATCGCAATAATTATTGCAATTCCTACATGAATCCCGTTTTGCAAGTCCTTAATAGCGATTCGTTATGAATCGCTATTAGGGGCTCGCAAAACGGGAGAATGATGAATCAGGCTGTAAAACTCTAGCATAGGAGGAACGGCCTGTGGCATATACTTGGCCACTTAATCTTTTTCTTAACTTACTCACTTCATGATCTGCGACTCTTGGGTGAAGACAATCAGGTAGATTAATGAAAGGAAAATCAGCTCGCAAAGGGCCAGATTCTGCGAATTTGGCCCTTTGCGAGCGCAATTTTTGCATTTGGGATTCATCATCCCAAATGCAGAAATCGGTAATTGCGAAATCGCATATTTGCGAGGAATTGCATTTAAGGAATCTCTATTTGAGATTCCTTAAATGCAATTCATTAACCAATGTTTATTTGCGAATTCGCTATTCCTGGCCGCTATTTACCGGGAAGTGTAACTTTGTGGTAAATAGCGAAAACTTAGAAAAATGCACTTTAGTGCATTTTTCTAAGTGGTATGTTACACACACACATGTCCTTTGGATATGTGTGTGCGAAACATCAGGCTACATGTACATTTCAGGGGTGCAACAGGGTGTCCTTGAAATCGCAAAATCAAAATACGAATCGCTAATAGCGATTCGCACATTGATATGTCTTCCCATTTATTCCTATGGGCCTTTAGGCCCATAGGAATGAATGGGGAGTTATTCCTAATTTTCGATTAGCAATTAGCTAATCACAAATAAGGAAGCTGTAGGAATCGCAATAAATATTGCGATTCCTACATGAATCCTGTTTTGCGAGTCTGTAATAGCGATTCCTTATAAATCGCTATTACAGACTCGCAAAACATGCCGATGATGAATCTGGCTGTAAGTCTACCCCCTTTGTTTCAAATTGGCAAGCACTTTATTTCTCTTCCCCGTAGATCGCATGCTCCTCACATTTTATGTGAGGATCATATATTTGTGTGGTGAGCTAGTCATTGTTGGTCTGTCTTATTCTGAACTGTTAAACTTAAAGGTGGCGGCTCAGCCTCCGTAATCCACAAAGCCTTCTTATGTTTTGGAACTGAATCTCCAATGGTGCGTGGATAGCAAGATCTCGTTAAGTCTCATCTAGCCAAAAAAAAATGTCCCCCATCTCACACTACCCAGGACAGAACGGCAACAGCCATCTGTCTAGTTAACTAAGTAGTGTGTTGGGATGGAGAAGTAACAGGGGGTGGAAGTCAAAAGTCGATTATGTTGCCCAGACTCCTGCCCACCATTACTTCTCCCATGAAAGAGTTTACAGTCTAAACCATTAAGGTTTACCAGGGGTATGCCCTGCTCTAACACAAGAGTCACCTCCAATAATAACTAACCAGTACCCAAAGTGTCCAGACCAATCCTCCAGCCTCTCACCAGAATTGTAATCAAATATCATCTGCTATTCCTGGGGTGAGCAGGGGTGGCTCCAAATACTCAAATGGGTGTCTCTGATTCTGAGCTCTCTTGTGACACATCGGATGAGTTCTTGGTCTGCCCTTGTTGAGGTAGAGTGCCGCTCATCAATATAAGTGTGTGTTATACAATGTATTGTAATTGCATTTATATAGCACTTACTACCCTTGAAGAGGAACTGTAGCTCTTTACATCAGGTATCACACTGCTCAGGTACCAAGGGTTAGTTTCTTTTTTTGGCTATTGGGATTAATTTGCACTCTCAAGGAAAACATTTACTCCATTTTCTCTGTGGTATATTCAATTAATAGGAGTTAGATGGGGTCTTTAGAGGACAAGGGGTCTATGTAAATGCATGCATTGGTTGAAGGTATTATTAGATGAGTTACAGACGACTAGGTATTGTTAGGTTCTAAGTGTTTGACATTTGAAGGAGAGGTTGTGATCTTTGAAATGAGGTGGGGGCAATTTGAAGAGATACAATAATAGGGATTAAGGCAAACATGCCTGTGATTTAGAGTAATCTGTGCTCGGAGAGAGGAGGTATGCTGAGGATGGAAAGTGAGGAAAGAGTCATGTGTGATCTAAGCTCTCTCCACAGGCAGGCAACAGGTATTCTGTGTCCAAGTCACTACCCTGCACATTTAGAGTCGTATTCCTGAGGAGGCACAAGAGATGACAAGCAGGTCCTAGCAGACCTCATCAGTCACCGCCTTCGCACTACCTAATTACCAGTCTCTAGATTGTGCCGAACTTGGCGCCATTGGCTCATTCTTAAACTCCCAGCACATTAGTATCCCCCTATTTGATCTCTCTTCATTGGCTTCCGTTTTAAGATGCAAATTCTCTATAAATCACTGGTTCTGACAAATAAAACTTTTTTTCACTCAGGACCTCAATTTCTGGAAGCCAGAAATCATTTGTATTCTCCTGCCAAGGAGTTGACTTCATCTCAGATGGCCTTTGCTGAGGTCCAGAGGATAAGGTTCACAAGACGGGCGGCTGCCCTTTTTATTTCTTGGCAGCCCTAGCTTGGAACAGGCTCCCTTATGAGCTTCGCTCTGAAGTTTCAAAGATCACGGTTTAAAAAATGCTGAAGACCTGGCTCTTCGTTCAGGCATAATCTTCTCCTCCTTCTTAGTCTTTAGCGCTCGGATACTCTTCGGAGCAGCTGTCATGCTATATAAATCCTTGTTTGTTCATTCATACAAGCAATAATCTGCCTTTTCTGTAACACAGACTTTATAACCGAGAACCAACCCCTAAAATGTCAATCTTTCTGTGAAATACCTTTCTCTTGTTTAATTGTGCCTATTAAATACAAAGGGCCTCATTTACAGTAATTTGGCATATGGAAGCGCCGCAGGTATTTTTGCTACGCTGCCCTACGCCAAATCGAAAGGGCAGGAATACTCCAAAATAAACAGATATGGTGCATTCCTGTTCTTTCAGCCGGTGCACAATATCATGTCTAGCACTAATGCAGGCACCCTTGCACCAAGGTGCAATCTTGTCTGTGTTGTTGGCATGATTGTTTTTGGGCAGAAAGGCATAAACTCCCACACAAAAACAATCCATGAAGGTGTTTTCCTACTCTATGTGTGCTGCAGAATACAGTACACACAGAAAAAAGAAAAAACGAGGAGAAATTAATTTATTTCTGCCTCTTATGCCAGCCCTGGGAGGCATACAGTTCTGATGCATTCCCAGGTTTACAGGTCCTTGTAAATCTGGGAATGCATCAAAACCCATGAGTGTTGCATGGGCACATCCACTGCAACGTCCATGGAACATCTCTCTGACACAATGTAAGGCAACGCAGCAATGTGCGCTGCGCTGGGTTGCCTTACACCATATCTACGAGACCAGGAAAAGCCACGCAAAGTGGCACTGCATGGCCTCGTAGATATGCACCGAAGAAGGGTCATAAAAAGTGACACACCAGCGGTGCAAATGGCGTGTAAAGGAGCCCCAAAGTGGTGAAGTCCCACTTGCACTGACATACTCTCTGCAACGGCATCATGAACACACCACATTAGCAGCTTGAGCAGGGGATGGTTTTCTCTGGTGACAGTGTCAACATAAAACGTTTAAAATGTTTGTGACACTACGAGAAAAGCATCACAGAGGTGTGGGCTGTGGAGTAAAAGCAGGAAGATCGAAAGAAAGAAAAGAAAAAAGGAAGAAAGGGATGGATGGATTGATGGATGGTTGAATGAATAGACTGATGAATGGAAAAAAGGATGAGTAGATGAAGAGATGAATTAGTGTATTGTGAGTGGATTAAGGGATGAGATGGATAATTTGATGAGGTGGCAGGTTCGGTGGAAAGACGGAGAGAAGGATGGAAAGAAGTAAGGATGATGGATTGATGGAAGAGCAAAGAATGAATAGCAGTAAGGATGGATGGATGGGGAGAAGTAAGGATGAATGGATGAGAGAAGTAAGGATGAATCGATGGAGAAAAGTAAGGATGTAAAAATTAGGGGTGAATGGTGAGAAGGAAGGTTGATGACACCGATGGCTGGATGGAATGGAAGATTGATAACCGGAAGAGGAAAAGAAAGAATGGATAAGAGAAGGCCCAAAGGACAGCGAGAAGGATGCATGGGTGTATGTAAGAACAAATTCACTAAGAATGCAGGTATAAAAGTCATTATTTGCCCATGCTGCTTTCCCTATTGCCTCAGGGAAGCAACCAAATGAGTGCTAAGCTCATTCATCTCACTCTCTCAGTGCCATTCGGCATAGAGTTCACAGTGGGCGGTAATTTGTCTCTGTGACTCTCTCACACAACATGCTACTAAAGAAATGTACTAATTTACTGATCCTGATTTGCTAGGATATCCTAACACAGAGACACCACTGTGCTTGTCTTGGCATTTGAACTACTGTTCTTATACCAAACTCCCACCTGATTCTCTGATGACCTAATGTTAACCATCACCACTGCACACGAGACCGCACTAAGTTAAGACACCAACAGGTATATGCATCATTGCAGTCATTAGCGATTTCTTAATTGCGATTTTTAAGGAATCGCAATTAAGAAATCGCAAATGCCTATGCATGTGGAAATCGCTGAAAAATGTGCGATTTCTAAACATTCCTTAATTGCGACTCGCAAATTGTGAGTCGCAATTAAGGAATCCTCCCCATTCATTCCTATGGGCCTGGAGGCCCATAGGAATGAATGGGAAGACATTCTCATTTTGCGAATCGCAATTAGCGTTTCGCAAATGGAGAATGCGATTTCAAGGGTGCAAGGGGTGTCCAAAGGACACCCTGTTGCACCCCTGAAATTGATATGTGCACCCATGTTAGGCACACACATACCCTA
Source organism: Lissotriton vulgaris (assembly GCF_964263255.1). NCBI lineage: Eukaryota > Metazoa > Chordata > Amphibia > Caudata > Salamandridae > Lissotriton > Lissotriton vulgaris. The sequence continues at coordinate 30,998,812 of NC_141688.1, forward strand.
GGGGCATGTGTGTGCATAACATGGGACTTTGAAAAATGCACTTTGATGCTTTTTTCAAGAAAATCGCAATTTACCATCACCTTACAAGTCATGGTAAATTGCGATTCTTATTTGCAAAATCGCAAATCTTTTTACTTTCTTGCATTGCATTTAAGGAATCACAAATTGCGATTCCTTAAATGCAATCGCAATGTAAGAAATCGCAAATTTTGCGATTTCTTACATTGCGAGGGGCTTCTTGTTTCACGCATTCCAAAGGCAATTTTTGCGATCGCAAACGGACGATTTTTGCGATTCGCACCGTTTGCGATCGCAAAATGCTTTGATGCATGTGCCTGTAAGTGCCCGAAGAGTACATGTTTCTGACACCGCTACTTTTCTACAACTTGTTGAAAGGTATGATAGAAGACTAGAGCAACCATTTTCTGTCATGGTTATTTTCCAATTAATCAACTAAGATGGTCCATCCATCTCATTCGTTTTTAATATACCCTGGGCCACTGGGAATAAAAGTATCAGTTAGTGAGTTTCCCAGAGGTATTTATTTCCTCACATTACCTCCAGCACCACCACATGAAAACAAAAAAACAGCTACACTGTCATCAGGTGTCGATGCACAGCTGGATAGCATTCGGGAACCATATGATGAAGCATGACACCAACAAGGTTGGTGTGTGAGGGTTCTTTTAAAAAACCTTGTGGTGCCAGACACTACGGTGTTGAAACAACCACTCTCTAGTGGACCGTCTTAGTTGATTAATTTATTAATACACAGGGACAAGGACGGCCTACACACTGTCCTAACTGTCTCTTTTGGTTTATAGAATGGTTATTTTCCAACCACTTGAACGAATGAAAGAAAAATAAATAAAGTGCAGACAGCTGGCCTCATGCATCCTGGCACTACAGATATAATGCAACAAAGAAAAAGGTAGGATGTTGGAGGTCATGGATGCTGAAAAAGCGAAGTTTAAGTAATTTTTGAAAAAGGTTATAATTTGGACAGCTTCACAATTGTAGGGGGAGTAAATTCCATTGATTAGGAGATAGATTGGAGAAAGGTCTTCCATCCTGTCTAGCGCTGAACATTTTCTGGGTTTAAGAAGAAGGGTTGCGGAGGATCGAAGCAACCTCCTGAGTTGGTAGATAGAAAATATTTTCTTAATGTGAATAGGGCCCATCTTGTTGTGGTTTCTGTAGGTCAGACACAGGGATTTAAACATTAATAGTTTTCCTTACATGTAACAAGTGCAGAGCTTTCACATGCTTAGAGACAGAAGAGTGGTTGGGAGACATTATAAGAAACCTGGTTGCCAGGTTTTCCACCACTTGCAGTTGGCAGATTAGATACTGGGAGGCCCAGATATTGGACATTTCCAAAAGGCTATTAAGTTCTGAATCAATGCCCTACCTTCTGATTCTGATATGTATTTTAAAGGTTAGCAGGGTGTCAAAGATTATGTCTAAGTTCCTCACAATGGCTAATGGAGTGGGAGGCACCCGGTTCTGCAGTCTGCCAGTGATATGACCATATTGAGGAGTTTTTTTAAACAAGCAAGATCTCAGTTTTATCCCTATTCAGTTTTAGGAAGTGCTGTTCCACCCAGCTTGCAACTCTACCTATACAGACTAGAAACCTTTTCTAGTGGGCTCTGAATTTTTAGAAAGGATATGAATTTCTAAGAATCATTTGCACAGGAAGAGATTACCAAGCCAAAACATCTTACTATGGAGGCCAATGGGCCCATTTAAATAATAAACAATCTGGGTCCCAACTGAGAAAGGACTAGTCTGACGGGAGGAAGGGTGAAGATTTGAGTTTAGTCTGTCAAAAAAGAACCTAGCTGTCTGAGGGCATGTTTGCATATGCCAAATTCAGAGTCTAGATAGTAAGATAGAGTGACCGACAATTGCGAAGGCCGCAGAGAGATCCAAGAGGACGAGAGCAGCAGATCCAGCCTTCTCCAACATCATTCTTATACCATCTGTGATGCCGACCAAGCGGTTTCAGTGCTATGACCAGCTCTGAATACCGACTGGGATTCACCTAAAAAACTGGTTTGTCCCCTGACAATTTGTCTGCTGGGAGTTAATGAGTTTCTCAATAATTCGTACAGGTAGGGGAAGAAGAGATTTAGGTCTATAATTTCCAAATGAAGTATGATCTGCCAAAGGGTTTTTAGTAGTGGCCTAACCATAGATAGTTTCCAATTTTTGGTAATTTCTGCTGTGGCTTTAAAGAGGCTGCAAAAGTCAGCAATAGCTACTTCCTCATGACAACATGTTCATTGAAATCATCTTTAAATTTACTCATCATGATTAAGGCATTGTAATTTAAATAAAAATAGTAGATACGTGCATTGACACGTACAGAGAAATGTTTTGCTTTTTAAAAATCTTAGTTTAATTCTAAACTATGTTTTGATATTTGCTGTAATTGTGAAAATTGTAAGAAAACAGTTGTGTTATGCATCATTGTCTTTCTACCAGTGGCTAATTCTTCTGCTTTGACCTCAGAGCCATATTGCTAAATGCCACAATCCTATATTAATTGGTATCATTTAGAATGTTATGTGAGAAAGAAATGTAACAGCTGATTGCTATGTTTCTTTCTTCGAACTGTGTTTGCTTTTATCATGACTAAATATTAAATTTGCCATTTATTTATTTTATTTTATTTAATAAGCGTGTAGAGCGCGGCAGCTACCCAAAAAGGGTTTCCCGGCGCTGGACGGGCAAAGTGCTGGTAAAATGAAATTAATACAATGAACCGAGTTATTGGTTGAATAGCCAGGTCTTAAGGGCTCTGCGAAAGTGTATGTTGCTGGTTTCTTTGCGGATATCAAGGGGGAGAGAGTTCCAAAGTGTGGGACCTAGGTATGAAAAAGATCTGCCACCCATCCTGGCGAGTTTGATTCTAGGTACAGTAAAGTTTCCGTGGGATGAAGACCGGAGGTGGCCTGAAGGAGTGTAGGGGCGTACCAGGGATTGTAGGTATTGTGGAGCGGTGCCCATTTTGATTTTAAACATATAGCTCAGGGTTTTGAACTTGATACAACTCTCTACCCTGAGCCAATGTAGGTCGCGTAGATGTCCGGAGATGTGGGCAGTTTTGGGAGTTTTGCACAGCAATCTTGCAGCAGAGTTTTGTACCAGCTGCAGTCGTCTTGTCACTACCTTGTTAGCGCCCAGATAAAAGACATTACCGTAGTCCAGCCGGGATGTTATAAGGGCATGGACCACAGATTTTTGGGTGTCATTTGGCAGCATCCAGATGATTTTCCTTCGCCAACGCAAGATGGTAAAGCAGACGGTAGAGACTTTGATTACCTGCTGGTGCATGGTTGAGGCATTATCAATAGTAATTCCCAAATTGCGGACGTGATCTGAGGGCAGCGGGAGGGCGCCCATCACTGCCGGCCAGTGTGAGGGGCTCCATAGGTCTTTTCTTTGGCCAAGAATCAAGACTTCGGTCTTTCCACCATTCCATTTAAGGAGGTTGTCGTTCATCCAGGTGGCGATTTTCCCCAAGCCTGGTTACAGGAGGGAGGTGGAGCCAGGATCAGTGTTTGAAATGGAGAAGGTGATCTGGGAGTCATCAGCGTAAGTGAATAGGGTTAGACCTGCTTGTTCTGAAATGTAGGCTAGAGGTCTGACGTACAAATTAAAAAGTAGGGGGCTGAGCACTGAGCCCTGGGGAACCCCATAGGGTGAAGGGTGAGAGTTGGAAGTGGCCGGCTTAGAGAAGATTTGAAACGTGCGGTGTGTAAGGAAGGAGGAGAGCCAGTTCAGTTCTGGGTCGCAGATGCCCAGTGAGTTTAGTGGGTTTATGAGTATGGTATGTGAGATCGTATAGAATGCTGGGCTGAGGTCTAGCAGTATAAGCGCAGCTGTGTCTCCTCTGTCAAGATGGTGGCGCAGGATCTCCGTGACTCCCAGTAATGTAGTTTCGGTGGAGAAACCAGTTCTGAAGCCGGATTGCGAGGGATGGAGAATATGATTTGATTCGATGAACTGGGAGAGATGGGAGTGAATGTGCCTCGCAAGGATCTTTGAGAAGGCTGGCAGAAGAGAAATAGGTCGATAGTTGGATAAATCGCTTGGGTCTGTCTTCGGCTTTTTCAAGAGAGGTGTCAACATGGCGTGTTTCCAACTAGCAGGGACTGTGGATTCTAGCAGAGAAACGTTTAGGATTTTGAGAATCATGGATAAATGGGTGTTATCAAGTTGTTTTATTATTGGGATGGGAAGTGGGTCTTTAGGTGAGCCAGATTTGAATTTGCCTAATATATTTTTCAGTGAGTCCAGGTTTAGAAGTGGCCAGGAATCCATGAGTAAGTTAGTGCGAGGAGAGTCAGTAGTGGAGGGGCAGGTAGTGGTTCTAGAAGTGATTGTCTGTGGTTGCTGGGTCATATTAGAATGCGAGTTAGCTATATCCCGATAAATAGTTTCAATTTTTTTCGTCAAGAATTGAGCGAGCTCTTCGCTCTGGTTTTTGTTCAGGGAAGGTGGTTTTGCTGTGATCTCGGAGCCCGCCAGCTCTTTGACCAGTCCAAAGAGCGTTTTGCAACAATTTGTAGCCTAAGAGATAGTTTTAGAGACAAAGCTGGCCCTAGCAGTAGTGCATAGCTGTGGTATTGTTTTAATTCCTCCTTGTAGGCCTCCTTGGTGTCGGGAGAATAGTCCTTCCTCCATCTCCGTTCCAGGCGCTTACATTTGGATTTCTCAGCTTTTAAGAGTTCGCTGAACCAAGGAGCTGAATTTCGATGGTTCTTTAGTTTTTTCTGTGTGAGGGGGAGGCAGGTGTTTATGGCGCCTGCGAGCCAGTCGTCAACCTTTCCTGATAGTGTTTCTACATCTGCTGATAGTGTTTCCTTAGTGGAAAGAGCTAAGGGTGGATTTGAGCCTAGGACCTGATTAAGGACGTTTATATGCAATTTTTTCCAGTCTCTTTTGTGGATTTTAAGGGATGAGCTCGGAGGGGTAAGAGCAAGAGTGGGGGCGAAACTGAATTTGGATAAGAAGTGGTCAGACCAATTTAAAGGTAGAGCAGGAGTGCAGTGGATATAAGGAAGGTTAGAGAAGATCAGATCAAGGAGAGGACCGGCTCTGTGAGTGGGACCCGAGATACAGAGAGTGATGTTCATAGCAGCTATATCGGATATGAAATTGCTGCACGTAGAGTTATGAGGGTCCTCTAATGTAGATTCAGGTCACCTAGGATTGAGACGTTTTTGGAGGGTATAAGGAAGGGGGTTGTTAGATTTGGGAAGGTGAGTCCCAGAAACTGGGAGGTCCTAGCGGTCGGTAGACTAAAAAGCCTGAGAAGGTGAAATTCGGGTGTAGAGAAAGTTTGAAAGGGTAACCTCACAGTTAGGGAAGTTTTGAGGGTCACATTTGCATTGGAGATGGTTTTTAAAGATTATTGCTATGCCACCCCCTGTTTTATTTACTCTATCTTTCCTGACAATAGCATAGTTGGGAGGTATGGTTTCCGCGATGTCAGGACCAGCGCTTTCGTGGAGCCAGGTCTCAGTGAGGAATAGGTTGTCTGGTTGTTCGTTTGTTAGAAGTTCATAGATGTGCCTTTTATGCTTGGGTAATGAGCGGCAATTAAGGCTGAGGAAGGTAAAGTTATTGGTGGACTGGGTAGGTGGTGAGGGGTTCGCCATCGTCCCTGGCGTGGAAGGGAGGCACGGTTGTGGGGAGTCGGTTGAGAATTTGCAGTTGGGGCATATTTTGGAGCATGTGCTGTCCATTTGGAGCCAAGTACAGCCTTGTATAGTGCTGGGGCGTAGCGCAAGGACCGATCTGCAGAAAAGACAATACGTTCTGGGTGTTTTTGGGCAGGGGTCGTGGCCCCTGGCCCTGCTTGGGCGCAGACGCGCTTGCCTTAGGCGTACCTTTGGCACGCCTGTGGCGCGCCCGCTGCGCGTGAGGAATGGCATTAGATTTAAGTAGGGGGGAGCTCTAGGTCATGGGACCGTCCGAGCCCGCCTCCACCGAGCCTCGCCGGCTGCGAGTGTTTTCGCCTAAGTAGCGCACGCAACCCTCCACAACAATCAGGGTAGGAGCCCTGCGGTGGAAAGAGGTGAGTGCACTCCTTCAGAGTGGGAGTGAGAGAAGGTAACTGTTGCTTAAGCCTTGAAACTTTAAAAGCGTGGCAGAGCTATATAAAATAGATTATTTTTAAAATGAAGGTAGCGCTAGGTTACACCAACCAGACACCGTCCGTTGCGTGTGAGGAATGGCAGGCATCAATTAGGGGGAAGCTCTAGGTCATGTGACCGTCCGAGCCTGCCTCCACCGAGCCCCGCCAGCTGCGAGTGATTTCGCCGAAGTGCAGCGCACGCAACCCTCCACAACAATCAGGGTAGGAGCCCTGCGGTAGAACGAGGAGATTGCGCCTCTTCAGAGCGGGAGTGAGAGAAGGTAACTGTTGCTTAAGCCGTGAAAGTTTAAAAGCGTGGCAGAGCTATATAAAATAGATTATTTTTTAAATGAAGGTAGCGATAGGTTACACCAACCTGACATTAGCTAGCTAAGATGCTGTTGTTACCTCAAACACTTTAGTATTTTATCTGTGATGCGCTTGTGGGTACCATTGCTAAAAGCATCAAATGCAAAGAACCACGAGCGGATGAGGTACAATCATCCAGGGATTGGTTGCCTTCAATTATCCCCACATATCCCGTCCAGAGGAAGACTCGCAGGCAAAAGCTTAACCGTCCTATATGCCTCAAGTCGAGTCGAAACGTCGACAACCATATATCCTTGTACCTGGGCCCACTCATCCTATCCCTACTACATGCCACAGATGATTACAATCTGTGATTGTACAAATCAATGTAAATAGACCATATAAAATAGTATTGGGACAGGACACCAAGATTGATACGTTTGATCAATCTCTTACTGAAACTTTCTACTTTTTCTTTACTCTGGGAATAATTTTCCCACCCACTTATTTTCGAGCACCCCCTTCTTTGCACGTTCCCCTCTGGAGCAACCACCAAAATGTACAGTGATTTAAATCTATTGATGAAAATAAATTCGTTTTGTTTCATATGAAGTTCAGTTCCTGCACATCCTCTCTCTTTGTGAAAATTCTTATGTTGAAATATTGTTCCTTATGAGGAGCGCAAATTAATTTTTAGCTCATAATTAAGAATTGTAAATTGATACGAACTTGGGGACTTTGGAGTCCCTGATTTTTATTTATATTACCTTGTGGCCCAACTCCACTTCACGTATTATTGCTACCACCCTGATCCCCAACTCCAATATCGTAAACCAGACCGTTCGCAAATATATGTAAACTTGTTATCTTGCCACAGGCCCTGCCTCGCTGCCCCACTGAGATTCAAACGCTGCCGACAACATGCTGGGCTTTGCCTAAATTACCGCGGTACCTGCAGAAGGAGGTCTTATACTCGGCGCATATTCCTTTGGCAGACAACCCGTAGCTACCCCCACCACCGAGACTCTGACCAAGAGCACATTACTTAAACATAGACTCCACAAGATTGGTGATTTATTTATAGGCTCCCGGCTGTGTAGGACAACTGAGCTACTTTCTCATGGGGATGCCATGTATATATGGACAGCTTCCTCCTAAATGGAGTACGTGGATTCCTACTTGACGTCCTACTGGACCCCTTGTCAAAGCCGGAGGAATTCCCTCCCCTAACACTTGTGATCACTTCGCCCTGTAGTACTCATCTGGTCGCACGCCTATATCATTTATTCCTATCCCTCTGGGATGTAGTTGGGACCAAGGCGCGGGTGGCATGAGAACGGGATTTAGGTATCTCTATAACAGACACTATATGGCATTTCTGCTGCGCATAAACACAGTATATCTCAAACAATCACCACCATAAACTACTAAATTTTAAATATTTACATAGAATATATGTGACCCCACTATTACTTGCGAGGATGGACCCCAGCATATTGCAAGCATGTGTCAGATGAACTACCCCAGATGCCGATTTCCCGCACCTTGCTGTGCACCTGTGTGAGCATACTGGGAGAAAGTCTTTCAACATATAATCCTCATGGTGGAATTCACGATAAAACCCACACCACTTATGGCACTTTTGGGGTATGTTAAGCCTCTTAAAAAATGTTTCAGAAGGTTCACTGTGATTGCCCTACTTATTGCTAAGCGACAGGTATCATGGCACTGGGGAGGATCAAAAGTACCTACTGTGAAGGCTTGGTCGCAGGATATGATACGCTGTGACACTATGAGTGACATGTATGCCACGCTATTACCACCCACCTCACGCCCCCGAGATAATTTAAAGCTGCTAAAGGCCTACCTAAGTAGGCATCCACTAGATGGTGACTAAGAGGGGACTGCAGACAATTATATATTGACTTTTCACATAGGGTCATCTAGGCATTAGACCAACCAGTATCCAATAATTGACACAGCTACTGTAGAATGGTTACTGCTGAAATTGCAAGAATGGATATAGTCAGATGCATTGGATTAAACACACGAGGAGTAGAATTGATTAAGTGTTTGTTAACTGCTCCCGTACCTTGTTCACTGTTGGTGTATTGTTATTATGTCATACTGGCAAGCCACTGTGTTGGAGTGTGGCACATTATCATGTTGAGATAACATTATTGTTTGTCTTTTTATTTGTCATGCAAATCTCAATAAAGAAAATTTACACACAATAAAATCAGGAAGGTGAATACGACGAATCCTATACTGTTCCGCGGCTTGCTTGATAGAATCGAACAACAAAACTAACGCCAGTAAGGAGACGTACCTTCCTGCTGGCAGTGGTAGTGATAGCAATCCCATTTGGAAGGAGCCTTGCTGTTTTGTGCTTTTTTACAAGCTGAACAGAGACCACAGGGATAACCACCTAAAAAAGCAACACATATTAGAAGACGTTATCAGTATACATACTTTCTGTGTAAAGTACTTCTACTCAAACATCGTCCACCCTACAACTCGCACACCTCAGATCTCCTTCTAAAGTCTTCCATGCTCATAAATGTAGCTATTGCTGAATCTTCACCAACACGTGTTCGCGGTTGACTTTATGTTGAGGTTGTCTCTGCTGACAGGCATGTGCACCTGACTTACCAAAATCTGTTGACCCTCATGCTACCATCCGCATTTCCCTCCTAGATCCTGGGCTAGGTTGGCAAATTAAAGGTTCACAGTCAAAACCGGCTGCAAATGAAAGAACTACATAATATGTCATACATCTCATTTCATATACTTCTAGAACCATAAACTAATGGAGTGGTGTGGGGTGCACGATGCCTAGCTATGAAGGAGTTTCCTAATCTTGCCTTCGTTTCTAGCATAAACATTGCATGCATTATTAGCAAACCAATCAAGGTTGTTTAGCGCAACTAGGTTGACTTCCAAAACATAGTTGTAACCTATTCCTGTACTGATTTGCTAGATTCTAAAAGTTCCAGACTCCAGTCGACACTGCCTGATACAAGACGTTTCAAGACTGGGGACCCGTGTGGCAGCCATGTTGGCAGAGTTAAGACGCGCTTTGTGGGGATGTGATTGGGGTGAACAAACTTGTAAGTGTTGGTTACAAAAGATTGATAAGGATTTGGGTAGCAGTATGATCACAGTGAACTATGGTGCAGTCTACAAATACGTTTCATGCAGTGTATGTATGAATCCTACCAAACTATCCACGCGTAAATACATCTACTGTTATTCTAGTAATCAATATATCCCACTAAACATTCACTATCCTATATTCTACCTCTACTTACACATATTACACTTTTGCACTCGCCTACCTATCATTATAGATAATCACATTCTATTTTTGTAAGACTTGTCAATCCTTTTTGGTTTCTCTGTCCACATGCCCCTTCTATTCATCCATCCATCCATCCCCATCTTCCATGTGGTTTCTTTTACATTCTTTTTTTATGTGCTTGTTCCCACATATGTTACCTCTATTTGAATCTGCACATTAGCCACAGTGTACACCCTCCTATTCAACCACCTGGCTTGCGGATGCTGAGAATGGATAGTGCACAGTATAGTGCACAGTATAGTGTGAAACAAGGACTAGAAATGATGCTCTTTTTCTAGCATAGTAACAGTCTACAAAACAATTCATCCTAGGAAGGCTGCCTTATGAAAGGATGTAAGTGTACAAGCGCCTCCTGAACTATACAGCATGACAACTCCCCTCTTGCCCTATACTCCCACTGACCAGAATATTCCTTTATACATCTTGTACAGTAGAATTGATATTCCACACAGGGCCCTGCCACGGCAGCAATTATAGGGTCAGACAAAATGTTTCTGTTCAGTGGGGCTAGGACCCATGCCCGCCTCCATCTTCTCACAGAGCAATAATGAAATAATGGCACATGCAACTGATGGTAACTGAAGAAGTGGCAGCAACAAATATATGGCTTTTCTTATACTGCTTGTACATTCTTATATACTAAATCCACTTGAATATTATTGATGAATACCAAACAGAGACATAGCATTCTGACTGGTTCAAAGCCAGTTTGTTTTGATATACATAATGATAGTTAACACCAGACACATAGAGCAAACATTTAAAAAAAGAGCAATTTTGAAGTGCCCAGGCACATTACCTTGATATCTTTCCCAAAAAGATTGGCATAGAAGCAAAGCCAATTATGGGAGATGTAGAGACGTCCTTGAATAAGTATCTCTCTCTGGAGGGCACAGGAGTATGCTGCAAAAAAACACAGACCTTCTAGCACACAGGGCAGGATACAGCACATAAACAAACACGCGTTACTGACAAGTACCCTCACCGAGTCAATCAGCATTACCAAAGCAAAGTTTGTCAACTGCATGAGAAATGTCGCTGCTTGGATGAAAAACAACTACCTCCAGCTCAACACAGGAAAAACCAGAGCCCTAATATCCATCAACAACCACACCCCCGAGGAAGCCTCTTGGTTTCCCTCCAAATGTGGCACCCCACCCCGCTGATCATGCCTAGAACCTCTGGCTCATCCTCTCCATAAGCAGACAGATAAATGCTGTTTCCTCATCATGCTTCCACATCCTGTGAATGCTAAACAAGATTTTCAATTGGATCCCATTGAACACCAGACAAACGGTCACTCAGGCTCTTATCACAAGTAGGCATGATTACAGAAATGCCCTCTACATCGGGATCCCAGCCCATGTTCTAAGCCAACTCAAAACCACCAAGAACGCCAACGTCAGACTCATACTGAACACCTGCGAAATAACCACCTCTCTCCACACCTCTATAATCCACACTTGCTCCCTGCCCAAGACAGATTACAGTTCTAGCTACTCACTCTCATCTACAAAGCCCCTCACAAACCTGGCCCAGTTTATCTAGACCACCACCTCAACTTCTACCAACCCACCAGACACATACAGTCTGTGTCCCAGGCAAGTGCATGCCTCCCTTGCATCAAGAAGACCAGAATAGGAGAACACACCTTCTCATACCTCACAGCCGAAACCTGGAACGACCTCCAGATTCACCTCAGAACCTCCCCCTCCCCCTCCCTCATGGACTACACCTCAGAACCTCCCCCTCCCCCTCCCTCATGGACTTCTGAAGGAACCTCAAGACATTACTCTTCCAGACAAAACAGGCATGATCTCCTCCTCCTTCTCCTCAGGTTTCCCTACTGAGTGCCTGGATACCCTCATGAGTGATTAGTCGCAAGCTACAAAATCACACAACATGTGACTTGGAAGCTTGGCACCTTTTCTTTTCCTTAATCCAGCTCACAAGAGCATGTGCCAGAATTTTGAGACACTCATTGAGACAGCCGCCTGAAAAACACTAGAACATATGGTACTTGCTAGGGATTCTGGCTATTAGGACAACAGACTTGGTTTCAGATTAGTGACCAAACATTGTGGAGGACAGCTCCGGTGAGGTTGTGTAGAAACTGCAGATCTCTGGTGTGAATTCATCAGGTTACCACAAACAAGGACTAACCAGGGGACAAACCCCAGGGAAGCATGATGCAGGGAATGTTCGACGGCAAAATCAGGGAGGGAGGAATCGTTGCAGGCGAAGTTGATTCACTCTCATGCCTCCCTAGAACTCAAAGACGCAATGGTCAAAACTTTTCTGATATGTTGTGCCACCATACTCTGATCTGGTCATTTTTCTATCTCAGCATCTCCTTTTGTTAATTTCTATTGTAACCAAATGTAGTGTAATGCACTATTTCCATAGTTCTTCTGACCATGAAGCTGAAAAAGTGAAAACAAAATTAAATAAAAGACCAGTTAAGGAGCTATCAATGAGTTCTCACTGTGTGTTCTCGATTTACAGGCACAGTTGTAACTTCACACACAATCTGCAGCCACAATCAGGGGGTATCGAGTACATTACACAATTCTGTTTGTGGATCTCCCAAAGAAGACAAATCAGAAACTTAATCTCCTCAGGGGAAAAAAGGGAAAAATCACTTACACTGTTCTACTATGTCCATGTACTGTATAAAACAGGAGGTAAACTGATGCAGATTAGAACCAGGTACATCCAGCTCTGCATGCTAGTCCCCTTTATATATGTTTTTCTTTTATTTATTATTCATCATCAGAGAATACAATTCCACATGATTACAATCAATTATTTCATTCCAGATATACATTTCTTTTAGCAGATATGCACCATTATGAACGAGAGATAAAGAATAATTTCACAGGTCATATAAGTCTTTGCACAAACAAACTAAAGTTCATGAAAACAAGAAACAAATAGTAAAAATTATTATAATGTTATAAATTAATATTGTAGAATAGATTACCCCTCTATTCTTAATTTCCAATGCTCTACCGGTGCCCAAATCCGTGCCTATTTGCATCGCTTTACGACCTTTTTTTTCATACAATGATTTCTCCAATGTATACATTGATAGCATTCTTATAAGCCATTGGTTAAATGACGGGGGATTAGGATCCTTCCATAGGGTAGCTATCGAAAGTCGGGATATAGCCATTGCAATGTATATAAATTCTTGATGGGGGATATCCTGCCCATCTCTCCCTACACCCAAAATTATAATCTTGTTTGTTAAGCCAAGTGATATCCTTAATTCATCCCTAAAAAATATTTCCATCGCCTTTTTGAAAGGATTTAATTTTGGACATGCCGAAAACATGTGGATAGTATCAGCTTGTGTGCTTTGACATCTGGGACAAGATATTCCACTAATTCCCCCCCATTACACTATTTTATGCGGCGTATAATATAATTCATGGAAGGTTTTATAGCATTGTGCTTGTAAATTAGCAACTTTAACAATAGAGTTAGCAAACTGCAGTGATTTTTCCCCCTCGTTTCCCACTAAGTTTAACTTCGTCCTCCATTTAGCGAAGATTTTAGTCCTATCGTCTTCTTTACATTCACTCAGCACCCCATATAATTGTGAGATTGAGCAACCCTTCTCATTTTGAATATATTCCATCAAATCCTCTCTTTTAAAATTATCTCCCCTAGGCAGTTTCTTTTTTATTACTGATCTGATCTGTAGGTATTTGAAAAAGTCTCTACGATCTAACTTAAATATTTGACAAGCCCTTTCAAATGAGATTATGCCCGTATCATCTATAATATCTTCTATAGTACAAACCCCAGCACTATCCCATCTTTTCATAACTTGATCATGGAACACTTAAGGGAGTAGCTTATTATTATATAAAGGTGTATAGAAACTCATCCGTCCCAGCTTGACTTTTTCCGGACCATAGACCATACCGCTTTGGCTGCTGCAAATACCTTTTATCTTTTGTAGTAGCTAAATTCTTTAAATTTAAGTAATCCTTTATTGGAATCTCTAACTAATAAATCATATGTGTCTGGTATATCAAGTCCGTCTCGCCATCTATCGTTAGTGTCCCCCCCAAGTAGTCCTCTAAGATACTGTAAAGATGCTGCTAGATAATATTCTTTAAAATCTGGAACTGCTAAACCTCCCTTTTCCTTAGATAGAGCCATCTTTTTTATGGACCTCCGAGTTTTACCTTTTGCCCATATAAATCAATTACAGACCCTTTCAATATCCTTAAACCAATTATTATGAAATATTAAAGGGATAGTTCAAAAGAAATATAACATCTTTGGAAGAAACATCATCTTGATTACATTACAACGTCCGATTATTGTAAGATGTAGATTATCCAACCTATCTAAATCTTGTTTAGCCTTTCTGATTACCGGAGTGAGGTTTTCCTCCACTAGCTTAGGCAGGTTAGATGTTACACCCAAGTAGACAGCCGAGTCTGTTACTCTAGCATCGTCTATTACAACAAATTGGTTAATAACTATCTGTGTTTTAGGCTGGTTCAATTTGTACCCAGACCAAAACCCATATTTTTTTGCCTCTTTTTCTATTTCCACTAGCGCTGTTGCTGGGGTAGGTGACGTGATTGCTAGGTCATCAGCATAACCCAACATTTTTGTCTCATAGCCATTCAATACAATAGGACATATGAGTGTATTTCTTTCTATGTGTCTTATGAAAGAGTCAATGTAGCAAGCAAAGAGCAACGGTGAACAGGGACAGCCTTGTCTAGTTCCTCGCTTGATGTTAATATTTTCACTCTGTTCCCCCGCTACTCTTACTTTTATGACTGGATTTTTTTTATCTGAAACAACCATGAGTGACGCGTCTAGCATAGGAGCGACCCGAGAGAATTCAGAGGGCGAAGTTACTGAGATGATCGAGGAAAATGAAATGGCCAAAGTAGCTGCCAGAAGCTCATCAGCAACTTGGGATCATGGAAGCAGCTTAAAACAAACGGCGACCTGTCAGTCAAAAAATAATAGCTCCATGAGAAACCAGAGAAGACCAGAAACTAGAGGAATGAAGTCACAAGAGGCCAAAGGGGCTAGAAATGGAAAAGGAGGGATTAACCCCTTCCACACTCATGACGAGCTGGGCTCGTCATGGTGTAGCCTCCTCGTACACTGATGACGAGCCCAGCTCGTCATGAAATAAAGTAAAACAGCAATTCCCAGCACAGGAGGGGAAAACGCATAGCAGCCATGTGGTTAATGATAACATGAATGACAATGGCAATGGCAATAGTAAAACAAACCATAAAAATAACATGGAGAAAACTAAAAGTAAAAATAAAAATGTCACAAAAAATGCTGAGAAAGAGACTGAGGAGGGAGAACAGAAAAGACGAAGATACCCCGGAAGAAAAATCTGATGAACAAACTGATGAAAAGATGGAGCTTCTGGCTAAAAAGGCTAAAAGATTACAGACTATTAAAAACTTGAAGGCCACGGCTAAATTAACGGGATCATGTTATGAAACACAACCAAGGATTTCAACCATACTTGTACCAATCTCAAAGGAAGCCTTGAATGGAAGCAATAAAAAGGACCACAGCAATAGCAACAACATTAGTAATGGGAAACTACAGGATGCAATGAAGAATAGGCTTCCTGGTGAGGAAAAAACTTTATATAGCGGAGGCACAGAAACGACTACAGATGCGGAACTAGATCTGGATTATATGCCCAATAATGGACAAATTACAAATGGAGATAAAAAATTACAAATTGGGAGCGAAGAATCAACAGAGGGATCTAACTCTGAAATTTATGAAACTGGGTTATCGATCTCTAGTGAAATTGGGGACTCAAGCGCGATCAGCGAGGAGGAAATCCCACCTACCCCTAGTCTGGAAGTATTCGATCAGACAGATCAGAGAGACAAAAAGAACAATAGCGGATCTGGTCGAGACTTGGTATTAAAAAAGAAAACGGAAGGGAAAAAAAAATCGTCAAAACATAGAAAACTCCATAAACCCATGGATGATGAAACAACGGATCAGGGGAGTAACCAGGATCAGACAAAGAAAAAATCTAGACTTTTCCGGAACATCCTGACTCCTACATCTATAAGAGATACAGAATCTAGAAACCTGAATAGTGGTGCAGGAGAAAAATATAAGGAAAAACAACATCATGAAACTGGCAAATCAGGATCTTCTACGGAACCAACGTTGAGCGAGGTCCTGAAGACCATAAAGGATCTCCACCTAGATGTTAAAATAGACAGCCAAAGAAATCCCGAAGCTATCCAACAACTTCATGGCGCTATCCAGAAGGTGGATAACACTTGCACCGAGATAGTGGATAGAATGGTATCGGTAGAAAGCCGCACAGAAAATCTGGAAGCAGATGTTATTAAACTTCAAAGCAGGGAAAAGGTCCAAGCCGGAATTATTGAAGAACTAATGACAAAGGTGGAGGATCTTGAGAACCGGGGAAGGAGAAACAACCGAAGGGATATATCATCAACCTCTTAAAATCTTCCATGCCTGAACTTCAAACATGGGAACTAGAACGTGAAGTTCAACGCGCTCATCGGTTTCCTCTAACACTCCCCAAACGACCTCCAAAAGAAAACCAATATCCAAGAGCTATGTTGGTGTGCTTCGGAAATTTTCTTTTACGAGAAGCAATTTATGACCTGGCCCGACCGATGAGCAAAAGGGAATATCAAGGGAACAAGTTTTTTGTTCGCCCGGATTTTGCTCATGCAACGGTCGAACGCCGCTGGAGGCTGCGGCAACTTTTTGCCCCATTCGAAAAGATAGGAGCAACTGTTCATTTGCTAAATCCAGCACGTTTAAGAGTACTTTTTAAAGGAACCTCAAGGAACTTTTTTAGTGAGATCCAAGCGGAGGCGTATCTGTACGAACTTTCTGAATTGAAAAAACAGGAAGGGAAAAACTAGCCATCTGAGATGTTATATATTCAAAGTTTCTTGACAAATCAGGCGATCGAGCAAGTGGTGATGTTCGGATCACTCGGCCGCCCACACCTAGGGATCTAGGTCCCAGGATGCCTCAAGAAGTGGTGGGGGAGGGGAGGGTGAGAAGGTGGGTTAATGTCTTGCTACAGGGGGGAAAAAGGGGAAAAATTCATCATCAGGAAAAGAAGAAACTATTGTATAGTAGTGGCGGGAGAGAATCACAGATACTGAGGGAAAAAGGCAGAATGCTTACTAAATGGAATAAGGATAAAAAAAGAACTAGAGAAAAAATGGCTAAGAAACTTAAAATTTCATGCGCATAGTAACAATTAATGTTTGTTGTTTAAACGAGGCGAGAAAAAGAAGAGAGCTGAAAGAATATTTAAAAACACTGCAAGCAGATTTAATATGCTTGCAAGAAACGCATGTTGAATTCTCGCAGAAATATTTACTAGAGCAATTGGGTTATCTGGTTTTGGTATGTACTACCCAGGGTACAAGGACATGTGGGGTACCGATACTGGCTCGAGGAAATAGTGTTAAACTGAAGAAACATCAGGCAGATAAACACGACCGATGGGTTTCAGCTGAATTACAAATATATCATCTGAATTTTACTTTATGTTCAATTTACAAAATGCACGGCTCTCTAGCTGGCCACTTCCGATCATAGTGTGTGGTGATTTAAATATAAATGGTCTTGCAGGGCTATGGAAGAATGATGTAGATAGGTTTAAAGGGAGGAAAAAAAAAGTCATAGAGCACTGGTTAAACTTATGAGGGATAATGGCTTAACTGATACCTGGGAGCAGATTATGGGAGGAGGAGGTAGTACATACTACTCGGCTCCGCACAGAACAGTAGCAAGGCTTGATTATTTCTTGATCTCACCTGCATTGCTACCGATTGTTACAATCAAAAAATTACCAAGATTAATGTCGGACCACAACCCTCTAGTCTTAGAGATCGTTCTGGCAAATGCAATGTTAAATCTTTCTTCTTGGTCATTTGAGAGAGCTTTATTATATGATGTTGATTATGTTACCCTTATGGAAAATTGGTTAAGAGAATTTTTGGAACATAATAGGGGTACGGCACGACCTTCAGTGGTTTGGGACGCGATGAAGGCTGGTATCAGAGGAGAAACTTTAAGCTACTCTCTTAGACGCAACAAAATGCAAAAAGTATTAATAGAGAATAAGACTAAAGTTGTGGTGGATTTGGAGGAAGATCTGATAAAGACATAGTAGAGAAAGGAGATGTGACAGAGGTGACTCAAAAATTAGCTATTGCTAAAATAGTAGTAGGGGAAGTATATAGCTCAAGAGCAGCCGAGAAGTATTTAGCAAGAAGAGAAGAGCAATATGAATATAATGAGCAAGTTGGACGTATGTTGGCGATAAGAACTCGACAGGCAGTTACTAAGGGACAGATAACTGAAATGATCACAGAAGGAAGAGTGGTAGTTAAAAACCCAAAGGAAATCTGCGCAGTTTTTCAGAACTTTTATAAGAAACTCTATAATCAAGAGGGAGAGGAGCTAGGAAAGAGAGATATAGAAACATATCTGGAAGAGGCGGTACTAGACAAAGTTACGGAAGAAGATAGGGTTAGTCTGGAGACAAAATTTACACGAGAAGAAATTCAACTGGCTTTTAGTGGACTACCATCAGGGAAAGCTGTAGGACCTGACCTCATACCCTTATAATTTTATAAGAAATTCTTCGAAATACTAGAGGGGGATATCAATACACTCATGGTTTCGATCCAGGAAGGAGCTGAACCGCCCGATTCCTGGAGTGAAGCGACAATGGTGGTTTTCTT
This sequence comes from Lissotriton vulgaris, assembly GCF_964263255.1. NCBI lineage: Eukaryota > Metazoa > Chordata > Amphibia > Caudata > Salamandridae > Lissotriton > Lissotriton vulgaris. The sequence continues at coordinate 31,017,407 of NC_141688.1, forward strand.
AAAGAAGAATAAAATTCCCACTGATCCCGGGTCATATAGACCAATTAGCCTGATGAACAGCGATACAAAGGCCTATTCGAAAATATTAGCTAACAGATTGAGCTTGATAATTGGAAAGGTGGTCTCACCCCACCAACATGGGTTAATCCCAGGCAGGGGGACAGCCGATCACATTAGAAGAGTCATTACCTTGTTTGATGGAACGACAGCCTCACAAGACCCTATGTCTTTAATATTATTAGACGTTGAAAAAGATTTCGATAGGGTCTCGTGGGGTTTTCTTTGGACAACAATGTATAAACTCAATTTTGGGCAAAAGTATATAGGGGGATTAAAAGCGCTATATAAAAATCCAGTCATAAAAGTAAGAGTAGCTAGTCCCCTTTCTGAGGACAAATAAGTTAACTAGCCTGATACGAGATATTACCAGTTGGAAACTTAATTTGCCGCCATGCTGTAACCCTGTACATAAATCAGACCAACCTTGTAATCCGGGCTCAAGTAGAAATGTCTGTGATGACTATTGCTTAAGGTGCTCACATGCCACCTCCCCAAATCAGTTCTGACCTAGCTAATTGTGCAGCGGAGAGGTAACTTGAAAGTGCTGTAAATTTATGGAAATTACACCTTCTGGAGAATTAGTTGAGGCCCCTATCTATTTCAGATGATTTCATTCTTCTTAAAGACCAGAACGATTCTGCAAGTCTATTGTAAACATGTGTGTTTTGCATTTTTAGGGAATCTGCACTAAGAAGAATTTAGGAAAACTGAGTAACTACGGACATACAACGGTGGCCCTCCTTTACTAAAGTTTGCATGCGAGCAGGCACGATTTAATGCAGTTTTGCATTGCACGCGATTCTCTTTAAAAAGGTAAGAAAATTGATGCTAATTGTGCATTTACGTCATACGAGCACCTGTGGAAAACTTTAGTTAGTGAGTGTACTCCAAATAACTGGACCTCTGTATTCAATAACCATCACTTTGTAAAAGGAAAGAGGAACATGCAGACATGGCAAAAATACCAGATTGAGCTCGGTAGCTGAGAAACTGTGTTTTGAAATAACAATTCTTCGAATGAAAAGAAATCTTTCTAATACTATAAACTTAATCCTAACCCTTATGCTAAACATAACCTTTTATTTTATTAAATGTAATACTAACTCTAACCAAAACCTTATTTTCTGCATTTATATGATTAAAATAAAACATTACTGTAATGCTAACCTTTTAATGAATTCAATCCAATTAAAAGAATTTTAATCAAAATAAATGAGTTTACGTTCTGCTATTGGGTTGCGCCACTTCGTCACATTTCCGCTCTACAGGTTTCAAATGGACAGCCTCTTTCTGATTGGTCCCTTTCTTGCTATGAACGCAGGCTAGAGCATGGAGAGGTGCGCACAGGGCGGTGTATAGCCAGATACTATCTGGAATGTGCCCGAAGGTGTTTTTAACCCCTTCGATGCTCATGACGAGCTCAGCTCCTCATGAACAATGGGAAATCATGGAATGCAGCACCGGGGGAGAATACCTTTAGCATTGAAGGTGTTAAGCTTTAACAAGCCATAAAATCTCAGAGAGCACTGAATATTTGTGTCGGTTAGATGGGCAATATGGTCCCACATTAACCACACTAACAATCGCTAACAGTTTCTAACCAATGGGACAATGTCAGCCTTTCCCATCACTAGTTGTGCCTCTGGGGTACCTTCTGTAGAGCACCAGACAAAGCTGCAAGAGGGAGTTAATATTCACACCAGCACAGGCTTACCCTCAAACAAAGACTGGTCAAAAAATCACAGGCTTTGCGACCACAAGCTGACAATTCTCAATGTATTCAGGGCACACTGTGAGTCAGAAGGGTGTTTCCGACTCACAAACAGCACTCAGAACAAAAACCAAAGTAGAGGGGGCGTAAAAGAGCATCACTACGATTTGTGATTTGTAATGCGATACCGCATTAGTTTTACATCCAACTCCCTGTAGGGGACAGTATCCATTGAAAAGAGAAGCTGTCACTTGAGGCGGCTTCCACCTTGTGAATGACGGCTTTTGGCATTAGGCGGACAGGACAGCGGTCTGCATGGGATGCTGCATGGTTCCCCCGTGCCATTTGCAAAATGATGATTTTTTTTATCTAAAAGGAACTCATATTACTTGTAGTCAAAAAGTAGTATTTTATGAAATCAGAATATGATTGTAGTTCCACATTTATCTGTGGCAGCGTACTTTATTACAATCCGAGTAGTGCCAATGTATATGCGAAAAAGAGACCTCTCCACGAGCTGGAGTGAAAACCACTTTCAATTAAAAAAATATTTTTAACAAAGTTTTACATTGAGTTTGGTTGCGCAGGGCTGTAGAGAGAATGCTATAATACCAAGTTAAAATCTGTGGAATTAAGAGGAAATCATAGATTTATATAGTTGATTTCTAACATAACTTTACCAAGAGTAACTGACTTCCACTCATGGGTGGTTACAAAAATTAAGGTAACAAAGTAACGAGACATCATACGGCTCTTTTCCACTTGAAATGTATTGGGGAATAACAAGGAAACATGGGTGCTTCAGCTCTTAAAGTTGGAATAAAAGTGACAGAAGTTACAATGGAAAACATAAAATGACTTTTAAACATTCTGTGATTTTATTTTTGCAAGCTATTGAGTATCCAAAAATGTGTTAGGTTAACATCTCCTTTCATGTGTCCTCAGACGCATTACCATTTTCTGAGAATACATCGCCGCTGAAGGATCTACACATACTATAGTTCATTTGACCCCTGTGAGCCAAGGATCCATTTGTGCAGTGTCATTCATAATATCCAACAAGGTAGTTTCTGTCCCATGCTTGGGAGGAAGACTGACTGATGGGAGCTCAATCCAATGGGGAGCAACCTTCTTGGCATTGGTCCTGTGGTACTAACACCTGATAAGGGAGTTTTCCCTGAAGGGTGTATAATAAGTTGTTATGGTATCTGAAATGGCAACCCTCACCCACTAGCTCATTCACAAAAAAAGTGTAAAAGAACAGGTGGGTTTCTAAGACGGAACATACTGTTACACTTTTTGCCATTCACAAAACAGGTGTGATAGTGCTCCTGGTATGCCAGGTCAGGTGCAGGTTATCAGGCTTATTATTACACATGTGATAAGGCGGCCTTTTCTACATAACGTACAATTTTGCATACTCTGAAGAGCAGCTAAATGTGCAAAAGCAATTTTTTTATCCTATCGGAAAACATTTTTCATTGTTGAGAACGCCCCTTCCTTACTCCCCCAGCAAATCTGGGGGTTATCCTTTCCCCTTCCCAACCTGTAAGAAGAGACACTCCAGTCTTTGGCTGGAGAAAGTCTCTGACCATGTCCAGGGTGGAGGAGGTTAGATCAGAGTTTCTGAAAGCCCACAAGCACTCATTTTGTGGGCACCCATATACTTACAAAGCAAACCACTCCTTGTAACACCCACTCACCACCCCTCGAGTGGGATGTACTGTGGAAACTTGGCAGAGATCACTGTTAGCATGAGCTGAAACCATTTTGTTTGTGGCATCCATTTTAGTTAGCCATGTGTTTGCCATGTGCTTCCCCGTCTTTGCTGTTGCATGCTTCTCTATTTCGCCTGAGTCATCTTCTATAGTTAACTCCTTCAGCACTGAGACTGAGCACTGCACATGCTCAGAAAGGCCTGTAACTGCTAGAATGCACCTGTTACAGATTTAACTGTCAGGCTATTTTAACTGATGTCAGCATTTCTGTAACTCCTCCCACTCTGTTGACTAAGTGATCCTTATGTATCCTTATATGTAACTAGCTATGTGTGTGTACACTTGTACTGCCTCTTTTTGAACCTCCATGCTTGCACTGCAACCATCACAGTGTAAAAGGCCCATGGATTTGTACCCCATGTGCTGCCTCATACATTGCCTGAGGGTTATGTATCAATGCAGTTCCACTCATGATTCCTAATAAACGATTTCTTTGAAATCACAGCTTCCGTGCCAATCTCTATTTTGTCAGTCTAAAGGACCAGTGCGCAAAGAAGGGCGAACCCATGCACCAGTGTGCCTCTGAAAAGGCTCACCCCCACAGTACCACTGAAGATCTCTGCACTAGTGGCAGCGACATTTGCAGTAGTAAATCTATTTACATTTAGCAGAAGTCCTTTTGTGAATTCATGGCAGGCATAAATGGAGATAATATATGCAAAAAAGGAAGGGGTATCCCCGACTAGAGTTCCTAATTCGGGATGTATACAGTGGTTGAAAAAACAGGATAATTAGGAACAGTTTTAACTAACGGACAAGACCTGACATCAGACAGCAATGACTATAGATAAACACCGTGCATGGTACAAAAATATATATACATTTTATTCAAGAAGTCTCTTGGTCATTAAAATGCAAACATTTTTGTTTAATTTCAGTTGTAAACATACATCGTAAATCCGACACAATGTATGTAAGAGCTACTTCCTATGGTCAGAATCTTTACTTGTATTTTGAAAACTGTTAATATATTGATTGTCTACCTTACCTAGTAGAATTTATTCAGCACTAAATTTATTGTGAGTGTAATGTGCTGTTGAGGAAAGGCATAGTTTTTATTGCTATTTGGAACTTTACTGAAGTATAAATATATTAGCTCAGATTGCAGGTTCAGGCAGTGAGCCAGGTTTTTTTTGCCTATAATGACATCTGACAGCTGCACATTCTTCACAGACAATGTCCTACCAGGACGTTTGACTCCTTTGGTTCAAGCCCCTTGACTTGTCTATGGTCTACTGTGTTTCTTGGCGCCTAAGCTCGTCTAATCTAGTCTTTAGTGCTTAGAGGTGATTCACTGCACATTGTACCTGTGAATAATTCATCACACATCACACACATTCATGCAATTCACTTTTTAATACAGTTCACCCTTGATAATACCTCACAATACATTTCACGATTCTAAACAAATACGAAAGTTATAACTCCGTTTTTTTCACAACTCCAGCTAAATTATATTACAGTACAATACAAGTAAAAAAATATTACCCAAAAAATAAGGCACAATTCAAAACCAGAACATTTGTTGTGAAACATCACGTGGCATGGGTCATGCAAAGTATCACATCACATCTGATAACCATCCACACATCTCACAGCACGTGACAAAACAAACGCAGAACTAAATCAAAATACATGCACAAAAAGCCAAAGCACAACACCACACACAGACAAAAACATATAATACATCATCACATCATTGTCGGAAATTTCCAATACTTAAAAAACCCATTAAACAACATGTCGAAAAGCCTACATATATCATAACGAAACAGACCTTTCCACCTGCGCTGTAGCTTCCACTCCCATACATTTATCGCACACTGTACGACAAATAACACTAATGGTATCATGTGGAACAGATTATCCTGTCATAGTCACTATAAGACAAAGCTCATGGTCACATGAAAAAACTCATATCTCTCACTACACATTTCAAACAAGCGCACACAACTTACCATACACAAAGAGAATCAACCAGCTCAAAATCAACTCGCTGCACAAGACATGACATGAATGCACAACAGCGGCATTTGCACAGCTCAATACAAACATCACAATACACATTACACCACTCACTTTGGAACGAAATGTACAGTTTATGACACCAGAAAGCCATCACAGAACTCACAAAATAACTCATTTTAAGCATTTTAGCCTTTGGGACTCACCTTTCAATAGATTTTCGTCTTTTGGTAGGTCTTTGAACAGCTTGTGGTACAGAGTGTTGTATTTATTGGGTGTCTACGTGGAGAAAATAACAAGATAGAAGCTTTACACACACCCAGTCGAACATGACAAGATATACTCCACGATGAGTCTCAAGATACAGTGACATAGCTATGCATTTTGTCCCTCGTCGCGGTCCCGGCGATGGCCGCCCCACGGCTGCCATATGTAAGAGTAGTGGCGGCGGTTGCTGGCGATTCGGGGGGAAGTTGCCAACCCCCAAAACTCATGCCGCCTGGGGCAGACAGTCCCTCCCCTTGCTATGCCACTGGCAAGATACTCACAGATAACAAGCTGTACATCTAAGTGTGTCACCCCTTGACCTCCTATCCAAGGGTGTGCAGGTTGGGAGTCAGGATGGGCATTTTCTGTCTCTCATACCTGAGGCTAACCAGACCATCAAAGATGCATTTCATCCTTTGTCTACTGCTTCTGGGCCCTGGAGCAGCCATGCCCGAACCGCAACCAGGGGGACATTCCAGAAAACACAATGTAGCAAGGTTCAACAAAGGCAGCCCAACACAGCCTTCCTCATCCTTCTTTTGAAACACACAGACCACTTCTCACCAGCTCTCATGGTACGTCACTGGTCTCTGAACAAGCAAAGGGCTGGAGTAAGGACACAGCCTACTTCGCAAGCCCATGCCTGCTCAGTGCCCTGGCTACCTCAGTGATCGGCTACTAGGAGACACCTGACGTTGGCTACTCAAAACAGAGCCATCACCCACCTAGTGAGAAATATGCATTATAGGGCTTGAATATACATGTACCATGCTCCTTCACATGGAAATAGATGTTACATCATCTACTCCATTATTGGTGAATCAAGTGACTTTATTTAGGCCACCTGGGCCATAAAAGTACAAACATATAAAAGCATACAATAAATAAATAAAAATGCACTATGGGAAAGTCCAGTGGCACAGTTCATAAAAACATAGATGTATGACAAAAAATTAAATTGTCAACAGTCGAAAAGGAGAACAGTATATTGACTTTTAAGGATGGTGTGCACATAGGTGATACAGCAAAAATATGTGGTGCCTACTAGGTGGTTCAGACATCAAGCGACTATGGAGGGGGAAGAGCCTTCTTTCTAAGTACCCACATGGCGCCCAAGAATTTCGCAACCGAAATGGCAAAAACCAGGCAACTGTCCACTTTAAGAATACGGAGGGCAACAGGGTTGCAGTGCACACAGAGCAGCCTACATATAGGACCTAACCAGATACTTCGGGGGAGGCAGAAGCTGGACACACAAAAAAAACGTGCGGATCATTCTCCTCTGGGGAGTTGCAAGCCAGACACCCAGCAGCTCCCCCACGCACCCAGTTGGAAATGAACGCTCTCAGTGGTTGAGTGTTTACTCAAAACTGAAAATATAACTTGCCGTCCAAAGTGATAGACAACTGATCCCAGAAGGGTTCAAACCCACAAATAGGCTTGAAGTAAGTCGACAATGTCATTAGTTAGCTTAGAGCAAACAGCTTTCCAGGATTGATTGCCCATTGACTGTCCAGTACTGCTGTTTCAGAGAATCCTTGGACGAGAAGTTAGTGTAATCCAGATAGTCCCACAACTCAGGCAACACAAAAAAGTAAAATGCCTCTTTAATTCTGGAGAGCCAGGAGACCTTGCTAAAATGGTCGTCATTCATGACATCCTTGAGGCATTTAGCATAGTGGACAAGTTTGGGTGTGGCCCATAAGCGTCTCCAGTACAGTAATGGATTCAGCCGAATTTTGCCCGCCACACCCTCTTACACCCAAATCCACAATAAGTGGGTAAAGAGGGTACTGGGAGGGAGAGAGGGAAGATATCTGAGTAACTTATTTTCAGATTTAGTTTGTTCTTCAGAATTAGAAAAACCCCACAGGTCCGTCCTGTAAAGGGCAGAGCCAAGTGCTTTGACCTCATGGATTTTGAGTGCAGGTATGATGGGTTTGGTAAATGAAATAAAATATTCCTTTAGTAATGCACCCGAAGTCTGCCTAAGTTTTGTTGTCGCCTTATTTACTTGGGACCTCAGTCCATGCCCCCAGAGAACGTCACACCAAGATAAGTAAAAGAGTTGACCCTCTCAAGGGGATCTCCCTCCAAGGTGATTCTCCCCTTGTATGATTTATGTGGATTGAACTACATCAGTTAGTTTTAGAAGTGTTGATCTACTAGCCAAGAGCAAGGCAAAACTCGTCAGAGCTAGTCGCAAGATTCTGGAGGCTGCTCGGGGTCTTAGAGATCAGCAAGGTGTCATATGCAAAGAGGAGGATCAGAATTTTGGTTTGAGTGAGGAGTGGAGCATCCGTATCAGCCTGAGACAGGAAATGTACAATATAATTAATAAATAGCGTAAACAGTGTGGGTGCCTATAGGCAGCCCTGACGGATGCTTTTGTGAACTGGTACCCTAGCTATCAACTGACCCTGTTCCCCACACCTGATGCGGGCATAGTTGTTCTCATGTAGAAGAATTAGTAGCGATAAAATATGTGGTGGCATTTCCAGGTCAGTAAGAACTTTCCATAGGCCAGGCCATGGGACCAAGTCAAAAGCCAATTTTAAGTCAACAAAGGCAACATAGAAGTTGTCCTTACTGAAGCCAACAGTCCTCCAGTAAATCAACAGAAAATGAACGGCCTGGTCGATTGTTGAAGCCTTCCTTCAAAAGCCAGCTTGGAAAGGGCCAATGATGTCTTTCTCAGATATCCAGTCTTTGATTTTTACCAGCCGACAGTGACAAAAGACTTTTTGGAAGCAATCTATTAGACTTATGGGTCTATCGCTGCTTAGTTGGGATCTATCACCTTTTTTGTGAATAGGCAGTAATATTGCACCCTTCCAGGAGTCAGGAATGGGAGCCCCTTTGGCAATTGCATTAGCAAGAGTTAAAGCCTCCATACCGGTTAGAAATATGTCAGCCAGGCACCATCAGGACCGGCTACCCTGACGCGCGAGACAGCATTTAAGGACTGGATGATATCTGTAATGTCAAACATTTGTGTGGCGCAAAAGGAAGAGGGAGGGATGAGTCGTTATCTGGGTTGGGCTGGTAAAATCATCAGAGTATAAATTGTGGAAATAATCAACCCAATCAGATGGAGTGACGCTATTTGAAGGTTCCGGTGACTGAAGAGCCACCATCCATTATTGGAATACGTGATACTCCAGGATGGCCGCAAAACTCTTCTTTTCACCATTTATTAGGCATGGAATCCAACAACCTGTCTGTGGTAATAGTTTCTTATTCTGTAGTGTCTGGTTGATTGACCTTGCCTTCATGTCTGTAAAAATCCTTCCTCTTGCCTAGGCCCAGTGAAATAAAATAAAATGTTGAATAAATGGAGCGCTACAGATTAGCGGCCCTTTAGCGCTACAATCCCTCCATCATGACCACGGAGAAAACCAGCTGACCTCTGGAAGCACAGTTAGCTTCCTGGCTAGGCAGAGGAGTGGAAAGAGTGCGATGGACCTCTGGCAAAATAGCCACCTCTCCTGCAAACATAGAAAAGGGAAGGAGGACTAGCAGACATCGCGTGTTACACCTCCACCTAGTATCACCTGTTGTGCATTCACCCATCTGGTCAACACAGGAAAGAGGCAGATGACTCGCAGATCTACAGCTCTGGAGCTACACCTAGTATCACCTGTTGTAAACCCACAATTCTGTGCGAAACAGGAAAGGGCAAGATGACTAGCAGACCTCCAGCACTATACGTACAGCCTGTGTCACCTGTTATAAGCCCACCTGTCTGGGCAACACAGAAAAGAGACAGAAGACTAGCAGATCTCTGACACAGAGTATAACCTGTTGTAATCCCTCCAGTCTTGGCAACACAGGAAAAGGAAGGAAATGATCAGAACTCCAGTGTCTCCTCAGCGAAAATATCCAGGAAACTAAAGAAAGTCCGCAGACATCCTGCTCTATACGCATTCACAGTATTACGTTTACCACATGACTATCTGTACACATGACCTGCATCACAGGTTTTTACCCAGTCTGGGTCTAAGAGCAGGTGAGTTGATACACAAGGACCTAGAAAACTACATTTAAAAAGTTATTTTATGAGGATGAGGTGGATTACTGAACTCCAAGGTATTCCCCATTTCACTGGCACAACTTAGAATCAGGCACACAACTGCAGCTAGTGTGCAGATTTCATATAAGGGGTTAAATTGGGAAATCTATGAGGAGATGATTACATGTATTCTGGTACCTTGTTATTACACATTGAAGCTGTAAGTGTCTTGTTTTCAGCACTGTTTTGAGATTCCAAAACTTGTTAACTCACTTAATGCTTCCCTAAAGAGAGGGATTAGATCCATTGGAAACAACTGGCGGTAGTCCCGAAGTTTGAGTGCAGCACTCTTAAATCTAGTCCTGAAGTTTGAGTGCCGCACTCTTACATCTAGTCCCAACGTTTGAGTGTAGCAGTCTTAAATCTAGTCCCGAAGTTTGAATGCAGCACTCTTACATCTAGTTCCCAAGTTTGAGAGCAGCACTCTTACATCTAGTCCCGAAGTTTGAGTGCAGCACTCTTACATCTAGTCCCGACGTTTGAGTGTAGCACTCTTAAATCTAGTCCCGAAGTTTGAGTGCAGCACTCTTAACTCTAGTCCCGAAATTTGATTCCAACACTCTTAAATCTAGTTCCAAAGATTGAGTTCAGCACTCTTAAATCTAGTCCCAAAGTTTAAGTGCAGCACTCTTAAATCTACTTCCAAAGTTTGCATGCAGCACTCCTAAATCTAGTCCTGAAGTTTGAATGCAGCACTCTTAAATCTAGTCCCGAAGTTTGAGTGCAGCACTCTTAAATCTAGTCCCATTTTTTGAGTGCAGAACTCTTTAAATCTAGTCCCGAAGATTGAGTGTAGCACTCTTGAATCTAGTCCCGAAGTTTGAGTGCAGCACTCTTAAATCTAGTCCTGAAGTGACGAGTGCAGCACTCTTAAATCTAGTTCCGAAGTTTGAGTGCAGCACTCTTAAATCTAGTCCCAAAGTTTGAGTGCAGCACTCTTTAATTCTAGTCCCGAAGATTGAGTGTAGCACCCTTATATCTAGTCCTGAAGTTTGAGTGCAGCGCTTTTAAATTTAGTCTTGAAGTTTAAGTGCAGCACTCTTAAATCTAGTCCCGAAGTTTGAGTACAGCACTCTTAAATCTAGTCCCAAAGATTGAGTGCAGCACTCCCAAATCTAGTCTCAAAGTTTAAGTGCAGCAGTATTAAATCTAGTCCCGTAGTTTAACTGCTGTGCAGTTTGAGTGCAGCACTCTTAAATCTAGTCCCGAAGTTTGAGTGCAGCACTCCTAAATCTAATCTCGAAGTTTGAGTCCAACACTCTTTTTTTTTTTTTTAATTTTTTGAAACCTTTATTGTGCAACAGAAGAGTACAAATACGGGCCTACAACCATGCAGGCCGGCCTCGAAAGCAATTGGAAGCACAAATAGTAAGGATAGGTCGGCCCAGCTGTCCTAAAGACAAAAAGCAGCAAGTGTCCATAACGTGGAATATGAAGGGGGGACAGCCTGGTAAAGGAGAAGTTAGGTTAATTTTTAAAGTTTTTTTAGATATGAAGGATCAGCTGCATACAATCCACCGAAAGTACAGTACAGGCAATGAACCCAGCAAGTTGGCTACAAAACGAAGGATGTTAATGGACAAGCAGCATACGATAACACTAATCCGGATGATAGCACAGTCCAACAGAACATACTGGCCATTGCGCGCCCCACGAATGTAATATCTAATTTCCACAAAAGCACAAGACTGTCAGCGGAAAGAAATGGCAACTCTACACCCAAAAATCCTACTGACCCATAAGGAAGAAGAGTCCAACACTCTTAAATCTAGTTCCAAAGATTGAGTGCAGCACTCTTAAATCTAGTCCCAAAGTTTGAGAGCGGCACTCTTAAATCTACTTCCGAAGTTTGCGTGCAGCACTCCTAAATCTAGTCCTGAAGTTTGAATGCAGCACTCTTAAATCTAGTCCTGAAGTTTGAGTGCAGCACTCTTAAATCTAGTCCCGGCTTTTGAGTGCAGAACTCTTTAAATCTAGTCCCGAAGATTGAGTGTAGCACTCTTGAATCTAGTCCCGAAGTTTGAGTGCAGCACTCTTGAATCTAGTCCTGAAGTGACGAGTGCAGCACTCTTAAATCTAGTTCCGACGTTTGAGTGCAGCACTCGTTAAATCTAGTCCCGACGTTTGAGTCCAGCACTCTTTAAAGCTAGTCCCGATGTTTGAGTGCAGCACTCTTAAATGTAGTCCCAACGTTTGAGTGCAGCACTTTTCAATCTAGTCCCGAATTTTGAGTGCAGCACTCTTAAATCTAGTCCCGAAGGTTGAGTGCAGTACTCTTTAATTCTAGTCCCGAAGATTGAGTGTAGCACCCTTATATCTAGTCCTGAAGTTTGAGTGCAGCGCTTTTAAATTTAGTCTTGAAGTTTAAATGCAGCACTCTTAAATCTAGTCCCGAAGTTTGAGTCCAGCACTCTTAAATCTAGTCCCAAAGATTGAGTGCAGCACTCTTAATTCTAGTCTAAAAGTTTAAGTGCAGCACTATCAAATCTAGTCCGGTAGTTTAAGTGCTGTGCAGCACTCCTAAGTGCACAGCATTCGCAGTGAGAGGTCCAGTGATGTGGAAGAACCTTCCTCAGGAGCAGAGCAGCTGAACTTCTGATTCCATTTTGCTGTTTTTGTCAAGGCCTTGCTATTCAAGAAAAACTTTCATGTGACCACTCGGACCTGGAACAGCGGATGCAGGTGGGGACATGTGAAGCAAGTATTTAGAGGTTTGAGGCATCGGTGCGTTAGCGCTCCTCGGAATACCATATAACTGTATAAATAAATTAGCTGTGCAAAGGAAGGTGGGTATGAAACGAGGAAACAATGGCACATGCTAAGGATCAGTGCTTAGTGGCTTAGATTAGTTACATCAACATAGTATGTCATCGCGTGCACATAGCGACCAATGCTTGTCTTCACCTAGCCGCGACCCTTGCTCGGCCCATACAGCTCCTGCTTTAGTAGCAGGACGCCCTTCTGTGTGTGTTGTGCACTAAAAAAATACACATAACACAACATAACATATTTTAGTATAGAATTGTGTATACCAAGTTGGCACACGTATAGCATTTCCCTGACGTGGAATAAAGTACCATTTGATTAGTTTACCGCCTCAATCAATTACAAGCTTATGTTTAGTTGCAAAAGTTTGCATATAGGTGATCATATTTCATTGAAATTAGATGAAGTGGCACTCTGGTTTATTTCATTTACTACTTTTATGTGCAGCTAATGTTGCCAAAAGGTATCTTTCAATTAATTTGCTTGTGTGAGGAAGGAGCTGTACAGAACGTTGTGAATTCACCTTGTACTCGGAGACAACTGGTTCCTCAGATGACTTGTGTCTATAATGTGGTCCTACCTCCTGCTGGAGCGGCTGCTTTTTTCGGGGATTTCATGGACATCAAAAAGATTGAAAAAAATTGAAGATGTAGGATTACAGGAAGAAAATTCCAAAGGGAGTAACTTTGCAGATGGAAAATTACTTCTCATAAACCATGTTTTTTTTCTACTGACCAGAGAGCCACCTGTGACTGGCCATCCTTAGTCTACTCGGGTTGTCTGGCAAGGTAAGGGGGCACTTGACCGTGGAGGGCCCTATGCAGGAGGAATGGGATCTTTAGTTGAGCCGATGTTTGGTCGGGTCCCAGTGAAGTGATATCAGTGCGGGAAAGATTATGAGATAAAGAGTGTTCGATTGAGGTCAGGGATGAGTAGGCAACAAGATTTTCTTCTCAGTGAACCTTGATCTTGTCCAGGTGGGCCGACCTCTGTAGAGTTATTCCACAAATGACCACGTCTAGAACAAAGACCAATGTTTGAGCAGAAAGCAGAACATGCAAGATCCTGTAGAACGTGCATATATGTCAGAATGTATTTTTAGCGACATTGATCACTTGTGTTATCAAAGCCATGTTTGCGTCCATGCTGAAGCCCAGCAGCAGACTTCATGAGAGTTATCAGAGAGAGGCCCTTGTCTAGCACTTTTATTACCTTGATATCTGTATGCATCCTCATCCCTGTGATGCCAGTGAATCGTAATGGGTCACAATTTGCAACCTATTGCATTAATATTTATGAAGTAGATCAAACTGCAACCTATTGTGATTCAGTATTTTGTGAACCTATTAGTACATGGGTTAATTCGCAAAATACAAATGCATTCTGTAAACATTAGTGCACAAATTATGACCTCTAATACTGAATGCATTCTTAGTACATCTCGACCCTACTTTGTTGAGCAAGGGTGACTGCATGCCTTTTAACCCTAAATCTGGTTTCAAATTTAAATATTTCTATATTTTGAAGAATTATTATGCATTTGATTGCACGAGATACATTGCTGTAGAACCCATACCATGGCAAACTTGTGAAGGGGGCCTACACTTTAGTATAACTACAAAACTCCCTTGAATCTAAACACTTCCATACTCGTGTTAACACTACTAATTGAGTGATCCGCATAATTGCAGGTTCCAGTTGCCATACGCAATTTTATGTTAATTTAATTTGATTTTGTACATGAATCCCCCCGGGAGGGGTACCTCAGCGCTAGGACAGATCGCAGGCAAAGAAGAAATGCTGACTTAAAACAGCACTGTCTTGAGCAGTTTCCTGAATTTGATATGGTCAGTACACATTTGAATATGATGCGGCAACTCATTCCAATAAAATGGGGCTAAATAATAGAAAGACCTACCACCCGCTCTTGATACGCGGGACAGTGAGCACAGCTTTATCACTGGATCTCAAGAGCCTGACTACACATTATTGTTTGAGATTCAGATTCAGGCAGCTGTGTTTTTTCCCCGTTAACGACTTGTAAGGCATCAGATTTGAAAGATTATTCTTCTCCTTACAGGCAACCGATGTAAGGATCTCAGAAGAGGTGTGGAGGCAGAGCCAGATGCAAGGTTGCAAATGAGACGTATTTGAACAAATTGTTTGGATAATAATGTCTCATTTGCAGAGGCTGGTCATGCTTTGGCATAGTCTAATCTGCTGATAATCAGTGCCGGATCCTAGGTTTTCCTCGCCTTAAGAGGAAGGAAAGTAAGAACTTTCCTCATCAGGTGCATCATATGGAAACAAGCACTAAAGGCAAACAGATCCTGCCCTTTCATAGTTGAGGCTTGGTCCAATCGGACACCCAAGTTCTTTACTACCTGTTTGGTTGTCGGGCGACGCCAAGTTCTGAAGGCCATCAATCTGAAGGCAAGAGCTGTTGGGCCTTAACGAACAGCTTAATCTCGTTTTTCCTGCATTCAACTGTAGGCAGTTTCTGGTAATCCAGGCTGCAATAGCTTTCATCCCTGTAGAGAAATGTTCTTTTACTTTGACCCGAATTTTGTCAAAGGAGATGACCAACCTCGTGTCAAATCTGAAGGGCTTGTCAGTCTTGGCAAAGAGGGCTACATATATGTTAACAAGTGTGGGGCTTAAGCATGAGCCCTGAGGGACCCCTTTGTCTATCAGCATGGTGTGAGATTTGAAAGAACCCAAAGAGATAGTTTGAATTCAGTTTTTTAGAAAATCACAGAACCACTGTAAAGCCATTGCATGTATTCAAATCTCATACAACATTTGGAGCAGCCTGGCTTGAGACACAGTGTCAAATGCTGTGGATAAATCCAACAGCACAAGCGTAGATGCCTTTAATAAAGGTGAAACTGTGCTGATTGCTTATTAATTGCATATATATTCCAATGTAGAAATGCATTTTGCATTGGCAGAAAAAACCATGACTGTAGTTCAAACAGCTGTCCTAAAGAAACGTCCATTGGCTCAGTGGAAATGCATAACTGTGGTATTTCCCATTCCAGCCTTAGAGGCTGTCGCCAAGGCAAGCGTTCCTAACGCGAAAACCTTACATCCTATATGGATCCAGTGAGCCACTTCCTTAACAGCTACTATTGTGCTAACTCCCTTGTGCTGCTGTCTTTCTATTCTTTTGCATTCACGAAAATGCATTTAACCAATTGGTGATACAATGCACTGACAATATTTTTGCACTGGTGGTGATGGGAGACAGGGCAATGACATGCCATGTGGGGGGAACCATTTTGATGTAAGGTCCCATGATCCTACGTTAAAGTCTGTCCAGAAAATAATGACAGAAGAGTGGGAAATGACTTCTGTGACTCCCCGAGTCCAGTTTGAACTGCCTACATTTTATGTAAAGGTCTTAATTCCCTCATAAAAGGGAACAGTTGATCAAAATCTTTAAAAGTGTGATTAACTGCTCTCTTCGTCAAAATGTGACGTATATTATATATTTTTTAAATCATTGACGGGAAAAACAATTTTACTAGTTGTCCTTCAGATGAAAGAAACAGCCCCCATGCAGATACACAAACAAACATATCTCTGATTGATTTAAAGGGGATTTTAGCCAGGCCCGCTTGAATTGTTCTATTCTGCATCTGTGATGTTTGTGGCACTTACAATATAATCGATCACCTGCTTTATATATTTGCAGATTTTAACACAAAAATTGTTTCTAGCTCAAACAGATCAAAATTCACTTTTAACACTGTCACGCATCTTGCTGCTCCGTGTCAGGCCCTTTGCAAATGTTAAATTGTCTCTTCCATTTGCTGTAAACTGATACCAATGAAGTGAAACCTTGGCCCAGAATGTGACAGACTTTTTAGTGTCTCCTGTCCCATAATTTTACCCTCCACTGCCACGTAATTCCAAAGGCTCTGGGGCATATTATCAAGAACGGCGATAAAATTATCGCCGCATTAGCGCCAGAAAACTGCAGCTAAAACGGAGATAATTGGCTTAATAATATGCTCTATGGAATTCCAATTGAAGCCCATGTTAGATGTCCTTCTTATCTAACATGGGCTTCAATTGGAATTCCATAGAGCATATTATCAAGGCCATTATCGCCGTTTTAGCGGCAGTTTTCTGCCGCTAAAGATAATATGCCCCTCTGTTCCTAGGCAACTGTAACCTCTATGGTCAGGATTACAGAGCTGCAAATCCAATTTACAACACAAATGACAGAAACAGTCCAAGTGAGAAGAGGCCAATATCAGTGTTCAGCACGCTCACTGCTGTTAGCGTGACCTCCCATTGCTCTTAGCAGCAGAAACAAGAGGACGGTGCAATATCAATTAACCCAGGGACATCAATTTGTAGAACCAAAGATTTTCTTATGTTTAGATCCAAAGACAAGCCTCACATTTTTAATGCATTGTGTAATTGAATATAGGACCATGCAAGGTGATACACCCAGGTACTACAGGAATGGCAGAAGGAATATTTACTCCGGCGCTCACGAAAAGCACGGGCAGAAGTGGAAACCTCTGCTCTGCATCCAGACGTAACATACTGAAGCGCCCTGCTTACATTTCCTCGGATCTGGGTGCAGGGGCCTCTTTTATGTGGGTCAGCTCTGCTCTGGGTGCATTGAGTCTGGTTCTGGAGGTCGTTTTTAGGCTTGGAAGCTGTGCTTTGAGTCCCCTGGTGTAGTGCCTAGGAGTTGGTTTCATGCTGTACGCTTATGCTCTGGTTTCACTTTCTCACTGGTTCTGAATCTGGACTCGCTTTTAGCCTACACTGCTCTTTTGTGAGTGCTTATGGGGGCTGATGTCAGTCCTGGGCATTTAAGCTTCCATTTGGGCGCATTGGTTCTAGGTTATGTTATGTTATGTTATGTTATGTTAAAGTGCATTTTTATAGCGCTCGGCTACTCTAAAAGAGTGTCCCGGCGCTTTCCACAGGCAACTTACAGTGTATGATCAACATAACAAGTAAAACAGAACCCAAAAGAGAAGGAGAAAGAAACCCACCTAAACAGAGTGATTAAAAAGCCAAGTCTTCACATTCTTCCTGAATTGAAGCAAGTTGGGAGTGCTACGGAGTGCCAATGGAAGCGAGTTCCACAGCTGGGAGGCCTTAAGGCTGAAAGAGCGCCCCCCAATGCGGGCCTTCCTCACGCGTGGAACCACAGCAGTGAAGAGGGATTCCGAACGCAGTGAGCGAGCAGGGCGATAGAAAGCTAACCTTTTCTTCAGATATCCTGCGCCTGAGCCAAACAAAGCCTTGTGCATCAGCGTCATAGATTTAAAAACAATCCGCTTCCGGATTGGAAGCCAATGGAGCGTCTGCAGCAACACAGAAGCCCGTGCTCGTCTGTGCAGACCAAAGATTGCCCGGGCTGCCGAGTTCTGTGCCACCTGCAGACGCTGAACCAAATAATCCGGAAGGCCTAAGAAAAGGGCATTAGCATAATCAAGCCTCGATCCGATGAGCGCCTGCACCGTAATCCGTCTGTGCTCCGCAGACAGTAAGGGAAGAAACTTACGGAGCATTCTGAGGATGCCGAAACAGGTGCCGGACAGGCCAAGGATGTGCGCTCTCAGAGAAAGTTTGTTATCAAGCTTAACACCCAGGTTCTTGGCAACCAGGGACGATTGTGCCGGAGGACACATAGCGGCCGGCCACCACTGCCGCCACTCGGGATCGGAGGTACAGCCGAAGAATAGAACCTCCGACTTGCTGGAGTTGGCCTTCAGACAATTTCGCTGGAACCAGCTGAAGACCCTATCCAAGCAGTCCCGGATTCTCTCCCCATCAAATGTCTGGTCTTTTTCACATGTGAAGAGGAGTTGTGTGTCATCGGCATAGGACACGATCTGGGCTCCGTAAGCCTCAACCGCAGCCGCCAGGGGGGACATAAAGATGTTAAATAATGTCGGGCTCAACACAGAGCCCTGTGGAACCCCAACACCCAATGGCGGCATCTCGGCGGAGCTCTGGGAAACCCAGACCGTCTAGCGGCGGCCCTCCAGGAAAGATGTAAACCATCTGAGCACCATCCCCCTTAGGCCGATGTCGTAAAGCCTGGCGAGCAGCGCCTTATGGGGGACGGTGTCGAAAGCCGCCGACAGGTCCAACATGACTAGCATGGCCTTGCCACCCCCATCCAAGGTCTCCCTGATGATCTCAGAGACCTCCACCAACGCTGTTTCCGTACTGAAATTCGGACGGAAACCGGATTGGGAAGGATGGAGCAGATTGTTAGACTCTAGGAAGTTCGACAAGACGCCATGAACATGTTTCTCAGTAATCTTGGCCAGAGCCGGGAGAAGTGAAATTGGCCTATAATTGGCCAAAACCTCGGCATCAAGACCAGGCTTTTTCAGGAGGGGGATCACCATCGCCCTTTTCCAGGTGCGTGGGACACTCCCCTCCCTCAAGGAGGCATTGAGGATCGGGTTGACCAGGGGATTCACCACTGCCGCCATCTCGGCCAAAAATTTGGCGGGGCAGGGGTCAAGTGGGGATCCAGATTTAAGACTGGCTAACAGAGTCCGGGACATGTCACTGGAGACAGGTGGAAAGTCCTCCAGGATAGCCATAGGCATGGCCGATGTTCCAAGTCCTGCCCCAAGATCACAACAGCCCTCCACCGTGCTCTCCGAGAAGGAGGCCTGAATAGCCTTAATCTTGTCGGTTTAAAAGGTGGCAAGATCACGCGCCCACGCATCAGGTGATACAGGCGGAGGTGAATAAGAGGTGGGAGACGTGAACTCCTTCACAATCGTGAAGATCTCCTTACAAGAGTTCGCCGATGCCTCGATCCTCCTGGCAAGGTATTCCCGCTTGGCACCAAGAACATCACGGTGATAGGCCTTCACCGCCGACCTATAGACGAGTTTGGCCTCCCCATCGTATTGATGGCGCCAGGCCCACTCAGCGACCTTACATTGGCTGCGAGCCATACGTAGCGCCTCTGTGAACCAAGGCGCAGATTGCCGTTTCGCCGTGGACCGGGGGGTTGCCCTAGGGCATGGTCATCTAACCTCTCAGTCAGGTTTAGAGGTCACTGGTGCTACTGTCAGGCAGGGTTGCAGGTGGGGAGGTCAGCCTTAGGCTGGGAAGCTGTGCTCTTAGGGGCAGATTTCCAAGCACCTTGTGACATTTTTACGACACTGTTTCGTCACTTCTGAGACGCAGCGGTGTCGTAAATCATGCGCCACTATGCGACAGATTTACAACGTGACGCATCTAGTGAGATGCGTCACATTGTAAAGACCTGCGCTACATTATACCTGCATCAGGTATAATGTATACAGGGTGGGCGTTCAATCGCAAGGAAGCCCCGTAAAAGTGACTCAGTGAAATCACTGAGTCACTTTTCATTCCCAGCTGCGTCAAAATCTTACACCTGCTTGTAGCAGGCGTTAGGGGTGACGCAGCACAGCAAGTATAGGCTGGCCTTGAGCAGTACTGGAGTTGTGTCACATTTGCAACACGACTCCAGCACTGCGTCACCTATACACTGACAGAAGCATCACGCATCTGTCTCTCCTTGCGCCACGGTGGCCGAATTGTAAATGTAAAAGACACAATTGATGGACGGAATGCAGAACAAATCAAAACATTCACCCCCAGTCTAGAGGTCTGGGTTAAATCCATCATTCATTTGCTCACCATGCCACCTCAGTTTAGATCTGGCCATATGCAAATCTTGACCCTGTGCCTCATGTGAACAGTTCAACCCGAACTGCCAAGCCAGTTCCTCCCTGGACCAGAAACAAGCATTCTAGGACCGGTTACTGGGTTTCACCCCTCATCAGCTAGGATAGCTTGATTCCAGTGGCACAGTGAGCCCAGGACCCACGTTTGGGCATACCTGGCGCACTTAGGGCGAGAAAGCAAAAGACACACAATTGATGGACGGAATGCAGAACAAATCAAAACATTCACCCCCAGTCAAGAGATCTGGGTTAAATCCATCTAGTGAGATGCATTGAAACAATGCACTGAGATCAATCATTCTGCATGTAGAAGGTCAAGTGTATCCTGGGAACCTTTGCTTTTACTTCTGGGTCCCTAGGTTCTGGGTTCCTGATTGTGGATGTGGAGGTCACTGGTAAGCTGGGAAGCTCTGCTCTGAAGCAATGGGTCTTAGTTTGGAGGGCAGGCATAGGCTGTGAAGCTCGACTCTGAGGCAGTGGGTCTGAGGGCGGAGGGCACCCACGGGCAGTGAGGCTCGGCTCTGAGGCAGCGAGTCCATGTGCCGAGAGCAGTCACAGGCATGGAAGCTTGACACTGATGCAGCGGGCCTCAGAGTTGAGTGAGTAGTGGATCTGAGTGTGGAGTGCAGCCAGAGGTTGGGATACTCGGCTCTGAGGCAATGAGTCTGAGTGCGGAGGGCACAGACAGGCTGTGAAGTTTGGCTCTGAGGCAGCGGGTTTGAATGTGAAGGGCAGCCACACGCAGGGAAGCTCAACTCTGAGACAGTGGGTCTGAGAGAAGAGTGTGTGGTGGATCTGTGTATGGAGTGCATGGGAAATTCAACTCTGTGGCAGTGAGTTTCAGTGTCCAGGGCAGCCAGGGGCTGGGAAGCTTGACTATGAAGTAGTGGATCTGAGTGTTGAGGGCAGCTACAGGCTGGAAAACTTGACTCTGAGGCAGTGGGTCTGAGGGTGGAGGGCACCCACAGGCAGTGGGTCTGAGTATGGAGGGCACCCACAGGCAGTGGGTCTGAGTGTGGAGGACACCCACGGGTTGTGAAGCTTGGCTCTGAGGCAGTGTGTCTGAGGGCAGAGGACACCCACAGGATGTGAAGCTTGGCTCAGTGGCAGTGGGTCTGAGAGCAGAGGGCACCCACAGGCAGTGAAGCTCGGTTCTGAGGCAGTGGGTCTGAGAGTGATACTGGCTGCAAAATCTCAGCTCATAGACAGGGGCTCTGAGTGTGTGGGGCGGACACGGGCTGGAAAGCTCAGCTCTGAAGCAGTGGGTCTGAGTGTGAAGGGCAGTCACAAGCTGGAAAGCTCGGATCTGAGGCAGTGGGAGTACATCTGTAGGCTGGGAAGCTGCGGTCTTGTTCCCAAGGTCCATGTGTAGTCGTCCCTGCCAGACTAAGAAGCTCTGAAGTAGGGGTCTGGGTGTAGACTGCTCAGGGATCAGTGTACAGTTTGGTCTTATGAGCACAGTTGTCACATGTGATTAAGTACAAATCATTGTTGAACAGCAGGATTCAGCTTTACAGCTTCAGCTTTACATGTGCGAGTCCAGTCTAGACTCATGTATTTATTTATTTATATATTTATATAGCACACTACTACCCGAGGGTGTCTATGCGCTTGCAGCTCAACAAACAGACAAACCGAGAGATGTTACGTCCCGGTTGTTTAAGAGAGATTATAGGGTATAAACCCAGGTTTTAAGTCCCTTCCTAAAGGATAGTAGATCAAGGGAGTTTTTTTTAACTTTATTGGCATCTCATTCCACCATCTGGCTGCGACATGTGTGAAACTTTTCCCACCCCCTCTGTGAAGACGGAACTTAGGTTCTTTCACGAGCTTCAAAGAGGCAGACCGAAGTGTACGTGCTGGAATATGCCATTGGATGCGGTCTGTTAAGTAAATATGACCAAGGTTATGCAAGGCCTTAAAGGAGATGCAAAGTGCCTTAAACTTGATTCGCTTCTCCACAGGAAGTAAGTGCAAGGTTTTTAGAGCCTGTCTGGCCGATCAATATTTGGCTAAGCCAAAGAGCAGCCGAACTGCAGAGTTTTGGAGTACCTGCAATTATGCCACTACTGATTTGTTTACTCTAACCAATATCCCGTGGGCAAAACTAGGCCACAGCCCTCTGTGCCAGAGAGGTTAGAGGTAGATGGGCACAGGGGCACCAACAATCACAACATTATGAGACGCTGGCCCCCAAACGAAGGACCAGAGGCCCAGGGCGCCACACTCACCAGGTCGCTGTGATCCCTCTCTCTGTCATCCTCCTTTAGATTCTCCTGTGTTACAAAGCTGCAATGAGAGGGAGAGAGAGCTGGTTGTGAAAGAAATGAGACAGCAGTGTGCCACATACAGAACAAGCACCACAGGGGCACAGCCTTAGAAGGAGCCAGGACAAAGAGGAATTGAGGGTACACAGGAACTGAAGGCATGGATGAACTGAGACAAAAGTGAAGACAGAGAATAGTGGTGGTGTCAGCGGGGTCAGAACCCTCTACAACAGAGATCTGGAGAGCAAGCAAAGGAATATGAAGTGGGAGTAAACTTTGCACACAGGACAGTGAAGAAATGTAGGGCCAGTAAAAGCTATGCACTAAGAAAAGAGATGTTACTGAACAACAGCGACTCAGAGACCAATTTTTAAAGACCCTAAATTACTGTTGACTTCAATTTCCTCCCTACTGTCCCACTGTACCTCTCCCAGATTCCACGCCCTCCAACCCTGCTGATAGCTTAATCCCCTCAGCTCCGCTTACCTTCAAACAGCAGCCCCAACGCAGCCTTAGCCGGCATGTGAGACCCCGGGCATCCTTGGGTCACTCTAATATAATATTCTGCGGCGTTCGACACTGTCTCCTACAACACCCTCATCAACAGACTCTACAACATAGGCATACAGCAAGACGCCCTCAAGTGGATCGCCTCCTTCCTTACAGGACGCACACAGATCGTCCAATTGCCTTCCTTCGCCTCTGCTGCCAAAAACATCATATGCAGTATATCACAAGGAAAATTACTCAGCTCCACCCTGTTTAACATCTAAATGACCCCCCTTGCAGACGCCGTCAAATCCCATGGACTCCTCATAATCTCGTACGCAGATGACACTCAACTGATCCTCTTGCTCAGTGAGGACCCATCCAACGCCAAAACAAATTTCTGCAATACCATGACCAATGTAGCCAAATGGATGAGTGACTGCCGCCAACTCAACTCTGACAAAACTGACCTACTGATCTCTGGGAAGAACACCTCCACATAGGACCACGGCTGGTGGCCTGCAGAACTCGGACTTACACCCACACCGACCGACTATGCACACAATCTCGGAATCATCCTTGACAGCCAACTGACCATCAAACAACAAGTCAACGCAGTCGCCTCCTCCTACTTCCACACACTTCGCATGCTCAATCAAAATCAATCAGGAGTTTGTTAAAGCGCAACTACTCACCCGTAAGGGTCTCGAGGCGCTAGGGGTGGGGGGTCTGTCGTAGAGCCAGGCTTTGAGGTTTCTTGCGAAGATGGGGAGCGATGTTGTCTGTCTGAGGTGGAGCGGAAGGGCGTTCCATGCTTTGGCCGCGAGGAAGGAGAAGCAGAGGCCTCCCGATCTGGTCTTTCTGGTGCGGGGGACCTCGGCGTAGGAGAGCTGAGCTGATCGTAGGGTCCTTTGGGATGCGTGGAATTTGAGCCGGCTGTTCAGGTATGCTGGTCCGGTGCCGTGGTGGGCCTTGTGTGCGTGGGTGAGCATCTTAAAGGTAATTCTTGCCTTGACGGGGAGCCAGTGGAGTGTGCGCAGGTGCTGGGAGATGTGGCAGTGTTTTGGCAGGTTGAGGACCAGTCTTGCGGCGGCGTTCTGGATGTTCTGTAGCTTGCGGATTAGGTTTTTGTTTATTCCGGCGTAGAGTGCGTTGCCGTAGTCGAGCCTGCTGGTGACCAGGGCGTGAGTGACTGTCTTTCGGTGTTCGAGGGGGATCCATTTGAAGGTCTTACGAAGGAGGCGGAGGGTGTGGAAGCAGGAAGATGAGACAGAGTTGATCTGGCGGTCCATTTTGAGCTCGGAGTCCAGGATGATTCCCAGGTTGCGGGCATGGTCTGTGGGGGTTGGCGGGTGTCGCTCCAGGCGTCGGGGTTTGGGCCCATGATGAGTGCTCAGCAGAATCTTCAATTGGATCCCAACCAACACCAGAAAGACTGTCACTCAGATCCTCATCACCAGCCACCTAGACTATGGCAATGCCCTCTATGCCGGCATCTCCACTCAACTCCTCACAAGACTCCAGACCATACAGACCTCCACATCCAGACTCATTCTGAACCTCCCCAAATGAACCACATTGCCCCCCACCTGATAGACCTCCAATGGTTCACCATCGACTGAACTTCCAGGCCTCCTCTTCACCCTGCATCCGTCACACAGTCGCAGCAGTGGCCAATCCTTCTACTACATCATTGCCAAGACCAGGAAAGAACTTCCCCTTCAGCTCCATACGGCCCCCTCAATGGAAGACTTCGGAAAAAGACTCAAGACCTGGCTCTTCGATGGAGACACAGCACCCAGATACCCATAGGGGTGACAGTGTTGCGTTTTACAAATGCTGATTGATTGATTGATCAATCGATTGATACTTTAGAAATGGTGACTGCCTCTCAAGTACAAGAGTGGGATGTCAGTGTGGGTGCTGCGTAGATCCTATTACTCTAGGGCCACGTTACAAAAGATGGGGCGGGTCAGCACTGACAGATGAATCAGGGGCTGTGACAAACTGGGGGACTTAATACACACGATCTGTCTTGTGGGGAAATCCAGCATTTCTGGGCGGAGGTGGACTACTCGCAGCGACGAGGAGGAAAATAGGGCGCTAGGCCAAAACAATGGTACTCAACATAAAGGGAAACAATAGCACATCTGAATACACCAAGCTCCTTCTATAGGTGGTGCTCATTGTAGAAAAAAGGAATATAGCAAGGGGTTTGGGAGCGCATTAACCCGTAGACATCAAAACATGGATCAACGACATTTACTGGTCCATGTTGGCGGAGAAACAAGTCTAGGAGGGGAGGGGTTGCCCGAAAAAATGAGAGAAGGTTTGGTTGCCCTGGCAACGATTCATGGGGCAGTAGGTGACTCCATTGCGGGGAAGGGTTGCAACACAATCAGTGTCTAAAGGGTGGGTAAGGAGGGGAAGAGACGACAAGTGGGTTCGAGGAGGAATATGTAAAATGGCATTGATTATGAGGTGTAATTGTTACCAGACACATACTGGAACAACTGTGGTTGTCTATGTTGGCTGTTGTAAAATCAATAACAATATTTTTTCCAATAGTGGAATGTTAGCCCGCACTGCGAAGGAGCTGGTAAAGTAGCACATGGTCCTTTAACTTGTGTAGTAACTGGATGATACGCTCTCCCATTTGAGCAAAGTAACACAGTTCTCACAACAGCACAAATCACTGCTAAACATCATGCATCACACATATAACATCCAACAGGACATGTTAGATAGAACACTGCACACACACACACACACCCCTTTGCCATGGAGGTGGGTCTCACCACGCTGTCAGAAGCATGCTTCTGTAATCAGACAAAACACATATAACAAAGTTTTACACCTCCATCCATGATCCGGTGCAGCACTTATGTGCTCTACAAATGTGTTTTACTTTGCTGGTGACACAACACACACAATCCTACTGAAGAACACACTCACATAAACTGCAAAGAAACATCCCGCACTATCCAAGTCTGTGGCTATTAGGCTGTTACGCCAGTAAAGAGCAGAGGGTACCACCAGATACCTTTCAGACATACATCTCTCGTCTGCCAGGCAATGGGCACACCTGCCACTCAGATGACTTCACCCATCAAAATAGACACATTTACTGACCAGACGCACTTTCCCATCTTCCCCACTGAGCACCAGTCTACACAAACCAAGTCAGAGCGTGGTCGGCGATGAAAAGCTTGGATCTGCTTGGAAAGTCACACCCGGACTACTGGGGAGCCGCGAAGCCATACCAATAGCATGTTGTGCACTATACAAAGACCAAGAAGCGTCAGTGGAGAAAAAAAAAACAAAGCGCTTCAGAGAAATATAGGGCCTCATCCTTGCGTCAGTTTTGCGCTTCCGATGCGTCCCTTTTTGTGACGCATCGGCGGCGTAAAACATGCCTCCTGTGGCGCACTATTTACAAAGTGACGCATCTAAGCAGATGCGTCACTTTGTGAACCCCTGCGCTACATTATACTTGCGTCAGGTATAATGTATGCAGTGGGGCGTTCCCCCGCAAAAAGCCTTGTAGAAGTGGCGCAGTGAAATCTATGAGATTTCACTGCGTCACTCCTAGGACGCCGTTGCGTCAAAATCTTGCGCCTGCCTCACAGCAGGCGTAAGACTGATGCAGGCCCTTTCACATGGGACTTGCCCCATGTGAAAGGATGCATTGCTGGCGTTGCGTCACTTTTGTGACACACTCCAGCAATGCGTCACTTTTGCGCCATACAGATACGTCAGAAATACTGATGTATCTGTAACTTCTTGCGACAGGATGCGTCATACTTTAAATATGACGCATCAGGTATGTCGCAAGGAGTGCACACTAAGAAGTGACGCATCGCTGCTTTCACGCAGCGATGCGTCATTTCTCATAAATAAGGTACATACTGTTTATGCACTTGTATCGCATTCCCTCAACACGTGTCACCTGAACCGTCCACAAAAGCCACACCGGACGAGGTGACACGTGTTCTGGTTAATAATAGACTCGATAACGCTAATGCAGCCGTGGAGAAAAGAGGATATACAATAGAGTGTGTGTGTGTGTGTCTGTGTGGGGGGACAGCAAAACTGCAACAACAACAACAAAAAAAGAAGACAAACAATAGTGGACAGACAACAGGCTCAGGTGGGGAGAAGAGCGGGAAGGAACCCAGGCAAAGCAGAAAGGACACACAGGCGAGCTAAGCAATGTAGAGGAGGGGATTCCGGATATAAGGAAAGGCAAAACAACAGAGAAACAGAAAATGCGAGGGCCTGATTAAAACATTCTACACAACCCTTTCATATTTGCGAGGTCAATGAAAAGACACCTCTTACTTTTCAGCAACGCGTTTACTTTCGAGTGAACTTTTAGCATTCGGGGCCGTTAACACTGAAATAGGAGATGTAAACAATCCCGCTGAAAGCGAGTGCATGCCTCCTTCTAGTATGAGGGCATGACACGGCCGGAAAATTAAAGACAGCAACCAGCTAAACAAAGCATTTCAAGGGTGTCTTGCTCCCCCTGCTGTCTAAAGCAGGAACTCCTAGCGCACTATTGTACAATTCTATCTATAAATAGGCTGGCTTCCAACCACTCACTGTCAAAGTTTAATTACGTATTTACTCACAAGTTCCAAAATGTTTATATCGGACGAGTATGTTAATATTTTTTCAAGTGTTCTTCACATTGCACAACACTGTGTCAACATGGATATGATTACCTTCGCCATGGCGTCATATTAAAGCGCCTAAATCCCAGTCGTCACGTATGTCACAACATATGGTCCTTAATCATACTCCCACAAAATGTAGACTGTCTATGACTGCTTTTCTTTGTGATTCCAGGGGCTTTGTCATCCTCTCTTCCAATTATAGAGGAGTGAGTTGCTCCTTGCACCCTGCTCTCCTCCCGAGTGGCTGTGGTCTGCTTTCTTCCCTTTGCAGATTGTTCATGTTTTATGATGTTGTGCCCTCTTCTCTCTGACGATATAATGCAAAATGTCGTGAGAGGCCCCTAATAATGTCATTTAGACTGGTTGACTCATAAATGTATAACAAGCATTGCCAAAACCAACAGGTCTCCGTTTAATGTGTCAATGCATGTCAATACTGGCATCCACAAATGCTATTTAGAAGCATTACATGCACAAATGCTGTTTTTCCACATTAAAGCAATCCCAGTTGGAAAAAAGGTAGTACAAAAGGATGGCTTTCTGTCTAGATTGTGTATAAGAAATACATTTTTAAATGTGACAAACAATATGAAGATTGAGTATACGTTTCAGCTGTAACATAGTCCATTGTGCATTACAACAGAAACACTTCCTGGAAGATGGAGTGATACACCAAACCGGCAATAACACAAGGCAAGAAAATGCTACTCCTCTAGGCTAAGTCAAAGTTTACTTTATGTATTGTGTATGTTAAAGAATTGGTAACTGTGAGTCTGTAGCCAGCAGCACCGTGAAGCCAGACGTAAAAAGACTCTAGGCAGCATGAGGAAGACTGCGTGGTACCAACAACATCGTGGCATACTAATATTGAGGACAGGAAATTAAGGAACAAAATATCCACAGGTAAGCGTAATTAGGGAAATATCGAGTTATCTTCCTACCTCCACATCTACATGCCTTGAAGATGTATGTACTGTGTAGGCACATACACGTGGAGTTAGGTATAGGAAATCTAGACTTACTTACCTTTGGATATTTCATTGTTGATATACTATTCTCGATTTTCTGGGCCTTCAATATTGCTGATTCGATATTTAGGGGAACAGCCTCTTCCCAATCCTTTGTTAATGGCTTGAGTAGACTTTATTGTACCCTTTTCTGTACCCTGTCATGACGGCTGGGGATTTGTAGGATGACTGTACTTTGCTCATTCGCCCAGCCCACCTTTTTGGGTTATGGTATTCCATGAACTCCTAAGTCTGTAGGGAGACATCTTTTATCTGGTTTCTACAGTCTTACAGGGCTGAGCAAAAACCTGTTGCCTTTGTCACTGTCTATGTGTCCCACTGTCCCCCCTGCACATGACCTGACTCTTCCCCAGTGTCTAATCTAGTGCTGAATTTGAGCCAGTGGTTTCTAGTGCTCAGCACTGGTACTTAATTGTCAACAACAGCACTTATGACAGTCTGCCACATTGTGGCACTGTTTGTCGAAATTAGAGATGAACACAACAACAGTTGTTTATTAATTCAATATCCATTAAAAATGACTAATAGTTGCTGCCCAAGCCATTCTTATAGCTGTGGGTCCCTCAAAAGGCTGAATTGTTACACTTGTAGTGTGTGATGTCTTGTAGTTATGTTGGTTCTGGCATTGGTGGTGCGGGCAGGGGCAATGGATGAAGTATATACTGACCAGGGCATGGCACTCAATTTTTACAAATTAAGCACTGGTCTAATCTGTGTCAGTGGTTGCCGGTACTGGGCTGCTGCACTCTTTTTTACAGGAAGGCACTTGTTATTCATCCTCAGACTGACCAGCTCCCTTTCATGAAACAACAGGCAAACAAAGTTGCTGGCCTCTGCTTTATAATCATAAAATGGCTTAAGAAAATTCTGTGGATGCTGCCCACCTCCACCCAAATAACAGTGGTCAACGCCCTCATTACATCTAGGCTTTATTATGGAAACATCTTGTACCTTGGCTCAAACAAAGCTGTAGTACGGCGGCTGCAACTTGTTCAGAACTCTGCTGCTAGGCTGCTATGCAGAATTCCTAATACTACCAGTGTGTCAAAAGGCCTTCATGACTTGCACTGGCTCAGAGTAGAGAACCGGATTAGATTTAAGGCCCTCAATTACATGTTTAAAATAAAGGCAGGTACGGCACCTAAATACCTGCAAGCTTTAGCCCATTCCTACACTCTCAAACGCAGTTTACGGTCACAATCAGCAGCAAACTTCTGTGTGCAGAGGTACAAACTTGCAAGAATGGGAGGAAAATCCTTTGCCCAGCTAGGACCCAAGCTTTGGAATGCTCTCCCCCCATTCATTCGCAAAGAAGAAAACTTTGCCAGGTTCAGGAAAAACATCAAAACCTGGCTGATCGATCAATAACGTGAACGATCCTGCGTACTTTTCCACCTTTTTCTTCTGTGCTGTGTCATGGCACCAGGAAACCCTTTTTGGGTAGCTGTGCGCCTTATAAGTGCAAATAATAATAATAATAATAGAGCAAGCAAGAGAAAGGCAAAAAAGGGAGAAAAAAGGAGTAAGGGAAAGATTGGAAAACCGTTACATAGGGAGAAAGCAGTGACGAAGAAAAAGAACTTGTAATAAAGAGAGAGGAAAAAATGTTGGGTGGTGAAAGAAAGGGGCTTAAACTGGCTTCCAGACTAGACCCATACATTCGGCAGCACCACAGCGGGCTCCTAAGTACAACTTTGGGCAATTACACTTACGTTTTCAACAAATGAAGTAGTACTCTTCTCTGATCCATCACCTCTGTAGCCGACATCGCCCCTCTGTTGGGCCTGTGTGCCCTGCTCCTTTCCGTTGTAGGGTTGCTGTTCCTCCCTCTCTCCCCCTTGCCAGTTTAGGTTCCCTGCTCTTTGCTCTTCCTGCTCTCTTCTGTTGGGTTATTGTGCCTTGCACTATCTCCTCTTTAAGGTAATTATACCCTGCCCTCTTTCCCCCTCTAGGAAGCTCTTCATGTTGATTTTCTGCAGGTGGGTTGTCTTTGTATCCTGCTCTATTCTGCCTGTTTTAGAAGTTGTCCTCTATGAGGAGTCTGATGTTGCTGTATGTTGGGCCTCCTCCCTGCCAGCTGCTGTCCTGTTTTGTTACCTGGCCCTGGGAGAGTCCCCCAGGCTGTCCTCCTCTGTGGCTGTGTCCAGACGCTCCTGGCTTTGCCTGGCACTGGAGCTCTTCATGGCTGCCATCTTCTCACGCTTTAGTCTGTGAAAAAAGAAGTTACAAAATTAGACTATTTGGATCATGCATCGGCAATGCCAAGGATCTACCTATTCATACAAGGGGCAAATATATTTTGCTAGGATGTGAAATGAAATAGCTTTGACCCAGAGTTCTCCTGGGAGTGGCTTGAATATGGAGCTTAAAGATATCTCTCTATAGACAAGAGCACAGCATGCTTCCAGTGACTGTTGCATCACTACAGATGATGGTGAACAGCCTCCATGTAGAGTGTGACTAAACTGTGACATCAGGACAGTATGTTACTTGAGGTGCATGATGGGAAATATCTCCTTAAAACGATTCTGACTTGCCACAGGTTTCACCACAAATGCTAGGGAGGGTGTATTAAGGAGAAAGGTTGTCCCTCAAAAAGTAGTCCATTAGTAACAATTTCTCCATGAATATTGTACCTCGAGTGAGCAAAATAGTGAGTACAGACTGTGTGTAGAGAGCACAGCGAGGGAGTGAACCTCTCTGATCATTCATTCATCTAATCAATAGGATTGCAACATACACAAAAGGAAAAAAAGCAGCTCACAGTAATGTTCTTTCAGGCCTTTCTTAAAAGCCTTTTACATATCTAGGTAGGTGTGAGCAGGCAGAGGCTGGGGAATGGGGCACTGGCAGCGCCTCCAAGAGGATGGCTGTGGCGATATAGTTATCGCTAAGAGCTAGGGTTTTAAGGGACAGACGTACAACCAATCTATTATGTGAGTCGCAAATTGCGTCGTTTTGCGACTCTCAAAATGGAATGTACAACAGTGTATCAGACACCGTTTGCGATTTCCAATGGGGTCGCAAATGACCTGCCTCATTAATATTCATCAGGCAGGTTGCAATTTGTGATCAGATTGGGAATGGCCAACACTCACAGGGATGGTGGCCTGCTGGGGTCAGCAGACCACCATGCCTGTGACTGCTGTTTAAATAAAGCTGGGTTTTTTACAAATTCAGCCCATTTTCCTTAAAGGAAAACTGGCTGCATTGAAAAAGAAAAGTGAAACGTTTCTGTTTCATTTATTAAGAGTAGGCAGTGGTCCGTGGGAAATTGGTGGTAAACTGCCAGTGTTTTGTGACAGCAATTGCGGTTGCAAAACAATCATACATAGAAATGCGTTTTGCTATTAGGAAGGGATGCCCTTGGCACGCCCCTTCCAAATAGAGAGTCGGAAACCCTATTTTACGAGTCTGTAAATGGTTACCAACTTTTCAAAATAGGGTGAGTACATTGCACAGGCCTATTTTTGCAATCACAAACGGGCCGATTACCCATTTGCGTTCCCAAAAAGTGGTAATATAACTGGCCTTTAGTGAGTAAAGGTACTGTGGTGGGCCGCAGGCGCCTCAGTATGAGCAGGACACGTGTATCTTGTACCAGAGGAGGTGGTGTGGCCAAAAAGCTCCAGGTGCAGATTGGTGGTAAAAGAAAAGAACTTCAGCCAGCGGTGTTGAATTATTATCATAATCCCTAGCAGTAGACCTGGAGAACGGCAGGGGTGTCGGCACCTCAACACCTGAGCAGGCTGGAGAGGTGATCCCACTGATTCAAGTTTAAAAAATGTGTATTGATGGGGTGGCCACGGGTTTAGTGCGCAATGAGTGAAGCAGCATGGGCCAGAGAGGAGCTAAGAAAGTTAGGAGTCACCAGCACTTTAATCTTCTTACCTCTTAAATAAAAAAATAATCTTGAACCAAATATACTTTTCCAATTTCAGTTCAATTACCAATTGACTGTATTAGGTAAAACCAAAGTAGAAATTGTGCTAAAATCATTTCAATTAGACCTGCAAAACAATATGTGCTTGTCTCTCTTCCAATCAGGTTTTTGAATTTGACCAGAGGTATTCAGAGTATGGCCCAGGGGCTACTTGTGGTCCTCCTGACCTCCTCATGTGGCCTCCTGTTGAACAGCAGTTCTGGGTGGCTGTTACTTGGCGGAGCACTAACATCCGGGAAGCTGTTATACTGGAAAGCATTTATTTACAATTTAACTGAAAGAAGGTGTCCTACACCACTTATCTTTACAAACACCTTCATTTTGAGATAAGGAAGAAAAACAGGGCGAAGTAAAATATAATAATTCCCCAAAAGTACGCAATCTGGTGAAGTGGGCAAGCCAGAATTGACCCCAAGTTTTCTGTTTTTTACATTGTACAATTCAACCACTAGATGGGTATCTCTTTCCGCCAGGCTGGTCCTGAACATGCCGACGGGCTCCTCCTCGCTGCAACTGTTGAGAAACCTACATTGACTACCTATAAAACAAAGATCCTTTTTTAAAGTTTGTTGTCTGACATTTAACGCGCTTCAGGGTCAGGGTCCAATGTATTTGCAAAATAAACTGAAAAAGCATGTCCCGAACCGTCCATTGAGGTCTAGCTCGTGTCAGTTACTTTATTTACCCCGTATCAGACTCCATAGGTCAGGGGGCATGGCTTTTTCTTACCTGGCCCCCAAATACTAGAATAGCCTCCCAAAATCTCTGCGAGAGATTCCATCTTACTGAGTATTCAGGAAACATCTAAAGGCATTCCTGTATTAAGGTTCCCTCCATCCTAGCTGTTCCTTACCTGGTGTTACTCTGAGTAAAGCACTGAGATGCCCCACGTTGATTCGAGCGCTATACAAGAATGCCTAACATAACATAACATAACATCTCTTGTTTTACATCAAGAAATAATGTTTTGTCTTTAATTCTTGCCACCTGAGGTTAGAGCTACAGTGACAGAGAGAAGTCATGTGAAGGCTCAGCTAGTTTCCGGCTTGAGGATCCAAGTGAACCTCGAGCTGAGCTATTGCCAAACCTGGCTCGAGCACCTAGTGCCTCCCCACCGCTGTCACACAATGGCAATTAAGGGGAAAATGCTTAGGAAGAATTTGATTTGACACACAACAAACAATTTGGTGAAGCAGAATTATCAGCACAACAGTGCAGTGCTCCTTGATTCAAGATTTATGACTTTCTCACTACACCATATTCGAGTTAGTGGCATATAATACTGTGTGTTCTCTTCTCCATGGTTAAAATCAAAAGATCATTGGGTTACTGTAGGAAGCTGACTCTGTATATCCTGTACCAAAGAGAGGTACAGTGTTCACCGAGGAAAGTGAGTTCCCAAAGGTATAAGAGAGGATAAAGTAGCTAATACCTTATTCTTAATTTAGTGGTAGCTGGGCTGAGCAGTGTGGCTTATCAGAGGGCTGTGTTAAGCATTTATTGTACACACTCATGCAAGAAATGATGTCACACACTCAAAGACTGAATCCAGACCAATGGCTTGTACAACAAGTTGTTGCTTTGTTATTTTATTCTAGAACAGAGAATTACTGAGCGAAGGTACATTTTACAGTGTTTTAAAAGTAGCAATACTGTTCAAGAATGCAGTAAGGTATTGTAAATGCAGTTATATTGCCAGGGACCTAGGGCTCACTCAGCCAAGTTGGTATCAGATATCTGGCAAAAAGTTAGGGGGTAACCATGCAAAAATGGGAACTTTCCTACAGTTACAACCCTATCTAGTTTGATTTAGAATTTTCCTATCTTTGTTTAAAAAAAGAGTAGAGAAATATATTCAGAAAATGATTACTAAAGAGCATACAATTTACAACAAGTGGAGGCTGAGATTAATAAAATACATGACTTCTTTTTCCATAGCTTCCATCTTGCTCATTATACAACTGGTGTGTTAGTGGTTCCAAAAGGAAATTAGGGACCACTCTTTTTTCCTAAACAGATTTTTTAAAATCAAATAAACAGTAGCACTGTTATGCTTAACAGGACAGTTAAGGTAGGAAACACTTAGTTGAGCAAGCAAGTCCATATACAGTGATGACCAATGATAGTACATAACCTACGACAGACTATCTATATTGTTAAACTAAATAACATGAAAAAGAAATATGCCATTTCAGGATAATAAGGAAAAAAATGCAGGCATATGGCTGATAATAAGTCCAAAGTCCAACATAAGCCAATAACATAAAATGCTCAAAACCTCCATGTATTATTGATCAACAATGGACTACTCTTACCCAAGAAATGCCACTGTGCTGTGGATTCTACCCAGACCTTTAATACAGTGTTCAGAATCAGCATTTTCTGGCAAAGTGCCAAAGGCAAGTTTAAAGATCAAGCTTCCTCGTGCCATGGCTAAAATCTTCCCACTGTCCCAAGTCTAGAGGTGGAGGCTTGGTGTTTGCCCACCTCAGTGAATCGCACATCTTGCTTGGAGGGTCTTTGTCATGAATTTTATTATAGCACTTGCTATCTGGCCTGTTTCTAAGCACTACTAATGTTTACAGATAACACAGATTGTGAGACCTAAGATTCTATTTTATTCTAATTCAATAAACAAGTTACTTACCAGACCCTATGGTGACGGCGACCTGGAGGTGCCTTGGCTGGATTCATATTATTTGAAATCGGGCACTCGCCAGAGATTTTAATGGAGGGGGCTGGGGCACACCATATGAAGTGCGGCAGACAGTGCAAATTTGGCAGTGCTTTGTCACCACAGTTTGTGTCATGCCCCATTCTATCTGGAGTAGCTTGTGTGAATAATGGTACTGGTCCGTCAAGTGGGGGCTTATATGTCCTACCAGGTATGGAGAGACTGGGGCTGTGATATATTGGGAGATTTGTACCCAAACGAGAAAATGTTCACCTTTGGGATGCTCAGGTGGAGTTTTTGCTGGGGACACGAACAATTCTTGCAACACACGGGCCTGGTGGAGGTTGCCAGGCAGACTTAACCCACTCTTCCTGCTGCGCCCAGGGCATCCAGGGATGTGGGCACCCTGTTGAACTGCTGGTCAGGCAGGCTTTTGATCTCCTTGCTACATAAAACCATGAGGGCAGATGCCATGGGTGATCGGCTATGGGCCCGTGCAGCCTGGGACGTGGACCTCACACAATGTCTAGAAGATGGCGACTGGGCACGTGTTTGTGAACTCATGCAAAAAGCTACTTGCAATGCTCAATTCAAGCGAATACACTATAATTTATTACACTGCACTTACCAAACCCTCTAAGACCTTTAATTGCATCTCTCATGCCTGTGCTAACTGTTGCCCTCACTATGGAACCCAGGGGCAGGCTTCCTCCACTTGGCCTGGGTTTGCTGGGCTGTGCAGAACTTTTGGCACCATGTGGTGGGAGCACTATCATGAGTCACTTCCCTGCAAATGGTTGTGACCCCGCGCTGTTGCATGTTAGGAAATATCTAGAGGCCCAGAGGTTTTAAGATGGATTCTACATTTTTGCAGTTAACATTAGTACTCGCCAGACGTAGGGTGGCTATCACGTGGATGGGACAGTGTGCTCCCGAGGTGGCTCACTGGCACAGGGATGGGACGGAATGAACGCTAGTTAAACAGCACCACATGAGGTTAAGCACGAATAATGACATGGTGGGGGAGGTTCTCATTGTCTGGCTGAGTTTGTGTGACAAGCTCTTGGATCCAGATTCCACAGTGACAAGTGACAATAGCGATGATGGTGGGAGAGGTTCTGATGGCTCGGAGGGCCCAGCACTGACTTCTTCAGCTGAACAGTCTCTTTGGGAAAGGTGTGGATGTGCGTGTTGAACATTTGGGATGCAGCAGTGGGCAACTGTTGTGCATTCCTGATGGCCTTGATATTGCTTCTATTTGTATCTGTTAGTTGTACTCCGGAGGGCAGTCTCATGCTCCACCCACTGTGTACTGCACTTGTTACTCTCACCACTGCAATGTTTTGTTATTTTAAGCTGAAAAATAAAGGGCCAGATGTAGGACCATTCACTTTCGTAAGTTGCAAATTGCGTTGAATTGCGACTCGCAATTTGCGACTCGCAAAAGTGAATGTAGAACAGTGTCTCAGATACTGTTTGCGACCCCATTGGGAATGGCTAGCACTCCCAGGGATGATGGCCTGCTGGGATCAGCAGACCACCATGTCTATGACTGCTTTCTTAATAAAGTAGTCTTTTTTTTTTAATGCAACCCGTTTTCCTCAAAGAAAAACGGGATTCATTTAAAACAGAAAAATGAAACTGTTCAGTTTAATTTTTTAAGGGCAGGCAGTGGTCCCTGGGATCACTGCCTACCCCTAAAAAATATTTTCGCACCCATTCACAAAGGAAAAGGGGTCTCCTGGGGAACCCTTCCCGTTTGCGAGTGGTTTACCACCTACTGGAAGTAGGTGGTAAACTGTGAGTGTTATGCGGCCGCAAAACAATCATATATTTAGAAATAGTAAAACTTTATTGCGTGATTAAAAAACCTTTGCGAGTTACAGGATTTAAAAAAAAATATATATATATCAAAAATATACATGTAAAAGAGAATGTAAGTTCGAGTCCATTATAGAGAAAGGTGGCAGATGGAACTTGCCAAGTTGTTATGCTGATGGAGGTTCCAAGTTTTTTTGCTGCTTGATCCAAAAACCATACTAGCGCACAGTTTAATTTGGTGTTCCGAGGATCAAAGCAGGCCAAAACTGCTGCTCTGCACGATCTAATCATGTTTATAATCCAGAGTTTCCTTAAAAGGGACCGTCATTCATTCAGCAGGTTTGGACAGAGGCATAGGATGTGTATTAGGTCTTCTTTGTGGTTCCCACAAAGTCGACAGTGTTCCTGACCGTGATCTCTTTTTCATTTTGGCGCGTGGACCAACAAGTTAATGACTCCCATTCTCAATTTTAAAAAACTTAGTTTTGTTCGTGCAGTGATTGGTAGGGTTAGGAACTGCTGTGGGATCAGCTGGACATAAGATTGCAAGGTCATCCATCCGTGACTTCTTTTTGCTAGACGAGCCTTGTCTTCCACTGAAGAGAGCTTTTTTGTACTTATTTTCGCTAGCCATTTGAATTCATTTTGGCTTACTTGCATGCTCCAAAGATCTTTCAGGCATAAAGTTCTTAAACCTCTTTCCCAATATTCATGCCTTGCTCGCCATAGGTTCGTGTGAAGACAGGCCCATAGATGTTGAGCTAGGCTGCCTTCCTTCGATTACCTCAATTTGTGACAGCACATTAGAAAACTCATGGTTCTGGCAAGTGATTGGTTGCAGATACCCAGTTCCTGCCTGATTTGGGCCGGTGATGTTTGAGTTGGTAGCTTGAACACTGTTCTGTAGATTTTTGTAATAATTCTATCCAATTGGCCGCTGTCCAATCGAATCATATATTACATTGAAACTCACTATTAGGAAGGAATGCACTTGGCATGCCTCTTCCTAATAGCGATTCGCAAACCATATTTTGCGAGTCTGTAATAGGTTACTGACTCGCAAAATATGGTTTGTGCATGGGGCAAACCCAATTTTGCGTTCGCAAACATGCCAAATTTCTGTTTGCAACCGTAAAAACGATCGTACATCTGCCCCAAAGGTCTTAAAACAATAATCAAGTTGATACTTTTGTACACTTGACTCACCAAATGTATAGATGGCAAGCAGAGAAGGCTCTGACATGCGTTTCCTGTGTCACAGGACCCACTCCTATCTTGCACTCCTTTATATTTTCATTCAATTATTACTCCACTCTTTCAATTGTTGTTTGCAAATTCTATTTTCATTTCCAAACGTTGTTTATTAGCGAGTTTTTCATTCTTCATTTGTCATTTTTTTATGCAATTCTTTTCAAATGGTTGTTTAGACCCAATGCATTTCAAGCGTAAAGCCCTTCCTCAGGGGATTTCTTTTATCTTGAAAGATTGTCTTTTTCTTTCAGGCCGATGCTGGAGTGCTTCTCATCTCCTCGCTAAATCGGCGTGTGTCGCTCTATCCCTGCGCGCTGTTTCCCCGGCTCTATGGTGTTCTCCCGATCACGTGATTGCCGATCACCAAATCAGAATGAGTAGGTGTTTGCTAGGAAACGGCTAGTCCACGACAGACTGGTGATTCAAAAATGCAAAAGCTAAAAGCTCAAAACGTGGTCTGCATGTCCGGTAGTACCATAGCTGTTCTCCTATGGACTGCCGAGGACTAGCCGTTTCCTAGCAAACACCTACTCATTCCAATTTGGTGATCGGCAATCACGTGATCGGGAGAACACCATAGAGCCGGGGAAACAGCGCGCAGGGATAGAGCGACACATGCCGAGTTAGCGAGGAGATGAGAAGCACACCAGCATCGGCCTGAAAGAACAAGCCAATCTTTCAAGATAAAAGAAATCCCCTGAGGAAGGGCTTTACGCCTGAAATGCATTGGGTCTAAACAACCATTTGAAAAGAAATGCATAAAAAAATGACAAATGAAGAATGAAAAACTCGCTAATAAACAACGTTTGGAAATGAAAATAAAATTTGCAAACAACAATTGAAAGAGTGGAGTAATAATTGAATGAAAATAAAAAGGAGTGCAAGATAGGAGTGGATCCTGTGACACAGGAAACGCATGTCAGAGTACTGCTACAACCAACCCCGAAAGCTCAGCAGGGTAGCCTACCTATGCACCACCGACAAATGTGAAAGTCGATTACTCGTCAGAAAATCACATCAAACAAAGAGTGCGTTACCACACCCCAAATATTTGAAGCAGAGAAGGCTAACATGAGAGTGCTGTAGAGGAATAGCGAATCATATATAACATAACACAGATTGTCCAATATATAACTCTTTGAGGGACCAGGGGCTTACTTTAGAAAGCAGTATGGAATGAAATCCTCATAATAACTCCATGGTTCGCTGTCCACACCATGTACATGCGGCACTTCCTCTATGCCCATCTTAAACCGGCTCTTGCTGGCATCAGTGTGGCCTTTGGCCATGCCACAGACTATACTTTCTAGCCCCTGGAAAACTGTTTCCAAGTACCCATGAAGGTGTCCCTTCCTGTACATAAACAAACTTTTTTAAAAATGCCATATTATCACTTTCATGTGTGCTGCATGAAGCAGCACGCATGAAAGTGACAGGATGGCATTTCTAGGATTGTTTATGTGCAGGAAGGGACACCTTCCTACACATAACCAATCCTCCCCTACCCGCAGGCACCCTTGCACTCTGGTGCAAGGGGGCCTGCGTGGGTGCTAAGTAGCTAAACTTAGCGCCATCACAGGAGGACACGCAAGGCTGCACCGGGGGAACATCCATGACAACGCGGTCAAAACACTGCGCTGCCATTACCTCGCGTCTTTTACAATGCAAGTTGTTACCACGACTTGCGCTGGAGGGCGCTCTAGACTAAGGAATAGTAGATTTACTATTCCAACACCATCCCTACTGTACGTAGGCTGGTGTTGGAATAGTAAACCTTACTATTCCTAAGTCCAGCACCCTACAGCGCAAGTCGTGGTAACGACTTGCGTTGTAAAACCTTCATTGTGATGTACAGCGATCTAAAAGATCGCGTTGTAACATCATTCAACCCTGCACCGCATTCTTGTAAATATGGTGCAGCCCTGCATTTCAGAAGTGGAGGAGAGAGGCTTTAAGCCAGGAAGCCTAATGCCTCTCTCCTCCACTTATCCCCCCTAGGGCTCTCTCTAGCAGACCTCTGCTCCTAGTCCGATATCCAGGGTAGCCCTCTACCCTAGCTGGACTCTGATACATACTATACTATGTGCAAGAGACAAGCAGGGGTGAGCTACGCATATCCAGAGAGAGGGACCTGCATCATCACTGCACCTTGAGACATCACCTTTGTGACCCCCACCAGAGATCAGCAGCTGTCCGGCAACACTCTAACAACAGTCAATCAGAGATGCCCAACAACATCTTACCTACACCCAGAGATATACAGCCGCAATCCATGACGAGACATCCAGCAGCACTCTGAGCCAGAAGAAGACCGCATCAGTGACTCTGACCAGATACCTGCATCGGCCCGCTAGACAGCTCCAGGTAAACACAGCAGCACCCTGCCCTGGAGCAGAAAGCAGCAGCGGCAGCCTCTACCCCTGGCCACAGACCTGCAGAAAGGTCTATACTGAAACCTATGCATGACTTTGATTCAAAACTGACCTGCACAGGGCATCTCACTTCCTTAAACTTCCAACCTCCTGTCTGCATTGCAGGAGGTTGGAATTGTTGCAAGAGAGTGATGGAGTTCGAGCTCGTGGGGAGGTGGGGACATCTTTTAGAGTCTGGTTGGAACTATCCTACACATTGGCTCTGTAGTCCATTCGTCAACTTGTTCACTTATCTTCTCCTGGTCGCCAAAGCAAGACCCGGTTAGGATTGCGGAGAAGACCTCCTTCAGCTCCAGCCGGTCACACGGCTTCTACTCCGGAGTCCTTGTGTAAATGCTCCCAGAGACTCCCTCAGGACACTGATGCTAAAGTGCTCCCTACGGGCACTTGATGCCACACTTGGAGGGTGTTGAATGGATATCATTTGTGATTCTCTCAGGAGTGAACATCAACGAAAAAATCTCAAATGAACTGAATAGA
Organism: Lissotriton vulgaris; assembly: GCF_964263255.1. Classification (NCBI taxonomy): domain Eukaryota; kingdom Metazoa; phylum Chordata; class Amphibia; order Caudata; family Salamandridae; genus Lissotriton; species Lissotriton vulgaris. Next base: position 31,058,805 of record NC_141688.1, read on the forward strand.
AAGCTAATGTAAGGGGGGGGGGGGTTAGGGAGTGAATGGATTCTGCAGTGTCTCAGTATCTGGGGATTTGTACTCCTGGTTTACTCAACGCTTACTGGCTCCTGCCTGAAGGCCTCAGTCACATGTCCTCCTGTCCTTCGGTTTCAGGGTGCACAGTCAAGGAGAACAAAAGTGTTTTGCATGTGTCGTTTACATGCTATTTGATGTGACAGGACTGACCACATTCTTTGTGTCTGCTGAAAGGTGTCTTCCGAAAAGAGACATATTTTGCAGCCTCTCTTCAGGGAAGGTGATCGCACAACAGTAAAAAGGCGCAACTGCGATGTGTTATTTAGACACAAATAACAGACACGAAATATGCTCAGCATTGAAGAGACATATTCTTTCTGATTGCTGTATACATTCCACAAGCCGTGGCTAGTAGCACTGTTTTTTGTGATGTGGCAGCCCAGCGGTACGCATTTTTTAAAAAACGTATTTGGGTACATATTACTTTTTATGTTACACTGTGTAGGATTATGTTTAAGCTGTGTTTCATGTTTTTAAAGGATTTCTTGTGAATCAATACAATAGACTGTATACAGTCCGGGCTGCTGACACTATGATGTCTTGGAATCTGGGACCTCAGCGTGAAGTGAGTCCTCACCACCTGGGTCTGAAACCTGTCCTGCTGCACATTGTGAAACACTGTGAAAGACCGCGTTTCATTGTTCTGTGATCTTTGAAATGCAAACACCTAGGCCTCCCGCACAGCAGGGGGCTGAAAGCAGTGCTGCTGGTGTAAGCACTGCGCATTCATTCAGGCAACCAACGGCAGAGTGCTGAGGATCACACGGCAGAACCGGAGGGGTGCTCTCTCTGCAGCACTCACAGGCCATGGAGTTCGAGGCACTGTGATCCGGCAGCGCCTGGAGGCCAGCACACTCTGAATAACTAAGAGTCATGTGTAATCTACGTGCTGCACTGAGAGGACACGGTCAGTCTAAGAGCAGGGCTAAGAGTCATGTGCAATCCATGTGCAGCACTGAAAGGACACGGTCAGTCTGAGAGCAGCATTAAGAGCCGTGTAATCAACGTGCTGCAAAGAGAGGACACGGACAACCTTAGACAAGCATTAAGAGTCATGTGTCGTCAATGTGCAGCACTTAGAGCACATGGTCAGTCTAAGAGCAGGACTGACCATGTCATGTGCAATCTATGTGCTGCACTGAGAGGACACGGTCAGTCTAACAGTAGCATTAAGAGTCATGTGTAATCTACATGCTGCACGGGGAGGACAGGGACAGACTAGGAGCAGGACTAAGAGTCATGTGTAATCTATAATAATAATGATCCACATTTGTAAAGCGCGAACCATCACCCGTTAGGGTCTGTAGGCGCTGGGGGCCGTCGGGAAGATTGAGCAAGTATTGCCCAGAGTTACATGGTGCTGGGCTAATCTGCCGCCGGCTCCGGGGATTGAGCCGTGATCCCCAGATTCCGGAGTCAGTCACCCTGGCCGCATGTGCTGCACTGAGAGGACACGGTCAGTCTAAGAGCAGTATTAAGCAGGCATGCATAGTGTATAACCCAGACTGAGAGCAGCATTAAGTGGGCTTGTGTAGTCTAGAAGCTGCACTGAGACGGCTCGGACCGTCTTAGAGCAGCATTGAGTGGGCTTGTGTAGTCTATAAGCTGCACTGAGACGGCTCGGACCGTCTTAGAGCAGCATTGAGTGGGCATGTGCTATCTGTGAGGCGCACTGAGAGGACATTTTTGGAGCAACATTAAGCGGGCATGTGTATTCTATAAACAGCATTAAGAGCAGCTCTAAGTGGGTATACTGTATGAGCTGCACTGAGAGTGCACGGACAGACTAAAACAGCATCAAGCAGGTATTAATAGTCTATAACCAGCAGTAAGAGCAGCATTAAGTGCACATGCGGAGCCTATGAGTTGCACTGAGAGGACACGAATTGTATGAGAAGAAGAAAGAGGTCATGGCCAGTGTGTGAGCAGCAGAGAGAATAGGGACTGATTAGGAGTAGCATGGCGAAACCAAGGACAGTTTTTGAGCAACACAGAATGACTAAGGACATTGCTTAAGCAGCATTAGGAAGGCAGAGGCAGTTGTGAGCAGCACCTAGAGGACAGGGGCAGATTAAGAGCAGTACTGAGGGGGGGGCGTGGCTTGAGCCGCCATAAGATGGCCGCGACTCTGTAGGGCTCTGCGCTTCGGCAGAGCCCGTTTTTATGCCGGAGCGGCTATTTATAGGTCCCGACCCTATGAATGAGGAATATTGGAGCGCTGGCGCGGGGGCACAGGTAGCTGTTCTTTTTTCTATTTTTTATTTCGCTTTTAGCCTGTTTTCCCCCACGTTGCGTTCTCTTCACAAGCGCTGATTCCGGCTGCCATTAAACATGCAGTGTGAAACGATGGTTTTGGTCACCGGCGAACAACAGCCACTTCCCTGGCCTTCTGCAATGCCTTGGTTCTAGTACTAACTGCCTCCTTTTATGTTTTTGGCACCTTCTTCAATGTTTTCCTGCTTCTCCACATAAGGGTGGCTCTCCACTTTTCATTTGGTAGGGAGAGGTCTGTGAGCTTCTACAACTGTGATCTGAGAGCTAATCAGCGGTGGACCACGGCAGTCGCACTTCTCTGCCTTCTTCCTTAGTAACTGTTGCAATTACTCAGAAGCAGGGTAAGGAATCCTTTCTACGATCTGCGCCCACGGTTTATTAGCCTGGTCTTTATCAAAGTGGCCAATTTGGGAATGTGAGTCCTACACTGAGAGGTGAAAGTTAAGTCAACTTGCATTATTGTTGTTTTCGGTAATGAAAGTTTACTTGGGAGTCTATTGCTTCAAATTTGAACTTACAATTGGGACTAGTTTTTACATGAGTTATTTTTTGATCGCCGAATATACTTCAGGTTTGAGGCAATACAGTGGTTTTCCCCTTTGCGTATCTATGGAGCCTTCCTCCCTCTAAATTCAGAAGGGCGCCTTTACACATATGTCTTCCCTTCGCAAATACTTTCCTACTGCAGCTTCAAAGCATCATAAGAAAGACCCCAGTTCTCCTACAAAATCTCCATTACCCATCATGCTAGAGGATCTAATGGAGGAGTTTAAAATTATGAAACCTTTCATTCTTGATACCAACGCTACCTTTCAGAGGCTTGAAGAGAAATGGTCCAATCTAGAATCTAGGGTATCGGATGTGGAGCAGAGGATCAACGACGCTCAGGTTGTCGTCCCAAGGGTTGAAGTTATGTCTAAGGCAATCGCTCTTCTCAAACAGCAGATGGAGGACTTGGAAAACCGCAACCATCGCAACAATCTTAGAATTTACGGTATTCCTGAAGGGGAGGATGGTTCTCACATGCTCAAATTTCTCAAACTTCTTATACCCAAAATAGTTGGCCTAGGATGCTTGTTTCAAGTCCAGGGAGAACCTGGCTTGGCAGTTCGGCAGGTCTGGTCCCATGAGGCACAGGGTCAAGACTGATTTGCATATGGCTGGGTACAAACTGGAATGGCATGGTGAACGAAAAACCGATGGATTTAGGTCCAGAACTCTGTACTGGGGTGAATGTATGAGATTGTTCTGAATTCTGTCAATCAACTGTTGTTTTTGCAATACTTCACTTAACCTGAAACAAGCCCATCGTATCAGTCCCAGGCTTGGCGGATTTCCCTCTACATCGTCAATCAACTGCCCCAGAGGGATTATTGTCCTTTTTTTGGAATATACTGAGTTGTTAATGGTCCTGTCTGCGGCTAAGCAGTGAAAGCAGATCTTGCGGTCTGGCCAAAAACTGTTTCTCTCTCAGGATGTTTCCCGTGCTACTGCTGCTCCACGCAAAGAGTTCCTTTCATTTCGCCCTGCTCTTCGTTCCATGAACGCTAGATGAGACCTTGTTCATCCTTGTTTTTTTAAAGTTACTGACAAGGAAAGGTCTTATTCTTTTGATCACCCAGAAGACTAGGATAGTTTATTCTTCGTCACAAAGGAGAGGAAATGGAGCTTGGGAAAACACAAATACTGACTGCTCCACCATGTTATACTTCTTTTTGCTCAGCTCTGAATTCCAGCTTTAGCTCATTTTAGGCTTAACCTTTTTCAATTTACAGGTTTTTGAGGGTTTTTGGACTATTTCTTGTCGAAATTCATGTGTCTTTATCTCAGTTTGTCTTATATTTATCTTTTCACTGGTTATTATCTGACCTCTCATTTTACTGGTTTTATAATGATTGTTTATTTTTCTTTTTCCACAAATATATTTTGTCTAGTTTGGATACCCCTCTCTGATGTTTATCTCCTCATCGTGCCTCCCCTCCTACTCCTGTTGTTTATTATTCTTCATGTTTTGGTAAGTGTTTCTCTCTCCCTAACTGCATGAACGCAATTTATATTGTTCTCTTTTTCATTTCTTGCTTTATGGTATTCTGTTCCATTACGCTGTTGATTGACGGTCGCTCCTTATTATATTTTTCCTCTATCATGTTTTTTTGGTCTTTGTAGTTTCTTCGTGACTTTGCGGTATCTCGTCTGTCTTCTCTTCATGGTTCCTTGCCTCTTTATGTTACTCTTTTCTCTTTGGCTATATGCTTTGCTATTTTTGTCTGATGCCCCTCGGCTTCTTGTCAACTTTCTACTACCATTTATTCCTTTGAGTTTCTTTCTTTCTATCTCCTTTCTTGCGTTTCTCCTTTCTGTTTTTTTTCTTTATTCCTTAAATCTCTTCAGCATACCTTCTCTGATTATTTTCATTTCTTTCTCTTTTCCGCTTCATTATTATCTCAATATTCCTTTTTCCTATTGGTTTCTACTATTTACTTTCCTGTATTCCAATTAACAAGTTTCCTCATGTTTAAATCTCAGCTGTACCAGTTTTATAATACATATGTTGTTGCTTAATGTTTTCTTCTTTTTACCATGACTGATAATGTTCACAGTGTTTCCTGGAATGTGAAGGGATTTCGTAATCCTGTTAAAAAGTAGAGGGTACTTACCCATTTATCTTGTCTGAACTGTAAAATTGCGATGCTTCAAGAGACTCGTTTAAATTACTATGATATCAATGCTCCCAAAATACAATGGGTAGGCCCATATTTACTGTTCTCCACCCAAGTACAAGAAAAATGGAGTGGTGACCCTATTTCATGAATCTCTTTCTATTGTTTTAGAAAAGGAGGAGAAGGATGTTGATGGTAGATGGCTCATTCTACATCTCACTGTAAATGATACCCCTTTCTTCTAAACATATACGGCTTTACTGATGTTGACTCTCAATTTTGGCAGGCCATGCACTTACCCTTCATTCATGTCCCAATGCCAATTTTTTGGTGGGTGGGGACTGCAATCGGGTAATGGATCCCTTCATCGATAGAAAGTCCACTGCTAGATATGTCCCCAATAAAATGCAAAAAACTTTCACAAACACAATTAGCTCCAGGTGTTTGGTGGATGCCTGGAGGATATCTCGTCCGGACACCTTAGAGTTCACGATCTATTCCCCTACCCACAACTCTTCATCTAGAATAGACTATATTTTTTGAGCCCCTATCTCCTTCCCAATCTAACTAATGCTGAAATTGGGTCCATTCTCATCTCCGATCATGCCCCTGTTCTGATTACTTTAGATCTCCTTTCCGAATCCCCCAAGCCTCAGAGGTGGCATTTAAATAACTACTTACTCAAGGATCACACCTTTTTGGAATGTTTGAAAGAGTTTTTGTCAGACTTCTTCCTTAGGAATGCTAATCCCGATATTCCTTTCCACACTATCTGGGATGCCTTTGAGGCGACTAACAGAGGATTTATTATTGACTATGTTGTGGCTAGAAAGAAAAAATCCATCAAGGACTCAGCTTCCTTATTAGCCTCCATTAAACATCTTGAGCATTCCTACTTTTCTTGTAATAATGAAGACACACTTAAGAAATTAGTTCTGGCTAAATTGTGTTTTAATAGAAAATCGACGGAGGAAGATCCTGGGACCCTACTTAAGGTTAATCCTAAATGTTATGACGGTCGCAACAGAGCCGGCAAACTGCTCTCTAACTACTTGAAGGTAAAATCCAAAAAATCTAAAATTGTTATTATCATAGATAATAAAGGAGTTAATCACTTTAAGGATGAAGAAATATTAAACTGTTTTATGGATGTCTACCAGACACTGTATACTCCTGAGTCTTCTCCTTCTGACACGGTCCTGGATTCTTTTTTTGAGGCGCTACCCCTGTTCTTCCTCCTCTACTGATTACTCTATCTTAGAAAAAGACCTATTCCTTTCTGAACTTAATTCAGCCCTAGCTTTACTGCCTAAGGAGAAATCTCCCGGCCTGGATGGTTTTACTGCCGGGTTATATTCTTGCTTCTCCCAGATTCTTCTTCCTCATCTTTTATCCTTATTGCAGCATTTCCTTTCCCATAAGGAGGCTTGTGGCTCCTTTCTTGAAGCTATGATCTGTCTAATTCCCAAAGAAGGACAAGGACCCCTCTTCTAGTCCTAATTACTGCCCCATTTCTTTAATTAATTTAGACTGCAGGATCCTTGCTAAGGTTCTCGCTCTTCGTATTAACAAAGTTATTCCTAATTTGATTGGATATGAACAGCCTGGGTTTGTCAAGGGTAGGACTCTTGCAAATAACTCTAGAACTTTTTTAAACATTATTCATCTCGCTTCTAAAAGTTCCTCTCCAAATGCAGCTATTACCCTGGATGCGGAGAAAGCCTTTGATCGCATTCACTGGCTTTTTATGATGCGTGCACTCAAGTGGCATGGTTTCAGTCCTGTTATTTTATCCCTTATTAGTTTATTATATTCCTCCCCTACTAATTCGGTTTTTGTTAATGGATTTCAATCTTTCTATTTTACTCTTCAGCGAGGCACTCGTTAAAGCTGTCCTCTCTCGCCTGTGCTTTTTATTTTATCTCTTGAACCTTTTCTTCATTCCCTAAGACATTCTTCTGCCTTTCGTAGTTTTACACATAAATCGATTGAAATCAAGTTCACTGCATATGCAGATGACATTCTGTTATATCTCTCTGACCCTTCTTCACCTCCATTCACAGACCTTCTATCTTCCTATGCTGCTCTGTCCAGATATAAATTACATTTTTCTAAATCCTAAGTCCTTCCATTAAACAAATATTGTCTAAGAAGTATGCTCGAAGATACAGGCTTCAAACGGAACACCAATTACATTACATGTCTGGGAATAAAATATTCCTCCTCAATTGCCAGAACGATTCAACCTAATCTGGATAAAGGTATTGTGTCTTGGTGGGGCAGGCTGGACACCTCTAAAATTATGATGCTTCCGGTTATTAACTTCTTTTTGTCCATGCTGCCAGTGCAACTTCCTTAAAAATTCTTTAAAACTGTCAATGGTATTTTGAGTAAATTCCTTTGGAATAACTGCAAAGCTCATATTTCTCTTTCTGCCCTATCTGCTCCTAAAGACAGGGTTGGGGTTAATTTTCCCAATTTTTGTCAACATCACTCCTCCTTTTTAATTCGTCAGGTTCTGCCCTACTTATCTTCCTCGGATGATCCTCCTGTTTCGGTTTGGCACAAATTGGAGGAATCTGCTTACCATCCACTCCCCTTCTCCCTGTTAGTTCATTTCACTCACTTCCCTTGCTCGTTTAAGTCCCCCACTATTTCACAACTTGTATCAACATTTCATCCGGTTCTTACAAAATATCTCTCACCTATACTGATATTCCTGTACTCCTCTATTTGGCAAAATAAGTGCATTAAAATCTCTAATTGCACCATTTTTTGGAAAGGATTCAATTGTTAAAGGGATTATACAGGTTAAACACTTAATGCAGGATATGCAATTTTTGACTTCACAGGACTTTTAATCTAAATTTAATTTACCTGCTACTTCCCTTCTTATGTTTGAATCTCTGAGATTGATTTTAATGCAACAGCTTTCTCATATCTCTGTAGCTTCCTCCTTTTCATCTGATCTTCTATTTGAACCATTACCTACTTCCCTCTGTGTCCGGGCCTCTCAGATATACAAATATCTTCATTCTTCTCTCCCGCCGTCTCAAAAGCAAAACTGAACTTCTATGGGAAACAGATTTACAACGTACTCTTTCTACACACACATGGAATTCCATTTGGGCTTGATTTCATCACATTTCTTGCAATGCTAGCATTTCTCAGACTCTTTATTATGTTTACCAGAGATTATTTTTTACCCCACTACCTGTTTCCAAATAGTCACGGTTTATCCCCCAATTGTTGGTCCTGCAAGAATACTCCTAACACATACATACATTCCTTTTTCCTTTGCCCTAACATTTCCATTTTAGGACACAATTATGTAATTCAATCGCCTCCATTTGCTCCACTAATTTCCCTTTTGATATCTACTCCATATTTCTGGGTAATAATTCCATACAATGGCTGGGTAGCCGTAAATTGGGCTAATTTGTGGATTTAATAATAGCTATTGCTTTTCCAGTAATTACATCCAACTGGAAGGACACCTCTAAAGTTTCCTTTTCAGCTTGGTGGAATCTTCTTTGCTACCATCACAGGCTAGATAGAGCCTCTGAAACTACTTCTCAACAACTCCTTTGAATAGAAGCTTTTTGGGCTCCACTTACTAATTACTTATCCTCCTCTGCAATACATACCAGAGATTGTAATGTTGTGTTTCAGCCACCGTGAGTACCATGTTCATTCCTTTCACATTGTTTATATTTTATTGTCAATATATTCTTCTCCAAGATTTTGTATTGTTTAACTAGGAAAAGTCCTATTAGATTTTTTTTGATAAGGTTATTGATTCCTTTTATTTCTCATTTTATTTCCTCTTCTCTTTTCTCTCTCTTTTTCTTCCTTCTTTTCCTTCCCTAATAAAATGTAAAAATGCTAATTTCATTACTGTACTTATTTGTTTGATTTTGCTCTTAACATTGGTTAATGTTCTCGCTAATGTATGAATACACAGTTTCTATCCTTTGTTTTTCAAGTATTTTTATGGTTACCCTATGTATTTCTTTTATTATTATTATTAGAATGTCTGTACCTTGTTCTTTTTTTTCATTCAATAAAGCTTTCTAAACTATAACAAAAAAAGAGCAGTACTGAGGGACTGGGCCAGTCCATGAACAGCACTGTAAGCACAAGGACAGATTAAGACTAGCATAGAGAGGCCGGGCGTGTATCTGAGAGGTACCGTTATTTTATGTGTATTTGTATAGCACACAACTCATCCAAAAGGGTATCCTGGCACGGAAGCAGGTGCTGTATGGGTTGAACTAGAGTCAGGGCTAGGGAAAGGCCGGGTCTTTAGTTTCTTGTGGAATTCAAGAACTGAAGGGTAGACTCTGATGTACAGGGGCGGGTAGTTCCAGGCTTTAGAAGCGAGGTAGAAGAAGGCTACCATACCAGGTTCTGCATATGCGGGGATGTGTGCGAGTAGGAGTATGGCTGAGTGGAGGTGTCTGGTAGGTTTGCAGTACTTTTTGTGGTTGTTGAGGAACGTGGGGCCCATGTTGTGTAAGGCTCTGTATGTGTGAGTTAAAAGTTTGATGAGTGCTCATTTGTGGCTTGAAATCTACTGGAGCTCTTTGAAGTGCAAAGTGGGAGACTGAGGGTGAGCCAGGACAGGAGCAGGCAGAGACAGAGGCAGACTAAAAGCACTATCAATCAATCAGTTAGGATTTATGAAGCATTTCTAATCATCCATGAGGAGGGTATGCAGGCTCTGAGGGTCTTGCTGCTTCAGGTGGGTTCAGTTGAACAGCCAGGTCTTAAGAGCCTTCTGGAATGCTTGAAGGGAGGTGGAGGTCTGGAGGTGTAGGGGGAAGTTGTTTCAGGGTTTAGGCACGAGGTAGAAGGAGCGTACCCCTCTATTGCTTTGGCAGATGGGGGTGTGCGTGTGCGAGGGTGGTGAAGCACAGGTGTCTGGAGGGTTGGTGGAAGTTCAGGTGGTGGATAATGTAGGCTGGTCTTTGGTTTTTCAGGGCTTTGTAGGTGTGGATCAGCATCTTGAATTGACATCTCTTCTGTATTGGGAGTCAGTGGAGTTTCTATAGGTGAGGGATGATGTTGGTCTGTTTGGGGAGGTCGAGGATGAGTCTGGTGGCTGAGTTCTTCAGGAAGTGAGTGATGATTCCTACGTAGAGTGTGTTGCTGTAGTACAGGTGGCTAGTGTCTAGGGCTTGAGTGACAGTTTGTAGTGTTCATCGGGAGCCATCTGAAGATTTTCCGGAGCATGCAAAGAGTGAGGAAGCAGGCAGATGAGACTGTGTTGATCTGGGCTTTAATGGTGAGATTGCTGTCCGTGATAATGCAGAGGCAAGGGTAGTCTGTTGGTCTGGGTGAGGGACCTTGTTCGGACGACCACCAGGAGTCATGCAATGGGGAGGTGAGGTTTCTGAAGATCAGCAATTTTGTCTGGTTTGAGTTTCAGGATGTTGTTTTTCGTTCAGTCGGCTACTGAGAAGGTGGCCAGGTGCTAGTCTATCAGCAGCATTGAGAGGACGGGGACAGAGTAAGGGCAGTGTTAGGAGGTTGGCCATGCTCTGAGCAGTACTTAGAGGACAGCGATAGACTGAGGGCAGTAGTGAGAGGTTGGTCCAGTCTCTGAGTATTAGTGACAAGACAGGGGAAGAGAAAGACTAGTACTAACAGTTGGGCCAGTCTTTGAGTAGTGTTGATAGGAAAATTGCAGACAGGGACAGACTAGGAGCAGTACAGAGAGGCTGAGCCACTATCTGAGTAGTACTAACAGGATTACTCAGGAATGGCGTTCAGGAATGGCGTTATAATTATCGCCACTTTAGCTGCAGACAACTGCTGCTAAATCGGCGATAATGGGCTTGATAATAGGCTCTTGGGAATTCCCATAGAAGCCTATGTTCTGGTGTGAACATGGGCTTCTATGGGAATTCGCAAGGGCATATTATCAAGCCCATTATCGCCGCTTAAGCAGCAGTTTCCTGCCTCTAAAGTGACGACAATTATAACGCCATGCTTGATAATATGCCCCTGAGAGCTCAGGAATAGTCTACGAGCATCACTGAGAGGATGGGACAGTCTTTTGAGTAGTACTGACAGAACTAGGCAAACAGAGACAAACTTGGAGCAGTACTGATAGGTTGGCCCAGGCCCTGACTAGCATTATGAGAACAGTGACAGACTATGGACCAGGTTGGGCCAGTCTCTGAGTAGCACTATGGGGGCAAGCACAGGCAAACAGCAGTACTGAATTGTGGGCCAGTACCTGAGCAGTGCTGCGTACTCGGGAACAGTCTATGAGCATCACTGTGAGCTTGGGCCAGTCTCTGAGTAGTACTGACAGGATAGGGACAGACTAAGAGCAGTACTGAGAGATGAGGCTTGTCTCTGGGTAGTACTGACAGGACAGAGGCAGACTATGAGCATTACTGAGAGGCTCCGAGAGGCCACTCTCTGATTAGATCCATGAGAACAGGTATTTACTTAGAGCAGTACTGAGAGGTTGGACTAGCCTTTCAGGCATGCATGTAATGTATCAATGTGTTATGCGACTTTTGGAAGACCACCTTGGTTTCCTTTCCACCACGGTGTTCATGGAGGAGGAACCTCCATGACATCCCTGGTGGAGAGGAAACTCTTAATACGCTTGGTGAGACCGCAGTGGTCCCACCAAGCATATTGCGGCCTCAGACCACCACAACACCGGCAGGAAACAGCAGTTCCCTTGCGGCTGTGGCGAGGCTGTGGAGTCCCACCGCAGACTCATAATCATGCGTTTGGGAGACCATCACCACCGCCTCCCGGTAAGCCTGGAAGTCTGTGGACCGACAGACTCGTAATCGGGGCAATAGTCTTTTATCATTTTCAAGGTAAGAAACTGCATGCAACAGATTTGCGAGTAACCACATGTGAGTACATTTTTAGACTTTCATCTCCTTTTGATGGTTTTATCGCTCTGAAATGATCACAACTTGCTCTAGATCTTAAAGATGTTGTCTGTGCACCTGTAGGTGTACAAAGGGCTTTGTAAATCAGACTCTAATGGCCCTATTATGAGTTGTCCAGAATGCTATAACCTGGGGGAAGACCACTGTGAGCAACGATGAGTGGTTGGGTATTTATGGACTCAGTTTTACCCAGTGCAGATCTCCTATTGACGGAAGTACAGGGGTAAGAGCTGCGGGACAGACAGAGGGACATCCTGGCTGCCTCTCCGGCCCTCTGCCCCCTGGGAAGCACACAATGCTGCTCAGCATCAGACCACAGCCTGGCATTTCCTCACGTACTTGCTGCCTCCAATCCCTGATCTTCACTGATCCTCACTGCCTCTCCCCACCACCTCAAGATACCATTTACCACTTGGTAAATGGGAGAATTTAACTCCCGGAAAATTCCAATCCTGTGAAAAAGTATATTTTAATTCTAGATCTGGCAGTCTATCCCCAGTTCTGTGAAGTTTAAGTCATGAACCTCATGGGAGCATAATAGCCTAGATCATTAATTCTATCCCTTGTAACATCCTATGGACTTACACACACCTTGTTATGGGACCCTACATGTTTTGGTGTACTAACTAGGATAAAGTACCCCCTGCTGTACATTACCAAGATACTGCAAGTCGTCAAGGAGTTCCGTGACTATATAGAGTTACAACACCGAAGGCTAAGTTCCTTTATACGGTCATAGAACTCTGAGATGACTTGCAATATCCTAATAAAGTACGGCAGCTGACATTTTATTCCTTATAATACTTAATCACACTATATCCCTTCCCACAGATAGATTAAATCTTTGGAGGGGTGCTCTTATGTATTAAAACATGAAGATTAAAATTGAATATCTAGTGCAAAATTAAACACATCAGCAAGAGGTTAGATACTTGTTGCAAAAAAGATATTACAGTCAGTTTATTTCAAGTCAGATAACAAATGCTGTACCTCAGAATTTGTAGAAACATGTAGAGACGTTCTATCTTTCCTATTATTACATAAAACGTAGAAAACGTGAACAGGTTGCCATAAATATTTCCTTTCTGCTTATCGCTGTTCATCTAGAAAACAGAGCTGAAGAATGAAAGTCCATAATACTGTGTGTCCTTCCTTTACCTCGACTGTTCGCCCTGGCAGCAGGCACTGTAATAAGTTATTACAGTTGAGCTGCTATGTCATTTTCTAACACAGGCAACTAGGGACTTCAAACAATTGCCTGTGATAAGGAAATTAGAGACGGGCTTCCATGCTTCTATTTATTTATTATACAGAAACGTGTAGCACCATATAACATTCACATCATCAAATTAAACTGCATACGCAGCTTCGACATTTTCACTTTGTCAAATCTGGCCCCAGGGCACAACAAGCAAAGCAGGTTTGGCAACCTATTGTTGTCTAAAATGTACACCGTCTAGAGCTCTCCAACAGTATCTGCCTGGTTCATCACAGAACTTATTTGCAAATGGTAGTAAAACACCTCTCCTGCGGTTTCTCTTCCATCCTACATGTTTATTACAACGTTCTCACTATTACAGAGCAAAGCAACAACCCAAAGCGTTAGTACCACCTTCAGAGAGTTACATTATCTCACACAAATAAATATATCCTAAATGGTACATCTTGCATAAGCTAAAAATGCTTCTGATTCACAAGGGCCAATGCAAACCCAACGCAGCCTGTCGATGTGCGCCCCTTACAGTAGACTGGCACACTGCGCTTGCGCAGAATGTGGCTACGTGAAACAAGGCGGGTTGAAACTGTATTTAAACAATAGCTATGCCTGAGTAGTGACAGGAATCCAAATGAGGAAACACACAGAAAAGAGATAACCCCACGGAAAGATTTGCTGATTCACAATGGAGGACTAGATTTGGTAAAATGTTCCCTGGTTCTGGATCAAAACTCAGGTTGTTGGAAGCAGACATAATGAATAAAATACAGGACCCAAATGGCCCTGTATCTCTACGATGTGCTTAGCTGGAACATTTTTGGGCCAGAATGTTGTTTTTAAAATGAGATGATCAGAAAAGTGTGCAAAAGCATTTACAAAGTTTTAAGACACATCTAACAATGTGTCACGCACAGGCTATGCCTGTACCTTTTCCGTTTTTACATAGTGTTGCATGCTCCCGTCCAGCTATGCCCATTTTCAGCATAACGTCACAGACAACCCACGAAAATAAATTAATGTGAGCACTTGCCCAATTTGCTCTGATTACGTTTTGGAGTGAAAATTATATATAAAATCCCTTGTGTTGGTAGTAGGAAAATTCATAACACTTTAGTAAGATGGTCCTCTGTGCTTTTACAAAACTATCCCGAAGCCTTTGTTAGCTGGTCAGCAGCTTGTTGGCCAGATTCTACACTAGTAAACCAAGTACACAGCCTTAGAGTCAATGTTGATCCACCCCTTTCTCACTCCACACATTGTAGCAATAGTCACAAGATGCCCCTCCCACATCTATATCTTGAACGTGTTCTGTCACTTCTACATATTGAACGTGGTCTGTCACTTCTACATCTTGAATGTGGTGTGTCACTTCTACATCTTCAACATGGTCTGTCATTTCTACAACTTGAACGTGGTGTGTAACTTCTACATCTTGAACGTGGTGGGTCACGTCCACATCTTGAATGTGGTGTGCCACTTCTACATCTTGAACGTGGTCTGTCATTTCTACAACTTGAACGTGGTGTGTCACTTCTACATCTTGAACGTGGTGTGTCACTTCTACATCTTGAACGTGGTGTGTCACATCCACCTCTTGAATGTGGTGTGCCACTTCTACATCTTGAACGTGGTCTGTCATTTCTACAACTTGAACGTGGTGTGGCATTTCTACATCTTGAATGTGGTGTGTCACATCCACATCTTGAACGTGGTGTGCCACTTCTACATCTTGAACGTGGTGTGTTACTTCTACATCTTGAACGTGGTGTGCTCTTCTACATCTTGAACGTGGTGTGTCTCTTCTACATCTTGAACGTGTGTGTCACACCTACATCTTGAACGTGGTGTGCCACTTCTACATCTTGAACGTGGAGTGCCACGTCCACATCTTGAATGTAGTGTGCCACTTCTACATCTTGAACGTGGTCTGTCATTTCTACAACTTGAACGTGGTGTGGCATTTCTACATCTTGAATGTGGTGTGTCACGTCCACATCTTGAACGTGGTGTGCCACTTCTACATCTTGAACGTGGTGTGTTACTTCTACATCTTGAACGTGGTGTGCTCTTCTACATCTTGAACGTGGTGTGTCTCTTCTACATCTTGAACGTGTGTGTCACACCTACATCTTGAACGTGGTGTGCCACTTCTACATCTTGAACGTGGTGTGCCACTTCTACATCTTGAACGTGGTGTGCCACTTCTACATCTTGAACGTGGTCTGCCACTTCTACATCTTGAACGTGGTGTGTCATGTCTACATCTTGAACGTGGTGTGCCACTTCTACATCTTGAATGTGGTGTGTCACGTCTACATCTTGAACGTGGTGTGTCACGTCAACATCTTAAACATGGTGTGTCACTGTCTCTCCTTTTCACACCCAAATAACACCAACTTGTCAACATATTCATTTTTGTTGCGTTTGGACTACTGCAACTAACGACATCTTGGCTTCCTAAGGGTTGCATTCTAAAGTCTTAGGAAAGTGCAAATTGTAGCAGAAAGAACCTTGTGAAAACTCTGCTGCTAGGGACATATCTAACCTTTTTTTGTGCTCGCTTCTTTGGTCCCTCTTATGAGGCGAGAACCCACTTTTAGTCAGTGTGCATTGCTCACAAAGGCTACTGAGGTAAAGATGTGTGAATGATACGACTGTTCAGTACACTGCAAGTTCACCAGTTCCCATCAAACACGTACCCCGCATCTTCAGAGACATCCTAAAACTCTCTGGGATGGTCTACCAACACGCATGGTGGAAACATCGATTTACAGAAATACTTCATCCATAATATCGACCTTACCACTATATAAGATAATTGGCTTTGGATTTAAGTATCTTACACGTCAGAGCCGGATGCAAACGTATTCAACAGTCAGAATGCAGACATGTCCTTGTAGCAAAGTTAATAGAAAGTAACTGATATTTCCCTATACTAATCCACCACTAATCTTTTTGGGTTCCGGAGTAGAGTGCTATTCGACTTAAAGAGCTTCAACACCTCGTCTGGGGTAGTAAGCGCTGTATTAATACAATTACAGGTACAATAGAGCTGCATTGGTCATACCTGGGGAGTTGCAGGAGAGGGGAACCCTGCACTTATATCCACAGGTGGTCGCTACAAGGTTCTTACGAATTCATTGTGCCAGGTAGTATCTGCCTCTCTAGCTGGCCCTATACTATGCAGCATTTGGTTTCTCTGGTCTGTTGGATGTTCAAATATCGTACACATACCTTGAACATATACATCTTATCAAGTTACAAAGATGTGCAGTTATGTACTATTGTTACCTGTACATACTCGCTTGATGATATTTTGGTAGACAGGATTGATAAAAGCATCTTCTTAACTGACATACCCAGCTGTGAGCTGATGAACTTTTAGGGTGGACCCAAGAACATCTTCTCTCCTCAGCCTGTGATAAATGTCTGTGGCATTTAGACTGACTGAGAAATGCCTCTTGCGTCACAGATCATAGCAGTTTTTGAAAGACCTATCTGCTTCTCTGTTCTTAGACATTCTCAAAAGACTTCTATGGTTTCAGTAAACCCTCTAGTGGGAAGGCTGGTCCACACCCGTTTATTTAAATATAGTTTTATTTTCCAATGCATTACTCTTTTTCAATTCTTTTGTAATACTTCCTTCATACACACCCCAACCATACTGTGCATGTTATATTATGTTATGTGTATTTGTACAGCACTCAAATCACACAGGAAGGTATCCTGCCTGCGTATAAATATACTTAGACACAAGGAACACAAACATAAATGCGTGAGTATAACACTTGCTACAGCCATTTTGAGTCACTGCAATTGTGTATAATTAAATATATTTTTCAACCTGCGAAAATGACCTTACATCTAGTCTGAGAAGTGTTCATTCTTCATCCCAATAAAGAAAAGCCCTGGATTATTGGTTAAAAGTATTCCATATACACTGTAAACAATAATCAGAGCAGAATATGGGATGGGAATTTAACTGGAATACACATAACTTTACTATATGAACAGACACCACTCAGCCCCTTGTTAAAGCACAACAGAATTGGGAAATTGATTGTAACACCTGATTCATGGAAAAAAAGTAGGAGGACACATTCATTACTCATACTATAGCTTCTAGTAATGCTAGATTCAGAGTGATTCGATTTAACTTTGCATATAGGATGCACATAACCCCAGTGATGCTACATAAAATAGACCCACAATGCGAATAGGATGCAAGTGGATGCTACATACTAGCACTTGATGATAAATTATTTTTGGAAACAAGTAGTGCATAGATATCAGGAAAACACACATATAGAATCACAGACAGAATTTCGGTAACGAAATTATATTGTGTGGACAGCATATCATGTCAAAAATATGGAAGGCCAAAATATCGAGAAAGTAAGTGCAGATAGGTAAGTATAGATTTACCATTCTTGATTCCACATCTACGTGTCTTGACTATATATAGGGATATCTATCTCCGAACCGTAGTTTTCTCCACACATCCACTCCAGGTTAAATGAAGAAGGCGGACCACAATGTTCGAGGCAGAGGTATATTTTATTTTTTAACCGCTCTGCTGCGACGCGTTTCGAGCACCTCCATGCTCTTGCTCACACAAACTTTAGGCAGCATTGTATACCTTATAAATGTTTTTTTCTTCATTCAACTGCCCGCCCCTCGTGCACATAATCACGTGATGCACGCTAGCTGTGAAGTACCGTGGCACTTACTGGAGGTACCTGATGGGCTACTTGGCCCCCAGGGGACCTCAAGATCAAAGGGTAATTAATTCCCCAACTTAAAATGCGCCACAGAGCACACATGTCATCTCAAGCCCGCCCCGTTCCTTCACCACTGTGCAAATGCGACCATGGCGCATTTTAAGTTGAAAGATTAACTCTCCTTAAATCCTGAGATTTAAGGGGATTGGGTGCAACTAGCCCAACAGGTACCTCCATTAAGCGCCACAGCGCTACGTTGCAGAAAGATGTAAAAAGGGGCATGGCCTCTGAACACCTCTCTGCAACGCAGCTCCCTGGTGCATACTGGAGGTTCCTTTTGAGCTAGTAGGTCCACCGGGACCCCCAGTATTCCAGGGCAATTAGTTCCCCATCTGCAAACGCACCAGGGGGCGCATTTGCAGAGTGCTGCAGGGAGGGGTCGGGGCCTCCGGCGCAATGCCAGTCTTTTTTTCTAATTTATTTTTTAAGAAGGGGGGCTGTGTGGCCCCCCTTCTTTTCTTATTTTTTTGGCCTTGGGGACCCCATCCCTCAGGAACTGACCCCCATTTTATTTATCGGCCCCGGGGGCCCAATCCCCGTGGCATGGCCTTTTTAAAAAAAAATGTATTTGGAGGGGGGTCTGTGTTGCCCCCCTCCCAGGCCACTTCTAGCCCCGGGGACCCTCTCCATTGGGGACCGTGGAGGGGTCCCCAATCCCCCCACGGTACCGAAGGCTCACCACCTCCTGTGGGAGCCGGAATTGCTTTCCCACATGGGGAGCTGCTAAGATGCAGCTCCCCATGTGGAAAAGCAATCAGCTTTGGTTTTTAGAAGAGAGAGCAGGTTTCCTGCTCTCTTCCAAAAACCAAAGCAGAGTTTGCTATGGCAGGGCGGGAGCCGTGAGGCTCCCGCCCTGCCATAGCAAATAGCAGTGTCCTGGGTGTGGGCACCCCGGAACACTGCAGGAGCTGGCCCTGGGGAGTGGCGGACCCCAGGACCATCGAGGGCTCCAGGAGGGGGGCCCCTCCCAACATTTGCAAAGC
This sequence comes from Lissotriton vulgaris, assembly GCF_964263255.1. Taxonomy (NCBI): domain Eukaryota; kingdom Metazoa; phylum Chordata; class Amphibia; order Caudata; family Salamandridae; genus Lissotriton; species Lissotriton vulgaris. The sequence goes on from NC_141688.1 coordinate 31,077,714, forward strand.
CCGGGGGTGGTGATCCCCGGGGCTTAGGGGTGGTTGACCCCCCAATTTTAATAATTTGATCCCCGGGGAGGTGGCGGTCCCCGGTGCGAGTGAGGGGGTTTGAGCCCCCCCAGAGGTAGTTAATTATTTTTTTTAAACAATCCCCGGGGGTGGCGGTCCCCGGGGCTGCGGGGGGCCATGAGCCCCCCGCAAATACTTTTAAAAAGCCCCGGGGGTGGCGGTCCCCGGGGCTCCTTTGGGCCCTCCATTATAATATAAACATTGCCCCCGGGACTTGGCCCACCCGGGGGATAATTAATAACGAAGCGCAGGAGCCCGCGCTTCGTGTTTTTCTTTTTCACGGCTGGATCCGCGGATCGTCCGCGCATCCCGCTATTTAAAAAAAATAATCATTTTTACCGAGTCACAAGATGGCTGCCAAAACTTCCTGGTGCTGACAGCCAATTAGCATGAAGCTCGTGATCGGGAGGTTGCGCGGATCCTGCACACCTCTATATATTGATAGCAACTACTGAACGGATTTACACCATTTAACAAATAGAGTTCTTTCTTAACCAAGGGCTACCTTTTTGCCAAATTTGGTGTAATTCCGTTCAGCAGTTCGGGCTGGAGTCGCGGCTAAAGCTTCCTATGAAAAATTGCATGGGGAAAACATGTTTTGGGACCACCCCTTTTTTCTCGGCCCGCTTGCCGAATCACCCCAAAACTTTCAAGGCAGGAGCGGACCGGAGCGCCCCACGAGTTTTGAAAATTTCACGAAGATTCGTCAATCGACGCCAAACTTATTGGGAATAAAATGTTGCGATTTTCCTAAGGTAACTAGGTCCTAAATAAGCATGGGCGGAAAATCCGTTACGCTCGCGGATTTTGCGGATTTTCAGTAAATTCGCAATCTGCGAGATTCGCGAATTTCCCGCAAAATCCGCAAATTCGCACGCAGCGGATTTTTTTTCTTTGCGGTGTAAATTCGCAATTGCGAACATGTAGGTGCGGCGGGCAGCAACAATCTCGCACTCGCGAAATTACAAAAATTGCAATTCCGCACAAGAAATCTACTAGCAAGCAGCATAGACCTTCTGAAAATGATTATTTTTATCAGAATAACTCCTCAGGTTGCATTTGCCTGCACTTTTTTAGATTTGAGGCCTTTTGATTTTCTTTGGATAACTTTTGGATTAGAAATCAACTTTCTCATATAAGCTTGGTGGGGCATTAAAGTTGCTGTAATGCTGCTCTGCAGAAAAACGAGTTTTGCAAAAGTGAAAGCAGGTTCAAAAGTTCAAACTCATCATTAGTAACCATTACCTGTAGTGCTTCCTGACAAGGGCCCCTCCAAACTTCAGTTGCTAGTTGCAACAATTGTTCAGTTGCTAGTTGCAACAATTGTATGACCCTGCTCTGACCCTCACAGCAGGCTCATAGAATAGCTACAAGTAGGCCACAAAGGTCCTGGAAAAAAAATTGCACTGCAACAGAAAGCAAATTACAGATAAGGATGCAGGTGCCAGACTGGAATTTTAAAACAGTGACACATTAATAAATCAACCCCAAATTAATTCATGTCAGTTGAAGCAGGCAGGTGTGCTTGCTTTTTCCCCCCATAATCTACAGTGATGATGAACCAGAGGGTGGCATAAGGCATTGATGTACCAGAGGGTGGCATGGGTAAAACAGAGGGTGGCAGGGGTGAAACAGAGGGTGCTGGGAACCTATGATGATGAACCAGACGTAGAAACAACATAATCGTGACCGTTGCGAGCCGACATGTAAGTTCGCAATTGCGAACTGTTACAAAACCCTCGCGAACTGTCAGAAATCCTTGCGAACTGGCAGAAATCCTTGCGAACAAAAAAAATAAAAAATCCGCAAATTCGCGAGAATTCGCGGATTTTGCGGATTGTGAGTTCGCAAATTCGCAAAATTCGCGAACGCCAGATTCGCAAAATTCGCCCATGCTTAGTCCTAAATATAAGTACCTACTGGCGACCGCCATTAAGTAATATATGTGTATATATAGAGGTAACTGTCTCAATGTATGTTAAACAGTGTGTATGTGAAAAGCAAAAACTGAATAAAATATATATATTTTAAAACATGAAAAGGAAAATATTTGGCTTCTTTTTTCTCTGACAATATCAATATTTTCTAAAAATGCCTTTCTTCATTATTGAATTTGAAACCAAATGAAATGTCATATACAAGATGACACAACACAAATGACAACCATAATTATTTGGTCTCTGGGTTAACGTCAAATGCTGGAGGGCTGCGGAAATCATTAGTGTCAAATCGCTTTCCGGAAGTAGGATAAAAGTAGAGACAGGCCTGTAAGTGTGACACGGTTGTAGCAAAATTTGTTGAAAATCACATTAAGGGAAGAAATTGTTGAATATCCTGAAACCGCAGGATAATAGTAAATACAACAGCAGAGTTTCTCCAGGTTACTTCGATGTCAGGCAAACCGTTTTCATTTACTTTAATGTATATGTGAATGATCCACAACAGATGATGTTATCAAAGTATTATCCTACGATCAAGTTGTCCAAACATGATAAATTATATCACACGTGTATCCAAAGCAAGTACGGCCTCACTGGAGAACAAGAGTCCCTCCAACCCTCTTCCCACTCTTGCTAGATGTGGCTCTAAATTTTTTAGTCAAAAGTGTAAGTCCAATGCTCTCAGTCTTCTGGCCGTGGTGCGCAGCCTCAGTTCGGGATCAAAAACTGTAGCAACTGATTCGATAATCCTATGTAAAAGAATACCTTAAGTCAACTTCTCTAAGACCAACCTGCCCGCTAATTTGTGAGACATAGCAGTAGTGATGGTGGTTCTCCTTCTTCCACTGAGACGCAATTAATATTCTAGCAACGTTCAGTAAATGGGTTTGGAGTGACTTCTTCGGTCTGTGTATTAGAGGCATGGAGTTGTTTTTTAACTCCACAGGTACATTTCCAGGGTTTGCTGCACTTACAATCCCATCCTTTCTTTGGTGCCACTCCACAGTTTATTCAAAAGATCACAAGTCTTGCACAAGTTGCTGCAGTATAAAAGTGCCCACATCAGTGCCACATTGCCGAAACACGCCTAATTTATTCATGGACATACAGTTAAGTCTCTACTGGCATGAAGTAACCCTGCATTAATATCTTGTAGTGGAGTGCCGTATGTTGTAGACATTTATATTTATACTTTTCGATGAGTCTGGTTGGCATAGTATAGAGTGAACCAACGCGTAATAGTCAAATATGTGGTGCAGTAGCCTAAGGTTCTATTAAAGCAGACCTAAACGTCTAGTAGGTCAATGGAATGCATTTTTTTACCCAGTGGTTGACCACATGATTATTGTGGCTGGCCCCTTGACTTTGCAGTGTTTATTAAGTATGCCTGTTAATGCCTGGATTCTGGAGTACCTACAGTGGCTTCACATCAAATACTAGTAAGAGACAAAATTCTCGCAGTAATTAAAAGCAAAATGTATGGATGTGAAACAAATTGTTCTTAGAACTTGCAGTCAACAAAACCTGATCGCCATATTACCTCATTTCTCTCAAATGTCCAAATTAAGTTCCATAGAACATCAGATCAGAGCTATAGTCTCCTATCAACTATATGTACATCAAATAGCAAATAATTCTTGAAGTCTTGCATTCTGATGATTAAACCTTTATGTCATATGTTATCATGTACGGATACCTGTTATTACTTTACAAAACATATCTCTTATTTTCTTATTCTAGTTTTCACATCACTACTCGACTGTGTTAAGCATATTACATGGAGTTACATTTACAGAAACGATGTAACACTGCCTCTAACCACCAGACACTGAGAAAAAAATAATGCTGACAATCCTTCAATCTAATTGAAGAATTATTGTAATTTAAACTGCTTATTTAAAATCCACTCACTATCACTACTGTAAATATTCCACTTATAGTCTCTAGCGATACAAGTCACCATGATCATTTTGACGGCGTGGATTGACATTTTTTGTTCGAATCAGATTGCTTTCTGGATCTCCCGTAGATGCTTGGTTTCTGACAAACATAAGCCATAACTATTTATTTGAACACAAGTGTTGCTCTTTAATCATCATAACCACATTAGAGGAAAGTGACACTTAAGGACATTTATCTGTTGTGATAAGAGCTTCATAAAGTCTGTAGATAAGATATGAGTGAGTTCCCTACTATCAGTCCAGGGAAGTCAAATACACTGGCCAGGCTTCGATCATGTGTAACTCCTGATATCTTTGCCACTATCTCTACTTCAGAGCACAGATAAGTGAAACCTTGAAATACTTACACCAAAGAAACAAGAAATAGTACTTGCAGGAGAGCTTTGAATACCACCCCACAATATTCAATCAACCCTTATCACCATAGAGCTGAGTTTAAGCAAGAGAGTGCGTCTGTGTATTTGTGTGTGCATGCGTGCGTGTGTGTCTAGCTGTTGAGCCATGGAGAGTCAATGATTCGATGTACCAGGGACGGATAATGAGGGATCGAGGGTTAAAAATTGATACTTGTATAGCGCACTATTCACCTGCAAGGGTCTCAAAGCGCGTGTACGAATACCGCTGTGGAACCCATCCTGGCTTTCCCTGTGAGGCGTCCACTCCTGGGCACCCCCAAGGTGGAGGCCAGGCATCCTTAGCGTTGTGATGGAGATTAAGCAAGCTATTTCCCAGAGTTGCAGAGTGGGACTCCATGATTGGAATAGGCACTGAGGCGAGAATTATCAGGTCCGTGGAATTTTGAGCCCAAGACCCGCTGAGGCGGGGGATTGAACCCTGGTCCCAGGCTAGACCTCTGCATCAGGGTCTGCCGCTCTAATCATTGAGCCACACTTCTCCACTGTACTTCCATACAGGAGATGAAGGACATATCTGTTTAGAACTTACACCTGCATTTATCATCTTCCACTGCCATAGATTTCAGATGTCATCAGTGATGTAATATGTGAGGTCCTAAACAAGGCATCACAGCCTTGAGAGGTATACTTTTGCCAGTTACTTATAACAGGCAAATTCCTCTATTTTATTTTTAAATTGTAGTGCTTTTTCAGTGAATGTCTAAGGTTTTTTAACGTGTTTAATTCTTACTACCTTCCTCATGTATAACTGCACCTTAACCTTTGTTTTTTTCAGTAAATTTCTATGTTTTGTTTAACGTAAAGTAAAATTGTATTGCTGCTAGACATTAGTCACGCAGAGCCTTTGTACTTGTGCGGTGGGGTTAGTAGCTTGCCGGGGTAGGGAGGGGGTGGAATTTGACTACAGGCTTTGTGCCCAACCCATCAGCGCACATGGCCTTTGTCTTTCTGTCATAGGGAGTCGTTGGCCTCAAGGTCTGGATGCAAGAGAAGCAATGCACCCAACAACCTGTGATCAGCAAAACCCATTTTGCACATAGCCTTCAGCAATTGACGCCCCCTCTTTTTCGTTTTAGATAATTTTTTTCTTTTTTTTTTGGTCCCATGGGACTCCAATAGTAGTCCAACTAGGGCATATGGGTTTCTGCAGAAATCCCACATGGTTGTGAAAACTTCAAAATTTCTATTTGTAAAAAACAAAATTTGCCCCAGAGAGGGTCCCTCTCAATAAGAGCCAGAGGGTCAAGGTGCTCCTACACCGGCCCATACTATGTTATTATTTTTTTTCAAATCATAACATGGGGATCGAGTCCCCGTGGCTTGAAATGGCAGCCGCAACATTTTCTTTCAAACTTTTTTAACAGAAATTAAGGTTTTAGAACCTAACCTAACTATAATTTCACCTTAACCGTTGTGTTTTTTCCCGTGAATATCCAGGATTTTGTAATCATTTTCTAAATTGGACCAAGAGATAACTAACCCCTTTTCATATGCCAACCCCTGCAGCGCATGTCATTTGTCTTTGGTCAGGCCATGTGCCCAACCGCCCAGTGCGCACCACCCCAGCTGTGCAAAGCAGGGCTGGCTCTAGGGTGGTGCGATCGGTGCCACCGCACCGGGCGCTGACTTGGGGTTGGGGCGTCATTTTTTAGTCTATTATCATTTTTAAAACTGCAGCGTTCCTGCCATCAATTAAAATGTCAAGTTAACACCGGTGATTAATCGTCTAAAAAGGTTTGCATAGTGGAAGTTTTGACTCATTGTAAGGTAGCGCACAGGATTAAAATGCCTGCTGCTAAGAACGTGTACCATGCAAATCTCAAAGTGCATATAATGTAAATAGGTCAGTGAGTTACTGCTTCTGCAAGAGAGATCCTTTTGTTACTGGTAGTCTATAAGTCCAAATCCTAGTTAGAACACTGAGCTATTAATTCATCAAAGAGCTGCATGCAATCTGCATATGTTAGAGCTACATGTTTTTTCACAGTCTTTCACTATCCTAATCTTGCCAAAAGGTTTCATTTGGGTAGAAAACAATACTTGTTATTGAAGAAAGAACCCCTGACAATGGTGTTGTATCCTGAATTTGTGCTTTTCCAGAATAAGAACTCTTAAACTATATTGCTTACCAGTATCCTGGACATGTGACTCCACCCCACCTTGTAGTCCTGTCTGATGTAACATTTCCTATACACTGATTTACACTCATGTGATTGTCTCTGTGCAATGTGTGTGTGATGTAAAGTGCTCGCGCACCTTACACTGGTATGAGTGGTGCTATAAAACGAAGTGAGTCTGATAGACAGGGGTTATGAAGACTTTTTTTTTATCTATCTTTACATAGAAATATATACATACATGCATATTTTGGTTGCTTTTATTACACAAAATGCAGTGGCAAAAAGCCATATTTTACAGTGTGTCGTGACCACTGTGACAATTCCCATGCTACTGCAGTTCGTCTCTCCGCATCAGTGGCAGATGTAGAGGGTGAAGGCAGCATCTACTGCTCCCCCCGGCATGAATCCATTATGTTCCGGATGGACCAGCGAGTAGATCAGTCGCCAGTCTTGTTGAAAGTAATTTGGAAAGTATTTTCACTTCAATATTTATCAATGATATGGGGCAATACGAGGTGCATTCCTTGGGGGCTTTCCAGGCTCGGGATTGCTATGACAGTGGCTCCCCTTAAGTCAAGAGGGAGTTTGCGCCCTCCCAGGGCATCCTCAAGTAAGGCCAACAGATGCAGAACGAGCAAAGAGGAGGTACTCATAAAGAATTCTGGGGGGAGGGGGGAATAAACACCCGGGCCAGGTGTCTTGCCCGATGGCATAGATGCAACAGCCCGCTGCACCTCCTCCACTGTGATAGGTATGTCCAGGTCCGCCCTCTCCTCCCTATAGAGAGGTCTTACCGGGAGGTCCACCACAATGGGGCTATCTCTCTCTGAGGCTTCGAGGCAACTTGGTCCAAACAGATTATATGAGAGAAGGGCCTGCCCACCAAACTGGGACCATGTAAATCAGCAGGGGCAGCAGGGAGAGAAAAGCCAACAGTTCCTAAACTTGCTCAGCTGCCGGTAATCACCACCCAGGCATCCAGGTGGCACCACCCTGGCCACCGCCGAGGTACCCCAATGGCTCTCTGTCCCAGCAGTCCTGGGCACTGTCAATGAGGCGGTCATGGTGGAACCCTCCACTCAGGGTTTACAGTGCGGTGACTGCACTCTTAGTCCGTAAGATGGGGCAGTTTCTGATATCTCCTAGAGCTCCACAGGCAGCTCTCATCACGCCAGGCCCACCCCTATCTGGGCCTGTGCAAGCCTCTCTCCATCCTCAACACCTGAAGGGGCATCAGTCTAACCCGCAGACGAGTCTATTTATAAGCCCATGTAGTAGCAATACTCTGTACCCCCACCTCCAGCACCAGCATCAAGGCAGACTCTCGTCCACTGCCTGCTGCCCCTCGGGGGGCCCTAACATGACTCCATAGCCCAGGCCCAACATCCCAAAATACCCACCACCTATGTCGCTCAGGCAGCGGCCTCGTCCAGCAAGTGGAGTCTTTCCCCCTGGGCCACCCAAGCATGCCATGTCCAAACCGTCCCTCTGGTGACACCGCTGCTGCCAACAATTTCAATTCCCTGGCCCGACAGCCCCTCTGCTCTCTGTCCAGTGCAGCGGCACCCGGAAGCATGGAAGGCCTCTGCTTACTCCCTCGGCTGCCCTGTGCAAGGGGTTGCGCTGACTCCATGCCTTGTGCTGGCCATCTCCACGGAACTCCACCAGCTCCGTCAAGTCGAACTGGCCCACTGCACCTCCGCAGGACAGCCTCAGCTCACAAACTCATTTGCAGGGGGAGACAGGGCGTTAGGACACTCATCAGTGACCCCTCCGAGGTCCACTGGGTCGGATCAGGTCAGATTCTAAGAGCTCACTGAACAACGTCCGCCATCTTCCTACATGGCCACACCCCAGATATGTAATTTATTAATATTTCATTTAATAATTTCATCTTTTTCCCCATGTTTAGTTATTGTACGCTATTCTCACAGTTGCAAAGTGAATGAAGAAGTGCAGCGCTATAGATTGATAGTGGTGGATCGCCAGAACATTAGGCCCGAGGTCCTATTTAATTTCTTGATAGCAAGCATACAATTCTCAAAATCATAGGCTTTTTTACTTCAAAGTCACTGGTCATACTGTTCAAAAACACATTTGTGAGTTATAAAAGTGTTTTCAGCTTGCAAAATGGATTTAGCAACCCATTCCGACTTGCAAATAGAAGGTGCAGTGAAAGGGTAGTTTCCTGCCTATTTGTGAGTCTCTCTGATATGTATAAGAGGTTCGCGATCACCAATGCCAACACCCAACTGGGAGTGATACCCAATTCATAAAGTGGAAGCTGACTCCACTGGACAGCTTCCACTAAGTAAATGGTGGCAGGAGGCTTCAATAGAAGCAAGTAGTTTACCCGGGAAAGCCACGGTATACTCCCTCTGATGCCATTCCTCACATGTGCTGGGGCAAAAAATGATAGACAGAATGCTGAATGAATAAAACATTCACCCCCGGTCAAAAATTTGGACCCAGCCATATGCAAATCAGTCTTGACCCCGCACCTCATGGTAACAGTGCAGCCCGAACTGCCAAGCCAGGTCCTCCATGGGCCGGAAACAAGCATCCTGGGACCGGTTTCGGGGTAACGCCCCTTATCAGCCAGCTAGCTGGAATCCAGTGGCACAGTGAGCAAGTGACCCACATCTGAGCATACCTATCCCACTTAGGGCAAAATGTGCTGCGGCAACACATGATGGACAGAATGCTGAATGAATTAAACATTCACCCTCAGTCTAGAGATCTGGGTTAAATCCATTGTTCTTTTGCCCACTACGCCACACCAGTTTGGACCCAGCCATATGCAAATCAGTCTTGATCCTGCTCTCCGTGGGACTTTTTTTTAAAGCAGAAAAGAAATACGTCTGTATTGATTCTGGACATGTTCCTAATATATAAACATTTTGTTGTAGGCAAATGGGATGAAATATGTATTTTCTAACAAAAAGATATTGTTTTTAGATGGGGGTACAATGCTAATAATTTGACCTTTATTTTTATCAATTTCTTATTAGCAGCACCGTAAGCATCATTGGCCGCAGCGCGGGGTCACACTAGCTATTGTAACCAGGCGCTTTACAAGCTCTTTTATTATTATTATTATTATCATTTATTATTATTATTATTATTATTATTAATATTATTATTATTATTATTATTACTTTGGATATTACCTTTGTAATAAATAACATTATTAGTGCACTGCTTGCTGCTGGGAAACCGCTTTAGCCAGAATGGTGTGAAAGTTGAACTGAACTACACAGAAGCACCCACCCTGCCCTTGACCTTCCAGGTGCAGACCTGACAGAGCCTGCCTGCTGACTCATCTGTCACCAGCATATTCTTCCAGACCGCTGCCTGCATCATCTCTGGGTGAGCTTAGGACTCATGCTGGACTGGCAGCATTCCAGGTCTCCCTGATGTTTTATAGAGAGCTCTATCTGCATGATCAATAATCTATGGCAGTGGTTATTAACCTTTTGATGTCCGTGGACCCCTGGGGGCCGATATAGCAGCACCGCTGCAAAACCGGCCCCCAGTAACAGAAAAAAGAAACAGCTGCCAAATTGGCCTCCACCCTTCCAGCCTCCTGGGGCAATGCCTGATGCCCAGTACGGCCAGTCCGGCCTTGCTTTTTATCATAGCATGCTAATGCTTCAATTGAGTCAACTAATCATCCATACGACTGACTTACTTTTGCTGTTCCCGCAAATCAAGCAAATATTATTCAACTTATTTTTTAGCCTCCAGTTTCAAATTCCTTCACCTTTAGAGAGCATTTTAAAATGTTCAATTTTCAATGTAGCTTCGCTATGTGTATATACTTTATCTATCCAGTTCCTGCTTTAGCACTGATGGCGCCTGGTGTGGCAATCCTTGTTGTCAGCCACAGAACGACCTTCTTTTCCATGGATTTCTTCAATAGCACCCACCAACGATGATCTACATCTCTTCATAGCCCCCTTTCCTATATTTGTTGCATATTCTTATAGCGCTACCCCACCCAATATAGAGTGTCAGAGTGCTTTACATCAAACACACATGCATATCAGACAAGGACAATTACTCATACAAGTGTGTAAATCAGTGTTCAGGAAATGAGGGCTACAAGGTGTATGAGTTGCAGAGCATTCATGCTGGTAGGCATTGAATGTACAGTGGTTGGGGTTGCCTACCCTTAATAAAAAACATATTTATTCACAAAGGCCCCCTTTTTAGAAACCTCGAAATAAAAAAAAGAGTGAAGGATTAAAGAAAATGTTTCTAAAGCAATGCCTTGACGCTTGCATTCAGCTGTTTGATGCTGATTACTGTGCTATAACAGTGGGATTGAAATTGAAAGTAATACAAGGATCTCTATCACAGAAATCATTAACCTACTGGTCTATCTACTGGAAATGCAAATCTGAGATCTGCATGATAAACGCTGTGCTTTGCAGCAGTCATATGTATCCTCTTTGTTTGTGAGGAGTCGAAACTTCACTAGACAAAACTTTGTTCTCCCAAGTAAGTACATAAATCATCACAGTTAACTCCGCATTTTTATTATCGCTTGAAAAGGGCAGGTCTGCGAAGACCATTGCAGCATGTGCCTTCAACCCAGTCTAATCTTTGAAAGTTAAGTACCCCTGAGCTTGGAGCCCGGTGTGGGCGCACCTGGGCCAACATATGTAGGCTCAGTCTACATGCACTTCATTTTCCAGATTGTCACCACAGGTTAAGAATCACTGCTCCATGGGCTTTTTACAAATTGTAAAGAATGCTGTATGAAATATGTGGCCAGGTTCAGGGAGGCGCAGAGTTTCAAGCAAGGGTGCAAAGTACACCATCAAGGACAACGGATAATACTAAACTCTCCATCCCCTGAGGGAGTACTTGACTTTTAGTTTTTCACTTTCACTTTCACTTTCAGCCATCACTTCTCAGGGAAGCCTGCTTACTGTTGGTCTGACAACCGTGCCTGGTAAAAACCTAAAGCACTGACTCACGAACTCTTTACATTTTTCATGCTGGCCTCCCTTCCAAGCACCAAAAGCAAAGTTACTCGAGCTGTGCATTACTGAGTTCTATAGCCTTGATGGGATGCCAGAGAAAATCTGCCTGCTTGTATCAGCAGGGTTGGTGTACAGTGTGCTGGTTTGTCTTCACCTTACTGTACAACATCCCTTCTAATATTTGCAATGTAGAAAAACACAAAAGTTCCAAAGGAGTCATGTGTATTTTTACTCCAGCAGAGATAGTCCAAAACTCAAAAGGGTAAAATATTAACAAAGCCTGCTTCCGCCTGGGCACCACATATGGTCCAGCGCCTACAGAAGTTCACCGCTCTCTCAAATCAAATCTTTAGATGGTCTTGTTAATCACCTTATGCAAAGTACTTACCACCCAGTACCTAACAAATTGTTAAGCCAGCCAGATTGCTCAGATGGAAGACAGCCCTATTCTGTCTTTCATCTGTGCTTAGTAAATCTATATGTGATGGATAGGCTGGAAGGTCCACCTACAGTGCTGTGCATGGCAAGAGTCCTTTATTTATTTGGAGTTTTATATAGTGCGCACAACACCCTTTCGGGTTACCGAGCACTGTACAAGAGTAACAAAGTAGGGTATGTTCTAGAGGTGTTCGTTCTTCTTTGGCACACACCCAGCTGCTCTAGCCACTCATCACTAGTAAGAGATTCTCTAAGTGTGCAATGGCACAGCATGACCTGTGCACTCCCCTCCACACCAAACCCTGCTGCAACACAAAACCAGTGAAAGAGGTCAATGGCTTCTTAGGTACATCCCTGTTGACTACAAGTGGAAACTCTGAGATGCCACACAAATCCTTTAGAAAAATTGGTATACATATGATATGCTTATGAGGAGGCCTGTGAGTGATCCCAGGTTCCACGCAGACCAGTGGAGTCTGCATCCCAAGCAGATTGGAAACACTGTAAGTCATCCCTGTCTAAGAAAGTAAAACGGACCTTGAAGAGGAGCATTCATGTCCGAGCTCACATGAGGCTTTCAAATGCTGGGACACAACCTTGACGTGATGTGGGTGGTGGTTACGCGGTACTATTCCAGTGCATAAACAGCACAGTCACCAAGGATTTCCTGGAATTAATTGGGAAAGCAAGCCTAATTAGTCTGGATCAAATTATGTAGGGAACATTTGACAGAAGGGGCAGGTTTTTAGGCATGCCTGTACTACATTAGATTTAACACTCCACTGCTTTCAAACGGTAGGTGATTTCCAGTGGCCTAACGGGAAATGATGTCCCCCCCACCTGCAGAATGTGGTGTCCTATATCTTACAGGTATTCAATGGCCTTTAACTGAATAGGGCCCCCCTATAGGGCCACTGGAGGGTTTGGGCCCCCTGGAAGGTGTAATGCACCCTGAAGGGTGGAGGGCCCCATCGGGGGCAGGGGCCCCTCTGTGCCCCAAAGGCTGCAGGCCCCTGTCTTATGCCCTTGTTGATTTTAAAGTCTTGATGGACAGGAGGAACACTGCGGCCATCGCTTCTGATTTTCCTGATCTTAGGAACCACCAGCAGGCTGTCTGCAGAGGAGTATAGAGTGTGATTAGGAAACATACTTGGTCAACCAATGAGATAAACTTAGGGCATCTCTGTGAATCACTTTAAAGGTAGTGTAAATTCCTCAAATTTCTAAGATGCAGAAAGCTAGAGGAGCCTACTGAAGACCCCTGCTGCACCAAGGGAAAAAGGCGCTATACACTTTTACCCCAAGGCTTTTCACTAGAGTGTCAGCAGCCGCCTCTTTTCGCATAGCCATTATGTGTCGAACCAGAGGTCATTACTGTCATTAACCACCAAAACCACGGTTTTTATTGCAATAAGCATTACTGGATTGCTTCCAGTCCAGTTCCAAATAAAAATCATCAGTCGTTGAAATGATTGATGGGAGGACGTATTATTATCCAGCAGCATTAAGAGTTGTGACTCGTCTGCATACATGTAGACTCTGCAATCCAATTTGGATGAGCATAGCAAAAGGGTAAACAATGATATTCAACAAATCAGGCCAGATCACAGACCCTTGAGGCACCCCAGCAGTAAGACATTCTGTCAGTCAGTCAGTCAATAAACTTTATTCGGATTACAATCTTGCCATAAAAGCCTAATTCATAAAACATGCTTCTGTCAATAAGAACAACAATGTCAAATCATAGATACAATATACAATTGGGGCACAATACTATCCTCGGCCATTCACAAAGCACACTTATATAATCCTTGTTATTTATAAACCCGGCTGTTACACCATTCTCTTCCTAATAGTGCGGGAACTATTAATAAAAGTAATCACAGCATAACAGATTTGAGTAGTATCTATTTTTTGAAGATAAATAAGAGCTGTCTAATAGAGTGTAATACAAATGGCACACAGTGCCTGAACTAAGAAACAATTCCTATGCAAGGAATAAAAAGTGCAAAACAACATAAAGTGCATAGTGCTTTCTTTTGTGTCAAAATCACTGGGACAATGAGGAAGATTACTGAACCTGGTACCCTGAGTTTGATAAACCACACGAAAATGAATAATATTGAAATCAAACCTACTGAGATACAATTTATACCTCTAATTTTGTATAAAAAATATATATACATTTCCAGCCAAGATTTTGATAGATACATAATTTATAGCTGTTTGTTAGCAGTTAAAGTCCCACAAGCAGCTCTCTTCTCACCAGTTATAAAAACGCTCTGTTACCAGTACTTTAGATTCACTCTTAATATTGTCAGGATTTGTAAAAAACTTGGAGATTAGATTTAACATACCTCAACCAGGGGATTGACCAACATTATCCAAACATAGGCAATTTTGAATAACATCCCCAGTAAAACTATCTTGTGGTGTGACCCAGGTCCTTATCTAGAGGAGCAAGGGACTTGATTCTGTCCTCCAAACAATTTGCACCAAGTTCTAAGGGACACAAAAAGGTGGATCAGGATCGTGGTGTAGATAACAATCCGTGTAGAAACTCATTTTCCACAAGTAAGGGAATCTTCTTTTTTATATCCTCATACACCGGCTCTGAGTTATAGATGGTCATAATTTCCTTAATTGGTTTCTGACCTAATCTTCCTGTGAAATTTAATAGCGAGTCAATGGATCTCTGGTATTGAAGCACATGTGATCTAAACAATGGATCCCCACCCAAATGTGGGTAAAACTCAATTCCTAAGTATGTGAATTTTTTCACTTTAATAATCTCAATACCCCATAGTTGAAATTTCATAGTTCTGTTTGTTTGGGCCCTACTATCATAATAAAAGATTTTTTAAATTTATTTTCAGGCCTTAAGCATCCTTGTTGTACCCCTATGTTAGATCTAATTTCAGAAGAGAGCTCCCCATTTACCCCATTCCTTATTTTGGCTACTAGTGTTTGAGTGCATTATGCATAACAGATCAATAGGTGCTTCCTCCATGATGGACCACAATATGGGACGATTTATCATATCAAATGCACTAGAGACATCCATAAATGCAAGATGTATGGACTCACCATTAGGATTTACATATTTACCTAAGATAAGTTGTAGGTTTAGGTGTTGATTAATGATGGCAACACCTTATGAAACCCATATTGCATCCTATAAAGTATCTGCTTCTCTTCTAATCAGGCCTCCAATTTGGAGGCAATGATTCTGCCAAAGATCTTTCATGAACTTTTCAGAAAAGAGAATGGATGATAACAGCAGGATTGGATGTTATACCCTTTCATATAAATTGGAGCCACCACCTCCTCCTTCCAGGATGGAATTAATTGGCAGAAAAGCAGCCCTGATATGGTATCCCTCAAAACATTCGTTATGAAGGGTGCCCAAAGAGTACTATTTGCTTTAAACAAATCTATCGGGACCCCATTAGGGCCCGGGGCTTTCCCAGAGGAGCTCAGGTTAATAGCTGTAATGGGATTCTTGAACTCAATTGACTGACTTAGTAGAAGAACTTCTTCCTGGGCCAGCTGTATAACATCTGGTATAGCTTGCTAAGAGGTGTTGTTGTATAGCCTGAAAACAGCTGTGAAATATTCTACCCAGGACTGCACAGTGATATTTGCGTCAATCCAAGGTTTGCTCTAACTCAAATGGTTTGTTCTCAATTTTTTCAGAAAGTGGCATTGTTTTTTTAATTTTTTGCCCTTTCCAGCTCCAACCATGCTTCCTTCCTAAGCTCCACTTTCCTACGCTCAATAACCTTCATGTATTCGCTTCTAAATATTTTAATTATTTTTTCAAAGTGCAGCCTTTCACCAGAGCCACTTTTAGCCACTTGTTGGCTACATTACACACATGAGTGAACCAGCCTTTTAGTAGTTACTATTTACAGAGCTTTTAATTAACATCTTGGAAGAAATGGATGCACAAAGTTCATGGAAATCCTCTACGATTTTATTGGGGGATTCATTGATGGAGGCTAAAATTGAAATAGCGGACTGATTATTTCGAACGAGGCCCTGTATAAATGTATCTTTATCAACCTTTCCCCAATTAAGTCTAATATTTTCATTGTGAAAAAATTCAAATGATTGTCCCTCATCTTGACATCTCTCCTCAGCCAAATTTAGGAAGAAGGTAGCGATGAGCGGATTGTGGTCACTTCTACAACTAGCGACTATGTTACATCCTTGCAACAAAGGGCATAAATCAATCGAAGATTTGTCAGTCATAAAGTTGGTGATTTTCAATTCATAAAAGCGCCCAGTCAGAAAGGACTGAAACCATTTAAAAGCAGGCATTTTAAGGCACGTTGCAGCAATGCAACTCAATAAGATAGATTGGCCACTGTACCGAATGCAGCAGACTGGTCCTGGAAAGTCAATACTTTCAGTGGTGCCTTGTTTAGATCTATTCTAAGATCCTCCAATGTAGAGAATAACAAAGGTTCTGTGCTATATGCTGGGCGTGAAATGGAGCTAAAACATTTGTTGTTCGAAAGAAGTTACAATGTTTGAATGTCTTAAGTTTGGTTTTTAGTTTTTTTTGCTGCCTTGGTCAGACTGAATGTTTTTAATTGGCATATACAGAAGACCCTACATTTCAGGAATTTAGTGCAAAAGTAAATTATATGAAATATGACTTGACAGAATTCCTTGTCGGTGGTCCATTATCAAAGGCATACAGTCTTGGTAAAGGAAACTTGTTGGTATCACATCCACCGATTCCAAAGGTCAATTAAACTTGAGTGCTTCAATCCATGGATGGTTGGGTGTGGTGGAGGTTGCACTGCTTGCTCAGAAAGATTAAAAAAATAACTGTCAGACAGTACTTCGGCCGTCTGGGAGCACAAGGTGGCTCCTTTATTTGATGTCTGGGAAGGGCAGGCAGGCCATTGACTGGTCTGGGAAATTCCATCAAAGCAACCAATGTTGATCTCCTGCCGATTTAAGCATGTACTGCGAAACAGAACAAAGTGGCTAGCCAGGATACTTTAAATCCAAATTAGAACCCACAAAGCCCATATGTACTGCGTGACCAGGCCATTTGTTTAGCAAAACATTTATTTTAAATTTGTAATCAAGTTTCAAAATTCATAAGAACATGTCATCAAAAAAAAAAACACTGTCAAAAACAGTCAAGTCAAATGCAAAAACAAGCAATTGTGTGCACAATAAATCCAAAATATACATACATGAAAACTGAATATTCAAACAATTACATGACACCAAAATGCGACTTAGAATACATTACACACATTTCAAATAAATTGAGATCAAGAGACCATTCAACATATAAGGAAAAGACCAGTCCTTTGACTAGAATACCAGTGGACAGGCGGAATTAGAGGTGGAAAACAACTGCCTGCCTGGCTCACAAGACCTGTGACTAGATGTTTTAGTCTGGTTACACGCAAGGGCCCACAAGAGTGGAGTAATTTGATCCCTAGCTGCACCCTTCTTTCTTGTCACAGGCTGGGGGTCAACGCGTTTCGAACCAAGGTAAGTAAAGGTTCTCCTAAGGACGGGGACTGGGTACAATCTTCACTGCACCACGAGCAAAAGGGATTGCAGGAGTGGAGACTGTAAAACGGGACAATTAATCTGAATCCAGTTATGGAGATGTCAAATAGCTGTGCGCCCGCGGAGCGGTACGCTGTTTGGAGGTTGCAAGGTTCACATTCCTTGTATCAACTGCACTCCGTATACCAATGCAACCGGCTATGTAGAATCGGAGGGTCCTAATCGAGTGAAGTTTCGTTTTCGGCGGAAGTACGTCAACCGCACGAAGCTGTTGTGCACAAGGGCCGCTGCTCGGATTAAATCCCTTGTGCACAACGGCTTCGTGCGGTTGAAGTACTTCCGCCAAAAACGAAACTTCACTCTTCACTTCTCCCCCCATATCGACCCTCCAGTTGACCCCGCTACTCAATGCCAACCCCGACCAATCAAACAGGCGGATCCGGTGTCAGCCGTAACAACCTAAGATATCTAGGACAGGTGATCTCCCGAAACTCAGAACACAACAGGCTATGGAAGGGCGCCCACAGTTCCTCAAAAGCATCTGTATCCCCCAGGGCCACTAAGGACATCATTTCCATGCCAAGGACGTGCCACAATCTATGCAGCCAGCCGACAACAGTGGGGAGTGTGGTGGAGCGCCAGTGTATGAGAATGTTTTGCACCGCTGACCCCAGAGCTATCGCAATCTGTCTACCCCTTCTAGACCTGAGGGGATACATCAACCCATTCGGCAAACCCAGTAGAACATAGGCAGGAACCGCGGCAGCTCTATCTCAAAACATTTGTCCACCTCACCCAGGACCTCCTCCCAGTAAGGAGCCAAAAGGGGGCAGTCCCACAGTATGTGTGTAAGCGTGCCAGTTTGGCCACAGTTACGCCAGCACGTCCCCGGTATTGACCTATCAATCTCATGTAATTTCTCCGGAGTGCGGTACCAGTAGGTCGAAATTTTGGTGAAGGTCTCCGTGAGCCCCGTGTGATAGGCCGAGTGGCGTGAGCGATAGGAGATGTGGTCCCATTCCGTGTGGCTCAACACTCGTCCGAGCTCCCGTTCCCAGCGCTCCCGACCGGGGTTGTGAATGTGAAAGGGGGAGGGCTGCAGCATTTTATACAGATCTGAGATTAGTTTAGCATCCGACGTGCGAGTGATTAACCAACGCTCATACACCGTGATCTCCCGGTCCGCCTTGTCGCGCACTTGGGGTTGTAATGCCCAGTGGCGCGCCTGCATGTATCTCATACGCTCCGTCTCTGGGAAGCCGTAGTCCCACTGCAAGTCCTAGAAGGGGACGACACCCTCAGGGCCGTATAGGTGATACAAAGTGCAACAGCGGGCTGCCCGCCAGCGCTCGTAAGCACCAGGCTCCGTTCCTGGACCGAAGTCCGGATTGCCAATTAACGGCGTAAAGGGAGAGGGAAAAGAAGTAAGCTCATGCCTAGCAGCCACTGAGTCCCACGCCCGAAGCAGGACACGCGTCACAAGAGATGCGTAAAGGTTAGGGGGTCGATGAGCCCGCTTCAAGAATGGGACCTCCTGTAGCGTCCTGCCCGCCACCGCTTGGTCCTGGAACAACCAGTGTTTGTCTGACTCCCACCGGCTCCATTCCACCAGATAGCGGAGTTGGGCGGCCTGGAAGTATTTCCGTAAATCTGGTATCCCTAGCCCCCCAGATTCGGGCGCCAGCGTAGCGATGCTCCTCTTAATCCGCGGTCTACGGCCCTGCCACACAAACCGTGCAATGGCCGATTGAGTCTCCGCGAGCCACCCTGTGGGGGGCTGGAGTGGCAACGCCCTAAACAGGTATAGTACCTGAGGCAGGAGGGTCATCTTCACTGCGGCCACCCTACCTAGCAACGACAACGTGCCCTTATCCCACCGACCCAGTTCCTCTCTGATTTTCGTGCTCAAAGCCGCATAATTGGCCGTGACCATCGCAGGAAGGGAGGGCGCCAACAGGATCCCTAAATACGGAATCCGGTCCCTGGACCAGCTCAGAGGGTAAAGTCTCTGCAGTTCCGCTCTGGTGGCGCTGGTGAGCGAAATGTCGAGGGCAGCTGATTTCTCGAGGTTCACCTTAAAGCCCGCCACCGCGGCGAAGAGGTCCAATTCCGCAATGCAAGCCGGCAGTGACCTCCGCGGGTCATCAAGCGTCAGAATGACGTCATCTGCATACAGGCTAATCGCGTGATGAAATTCGCCCATCTTGACTCCAACGATGTCGGGGTTCTGCCGAACCCTTTGAGCAAACGGCTCCATGTAAAGGGCAAAGAGCAAAGGGGACAGTGGGCACCCTTGTCGCGTACCCCGTTCTATGGGAAAGGGCCGGGAGCTGCCTCCGTTCACTCGGACCACCGCGGACGGGAACCGGTAGCAGTTGAAAATCAGATGACGGAACTTCTCGCCTATCCCGAACTTGCCCAAGACCCTCTCTAGGTAGGGCCAGTGCACCCTATCAAACGCCTTCTCCGCGTCTATGGAGCGGAGCATCCTTTCCCCGGGGATCCTGGAGGCCTTCTCAAGAATATGAGTCACTCTCTTCGTGTTGTCCACTGTCTGCCTGCCAGGCACAAAGCCCGCTTGATCCGAATCGACCATGCCCGGGAGATGAAGTGCCAAGCGTGCTGCTAATATGCTGGTGAACACTTTCAAATCCGTGTTCAACAACGAGATAGGACGATAGGACCCACAGGCAGTCCTGTCCTTACCCGGTTTCGGGATCACTGAGACCGTGGCCTGAAGAAATTCGGGGGGAATGGCACCCGGTTCCGCGAAGGTGTTGAAAAGGCGGGTCAACAGAAGCCAGCTCCAGACAGAAGGTCTTATAAAACAGAGGGATGAAGCCATCCGGTCCCGGGGCCTTGCCCGGTTTAAGCCGGGATATCGCCGTGACCACCTCCTCGATACGGATCTCACGTTCCAGATACTGAGCCTGATCGGGCGTTAACGACGGGAGCGGTACCGACTCCAGATATTCCGCCTCCGCTTGGGCGGAGGGGGCCTCGCCAGTGTAGAGGTCTGCGTAGAAGCCACGGAAGACGTCCGCTATTTGCTCATCTGCCGTGACAGAACGTCCGGCCGGGTCAACCAGCTCCTTCACTCGGTGCTGTTGGTGCTGCACCCTAAGCTTGTTGGCCAAGAGCCGCCCGCATCGGTCGCCACCGGTGTAATACTTGTGCTTCAGACGAAGCATCGCGTACTCCGCCCGGTCCGTGTCCAGGGCAGCCAAGAGTTTCCTGGCGGCTTTCAGCTGTCTCCAGACTCTGGGGGCCCCCGTTCTATGATGAACCTGCTCCAGCTCCCGCACCTGCCGGGTAAGCTCGTCCCTTTTGAGCTGTCGATCCTTGTTCTCCGCCGAGGAGATAGCAATGAATTCGCCCCGGAGCACAGCCTTCAGGGCTGCCCCCTGCGTCGCGCGGGAGGTGTCGTCATTGTCGTTTACTCGTTGGAATTCCGCAATGGCCGCGCGAATCTGGTCCACCGTCGACCGTCTGTGCAATAGTGTGTCCCGGAGCCGCCAGACCCCCCTCGGCCGAGCCACCGGGGGCAGATTGAAAGTACCCTCCACCGGCGCATGATCGGAAAGAGAGAGGACCCCCATATCAGCGTTCGAGGCTAAAACGAGCATCGGACCCGACACAAGTAGATGGTCCAGTCGCGCATAGGACTTGTGTGCATGTGAGAAGTAGGAGTATGCGCGGGTGGTAGGGTGGAGGTGGCGCCACATGTCATGCAAGTCCAGCTCCTCAAGTCGAATGCGAACCGAGCCCGAGAGCTCACCCAACTGGTGGCGCCGTTGCACAGACCTGTCCAGAGCCGCGTCGAAGATTCAAATCTCCCCCCAACACTATGTGCCTATCAGAGGTGGACGCCACATCTTCCAGTGCCCTGTGCAAGAGTTGATCCTGGTGGTCATTGGGGCCGTAGATAGAGCCTACAGTCAGCACCAAGCCCCCTACCCTGATCCTGTATGCTAAAAGCCTCCCCTTCTGTTCCACCACTTTATGTAAGATTTCCCCCCTGAACCCCTTGGAGAACAGAAGTGCCACCCCTGCCGTTTTAGAAGCGCTGGAGGAGAAAAGCTGCGTGGGAAATTTGGGGGTACGCATTCTGGAACAGTCTCTAGCCAGCAGATGGGTCTCTTGCAACAGGCAAACATCAGCCTGGGAGTTCTCCAACAGAGACAATACCGCCCGCCTTTTAACCGGATTAATCAGCTCTTTCACATTCAGAGTAACAACTTTAAGAGCCATCAAGGAGGGGAATCACTGAAACGCACACAGATAGGCAGGGCCCAGCAAGCGAACATGGAGGCCATCTCACGAAACCTCAGCGCACAGCAAACAGACATCTCTACGGCACAGCACAGTCCCCAAACCCCAACACCCCACAACTAGAGGAACCCCCCCTCCCCTTGGAACTTCACACACCCGACTCCGCACCACTCCCAACTACCAACCCCCTTACTAGCCCCTTAGCTCAAAACACCCCCCTGCCGTTCCCAGTCCCGCTCCCCGCTTCTCAAACTTTGCAAAGAAGTCATTGTCCCAGTCCGGTCCTTATCGGACAAGGCCGCGGAAAGTCAATCTAGTGGACGTCCAGCCACCACCACCTGCACTCGCCATCCTGCCCCACCCACCCCCAGAACCCCCGCACCTGCAATAAGAAAAGGCTAGTGCAGACTCCCCCCGGAGTAAGTTCAGGCCGTCAGGGCCACTTCGCCAGTCGCCGCCGCTCTGGAGGCCTCCTGAATGGCGGCCGCCATGTCCGCCCGAATCGTGGGCGAGTCCGGTCGCTCCGGCGGTGGGGATCGCCTCTCCCCAGCTTGCTGCCAGCCGTCCCGAGTGCTTCGTCTGCGGCGCGGCGCCGGGGTGTCCGTATCAGATGCAGTGATGCCCAACACCGCGCAGACATCCTGGAGGGACCGGAGCTGGTGCAATGTTCCGTTCCACCTAAAAATCAGGCGGAAAGGGTGTCCCCAAGAGTACTGCGTCCCCTGCTCCCAGAGGAAGTCCGTGGCGATTTTGAAGGATTTTCTCTTCTGCAGCGTGACCGTAGATAAATCCTGATACAGGGCCACCGGGTGGTCTCGGAATCGGAAAGGCTGCTGCCTCCGCGCCTCGCGGAGGATCCGCTCCTTCAGGGGAAAGTCCGGCAAGAAGGCCAGGATGTCCGGAGGGGGTGCTGTGGCCCTGCGGGGGCGGCCCACCCGAAGCGCCCTGTCGATGCGGACCTGAAAGTCTTCTGACTCCCCTAGAATTGCACGGAAGAGGGCCTCCAGGTATGCG
Source organism: Lissotriton vulgaris (assembly GCF_964263255.1). Taxonomy (NCBI): domain Eukaryota; kingdom Metazoa; phylum Chordata; class Amphibia; order Caudata; family Salamandridae; genus Lissotriton; species Lissotriton vulgaris. Next base: position 31,100,470 of record NC_141688.1, read on the forward strand.
GTCACGTCTTCACCCTCCTCGCCGGACGGGACGCCACGGACCCTGATGTTATTCCGCCTGGATCGATTTTCGAGGTCCTCGGCGTGGGCCTGCAGCTCAATCTGTTGCTCCCGCAGCCGCAGGACCTCCTGCTGCAGGTGGGTGATCTCCTCGTCTCTGGAGTGACCCGCTTCCTCCACGGTGTTGACCCTCTCTCCCAGGGAGTCCACCTCTCTCCGTACCTCGCGGACCTCCCCGGCCACCTCCTGTTTCAAAGTTTGAAAATCCTCCCGTAAGGAGCTGAACAGCGACTTGAGGAATGATCGTGTCACTGGGGGCTCTCCGCCATCAGCGCCCCTGGACGGGGCCGGGGAGGTCGTGGCGGTTTGATTCCCTCCGCTGCGCAGGGCACCGCGCCCAAACATGTCCGGCAGAGTCCGATCACCCCTCCTTTGTCCCCTAGCGTTCGACATCCTGGCGGCACAGGAGGCAACGATGGCCATCGCTCGGCGAAGAGATCAACAGGGCCAGGGCAGCTATACACCGGCCAGGAAGCACCGCCACACAGAGATCCCAAGCAAGGCCGAGCAGCCGGGCCGGAGTTCACAAAATGGCCGCCTGTTACAGTCAATGGGCCAACGCCCAAGGAGTGAGGCCTACCCCCGTCGCAAGTCCAGTGGCGAGAAACACAGCCGGAGGGCAGGCTCGCGGGGCAGAGGCAGCCGGGGCCGGCGCTCCTGGGGGAATATCAGCTCCAGGTGCGCAACACCACTCCTCCACAACCAGGGTTGGGCCAGATCGGCCGCACGGGGCGAGTACTCTCAAGCCTCGGACTTGCGTAGCAGCCTGATGCTGGCTCCGCCTCCGTCGATCTCCTCCGTGCAGCTCCGTTCTCGTCGACCGCCTCCGGTCGGCTCCGCTCCGCTCGCGAAGTCCCCTTCGGCTCCCACTCCGGCACCGCGGCACAGGCACTTCAGCGGGCCACTCACAGGCAGCAGGGCACACCGTCGAGATCCCAAGCCCGGAGGACTCGCGGCCTCCGGATCACACACAAGCCGCCCAGCGGGCTCCGCCCCAGGCTATTTTGGTCAGAATCGCACCTCCGAAGGGGCAATCAAGGCTCTACGATCACTCCGCACCACCACCGGGGTCTCCAGGCTCAGTCACCTTATGACCCGGGGGGGAATCAGCGGTTACGAGCGGTGCAGGGTTTCAGGGGCCCGGGAGCTCTCGGCAAGTGCGACCTCTCAGCCCGCCATCTTGGCCACGCCCCTTGATTACAAATTTAAAATAAATGTTTTGCTAAACAAATGGCCTGGTCACGCAGTACATATGGGCTGTGTGGGTTCTAATTTGGATTTAAAGTATCCTGGCTAGCCACTTTGTTCTGTTTCGCAGTTGTTGAGGTCCAGGCTGGTCAGTTGCTCGGACCCAAAACCTTTTTGTGTACACGATTTAAGCATGTAAGCACAATAGGGAGTGACAAAATATCATCCCGCAGCAACATCGAAAGCAGGGTACCGGCTACCACTATCTCCTCAAGGTAGTTAGATGTAGATTTACTATTCTGAACTCCGCATGCGTACCTTTAGGATTTGATATTATCAAGCTACATGTACCAATATTTATTTGATACCGTGAAAGAAACACAAGAATGTATACATTTGATCAAGACCCCTCTATTGTGCACACACACACACACACACGCATGCACGCACACAGGAGCTTCAACCAACATTCTTCATCCATCGATCTGTTACTGTGTTGTTTACATTTTTCTTCCGCCTTCTACAGCATACACATAGGGCAATGGGCATCAGCCATTCGCTAACTTCCCTGTGAGTGACAGTACGCTGCTCTTTCACAAAAAGCACATCCATGCAAAGTGATTCTGTTGCTTAGTAAAATGTGCTTTGTGAGGCCATAAATATTTTTGCTTTTAGCAGTGTTTATTATTTTTACCTGATGAGGATCCTCAAAAATAACATTTAGTGAAAACCATGACAAAATGAAAGAAGCATTGAGCTTTTATGCTGCAGCAATTTTCTCCATTGTCATCCATATAATATTAGGATTTAAAGTCTTCTTTTTCTGTGCTAAGCCAATTGCAATCTAGGGCATATGTGCAAGACACACAGGGCCAAATGTACTATTCTTTGACGCAACACAGCAAAGGAACGTTCTGTGCTGTGTTTCATGAAAGAGAGAGAGAAGAAATGTGCTGTATCTACTTCATGTTTGCTCTCTTCCACGGCAGCCCCCTTCAGGTAGCCTAGCACTAACACAGGCATCCTTGCGCCTAAGGCAGAAGGATGCCTGCATTATGGGCAGGATTGTTTTTGTACAATTATAGATATCTTCCTGCACAAAAACAATCCAAAGAGGTATATTCCTCTTTCTATGTGCGCTGCCAAATGCAGTACACATCGAAATAGGAAATAACGAAGAGAAATTAAGATATTTCTCCACATGATGCCACTCTCAGGTAGGCACTATTTTGGCCTAATGGCATTAGTTCATCTGGATTTGCGTTAATATCTGTGAGTGGTTTGCACAGACGCTCATGCTCCACCCATGGATTGCCTCCCCAACGCACAGTTACTCAAGCCGGCGCTATGTGCTGTGATACTTGCTTTTTCCTAAGCCACTCAAATTGGACTTTGTATGTCTAATTAAATCTAGAAATATATTTTGAGTTGGGCTGCATTCAAAAAGTGAAGCATCCCGACGCAAAATGTTAGTAGATCTGGGCCCAGGCGTAAGTTTAGAAACCGTGCTGCACCTGGTGCAGCAGGTCCAGTTTCACCAGGGCCCAGGGACCTGAGGGGCTTACTCAACCCTAGTCAAATGCTGCATCTTATAATTCAAACAGCAGCCAGGGGGGCCACTTCCTCACATGTACTAGAGCCCATGACTCATAGGCTAAGCGTAGGCTAAGCTGCTGGGTGTCACAGTTCACCCACATAATCGACCAAGAGGCACTGTGCTTTAAACCTAGGAGGGCAATCACAGGATATTGCCCATTGTGAAACCGCGAGGCCAGTGAAAAGCCACTAGAGGCAGAGAGGTTCAAATAGAAACCCGCACTGTAGGCGTGCTCTGCATGCCTCTTTCTGTAGCTCGTGACCCAGTTGTTTCTGAATGGACAAGACACCTCTCATGTTAAAGTCTCTGCATTCGCCCTTTGATCAGCCTGCTACCCCGAACACCTATTGTATCGCAGAGGGAGGGGCAGGAAGTCACACCGGGCCCCGATCCAGAAGTTCCTGGCAGCAATAATGCTCACGTCGCCTCGGAATGTAGTGTTTTTAGGGGGAATATCTGTTTGATTTCATGCGTTTGAAAGCAGTTTCTTTCTACACGTGCTTGTTCTCAGATTGCATGTGGGTCTCAATCTGAAGCTCCCCCACCCCTAAAGTTCTTGAGCAAACTCACAAAAAGGATTTCAGACGAGGTGACATAAACTCCGGCAGACAGACTGCCCTGGCAGCTTTCCAGCATGTAATGCTTGTGAGCAGCAGGCACGCGCGCGCACTTGTCACGTGCTGATTATGATTGATGAGAAATAACCGAGACGTCACGGGCGCAAGGCACGTGATCGGCGCGACGAATCATACTTAGCCTTGTTTCATGACACATTGCTTCCAGTTTAAATGCGGATTAAAAACACCGAAAGTACTCTTATTAAAAGGCAGCAGCCGTTTTGATGTTTAATGGATTCTATAGTATACATACAGCACGGGACGAATTACACCAATAATCTGGTATTAATACACAGAGAGGAACTCATATGCCCACTGTCAGTCAAGAACTATTAAGATAGAAGGGGCCAGGCGGCCAGAAGCAATGCCTCTACCTCAGGGTGGGGTTCGGTCTCAGAATTAAACCTCGGATTCGTAATGTTGTATTCCCACTCTCTCCTGCTGAATAGATAGTCCCTTGATCTGGCATCACCCCCTCTGCTTCCCATAACGTGATTAGGGTACCCACACGAGTCCCATGCTGGTAATGCCAGTGCATCATTTGCCTGGTGCTGGGCACCTACCTCGTTTTTGGGGCTTGGAGGCTATTCTTCATCATCTGACTTTGACCCAGAGCAAGTGACAGAAAGACAGAAGATGGAGGAAGAGAGGGAAAAGAAGGAATCAGGGAGGAAACAAGGCCCTAGCGGAGAGTTGAGGAGACAGGAGTTGGTACGTGGTGGAAGAGAGAGAGCTGTGGTTCAGGCAATCTTGGCACTAGCAACCCCAGCATTCAGCAGCACACAGAAGGTGGTTCTAACACCCTGAGCCACCCAGATTTTTTGTTTTTTGAGCACCTATTTGTTGAGCTTTTACTGAGGGAGAGCCTCATGAATTGGGACTCACCCACAGTGAACTCTTGATGAAAGAGACTGCATGTGGATTTTACTGGTGTCCCCCTAGCTTGACTAGGCAGCTGCGTAGCAGCTGGAGTAAGGGGGCACCGGGCTAGTTACATGCATACACATGTGTACATGCGTGTGCATACATGTATAGGCTGCGCAGGGGAGATTCCTGGCGTGCGCAGCCCAGGAGCAGATACAAAGTGAATGGTGTGGCAGAACTTATGCAGAATTGGGTGGTGACATTGAATAGGCTTTATACTCTGGGAAGAAACATGCCAGGGAAAGTCAGTGTGTTTTACTGTTTTCACTTCATTATTCTCCTATGGGGATGTGGAGCCCATGTGCTAGTTTCACTTTCCTAAGGCCTACCAATTCCAGACACGCACTAAGTTCCACTGTAACTTGTGTAAGAAGAAGTATTCTGCAGAGACCAAAGTCATATTTGTACTGCTTTTGGGTCATCCAAAAATGTCATATTTCTCTGAGTCAGCCCATAACCAGGGCCTGGCTGGGGATTATCCTGGTAGGCTGGATTAATGAGCTTCCCTCCCAGAGCCAAGGCCTCCTCTCCAAAGAAGAGAAGATGGGTGGAGCTACAGGCTCTTCCATCAGCAGCTGTCACCGGGTGCCAGGCACAAGGCTGCACAAGGGAGATGGTAGTGCAGAGGAAGCGGCTTACAGAGACCATGTGGAAGGAGACCCCTGGACGACGCCATCTTGAACCAACCCAGAGGCCTGGCCAGGAAGGAGGGCGCAGGGGCAGTGAAGTGATGTGTCACTGTTTGATAGGACAAACAGAGACTTCCTGCCAGCCCCTCCCCAAAGTTTAAAAAGTGTTTGCACAGGAAGAGAAGCTCTCTCTGGGGTGTGGTCTGCTGAGGAAGAGGGTGCTGGAGCCTGGCGCAATGGGCAGTTGGAATGAGGAACACCCTGACTGTCACAGGACCCTGAACAGCGCCAGGAGAAGGGTCCAGGACTAGTGCGCAGAAGCAGGGGCCTCTGCGCAGGGAAAAGAGAGGCCCAGGAGGAGAGCCAGGCAGAAGGCTGGTGCAGGGAGCCAGTGAAGGCAGCTCCCTGCTGAATTCCCCCTCCCGAGACCGGGAGGGCAAAGGAAAGTGCTCCCAGTGGCTTGGCCTGGCCAATCAGCCCCCTGGGGGCCGAGATATGCCCCCCAGAAGGTAGGTGACCTTGAACCTCTAAATGGATCGACAACAAAGCGCGTGGTGCTCCGCCGCCAGTCTCAAATGTGCCCCCGGGGTGGGTCAGGTCCCGGGCTGAATCCCAACATGAAGTAAAGCCGGGAAGCACCATCACGCTCCCCGTGAAGGCGGCCAAGCGGAGAGCCAGGAGCCCATCCTGGCGGCCGGCGATATGGGATGCGGTAGGTGCCGTCGCACCCCGCAAGGAACCCTTTAGAGGCCCCGTATCCCAACTCTGGGCCCCGATGTGAAGGCGAAGGAGGGAGATTGCCGTTGCACACCCCGAGGGCCCGCTAAGGCAGGGAGCGCTGTTGCGCTTCCCGTGAAGAATGCTCCTGGGGCCCGGGATCCTAACTCTGGGCCCGAAGACTGACCCCAAAGTCGGGGAGCGCCATTGCGCTCCCAGTGAAGATCTCCATGGGAAGGGGCCCGGGATCACAACACTATTATTGTAGGACTCTTTTTGAGCCTCTAAATTGAAACATATATGGCAGACATACCCTTTTCTGTTTTGGATCTATTTCTCCCCTGCTAGTCTGCCCTCCATCTGCTCCAGGGGGCCCGAATTGTATTGGTCAACCCAGGGGTGATTGGATCCAAATCTCCTGCCTTGACCACATACCACCACTCATTGGAGCACAGTACGGCGCACCCTGAACAGTGGCGTAACGAAAGTTGAGGGAGCCCTCCTGCAAGTTACACGGAGGGGCCCGCTCCAGATTTAATCCGGAGCTCTCAGGCCCGAATACTGTGCTGAGAGGGCCCCCCACAGCTCGGCCCCCCACACAGCAGGGGATGCGGGGGCCTGTGTTACGCCCCTGCTAGGTTGAGCACAACTGCGCTACAACATCCCTGTATACTAACCAGGGAAATTCAAAGAACTAGACACTTTTTTGGGGAGAGTAAAGTACACCTCGAGTCGCCCTCCTCAGAAGGGTAACTGTCATTATCTTTTAAATCATTCTCCTGTCCCCCCCACCCATGATCACCTTCCTAATTATTGTCCATGTTCACTGATTGGGACCGCACTCCAAAAGCATGTGATGTCATTCTCTGTGGAGGCTTGGCATTGTAAGAGGCATTTAGCGGCTCCAGAAATACTGCTGTGGAACAAGCCCCACTGCACCTCCGCTTCAGATGCGCTTTCACTGCCGCCTCCCAGCCCCCAACTTCTTTAGATCCTCAAAGTAAGCTCTCATCCTGTGTGATATGCCAGGACGTGTCGGCTTTATGAGATACTCATCAAATCACCCCTGGGGATTGCACTCCACTTGGAGACTGGCCCTGATAAAGGGTGTTTTTTTTGTAAATAAACTTTGCACTTGCAAAGATGCTGGCAAAACCTGTGCTTTGGGTGCTGCTCTTCCCAGCTATAATCGATATTTATTGTTTTCAAAACACTCTTTAAACATAAATAGTATTTGATTCCCTCCAGTTTTATTATGAGTATCTCTTTTTCGAGTAGATTACCTGGGAAATGGAAACAACATTCATCTCAACCAAGGAGGGAACAGCTTCATCGCTCTTGTGAAAATTCATACTGTATGTTTAATTTATACATCTTTTTACTGTCTCCGCGTTTATTTCAACTTGAACAATATGCTGCAGACTTGGGAAGCAGTATAGAGCGGGGCAGGAAGGAAATCACTTAGTAAAAACAAAATACAATGAAATTATTGTTTTGGGGACGTCTTTTAGTGTTGTGTGGGATGTAGTGGTGAGGCGGCGAGGAAAGATCAATCAGAGTACTTGTAGAGCGCACTACTTACCCGTGAGGGTCTCAAGGCGCTGAGGGGAGGGGGGGCGGTGCTGCTACTGCTTGAAGAGCCAGGTCTTGAGGAGTCTTCTGAAGGCGAGTAGGTCTTGGGTCTGCAGTATGTGGGTAGGGAGGGTGTTCCAGGTTTTAGCGGCGAGTAGAAGAAGGATCTGCTGCCGGAGGTCGTTCGGGGACAGCAGAGAGGGCGAGGCTGGTGGAGCGGAGCTGGCGGGTGGGGGTGTAGAAGCTGAGTCTGCTGTTAAGGTAGGGTGGTACGGCCTTGTGGAGTGCTTTGTGTGCGTGGGTGAGGAGCTTGAAGGTGATCCTCTTGTCGACGGGGAGCCAGTGTAGGTCTCTCAGGTGGGGACTGATGTGGCTGTGGCGGGGGACGTTGATGATCAGTTGGGTGGAGGCGTTTTGGATAAGCCTGGGCGGTAAATTCCGTTCTGTTAGCGGAATTTGGGTAATTTCGCATTCCGCGGAGAACGCAAAATTGCCCAAAATTCTGCTTTCCGTGACTTCGCGAAATTTTTTGCTTGTTCACGTTCTCAAATGCGTGTTTGCGAGATATTTCCCCCCCCGAGCACACACACAGCGATTGCGAACACTAAAAAAGCATTGCGAACAAGCAATTCCGTGTGTTCGTGGAATTTCTGCATGTTCGCGGAGATTTTTTACCGTTTTGCGGAGAATTGCGTAACGCGATTACGCAAATTCCGCCCACCCCTAGTTTTGGAATGGGGTTAAGTGAGGTCTGAAGTAGATTTGAAAAGGAAACAAATACATTGGGCGGAGGGGAAATGTAGTGCGGTTGGTGCAGAGGTGGTGTGACGGGAGAGGTGAATCGTGTTTGCATTGAAGATGTAGGGAGCTAAATGCAAAGCGTAGGAGTTTGGATTTTCAAATTCTGTAGGTCTGGGCTCAAATTAAAGGTGTAATGTAAAACTGTCTGGGCGGAATTGATGGAGCTACGCGATAGGGGATTGTCTCTGGAATACACCTATTAAGGCCGATTGAACTCCAGAAAGTCTATAGCTTTTGAATGTCAACCTTTAAGTCAAATCCCAGGCAGTTGTGTCAATTAGTCGCTATGAGTGTCCAGGAATGATGGTGTTTTAATTGGACAGAAATTCGCAAGTACTGGATACCTAAACTTAAAAGGGAAAGTACCTGCACTTCTCAGCACAAGTGGGAGAGAACGAGCATCTCTCAGTAGCACTATATGTACCAAATTATTGTATTTTTTCACTTTAACGAACCATCATCCGTAAGGTTACTTACTTGACTTCACGTCGGCAGGGCAGCATAGTCAAGTTCTGGGCTTTCCTTTTACTATTGAAGGTTTTCAGGCGTAGTAGTCCGATTGTTTAAGTTGAAATGAGCCCGTGCTACAGTTCTACAATGCATGGTGGCCTGAAGCTTCAGTAGCAGGGGTGAGCAGGCGGCAGGAGACAACGTTAGCATAACTCAGGGGCGTAACAAACGCCCCCGCAGACCCCGCAGTGCGGGGGGGGCCTCACTCTCTACAGTTAATGAAGGGGCCCCCAGGGGTCCCCGGCCCCTATCCATTGTTTCACTTCAGTCAGAGCCAGAGGCAGTCCCGGAAAGAGGATGGGGGCACCAGAGACAGCAGTCTCCACTGCTCCTCTGAGGCAGCACAGAGCCCGGCCCCCACTCTCTCCTCTCAACAAAGCGCACCCCACAAGAAAAGAGAAGAGACAGGGACAAGGATGGGGTGGGGGGCCCACCCCACAAGAGAAGAGAAGAGACAGGGACAAGGATGGGGTGGGGGCTTCACCCCACAAGAGAAGAGAAGAGACAGGGAGGGACAAGGATGGGGTGGGGGGCCCACCCCACAAGAGAAGAGAAGAGACAGGGAGGGACAAGGATGGGGTGGGGGCTTCACCCCACAAGAGAAGAGAAGAGACAGGGACAAGGATGGGGTGGGGGGCCCACCCCACAAGAGAAGAGAAGAGACAGGGAGGGACAAGGATGGGGTGGGGGCTTCACCCCACAAGAGAAGAGAAGAGACAGGGACAAGGATGGGGTGGGGGCCCACCCCACAAGAAAGAGAAGAGACAGGGACAGGCCCCCATCCGAGAAGAGACAGGGACAAGGATGGGGTGGGGGGCCCCACCCCACAAGAGAAGAGAAGAGAAGAGAAAGGGACAGGCCCCCATCCAAGAAGAGACAGGGACAAGGATGGGGTGGGGGGCCCACCCCACAAGAGAAGAGAAGAGACAGGGACATGGATGGGGTGGGGGCCTCAGAAAGCAAGAGAAGAGACAGGGACAAGGACGGGGTGGGGGGCCCACCCCACAAGAGAAGAGACAGGGACAGGCCCCCATCCGAGAAGAGACAGGGACAAGGATGGGGTGGGGGGCCCACCCACAAGAGAACAGAAGAGACAGGGACAAGGATGGGGTGGGGGGCCTCAGAAAGCAAGAGAAGAGACAGGGACAAGGACGGGGTGGGGGGCCCACCCCACAAGAGAAGAGAAGAGACAGGGACAGGCCCCCATCCGAGAAGAGACAGGGACAAGGATGGGGTGGGGGGCCCACCCCACAAGAGAAGAGAAGAGAAAGGGACAGGCCCCCATCCGAGAAGAGACAGGGACAAGGATGGGGTGGGGGGCCCACCCACAAGAGAACAGAAGAGACAGGGACAAGGATGGGTGGGGGGCCCACCCCACAAGAGAAGAGAAGAGAGGTGGGGGGCCCACCCCACAAGAGAAGAGAAGAGAAGAGACAGGGACAAGGATGGGGTGTGGGTCCCACCCCACAAGAGAAGAGAAGAGAAGAGACAGGGACAGGCCCCCATCCGAGAAGAGACAGGGACAAGGATGGGGTGGGGGTCCCACCCACAAGAGAACAGAAGAGACAGGGACAAGGATGGGGTGGGGGGCCCATCCCACAAGAGAAGAGAAGAGAGGGTGGGGGGCCCACCCCACAAGAGAAGAGAAGAGACAGGGACAAGGATGGGGTAGGGGCTCCACCCCACAAGAGAAGAGAAGAGACAGGAACAAGAAGAGACAGGGACAAGGACGGGGTGGGGGGCCCACCCCACAAGAGAAGAGAAGAGACAGGGACAAGGATGGGGTGGGGGTCCACCCCACACGAGAAGAGAAGAGACCGGGACAGGCCCCCATCCGAGAAGAGACAGGGACAAGGATGGGGTGGGGGGCCCACCCCACAAGAGAAGAGAAGAGAAAGGGACAGGCCCCCATCCGAGAAGAGACAGGGACAAGGATGGGGTGGGGGGCCCATCCACAAGAGAACAGAAGAGACAGGGACAAGGATGGGGTGGGGGGCCCACCCCACAAGAGAAGAGAAGAGAGGGTGGGGGGCCCACCCCACAAGAGAAGAGAAGAGACAGGGACAAGGATGGGGTGTGGGCCCCACCCCACAAGAGAAGAGAAGAGAAGAGACAGGGACAGGCCCCCATCCGAGAAGAGACAGGGACAAGGATGGGGTGGGGGGCCCACCCACAAGAGAACAGAAGAGACAGGGACAAGGATGGGGTGGGGGGCCCACCCACAAGAGAACAGAAGAGAAAGGGACAAGGATGGGGTGGGGGGGCCCACCCCACAAGAGAAGAGAAGAGAGGGTGGGGGGCCCACCCCACAAGAGAAGAGAAGAGACAGGGACAAGGATGGGGTGGGGGCTCCACCCCACAAGAGAAGAGAAGAGACAGGGACAAGAAGAGACAGGGACAAGGATGGGGTGGGGGCCCACCCACAAGAGAAGAGAAGAGACAGGGACAAGGATGGGGTGGGGGCCTCAGAGAGCAAGAGCAAGAGACAGCACAGAGCAGTGCTCGGGACCCTGACAAGGGTGGGAGTGGGGGCCCCCAGACAGAGTATTCTCCAGGGCAAAGCTCACATGAGAAGGGACGGGGCAGCAAAATGGTGCCCTCAGGTAAGCACGCTTGTTAGAACACACCATGGGCGTCCGCAGGGAGAGGGAAATGGGGGGCCGAGAAGGGTGCAAGGCAGAGGGGAGAAGGGTGCAAGGCAGAGGGGAGAGGGTGCAAGGCAGAGAGGAGAAGGGTGCAAGGCAGAGAGGAGAAGGGTGCAAGGCAAAGAGGGAGAAGGGTGCAAGGCAGAGGGGGAGAAGGATGCATGGTAGAGAAGGGTGCAAGGTAGAGGGGAGAAGGGTGCAAGGCAGAGGGGAGAAGGGTGCAAGGCAGAGGGGGAGAAGGATGCATGGTAGAGAAGGGTGCAAGGCAGAAGGGAGAAGGTTGCAAGGCAGAGGGGAGAAGGGTGCAAGGCAGAGGGGGAGAAGGATGCATGGTAGAGAATGGTGCAATGCAGAGGGGAGAAGGGTGCATACAGAGGGGAGAAGGGTGCAAGGCAGAGGGGAGAGGGTGCAAGGCAGAGAGGAGAAGGGTGCAAGGCAGAGAGGAGAAGGGTGCAAGGCAGAGAGGAGAAGGGTGCAAGGCAGAGAAGAGAAGGGTGCAAGGCACAGAGCAGAAGGGTGCAAGGCAAAGAGGAGAAGGGTGCAAGGAAGAGAGGAGAAGGGTGCAAGGCGGAGAAGGGTGGAAGGTAGAGAGGAGAAGGGTGCAAGGCGGAGGGGAGAAGGGTGCAAGGCGGAGGGGAGAAGGGTGCAAGGCAGATAGGAGAAGGGTGCAAGGCGGAGGGGAGAAGGGTGCAAGGCAAAGAGGAGAAGGGTGCAAGGCAAAGTGGAGAAGGGTGCAAGGCAAAGAGGAGAAGGGTGCAAGGCAAAGAGGAGAAGGGTGCAAGGCAGAGAGGAGAAGGGTGCAAGGCAAAGAGGAGAAGGGTGCAAGGAAGAGAGGAGAAGGGTGCAAGGTAAAGAAGGGTGCAAGGCGGAGGGGGAGAAGGGTGCAAGGTAGAGAGGAGAAGGGTGCAAGGGTGCAAGGCGGAGGGGAGAAGGGTGCAAGGCAGATAGGAGAAGGGTGCAAGGCAGAGGGGAGAAGGGTGCAAGGCGGAGGGGAGAAGGGTGCAAGGCAGAGGGGAGAAGGGTGCAAGGCAGAGGGGAGAAGGGTGCAAGGCAGAGGGGAGAAGGGTGCAAGGCAGAGGGGAGAAGGGTGCAAGGCACAGAGCAGAAGGGTGCAAGGCAAAGAGGAGAAGGGTGCAAGGAAGAGAGGAGAAGGGTGCAAGGCGGAGAAGGGTGGAAGGTAGAGAGGAGAAGGGTGCAAGGCGGAGGGGAGAAGGGTGCAAGGCGGAGGGGAGAAGGGTGCAAGGCAGATAGGAGAAGGGTGCAAGGCGGAGGGGAGAAGGGTGCAAGGCAAAGAGGAGAAGGGTGCAAGGCAAAGTGGAGAAGGGTGCAAGGCAAAGAGGAGAAGGGTGCAAGGCAAAGAGGAGAAGGGTGCAAGGCAGAGAGGAGAAGGGTGCAAGGCAAAGAGGAGAAGGGTGCAAGGAAGAGAGGAGAAGGGTGCAAGGTAGAGAGGAGAAGGGTGCAAGGGTGCAAGGCGGAGGGGAGAAGGGTGCAAGGCAGATAGGAGAAGGGTGCAAGGCGGAGGGGAGAAGGGTGCAAGGCGGAGGGGAGAAGGGTGCAAGGCAGAGGGGAGAAGGGTGCAAGGCAGAGGGGAGAAGGGTGCAAGGTAGAGGGGAGAAGGGTGCAAGGCAGAGAGGAGAAGGGTGCAAGGCAGAGAGGAGAAGGGTGCAAGGCAAAGAGGAGAAAGGTGCAAAGCAGAGAAGAGAAGGGTGCAAGGCACAGAGGAGAAGGGTGCAAGGCAAAGAGGAGAAGGGTGCAAGGAAGAGAGGGGAAGGGTGCAAGGTAGAGAAGGGTGCAAGGCGGAGAAGGGTGCAAGGTAGAGAGGAGAAGGGTGCAAGGCGGAGGGGAGAAGGGTGCAAGGCAGAGGGGAGAAGGGTGCAAGGCAGATAGGAGAAGGGTGCAAGGCGGAGGGGAGAAGGGTGCAAGGCAAAGAGGAGAAGGGTGCAAGGCAAAGAGGAGAAGGGTGCAAGGCAAAGAGGAGAAGGGTGCAAGGCAGAGAAGAGAAGGGTGCAAGGCAAAGAGGAGAAGGGTGCAAGGCAAAGAGGAGAAGGGTGCAAGGAAGAGAGGAGAAGGGTGCAAGGAAGAGAGGAGAAGGGTGCAAGGTAGAGAAGGGTGCAAGGCGGAGGGGGAGAAGGGTGCAAGGTAGAGAGGAGAAGGGTGCAAGGCGGAGGGGAGAAGGGTGCAAGGCAGATAGGAGAAGGTGGAAGGCGGAGGGGAGAAGGGTGCAAGGCGGAGGGGAGAAGGGTGCAAGGTGGAGGGGAGAAGGGTGCAAGGTAGAGAAGGGTGCAAGGCAGAGGGGGAGAAGGGTGCATGGCAGATGGGATAAGGGTGAAAGGCAGAGGGGAGAAGGGTGAAAGGCAGAGGAGAGAAGGGTGAAAGGTAGAGGGGAGAAGGGTGCAAGGCAGAGGGGAGAAGGGTGCAAGGCAGAGGGGAGAAGTGTGCAAGGCAGAGAAGAGAAGGGTGCAAGGCAAAGAGGAGAAGGGTGCAAGGCAAAGAGGAGAAGGGTGCAAGGAAGAGAGGAGAAGGGTGGAAGGTAGAGAAGGGTGCAAGGCGGAGGGGGAGAAGGGTGCAAGGTAGAGGGGAGAAGGGCGCAAGGCAGAGCGGAGAAGGGTGCAAGGCGGAGGGGAGAAGGGTGCAAGGCAGAGGGGAGAAGGGTGCAAGGCAGAGAGGAGAAGGGTGCAAGGTGGAGGGGAGAAGGGTGCAAGGCAGAGGGGAGAAGGGTGCAAGGCAGACGGGAGAAGGGTGCAAGGCAGACGGGAGAAGGGTGCAAGGCAGAGGGGAGAAGGGTGCAAGGCAGAGAGGAGAAGGGTGCAAGGTAGAGAAGGGTGCAAGGCGGAGGGGGAGAAGGGTGCATGGCAGATGGGAGAAGGGTGAAAGGCAGAGGGGAGAAGGGTGCAAGGAAGAGAGGAGAAGGGTGCAAGGTAGAGAAGGGTGCAAGGCGGAGGGGGAGAAGGGTGCAAGGCAGAGGTGAGAAGGCTGCAAGGCAGAGGTGAGAAGGGTGCAAGGCAGAGAGGAGAAGGGTGCAAGGCAAAGGGGAGAAGGGTACAAGGCAAAGGGGAGATGGGTGCAAGGCAGAGGGGAGAAGGGTGCAAGGCAAAGAGGAGAAAGGTGCAAAGCAGAGAAGAGAAGGGTGCAAGGCACAGAGGAGAAGGGTGCAAGGCAAAGAGGAGAAGGGTGCAAGGAAGAGAGGGGAAGGGTGCAAGGTAGAGAAGGGTGCAAGGCGGAGAAGGGTGCAAGGTAGAGAGGAGAAGGGTGCAAGGCGGAGGGGAGAAGGGTGCAAGGCAGAGGGGAGAAGGGTGCAAGGCAGATAGGAGAAGGGTGCAAGGCGGAGGGGAGAAGGGTGCAAGGCAAAGAGGAGAAGGGTGCAAGGCAAAGAGGAGAAGGGTGCAAGGCAAAGAGGAGAAGGGTGCAAGGCAGAGAAGAGAAGGGTGCAAGGCAAAGAGGAGAAGGGTGCAAGGCAAAGAGGAGAAGGGTGCAAGGAAGAGAGGAGAAGGGTGCAAGGAAGAGAGGAGAAGGGTGCAAGGAAGAGAGGGGAAGGGTGCAAGGCAAAGAGGAGAAGGGTGCAAGGAAGAGAGGGGAAGGGTGCAAGGTAGAGAAGGGTGCAAGGCGGAGAAGGGTGCAAGGTAGAGAGGAGAAGGGTGCAAGGCGGAGGGGAGAAGGGTGCAAGGCAGAGGGGAGAAGGGTGCAAGGCAGATAGGAGAAGGGTGCAAGGCGGAGGGGAGAAGGGTGCAAGGCAAAGAGGAGAAGGGTGCAAGGCAAAGAGGAGAAGGGTGCAAGGCAAAGAGGAGAAGGGTGCAAGGCAGAGAAGAGAAGGGTGCAAGGCAAAGAGGAGAAGGGTGCAAGGCAAAGAGGAGAAGGGTGCAAGGAAGAGAGGAGAAGGGTGCAAGGAAGAGAGGAGAAGGGTGCAAGGTAGAGAAGGGTGCAAGGCGGAGGGGGAGAAGGGTGCAAGGTAGAGAGGAGAAGGGTGCAAGGCGGAGGGGAGAAGGGTGCAAGGCAGATAGGAGAAGGTGGAAGGCGGAGGGGAGAAGGGTGCAAGGCGGAGGGGAGAAGGGTGCAAGGTGGAGGGGAGAAGGGTGCAAGGTAGAGAAGGGTGCAAGGCAGAGGGGGAGAAGGGTGCATGGCAGATGGGATAAGGGTGAAAGGCAGAGGGGAGAAGGGTGAAAGGGAGAGGAGAGAAGGGTGAAAGGTAGAGGGGAGAAGGGTGCAAGGCAGAGGGGAGAAGGGTGCAAGGCAGAGGGGAGAAGTGTGCAAGGCAGAGAAGAGAAGGGTGCAAGGCAAAGAGGAGAAGGGTGCAAGGCAAAGAGGAGAAGGGTGCAAGGAAGAGAGGAGAAGGGTGGAAGGTAGAGAAGGGTGCAAGGCGGAGGGGGAGAAGGGTGCAAGGTAGAGGGGAGAAGGGCGCAAGGCAGAGCGGAGAAGGGTGCAAGGCGGAGGGGAGAAGGGTGCAAGGCAGAGGGGAGAAGGGTGCAAGGCAGAGAGGAGAAGGGTGCAAGGTGGAGGGGAGAAGGGTGCAAGGCAGAGGGGAGAAGGGTGCAAGGCAGACGGGAGAAGGGTGCAAGGCAGACGGGAGAAGGGTGCAAGGCAGAGGGGAGAAGGGTGCAAGGCAGAGAGGAGAAGGGTGCAAGGTAGAGAAGGGTGCAAGGCGGAGGGGGAGAAGGGTGCATGGCAGATGGGAGAAGGGTGAAAGGCAGAGGGGAGAAGGGTGCAAGGAAGAGAGGAGAAGGGTGCAAGGTAGAGAAGGGTGCAAGGCGGAGGGGGAGAAGGGTGCAAGGCAGAGGTGAGAAGGCTGCAAGGCAGAGGTGAGAAGGGTGCAAGGCAGAGAGGAGAAGGGTGCAAGGCAAAGGGGAGAAGGGTACAAGGCAAAGGGGAGATGGGTGCAAGGCAGAGGGGAGAAGGGTGCAAGGCAAAGAGGAGAAAGGTGCAAAGCAGAGAAGAGAAGGGTGCAAGGCACAGAGGAGAAGGGTGCAAGGCAAAGAGGAGAAGGGTGCAAGGAAGTGAGGGGAAGGGTGCAAGGTAGAGAAGGGTGCAAGGCGGAGAAGGGTGCAAGGTAGAGAGGAGAAGGGTGCAAGGCGGAGGGGAGAAGGGTGCAAGGCAGAGGGGAGAAGGGTGCAAGGCAGATAGGAGAAGGGTGCAAGGCGGAGGGGAGAAGGGTGCAAGGCAAAGAGGAGAAGGGTGCAAGGCAAAGAGGAGAAGGGTGCAAGGCAAAGAGGAGAAGGGTGCAAGGCAGAGAAGAGAAGGGTGGAAGGCGGAGGGGAGAAGGGTGCAAGGCAGAGAAGAGAAGGGTGGAAGGCGGAGGGGAGAAGGGTGCAAGGTGGAGGGGAGAAGGGTGCAAGGAAGAGAGGAGAAGGGTGCAAGGAAGAGAGGAGAAGGGTGCAAGGTAGAGAAGGGAGAAGGGTGCAAGGCAGACGGGAGAAGGGTGCAAGGCAGAGGGGAGAAGGGTGCAAGGTAGAGAAGGGTGCAAGGCGGAGGGGGAGAAGGGTGCATGGCAGATGGGAGAAGGGTGAAAGGCAGAGGGGAGAAGGGTGCAAGGAAGAGAGGAGAAGGGTGCAAGGTAGAGAAGGGTGCAAGGCGGAGGGGGAGAAGGGTGCAAGGCAGAGGTGAGAAGGCTGCAAGGCAGAGGTGAGAAGGGTGCAAGGCAGAGAGGAGAAGGGTGCAAGGCAAAGGGGAGAAGGGTACAAGGCAAAGGGGAGATGGGTGCAAGGCAGAGGGGAAAAGGGTGCAAGGCAGAGGGGAGAAGGATGCAGGGTAGAGAAGGGTGCAAGGCGGCGGGGGAGAAGGGTGCAAGGCAGAGAGGAGAAGGATGCAAGGTAAGTGTTACTTATAATGGCTGTATTGGTGACAGTGGCATAACAATCGCCCCGCATCCCCTGCAGTATGGCGGGTCGCTGGCCTGAGAGCTCTAGACTGGCACGGAGAATGGGAGGGGGGCCCCCTCCATGTAGTTTGCAGGGGGGCCCCCTCATGTTTTGTTACGCCACTGCATAACTATGATTAAATTAAGCCCGCACCAGTCCGTCCTGGGCCGCAACGCAGGTCCCTCTCAGCCGCCTCACCTCACGCTCACTTTTAATTGTGCACAGTTGCATGCGCATGAGAATGACCAGTCGCGACGCGCACCATTTAATTTATGATTAGGCGGGCGTGCCTGCAACTACGGCGAGCATAGCGTAAATTATGTAACTACCAGCATCCGAGACAGATCAGATGTGTGGAGTGCTAAGTGGTTGCTGGCTGCGCGGCCGCGGAGGGAGCCCCTGGAGCGCGGTGCCCCTTGCACCGCGGGGGTCTGTGTTACGCCCCTGATCTGAATCATGCAAGCGAGGCAGACATCTGACCTTCACTCGAGTGGCAATACTTTATGATACAGAGTACATTGTGGCACTCAAAGTTATGGGTGTGTGAGATTCGCGCAATTTGCTTTCGTGGAAATAGGCCAAAACCTTGGCAATATTACTTGGTAATATTTTAGCACAAAATGTGTCCTCATGCCACTTTTTTGATGCAGCGACATATTTTGCATTAAAAATCGTGGGGGGGAAACCAAAGTACTTGGAACAACAGCCAATCGAGTTCTCTTGTTTTCATGCATTTGCAATAAATTTTTACTGCAAAAAGTGCATTCGCTGTAAATGTTTACACGAATGGCGCATAATTATACAAAGTGGTATAACGACATGATTTTGGGAATGTTGTGTAAAAAGCATAACGTGAAATTCACAAATTTACATGAATTTCGCCTGTATAATTTAAATTTGACCCAGATCTACTCAATGCTCATAAAATGAGATGGCTCGACTTTTATAGCACAGTACCTCTTGCCTCGACTTTTCCTTGGTGACAGCTAACCTGTGCATTTAGAGAGAGTGGAAATCCGTTATTTCTACAATGCTCTGTGAGTCGATGGAAACCACGGATACTTTGGCTACATTTGAAACAGGTCTTTACAAATACATCACAATGAGGCCGCAATCTCCATATTGCAGTGTGCATCTCTTCTAGGAATGTGCCACCCGTCCAACTGCCCCTCGTGCTACAGCTACACCCAGCTGGGTCAGGAAATTTCACCAAGATTATGGTGCTTAAAACAAACATTCCAAGCTTGACAAGGCACAGAAGACATAAAAATTGGAGCTTTCTCAAAATTGCGTCCAGTCAGGCCCCTGATGAGAGTGGGATTGCACTCTGCAAGTACATGGGAATTCAGGAAGAGGGCTTTAGCCATACAAGGCAGGGGCGGCTCCTTTGTTATCGCGGAGGAGCATCGCCCCACTGCTGGAACCAGCATGAAAACATGTAAAATAAAAGCAATTTATAGAACTGCTCTATTATTTTATTTTACATATAGGAGGGAGTCACAGTCGGGTCTAGTGGGCGGTGCCAGCAGCAGCAGCATGAGGGCGGGGGGATAGGACACCGATTGCACATGCCAGTTTGGCCGGACGTCTTAGGACGGCCAAACCAACATGCGCACTTGGATATTTCCAAGTTGTTGCTTGGAGTTATCAGCAGGGCTCAGGAGAACAGGCTCCCAGACCCTGTTGGAGTATGAAACCAACTCCGCCAAATCCCGGCACTTCTCTCATGCTGGGAAATGCCAGATTGGCGCAGGGGAGTCTGGGAGCTTGTGTGCAGCTCCTGTGCAACAGGAGCTGAAGAGTGAGGGGGCAGGATGCAGGAGAAAAGGTTTTTTGGTTTTTTTTTGTCCCCCGCGCTGCGCCACCACTTTTCCATGTTAGCGGCCACCACTGATACAAGGAGTACATGAAGCCTGAAAGAGAACAGAACAGGAGCTGAAGTCTGGAGCGGGTTCGAGTGAACTCGGATCTGAAGATTTTACAAGAACTTGGCAAGGCCTGGAGAAGGCAAACTTAGGAAGGCAACACATATATGCAGTAAACTAACCAATTAAAAGGACAAGAGGATAAACGATGTAGAGGTAAAACAGAAGAACAAAAGATGAATTACCATAAATGATAGCTTGTATGCAATAGGCAAAAACTCGGTCTTTAACTAAAAATAGATCATAATAAGGCAAGGAACAGTTCTTCTCTGAGAATCGAGGGAGACACCCTTATTGAGTGGAAGAAAGGCACTGAGTTTCAGTGTTTGAAGCAGGAATCCCCAGAACTCACTGGCCGGACAGGTGCAGGGAGCTCGTAAGGCCTCAGTTTGCTATGTCCAATCACAATTAGCACTAGTTACCTCATCACAAGTGCGCAAGATGCTCACAAGAATCGAAATGCTGGACAACTGCCAGGGGAGGAAGCTTCAAAATGTAACTTCGCCTTGTGTGCCGGATTTTATGTCACCTTGTTTGAAATACTTTTCTGAGATTGCTTGATGATTTCAAGGGCAGGGGAGCTTCAACTTGACACCCACATGCAAACTGAGTACGAGCACTTGTAGAAAATGTTTTCAAATACATGAAATAAGACAAAGATTCTCCCACAAGCTTATCTTCTGTGGCGAAGAAGGCATTATTGCTACCGGGGGGGGGGGGGGGGGGGGGGGATGTATTATAGAAGCGTCCTGGTGTGTAATGGGCGTTTGCACCTGCTTTGTGTGCCCCTGGCACAAACAATTAGCCGCAGACACTTGTGCAGCACCTTCTGTAATACAGATAGAGCTGGCACACATCTAGTGCAAGCACTAGCACAAGAGGGGGTTCCCTCATTTGCATGGGGTGTGGCCCCCATGCATAAGAGGGAATCTACCTCTGTGACTGCGCCGTATTATAGATGCAGGTGCAAAGAAGCTGTCAGAAGGTGCACTGATAGTGTGCCACAAAAAAGTGGCGCACTGTCAGCGTGCCGCCCTGATGGCAGCCCTCTGGAGGGGGTCAAGTGGGGCTCATGGACCCCAGACATCCCCTTGCAGGCGGGTGCGGTCACTCACTACCTGCAAGCAGATCTCGCTCCCCTCTTAAAAGTGCAGGATAGATTGCATGGATCGAGGAATGGGGAGATAGGAAGAGAGATTCTGCATTATAGAGGAATAGGTGGCTGAATTGTAGTAGCTATGTCAATAGAGGAACGGAGAATGGATGGAAAGTGATAGGCAGATGAATGAATTGTGCATAAATGAAGGGAAGCAGGAATAGGTTGCATGATTGCTGTTGATCCGTGGCTAAAGGATTTGTAAAAAAAATGGATGATTGCCAAGATAGGTGGATGGATGTATGAATGAACAACACATGCAGTGACTAGGTGGGTATGTGGCCAACCAGTGGATGTGCAGATAGAAAGCAAATTGATGACGATGGGGATCGATTGCGGTGCAGTTGACAAGAGGAGTGACGATGGGCAGCTTGATGGGTGATAGGCAGATAGGAAGATAGGTAATGAGTAGATTCATTAGTACGTGTAGGGATTAATTGACTGCTTAATGGATGGGATAAAGGAAGGGACAGGAGGATATAAATATAGTCAATTTTTTGAAAAGCGATTGAATACAAGTGGGAACCAATGCTAGCAATAATATGTGGATGAATTGTGGGAAATGTGGATGAATAAATAGGTCCGAGAACAGAAGGAGGGAGAACTGGTTGGAAGGGAAGAGTGAGAAGAAGAGAGAAAGATGGCGCAGGTGATGCACTAGTTTATGACACGCTGAAAATCAAGGAGGCACATTAGGGTGAAGGGCATGATGGAGGATGGAATAGAGAGGAGGGCAAATATATACCTTGGCATATGAAAGTTTTAGGATTAAAGAGAGAGAGGAGCAAGCAGTTCATTACTTGACATTGCACTCTCACTTCAAAGTGCAGTACTGCATGGGCTTCTGGGAGCAGACAATGCAAGGAGGAGTCTGGTACTGCAAAGGCTCCCTCATCAATGGTAGGCATCAATGAAAGGCCAGCGCACCAGCTGTCACTGCCTCGCGTGCAGCTAAGGTAATATAGACAGGCTACATTGCGTCATCAGGAGCCTGCAAAAGACCACAAAGAATAGTCTATGAAAACAATCTAACATCCCTAAACACTATCTCCTAGTCTTTACTGGAAAAGCAGGTTTTGAATGCCGGTGGCTGAAAAGCTTGTACTTCCTACGTACTCACCCTTTACTGTAAGAAGATTGACGCTTCACACACGATTCCACCCAGCGACAAGTATCCACCCTGATCACATCTGTCTGTCTGAGGGCAGTGGAGAGTGCTCTGCTGCCTTGTGCCACTTTGATGCTGTGTTAGCATTCATAATAGCTTCAAACTCAACCACTGGTGCAAGGCATGCTTTATTCTGTTGTACATATTCTCACGGCATCTCCATTCTATTTTTTTGTATCACAGAGCAAGAGGGAGTGACCCTCCATTCAACCCCTGTTGCATAGGAACCATTTCTTTATCAACCAGCTTAAGAAGCCAGCTGAATCCAGCTCTAAACACTTACCAGAGGCACAGACAACAGGTTATATTGATGGTAAAGATGAAGAAAGTGAGGGGGTCAGGTGCTGTCATGATAGCGGTGCGGTGACGCATGGAGACATGTCACTGACTGGCTATCATGGAGTTATTCTGGAGAGACAGGATCCAGGTACCATGTTAGGAATGGAGGATCGTGGAGCTAGGTTAGGGAGTAATCACCGCGGAGCCATGTTAGGGAGTATGGATCAAGGACCATTGCTAGGGGGTTAGAGTGATGGAACCATAGTCAAGAGTTCCAGCCATGGAGCCAGCTGAGAAATTGTGGATTATGGAGGATTCATAAATCCATACTGAAGGGTAAATATCACAAAGCCAAGTTGAAGACTGAGGATTATGGAGGGTGTTGCCTCAGTCAAGACCGCCAACACCCTCATCCAATTCCGTAAATCATTAAAAACCTGGCTCTTTCCACAGCCCAGCTAAAGTCCCTCTGTCCCCTCAGCATCCAAGCAGCGCCAGGAAACCCACGGTGACAGTGCGCTTTACAAGCACCCCTTAACATAACATAACATAACATGTTGGAAACTGGTGCTTTTGGAGCCATTTTGCAGAGTGTAAACATGAAGGCATGTTCTGGACTGCACTTCAAAAGGCTGTGCTGGAATTTACAGAGCAAGGAGCCTTGTTGCAGAACCTCAATCAAGGAATTCTTGTTTGTAGAGCATTGATAATCGAGCCATGTTGAAGTGGTACATGACAGAGCCAGGCAGTGAGGTGCAGACCATGGACCTATCAAGTCTGGCATGCCCGATTGACCTTTTAGAGAAACCAACTAAAAAGGAAAGAAATCTTCCCAATTTACTGCAATATAATCTGGATCCGACCATTGTAGGAGTGGAGTAGTGTGGCTCACTGGTTAGAGGCGGCAGACCCAGAAGCAGAGGTTGGCCTGGGACCAGGGTTCAATTCCCGACGCGGCCGGGTGCAGGACCAATGTCTGCGGGCTCGATAAATCTCGCCTTCGGTGTCACTCTAACCATGGGTCCCACTCAGCAACTCTGGGCAATAGCTTGCTTAATCTCCACAAATGGCCCCATCAACACCGGGGATGCCTGGCTTCACATTGGAGGTGCCCAATAGGGACCATCTCACAGGGAAAGCCAGGATGGGTTCCCTAGCGTTAAACAGCACCAGGAAACCTACGGGTAGCAGTGCACTTTACAAGCTCAAATACATTGTAGGCTCTGGTTGTATGAGCTATGTTTATTATTTATTAAGGAGATTTGTAAAACCCTGCATGTCTCATTTTGTTTTTTCCAGATCGCTGAAGAAAGAAACAGGCATTGGCATAGCCAATAGGTCTTGTCTTTGGGACCTTATAAGTGTTTAGCCATGCAACGGTTGATGTTGTTGCACCAAGGATATTGTTCTGCATAACTAAATTCTTATAAGGTCCCAAAAGCGGGACCTATTGGCTACTCCTATTACACAAGCTGGTATCACACCACGAACATTCTTTAATACTAGGCCTTCCGACTAAGGGGTGGAGGCCATACTCAGTCCCAATTGCTTAATGTCCAAATCAAAGTAGGTGTTATACAAAACCATACATACGTAAATAACATAGTAAATTAAAGGATGTAACAGACAGATAAAAGGGGGAAAAGTATTTGAAGTGTGCTCACCAAAATAATGGCGGGGTAGGATGTAAGGTGGACTGTTAAGAGATCTCTGAGGCAGGAGCCAAAGAGGATAGAAACGAAGAGAGAGATAAAACTAAGAGATAAATGTGCCTTGAGGCCACTGTGGAGTGGTTAGTAGCGCTTTACAACAATCCCGCATAAAACAAATTAAACTCAAATAAAGGGAGGGGGGTGAATTCTTGAATGGGTGCCCTCTGGAAAGCACTCCATCCATATCTTCTGAAAAAAAACAGGATTAAAGTAAAGAAACCCCATTAAAATAGTAATAGGCGCAGTCAGAGCGCTAGAAAAAATATGTCGACAGTCAGGGAAACAAGTATACAGTTATCAGAATGACTTATGGTAAAATGCAGTACATGATGCGTGTAACGACGTGCGAGGAAACCCGTCCGGGAAGTTATGCGCCTTCCTCCGTGGTACAGACTTTCTATGCGATTTATTGTGCCGCCAGGAACAGTGTGCGCTGAGTCGAGTTTAGATGCGGCGGCCTACTCACAAAAACAGTTGTTTGTTCACAGAAGCGACAATGTGTCCTTTGTGCAACCCTTATTATCATAGCTTATGTTTCTAAGCGCTGTGCTGCTTTTCCCAAGTTTGGAAGTGGAGGTAGGTTTTGATAGAAAATTCTGGCATTTTGACCTTGAAGTACCGGCATTTTTTCATTTGATTTTTTTAAAATACAAAAGTATTTTTTTTATTTGAAAGCATACACGTTTTGTATTTAAAATTGCAGGGATGTTTGTGTTTGAAATTTCGTTTATTTTTAAATATAAAGTACAGCCGTTGTCATTGAAAAGACTTTTATTTTCTAAACAGAAAATCCTGCAATATTTTTACATTGAAAGTGCAGCCGGTGCTTGTGTTTAAAAGTACGTTTGAACTTTTTAAATTTTAAACGTTTGGGGCATTTTATTCTTAAAGGTACTGTGCCAGCGGTGTGCGGGTCTGTCGCAGTACAGAGGGCTCTAGATGTTAGTATGCCGGTGGCGGGGTGCCCGGAGGGGCCCTCCTAAGAAGGGTCAGTCAGTACTGTGGTGGTTACACCTCCCTCTGAACCTGTGTTGCTCTAGACACCTGAGGTGGCATTTGTTTGAAAACACATCTTATTTAGATAAATGAGTTTTACATTAAAAAAAAAATAAGTTACAGGCACATATTCCATCTCTCGTAGTGTGACAGGCACAAAGAGGAGGGTGCGGCGGGCAAATGACTGATGACAATATGTCTTCTCTGTCTAGCGCCTTGAACAAATGCTTCGTGTGGCGCTATTAAACAATAATACTTGCACTAACACTAGCAAAAACAGTAGCAATAATATAAATAAAGGATGTGCTGTGGTTATTACTGACATAAGCACTGTCATGTCATGATAGCTCAGTGAGTTACATGTTCACCACAGAGAGTTCAGAAAATTGAGCGCATCAGTTAATAATAAGGGCTGTCCGATGTTGTGAAAAGTTTCATGTTTAGGAGGATGAGAGAGCAAGTGTAAGGCGGTTGAGGATAGAAGGAAGATAAGTTCACTGTTTTTGCAAGTGGGGTAGGTGTGCTGTGTCTGCCTGCTGGAAATCTTTAACACGCAGACGCGAAAGTGAAAGCGCTCACGCTGGGTAAACATAAAAACTGTAGCGTGATCCTGGAATACAGCCTGGAATACAGTGGCACACTGCGTGCTGCGGCTCACTCCGCTCGCTCCTGAGACACATAGTCTAGGGGAGTAAACATTTAAAGAACAGGCGGGACACACCCACGCCTTTGGCCATTTGCGTGCTTTCCTTTGTGAAAGCCAGACGCAATGGCCAATCAAATGTGTGGGTGTAAAGAAATCCACATGGAAAAGTTGCAAGTAAGTTGGGAGTGCTTAAAAGAAGCCTCCCATTGAGCAGCGCATGCGAGCTGCGCTAGGCTCGACTAAAAAGGAGTAGCAGATCGTGGGCACAAGAGACTTACATGCCTGTTGGTCAGGTGAGTACGTTTGTCTGAAATTTGTTGATCGCTACCCCTCTCATACCCTTGTGAATGCTCTATTCAGTCAGCTGACAACACCAAAGAGAACACATTCCATCTACAAACGACAGTCTCTCTAGAGTTCTACAGCTGGATCCTTCAATATCAGCTTACTTTGACAGACACCGGTCATCTTCAAGGACACCTTTAAAAAACCATAGATATTCCCAGTTCTGGAAAAGGTCTTCGGTGAGATCAATCACACATTCACCAGCATAGGTGTATATCTATAATCTGTCATTTGTAAATTTGTAATTGCATCTGTTACATCAAGGGTGATGTCATGAGCATTGCAATTGCTATGCAAGTTATGATTTGCGGGCTGTTGTTCGAGTTATGGATTGCGGAGCTAACCATAGATTGTGAATTTCAATAGATTTTTAGTTGTAAATTTGTAATTATAACTACACTTTAAACTGTCCTTTTCAAAGTAATTGAATTGTTTAAAAAAATACATATAACCAATTCGAGCCATAACTACACTTTAACTGTATTTTTTCCAGTGATTTTTTATTTTTTTTATTGATATATGCATTCAAATTTCACCCCACCCAGGTAGGCAACACCAGCTGCATATGGCCTGGTCTTTGCCCAGCTCCTGTGCCCAGTCCCGTAGGTGGCCAGTCCTGTCTGTGCTAGGATTTTATCTGGGAGCAGCAGGAGTTGCACAGACCCCTCTACAAGTGGCAGACTGCCTCTGCAAATGGCAAATCCCCCTACGCACAATCTTCTGCCACGTCCAGAAAGATTTCACTGGATGGCCAGGTCAAAATCCCTGCACTGTGCCCAATTCCCCAGTACATGGCCTACCCCCACTGCGCACGGCCTTAGGATTTTAAAATCACATGACATTTTTTCTTTAACACTGAAGTTCCTCATTATGCTCTTTTTGTTTATAGTTTTCCCAATGCAGTGCCTGGTGTGCACCATGTTGGGTAATGGTAGCCAAAACAGACTTTTTCTGTGATAGCCAGTCAACCAGAGTAGCAATCTGAAGCTGGATTTGCAAATCCACAATGAACAACAGGAGAAAAAAACATCCTTGTCCATTGATATGCCTTTATTTTTTAATTGAATTGGCGAATCCTCTGTGGATTTAGGATTCTGCAGATGATACATAAATTTAAAATCCAAATACCTCCAACTCTTTTACGCCCACTAAAATATTTTTGTAATGCTGATTTCTTTAAAACTACTGAATGGATTTACACAACTCAAGCAAAAGCAATTCCTTGCGTACAGTTCTACTTTACTGCCAACTTTGGTGTAATTCACTCTAGCCATTTTTTTTCACAACAATATTTTATTGTCAACAGCCAAAGGACGCCGGACAGGGCGGCACACCAGGGCAGTGTTAAATACATAATACAAATACTGATGTCGACATTTTGTATCAGGTTATGCAATAGAAGATCTTGTTCATAACAACCTGTCATAACAACAAATAATGGAAGTGCCATCATTCTACAATAAATGTAAAGCGTCGAAAGTCCTTCCAAAACTAAAAGGTGTACATCATGACCATCTGTAAATCCCCACATAGCAACCATGTTCAACTCATTCAATTGGTGGATCAGGGATGGGCTGTAAGTAGATCCCCCGATAATCCGCCAATCTCTTCCATATCTTGGGATGTGTCTGAGGGCATCCCCGGGCAGAAAAAATGAGTATCCCTAGCCCCATGCAGAAATCAAGGCCCTTTTTCCAAACTACTAAAGATGGTGGGGAGGTGTCTTTCCAGTTTTTCTCGATGTCCCTCTATGCAAGTGTGAGGCAGAGTAACAGTAAGTGTTGTTTGTATACTTTTCCCCCAATGTCACCCGTAATATGTAGGAGGGTCAATGTGGGCATGTGGGGGATGTCCCATCCCAGTACCCACGACAAACGTGTGGTAACGCCCAGCCAAAACTTTGAGATAGATACACATGACCACACAGTGTGAATGAAAGTACTGTCGGCCGCACAGCACCTCAAGCAAAGCGGGAGGTAGTGAGTCCTGCCTGCCAGAGCCGATGTCATGTGTAATACACCCGATGTAGGTGTTTAAACTGTATAAATTAGAGTTGGGTTGCGATAGCGGCACCGCTCAGGGATGCAAGTGCCTCGGTCCAATCTTCATCGTCTAGTGGGCCCAAGACGACCTGCCAGGCCTCCTGTGTACTGGACAGTGTTGTGCAACTATTAGTGACTAGCGTGCAATAGATTTGTGCAATCTTGTGTTCCCCCAATTCTCCCATGAACACCTTCGCTTCAAGAGGGCTAAACTCAGGTATGGACTCCTGTAAACCAAAATATGGTGCGAAAGCGTGGTGGAACTGCAGATATTTGTAGAATTCCGACTTAGGCATCGCATACTCTTGTTGTAGCTCCTGAAAGGACTTCAGAGTGTGTCCATGGAGGACATCCTCAACGGTGGAAATGCCTATTTTATCCCATCCCCAAAAACCTGGGAGACCAGTGAGTTGCGGCAGAAGGCCATCACACCAAAGGGTAGTTTCTTTCGTTATTCTGCCCCACCACTCCAGCTACCAGAGAGTGCGCTTCCAGAGTCTAAAGGCCGTGGCAGTAGCCGGGGGCAATGCCATCAGGGTAGCGCCTGCATGCAAGACAGAGTGCAAAGATTGCACTCCAGCCATTTGTTTCTGTAGAAGAGCGGAAAGAATCATATCGAAGTTAAAATGGAAAGTTTCACTTTCTTTACCCATATTCATCCATCCTTGGACCAGCACGAAATTTGACATGCCAAGCCAAAATCAGATTAACCTATTTTGGAGTGTTTTATGCAGATTTGTCTAACGAAACAATTAGGCAAACAAAAAACAGTTTTCTAGTGTAGACTTGGGCCTAATCATAGCTACACACTCACACCGCCTATTGCCAATGAATCAATCAATCAATCAATCAATTAATAATTTGTAAAGCGCACTACATACCCGCGAGGGTCTCAAAGCGCTACATATATAATAAATAATATATTCATTATACAATACACACTTACATTCACACACTGGTATATTTATTGATAAGCACTCTCACTGGAATGGGTGTTTTTTTGTTTTTTTTGCTGTCCGTCAACGCCTGGTATATCCTAGCAGTGAGAGACAGTAAAATAGAAAAATTACCCCCCTCCATGTGAGAAAACGCCCATGGAGTGAGGTAATTAGTCTCCAAAGCAGGATCTTTTTTGAAAAATAAAAAAACTTTGGGAAAGTTTTATCGTGGCCTTCATGTTTGACAGAACTGTCCGTCAAGTGTTTCCTACACTGTATAGAAGTGTCTGTGGGGACGGCGGACATCTCTAAGGTAGGCAGAGTAAAGGTATGTTGGTGGACGTAAAGACCTCTGCCGCTCTACCTGCCTTTGCTCCGTCCACCAATCCCTACATCAGGCCCTGTTTCCCATGTGGGCATGTGTTATGTATCAGCATTCTTAAATTCCTTCTTCAAAGGTACACACCCACTAACGCGCACCTCTTTCTTCTCCACTGCCTCCTCACTTACATAAACGGGCGCGCACGTATCAGAGGCTTCCTCATGCACAGATCAGAGCTCTCACCCGCCTGTAGGGTAGAAATGCAGAGGGTTGACCACCGGTGACAATAAATAGTGTTTACTTTGCGGGACACGATAGTAGTGCGAAGTGATAAAAACAGAAGGAACTGTGAGAAAAGAAAGTGGAACAAACGGACACGTACAGCGTTAAATGCCGCCTGCTGCAGGGTCAGACAGACTCTCGTGGGTGTGGCCTCCGGGAGCTCAGAGACAGAAGACTCTGCCCAGAGCCAGACAACCCCTTACACAAGAGCTGCAGCGGCTCTATACACTGGCACTGCCAACGCCAACACAGTGCCTGCAACAGGGGGCTCTATGAGCGAGACTGCGTCCATGAGAGGGAGTTAACCCCAGCAAAAGAGACACCTTCCACTGACAGGCAAATGAAGCCACTCAATGCAGTTTACTCTGAGCATTAGCATGTTTGCAAAGTGAAATCTGAACGCTGAGCACCTCAAACATTGATTCTGTCCCTGCTGGCAAGAGCAAAGAACCCCGGCTGCACATGCAAAGCAGAACTAAAAGTCTGGCCTGTTCGAAAAGGATGGAGAACTCAGGCTATGAGTTCATCCATACACAAGACATGCATGCTCCCACTCATCTTACATGAAAGAGTGCATCCATCCATGGTGCAGGCGTGCTCCTACTCCTCTTACATGTAAGCGTGCATCAATACATGGTGCTCGCATGCTCCCACTCATCTTACATGAAAGAGTGCATCCATCCATGGTGCAGGCGTGCTCCTACTCCTCTAACATGCAAGAGGGCATGCTTACATGGTACAGGCGTAACCACTGCTCTGTGTAAAAGTGCATCCACACATGACACAGCTGTGCACCACCGTACAAGACTGCATCCGTACTATTTTTATCAATGTTTTACTAACTTTTTAGTATTGTCATGTTACAGCTTCAAACATTATGCAGTCTTATACAGACTGTGTAATCGATTCAAAAGAAAGTTACCTTACAAGTGTCAAATCTGCATAAATAGAACACAGTAAAATAAATCAGGTCATTACAACAAGTATTGTGATAGAGACACTCAAGCATGTTATTACAGCATCCATTTTAGGACGATCTCATTCTTCACTCCTCATCCCTACTTCTCCTCAATCATCCCTACTTCCCTTCCAGCATCCCTACTTCTCATCCCTCATCCCTACTTCTCAATCTTACTTCTCATCCATCATCCCCAAATACAAACTGCTCATTCAGCATTCTTACTTCTCATCCATAATCCCTACTTCTTACCCATCATCCTTACTTCTCATCCCTGCTTCTCATCCATCTTCCTTACTTCTCATCCATCATCCATACTTCTCATCCCTATGATGGTATATATAACACAAGCGCACCACTTAGCAACTCTATTTACCTTCACTGCGTTGACAAATTATAGGAGCACCTTATTCTGTTTATTGAAAATCATTTTTGAAAAATTCAGGAAATGAAAAAAGGATTGAAAAAATATGAACGTAGGACCATCTCTGGCCAAATATGTAAATAAATGAATGCACTGATGGCAAAATCAAAGGCAGAAATGTTTATTTCTTTACTGTATCACTATTTCTGTGGAAGTCCAGGATTATACTTTCCCCTTGGGGACCACTTGTTTTGTTAAATATTGTTCAGCCCAGGTCCCTGGGTTATTGGGTTGCCCCTTTCTTTGAAACGTTGTGGGTGATACAAAGCAGCGTGAAGGGGGATCTTGTGGCAACCGATAACCAATGTCATGCACTCAAGGCAGGGGGGATGTGGGCTTATTGCTTTACATGTAGAAGTAGTCTGGCAGCTGAGTTCTGAATTGATTGCAGTTTTTTCATAGTTGAGAAAGATGATCCATCGCAGAGGTCATTAGCGTAAAAAAGTTGGTTCAGTACAAGAGAGATAGTAACCTGGACCTTGTGTGTAAATCCTAGGTGTGGGAAGATGCCTCTCAGAGGTTTCATGATAATGAAGCTTATCTTGCTAACTTGTCCACTTGGGTATTCAGTGATAATTTGGAATCCTTGGTAATTACAAGGGTTATAGTCTCTAGATACTTTAGGAGGTGGTCCCAGATCATCAGGCCAGGCACAGAGTGGGTCATAATGTTTCCAATCACCACATCATTATTTCAGTTTAGAAGCATTCAATTTGAGATGGCTCCATGTCATCCACAGAACAACGTCTCTGAGGCAACTGAAGATATTTTAGTTTCCAATCTCTTTGGGGCTTTCCAGTTTAAGCCGTATTTGTGTGTCATCTGCATAGTTTTAGCATGTGAGCTGAATTTCATTGATCATTGCTGGAAATGACTTCATGTAGATGTTGAAAAGCATGGGTGAGATGATAGAGCCATGTGGGACCCCTGCTTTTGTGAAGTACGGTTTAGATGAGAAAGGGTAAGTATGGAAGACATTTGTCATGTTTTTAAGGTAGGTTGTGATCCAGTCGAGAGCAGACCCCTCCATGCCAGCTTTGTAGAACCTTTGGATTTGACTGTCATGGTAGAAGGTAGCAGAAAGGTCCAAGAGAAGTAGTGCAGCTACACTGTTCCGTTCTATTGGGTTTTTAAGGTCATCCCAGATGGCAATGGGGCAGGCTCTGTGCCTCTTCCTGGATAGAAACCTGCTTGGATGTCAGAAAGTATGGAGTTATCTTCAAGGAATTGTGACATCTGGGGTAATGCTGCTCTTCCCTCAGTTTGCCCATGAAAGGTCCATTTGTAATCAGTCTGTAGTTGTCTAGATCATGTGGGTCAAGGTTTGTTTTCTTTCATAATAATGGGTGTATTTATGCCTTTTTTAAGTCTTCTGGAAAGATTCCTGCAGTTAATGAATTATTGATTACTTTTCTTACTGGTGTGACAGCAGAGTTAAAAGAATGTTCTTGAAGATTTATGGTGAACGACGGTCAGAAGGGCAGCTCGCTGGCCTGCTTGCTTTGACCAGATTCATAAATTCACTTTGGGATAGTTGTTTGAAGGAATGCAGAGGGTAGGATAGCCTACTCTTAGAGGGGATTCTTAGAAATGGGTTGGTATTAGTTGCTTTCCTTTGTTTTAAATAGGAGTCTAACATGTCTGCTTCAGTTGCATAATGATTTGCCCGTTAGTAAATTCTTGAGTAATATAATGAGTTTCTTATGTGCATTTAGGTTTACAAAATTCTGTGAGAATTTTTATAAAAGTCTTTATTTGCATATTTAGCATTTTGAATTCTGTCTGAATAGTACCTTTTCTTTTAGCTTTTTCGATTGTTGACTTGTATAGTACATTCTGTTAAATATGTGTAGGTGAAGTTTTGATTAGTATTTGTTTTGAGCCAGGTGCATTTCAGCTTTGGAATTCTGTACTGAATTCCTCTAAAGTGCTTGTTTTCTTTTGTCCTGTTTTATTCTTATTAGTTGATTTAAGGAATCAAATGCTTCCTGGAGCCACTCATAACTTTTTTCTATGGAATTAATTGTGTCTAGATCTGTGTTGGAAGTTAGTTGTGTTTCTAAGTATTCAAAATTGAGTTTGCTCGTTGGTCAATAAGTGGAAGCATGTATAGTGGACTTAGGTGTGTTGATTGATGGTGTTTTGCGTTGGAAAGCTACCAGGTGGTGGTCTGACCATGTGACTAGAGTAATCTTTTGAAAGGTAACTAGTTCTGATTTTGCAAAAATGGCATCTAGGATGTATCCAGTGATGTGTGTGGATTTGTTAACGAATGTAGGTTCAGCGTATCTAAGCCAGTGATGAGAGCTCTCAGATGCAGCATATTGGGTTTGTCAAATGCTATGTTATGTTGAAAATATTTATATAGCACACATACACCACCCAGTTTCTTGGCGCTAATTAAAGGAATATAACCTGCAGCTCAGTATCTCATTCGTATGACTGTGTGAACAATCAAATTTTCAGAAGTTGTGTGAATCTGGAATAACAGGCCGTCATTCTAATATTAAGTGTTAAAGAATTCCAGAACTGGGGGGCTATTACAGAGAACCTGAATCCTCCTAGTCTCTTCCTCTCAAAGGAGGGAGTGACCTAAAGATTAAGTTGCAGGGACCTGAAATTACGAGGAAGACTGTACTTATGATTTCGAGAGGAGATAAACTCTGGACTGATGCCTTGAAGAGATTTTAAAATAATGCACCCAGTCTTGGAAGCAGAGTGCTTTTTCACCAGCAACCAATGACGTTTCCTCAGCAGGGGGGAGATGTGGCACCTCCTAGGCTGTTAATAGACCAGTCTAGGTGCCTCGTTTAGTTCCAGTTGCTGTCTCTTCATCAGGTATTCAAGGAGGCCAATACTATATGTATACGTGAAATTACTAATGTGAGTACAACCTGAGGAAGGGTTTCAACAGTGAGAAACCGACACATTTTTCTAATCTTCTGGAGCTGAAGGAAGCAGGAGGCAATTACTGCCCCTACTTGAGGCTTCTTAGGAAGATTTTTATCAACAAGAATTCCTAGGCTCTTTACTGAGTTCTTTGGTTGGGGGGTACCCACATCAACAGGTTAAAAATTAGAATGCTATGGATTTTGTGAGCCCCCAGCCAGAACATGCTCCGTTTTGTCAGAGTTTAATTTGAGTTTGCATTGTATTTTGGAAGGTCGTAGTGGAGTCTGGTGAATTATCGATGGAAAAAAAGTTACGTATCATCTGCATAACTGAATATTCTCAATTTAATTCTTCTCTGGGTATGCACCAATATGCATATACCATATGTTTAGGTGACCAAGGATGCACAGGTTGGAGTGTACTGTCATAAGTTTTGAAACAGAGTCTCAAAACGTGTCTGGGAACGTTGCATTGCTAGGTGGTGGTCTGCAAGGAAGGAGGAAGTTGGTGTGGAGTTGTTTCTGGTCACGAGTGCCTCACAACCTTGTATAGAAATGTTATCAGCTTTGGGGATATTTATTGTTTCTTTGAATACAACAGAAAGTCCACCTCTTCTTTTGCCTATGTAATTTTGTGTCACAGTTTCATAGCTTGGAGGAGCGGCTTTCTGCATCACTCCCATCCATGATTCATCTCCCAACCATGATTCATTTATGACAAATAAGTCAGGTTGTGTGTCAGTGAGTAGGTCGTAAATGTGGTGCTTGTTTTTAGAGAGTGATCAAGCATGTATTATTAGGCAGTCTAGAGATTGTGTTTTGGTTGTGGTGTGACTTTGTTTGTTAGAGTAGTAAGTAGCACTCTTTGAACGTGTAGCATGTTTATGCGTGTGGAGAAGAGATTTGGGGCAAAACCCCCATGGAAGTGATAGACTGCTGAATTTGCACCAAGGAGTTCTGCGTGTCTATTGTTTCACTTCTGGGAAAATCACCGCTGTTGGGCAGGTCCGCTTCCCGGCGTTAATCCTTTGTACTAGCGCCATCTTACAAGTAGACGCTGCCGCCTTTCGGCTCCATCAGGTAGTCTACACGCTCTAGTCGTCAGAAGGACGCTAGGCGTGTACAAAAGAGAGGTAAACTGTGCACTCTCCCTTTCTAGCTGTCATCAGAACTCGTGCCTGCACTCAGTGCGGTTCGGGACATGAGCTGCTGCTAATTTTAATCGCACCTCGTTTTACTATTTATTTTGCATTTTATTTTATTTTCCCTGTTCTTAATTACGCCTGGCCCTTACCTGCACTGTAACTTCTGGGAAAACCACCGCTGTTGGGCGGGTCCGCTTCCCGGCGTTAATCCTTTGTAGTAGCGCCATCTTACAAGTAGACGCTGCCGCCTTTCGGCTCCATCAGGTAGTCTACACGCTCTAGTCGTCAGAAGGACGCTAGGCGTGTACTAAAGAGAGTCATGCAGACGCGCAGCGGGGACGCCTGATTGACGCCGGAGTTACGCCAGAGTTCAGCCCGTCTGCGCCCGTCCGCGCTGAGGACGCGCTGCAGGATGGGCTGGACCCTGGGACTCCTGACAGGTCCATTTCTCCAATCCGGGGATATTCACTATGCGACCTATTGTCTCTTAGACCCCCAGTGCTCTTGTGTCATCATCGGCTCCCTCCTGAGGCCCTGCGTCAGGCGCAGGTATGTCTTTCGTGTAATACTTCTTTTAAATCTACTATACAGGCTCTTAGGAAACCTGCTCCCCCCCTCCATGGTCGGCTGACTTCTCCACCCAGACAGGGCTTCCTGCTCAACGCGCGATCCCTTATTAAACACAACATAGATTTTCACGACGTTGTAAATATGAGGCAACCCGATTGGGTCTTTGTGACCGAGACATGGGCCTCTGAATCCTCTGGTCATGATCTCCTTTTGGCTATACCTGAAGGATATGCACTTCATAGGTTGGATAGAGTGCGTCGTAGAGGAGGTGGGTTGGCAATCCTCTTTAAGACCACACTCTCCTGTACTGTAAAACCTCTATCGGTCCTTTCGGATCCCTTTGAGGCTCTATATTTTTGTATTGTGGGTGCCCCCTCGATTTCCTTTACTGGAATTCTTGTTTATAGACCTTCAGGACCTAGAACCAATTTTTGTCCTGAGCTTTTTAGAATTCTGGAACCTTACTTTGGGAGACCTTTTTTTACTATTCTTGGGGACTTGAACTTTCATTTAGATGATCTGGCTGCTAAGGATACTTCCTCCTTGGTTAGCGCCTTGGAGGCTTGTGACTTTGTCCAAAGGATACTTTATCCGACTCACAAGGCTGGCCATACCCTTGATGGGGTATTTTCCAATGATTCTAGGCTAACAGTCGGTGCTCCTTTGTTGATAGTGTGGTCTGATCATTTAGCAGTACCGTTGTACTTAAACATTCCCCGTACCGAGGGCAACTCGGTTACCATCAAGAAATGTCTCAAAAGAAGCTTCAGAAATATCACCAATGAGGCTCTGGCCCCTTTTATTCAAAACTCTAACGTCTCATCTCAGTGGACGGTAGATGAGGCGGCACAAGAACTTGCCAACTCTATCACTAAAGCAGTGGATGAGTTAGCCCCCACCTCACTCAAATATGTGGCGCGCCAAAAACCTACAGCCCCCTGGTTCACAGAAACATTGCGGCTTCTCAGAAAAAAATGTAGAAGGAAGGAGAGAGGTTGGCGCAAATCTTGGGATCCGTTAGATCGGCAAGCCTACAGGTGCCTGTTACGGGAATATAAAAGCAGAGTTATCAAGGAGAAACAGGATTACTTCACCAACCTGACCAGTTCTCTTACATCATCTAAAGAGCTCTTTAAGATCGTGGACTCCCTCTGCTCTCTTCAGGCACCTGACCCCGTGGTAGTCTCACAGGAGCTATGTAATAACATCTCAGATTTCTTCTATAAAAAAATAGATGACATCTATCTGGCCTTACAATCTCAGAGGAATTCCCTGAGTGAAGAGGACTCCTCTCGAGTTAAGCACTTGGAATCTTGGGATGCTGATTCCCCCCAAGTCCTAAACCACTTCCCTGCGCTCTCCATGGATGGACTCAACCGGCTTTTAGATAGAACGATATCAGCCTCTCCTTTGGACCCTGCTCCTTCGAAAGTACTAAAGGACTGTAGAGACATCATTCTTCCTCCTATGTTGGAAATAATGAATGGAGCTATAAAGCAGGGTACTTTCCCCATGGTATGGAAGAAGGCGAAATTTAAAACCTCTTCTTAAAAAGCATACCCTGGACCCTGGGCTCCTGAAGAACTTCAGACCAATATCTCTTCTGCCGGCCCCTGCTAAGATTTTGGAAGCCCACCTGAATTGTCATCTTTCCAATTTCCTGGATGCCTCGGGGTTCTTGGATGGGTCCCAACATGGCTTTAGAAAGCTTCACAGCACGGAGTCTGCTCTGATTAAGGTCGCAGATAACATCCGCCGGAAAGTAGATCTGGGCCAAACCACCGTGCTAGTACTGCTGGACCTTACAGCAGCTTTCGACACCCTGTCTCCCTTTACTTTAACATCTAGGTTAAGGGAGGCAGGGGTAACAGGACCGGCCCTTAGTCTCCTGAGCTCTTTCTTACAGCAGAGAGAGCAGCGTGTGATGCTTGGAGATTTCCTCTCCCCTGCTAAGTCTTTGCAATGTGGGGTGCCACAGGGGTCGGCATTGAGTCCGACCCTGTTTAATATCTACGTGGCCCCCCTTGCAAGACTAGTAAGAGCTCAGGGGATGGAGGTAGTGTTGTACGCCGACGACACGCAGATTATGGTGTCCCTGACCCACTCTGTGAGTGTCACCGCGTCCAACTTTAGGTCCTGCATGCAACTTGTTGCAGACTGGATGATCCTCAACTCCCTAAAGTTGAACGGTGACAAAACAGAGGTCCTGGTCTTTGGCAAAGACCAGGGCATGTGGTCAGGTGAGTGGTGGCCCCCATCCTTAGGCACCTGCCTCACTCCCACACAATCTGCCAGGAATCTAGGTGTCATCTTCGACACCCGAGTCTCCATGGAACTTCAGGTTAACAGGACTGTGGCCACATGTTGGGGTGTCATCAGGACTCTTAAAAGAATCCTTCACTATCTTTCCCCACAGGCACGTAAGCAGGTTGTGATTGCCCTTGTTGGTTCAAGGCTCGATTATTGTAACTCACTTTATGCCGGGGCCAACAAGGGCCTTTTGCAGCGCCTACAGGTGGTGCAGAATGCGGCGGCGCGATTTGTTCTGGCCCTGCCTTGGTTGTCTTCTGCGACCATGGCGAGGAAGAGTCTTCATTGGCTCCCTATCACCTCCAGAGTATCTTTTAAACTCCTCTGCCTCACTTACAGTGCCCTCATGGCTGGCCCTGCCGATGCTCTTGGATCCCTGCTTACTCGGTATGTTCCGAGTAGATGTTTACGGTCTCTTGAGCTAAACCAACTTGTAGTCCCGCGCTCTAGGAAGGTTAGATGGGGGAATAAGGCTTTTTCCATCTTGGCACCCCAATTATGGAACACACTTCCCCTGGAGATCAAATCACAGCCCTCATTGGATCTCTTTAGGAAAGCTCTTAAAACCTGGTGTTTCATTAAGGCCTATCAGTAAGCTCCTGTTATCTGTTGCCTTCAGCTAGTTTTTGAGTTAGGCGCCTTGACGCCCATTGGGCGAAGTTGTGCATGAATAAATTCCACTTCATTCATTCATTCATTCATTGTGAGCCATACAAAGCATGCCAAGTCACCTGTTTATTCTCCAGAGGGAGAAAACAATTCTCAACCTCTGTTAGCTGCTCCTCAATGATACGGTGTGTGCCTACTAATTCGTTTATGCAGTGTCCTCTAATTGACACCTTGCATGCCTCCCACTCAATCATAGTAGAGGAGGCCGTAACCTGTTGAGCTCGAAGTGCTTAACTACCTTGTCCAGAAGGGCATTATGGAAGGCTTCATCTTCCAGAGCAATGGCTTTAGGTGCCATATGGGAATTGGAGGATGCAGTCGTACCCAACTCATGTTTACCTGAAGAGAGTTATGGTCAGAGATTGTGCAATTGAGATAGTCTGCATAATGTTTTTGTGGCTGTGTGCAAGTAGAGCATTGTATTTTATCTAAGCGCATGAGGAGGCCATGCGGAAAGTATTAGAAAGAATATAGCTTGGAGTTTGGGTTATGTTACAATGTAAACAGATGTCAAGGAGATTCTGATGCTGGATCCAATGTGCAAGGTTTTTAGTATTATGAGATATAGTGGCCTGTTGGGAGTGGGGAAGGGACAAACTATCAAGGGATATACCAGCACACACTTGAAGTCTCCCCACAGCGTCCATGGTAGATGTTCCCATTGAGCCAGCAACTGCGACAGCGAAGCCAAAAAGTAATCCTGATCAGTGTTTGGGATATAGATGCAACTGAGCACTAGAGAGGTCCCTCGAGGTGTCTGTGCAATAGGACATTCCTGCCCTCTTTGTCAATCACAGACATTGAGAGCTGGAATGGGGCATCAGCCCGAATCCATAGCAACATACCCCAGGCACAGACTGAGAACTATGTTGCATAGACTTGACTCTACCACCTTTTCAGAAGTGGAAAGCTCTCCTAGCTCATGAAATGTGACTTCTGCAATAGGGCAATATGTGTACTGCATCCATACATGACACAGGCATACCACCACCCCTCTTATATCTAAGAGTGCATCAACACATTGTACACATTTCTCTAGTCTCTTATGCAAGAGCAGGGGCGTAACACAGGCTCATGCAGCCCCCGCGGTGCGGGGGGGACCTCAGCCTCCAGGGGGCCCCGTCAGCACCGCACTTCTGCTGGGGAGCTCTAGATTGAGTCCGGAGGGGGCCCCTTCACGTACCCTGCAGGGGGCCCTCTCAAGGTTCGTTACGCCACTGTGCAAGCGTGCTTTGATGCAAGACACAGGCATGTCCCACCCTTTTTACCAGTAATTCACTTGTAATCAGGCTTCCTCCTCTGACACATAAAGATCCTTACAAGTCTGACATATGTTGGAATCCTTTGATTCCTGACACATGTAAGAAGGCTTCTACTCCTGACACTTAAGTATCCTCCCACGTCTGATACATGTAGGAATGCATCCACTCCTGGCACCTGTCGAAGTGTCTTCCATACCTGAATGCTTCTATTCCTGACATATGTAAGGATCCTTCCGGGTATGAAAAATGCAGAAATGCTTCGAATCCTGCCACATGTAAGACTTCCAGTCCCGCTAAACATAGGTATGTTAAAGGAGCCTCCCATGTAGGACACCTGTAATAATGTGCTCTTTCTAAACACATACAAAGATATTTCAAAGCCTGACTCATGTAGCAATGCTTCTACACCTAATAAATTTGAGGTTGCATGCATGTATGACACATATAGGAATGCATCCACTCCTGACATGTATAAGGTAGTTTCTACTCCTGATGCATATAGGTTGAGCCTGGTGGCTCAGCAGCCTAATGCATCCACTTTCGAGATCTGTGTGTGACCTCACGTTCACGGGTTTGAATTTTGGTGAGAACACTCAGCCTTTCATCCTTCTTGATAACATGAGTACCATTGACTTGGGTAACAATGAACATCTGTTGTTTCAGCACCAAAATACCCTTCTGGTTGAAGGTATGCTTTACAAATACACAAATTATGGTATGTAGAAATGCTTGCTCTCCTGAGACATATAAGAATGACAAAAGTAAAACTACTTCCACTTCAGACACTTGCTGGAGCGCTTCCACTTCTGACACGTTAGTGTAGGGAACATACTAGCCCATTCTTTTCTCCATCTTTATTTCTGATCTTGCTGCTACCCTGCTAGATGATAGCAAACTTACTGTTAATCTTTCAGGAACAATCTCAGATACTGAGCCTCTTCTTTCTGATCTGGCTTCGATCCTTGTATGAAGCTAGGATGCACAATTCTTTAGGGATACCCTCTCTAGCAGCGCCCTTATGCCTCCATTACTGGCACATGTGAGAATGCTTCCACTCCTGACATGTATGTGTATATATTTCCTCTCCTACAAAGTCCATACATGCATGACACATGTAAATTTGCTACCACTCCTCACATATGTAAGGATTCTTCCATTTCTAATCCAAGCAGGACTGTTTCCACTCTTGATACGTGTAAGTATGCTCTTTCTCCTGATACATGTAAGGGTGGTTCCTCTATTGACACATGTAAGGTAGCTCCACTCGCACTCTGTAAATGTGCGCGCACAGCAGGATATTTCCCCCACAAATGACTCCTAATTACACGTGCGGGAGTAATCACGTCATAATCAGTAATTCTGTGCCAAACAGTATTGCGGAATTTTGAAATTATTTCGATTACTTCGGCGTACTTCCTGATACATGGAAGAACATTTTCACTCAGAGAGAAGCAAGAATGCTTTTATGCCTCACATATGCAAGAATTGTTCCACTCCTGACACAAGTAAAAATGTTCCCGTCTATAAAAGGTCTAATGCTTTTTCCAGCCCTGGTACATTTACTCTTTCAATCATGTTTCTTCAAGGCTTCCAACTCTGACACCTATAACATTGTTTCTCCTTTGAACACATTACATGTTCTTATATTGCGTAGGGCCCTTTTTTAGATTTTCCTTAAATGTATCTTCATTTTATCATTTCTTAGGGTAAAACGTGTTACGCAATAAAACATTTTTCAGATCTCACTTTTAAATAAAGCTCCCTGCCTGCCTCTACCCGCCGACTCCCGCGGTTCATTTGCACAGTTGATTTGTAGGCTGCTCTGCTCTGCAGTAGTAAATGGACATTGATTCTCATTTTCACAAATGGTGATGCCTGCAGTGGGCGTGGCTTAGACCGGATGAATATGTACAAGCAATTACGCTCTGCAGCCCTAAAAAGGCAGAAGCAGGGTTCACACAGATAAGGAAGTACAGCTGGAGTTTGCAGCAAGTTCAGGACTCAGCTACTGTTCCCGATAAACGCATCTTGTTGGGCTACTGTGCCATGCGTTGGCACGCGACCGTCCTGCTGCTGGATGGGGGCAGTGACAGTCTCCCCATGGGCCGTGGGAGTCAGGCTCCAGCTATAGCCTTGCACTCAGACGCATCTGTGCAGCCTCTACATATAGCCTGTCACGGATCCTGAATGCGCCTACAGCCTGCCAGAAAAGAAAGCACTTATTGTAGGGCGAGCGCACGTCATCATCGCGCGCGTGATCTAGGCACCCGCATCATAACCGTGTCCAAGGAATAACAGGTTTTGTTGGGAAGGCTAAAGCCAAGCGTAACCTTTCCAGAGAGTTCTCTGCCAGCATCTGACAGGGAAAGGCAAGTCACTCTCAGGGCAGTAATCGGGACAGGCCGTGAGGGTGGATCTGTGACCTGAGCAATAGCCACACCGCATGTTACCGTTGATTTTTTTATTTTTATGTGGGCGCAAATTCCCATCAACGTCAATATGCCAGGGGTAGCAAGGAGCAAGCCAGGGGTCGTATACAATTCCACCAATTTCACATACATATATGGCCAGTGTTGGAATGGGATCTCAATTTGGCCCGGGCACTGACGAAAAAAGTGTCCCACATTCGCACGGCCTGGCCCACATTCGTGTAGCGTGGCCCACATTCGCGGGGCGTGGCCCACATTTGCGGGCGTGCCCTTTCATGAAATACACAATGAATGTAAATGCGAGGATATTGTTCTTGGGAAGGACACAGGGCCAAGGTGACAATGTCTTACAAGATGAGCAACTGAAAAACAGCGAGGCCCCTTTCTATTACAAAACTATGCCCCAGCCCTCCAGTACAGGAGCACCTGAAAAACAGCGAGGCCCCGTTCTCCTAAAAAAATATTCCCTAGCTCTCCAGGGCAGGAGCACCAAATACAAACGAAAAGCCCCATTTCTCCTAAAAAATTATTCCCCAGCCCTCCAGCGCAGGAGCACCAGAAAAACAGCGAGGCCTCAGCTATTTGTAAATTACTCTGCCCTCCCCCGCCCTTCCCTGCCTCGGCAATGGCCTGGCAGGAGAGGGGAGAAAGCAAAAAACACAGCTGCTGGGCCATCCATTGGAGTGGGGTGTAGGCCAAGGTGACGTTAGTGTCAGTTCCCAACATTAATTGGTCCCTGCAGCCAGACCCATCCTTCCTTGCCCACTATGCCCTGAATGTGAGGCTATGGGCGAGGTGTTAATGCAAACACTGTTGTAGGGCTGCTTGGGCCCCAGGGGGGCCGAGGTGAAAATGGCTCAATGGCCTGAGCAACACCTGGCCCCCTGGGAGGCTGATTCTGGCACAGAATTACCCCTCCCCAGCCCACCATCAGTGTGATTGCTTGGCAGGGCAGGGGATGAAGGAGAGGCCACAGTTGATCCTCGCTGTAGGGCCGCACAGCGAGGCTGCTTTCCTCTCCCTGTCTAGTGCTCTCTGTGGACTGTGAAAGGTGGGAAAACGGCCCACAGAGGGCACTGAGACACCTGCCCTTCGGCCAATGCCAGAGTGCCCGCATTACCAATCCGTCCCTGTATATGGCTGAAGAGAAAAGAAAGCCTATGAATCGAGAACTGAACAGTTTAGAGTACTTTTCGTATAGGTTGTTCACAGATATTATACACAGTAATGTTGTATGATCTAAATATTTTGTCTTCAATGTTGCTTAGAAATATACCGTCCCATTGGGTGTACGGTTTCTATTATTCACTTCAACATGGCGATACAAATGATATTTAGGTTGCTATGTTGTAGAGCGTGTGAAAGACCTAATCTCGCTTACCAAACATACAGAGATTCAGTTACGAACACACTGCCTGCGCAGATTAGCCCTCATTTACAATAAAATGGCGCAGCGTGGTGCCGCAGGCAATTTGATAGCGCTGCGCTGTGTCATTCTAAAACTGCATGAATGCGCCATATTTACAAGAATATGGTGCATTCCTGTTCAGACTCCTGCACCAAAAAATCAGCCTAGCGCCAACACAGGCCCCCTTGCGCCATGTTGCAAGGGTGCCTGCGTTGCGGGGTTGATTGATTTTGTGCAGGAAGAGACACCTTTCTGCACAAAATCAATCATTGCCGTGATTTCCTCCTTCTATGTGTGCTGCATGATGCGCTTTACTCTGTCCGAGATTACTACTGTAGCAGGGTTTCCGTTCTCCCACAGAACTGTGCACAGAGATCTAGAACCTGGGTGAGTGAGGGTGACCCACAACTCACCTTTGTTTCAGAAATCCCCTTACCAAGCTAGCTACAGTGTCTCATCGGTAGTAATAACTTACCAATGACTTAGACAATCCAGAACATGAACTTAGAGTACCTCAGGTATCGTGGAACACATGAACACTCTTTCGTTATATTATCATTCCAAACCGAAACTGGGAGGCAAAGAATACACGTGCAAGTTTGAAATGTTTATTTTTCAATGCAGCATTCTCAAACGCAGTATCTTGTATAATATCAACATACATATTATAAAAATCAGAGTCAGCAGCATAGTCACTAATCCATAGTAAGCAAAAGGTGATAGCATGTTACGATGCAAAAATCTATAGAATTCTGTATCACCTATATTTCGCGCACCCTAATTAGCATATTATATTATATCTAAGAAGGTCTCATCTGGGTTCTTAGCAGGGCGGACCCATACCTCTAATTCTCAGTAGGAGGAGATCACATCAACAGCTACCAGCTCTCTGCATGCTCAGCATCAAGTGTGTTGATTCATTCCCTGTAACTGTATCTTAAACTCGCGTAGAGCCCAATGTTGGCAGCAACATTATTTGTGTTATGTCTAACGTGGTGCGAGGATCAGGCCTTCAGCAACCTTGTGTTAGGTTATGCTTAGAGTGTGCAGTTCTCGGTGTACAGACAGTTGTACCAAGTGTACCAAGCACGACTGATAATGTCTCAATAACATATTATTCTCAAATAAATCACATCTTTCGTCTAGGTTGAAAGCTACAATAACACTTAGGTGTCGTGTGCAAACTCAAGCTGGAAGAAAATATTGCGTTTAAACATTTAATAAGCTTATGCTAACTTAATACAATATATAGAAACGTAGTAACCATATGACACCCCCCCAATGATCCGAGGACGGTTAAAAAAGGAGAAAACACAAGCTAATACCATATTAAAGGTAAAACATGAAAGCAGAGTTCAATGATATTGAGCCAAGCTAAATGTATGTAAATGTATGTAAAATTCAAAAACAAAAATATGTATGAATGCCTATAGTGGCCACACAAAATATAAAAGTCGAATTTAAGGCCTACTCTCAGTCCATAGGCACAGAACATATGAAAAGCTAATGTTCGTATTGAAAAAGGCACCATTCAGAATTACTAAAAAGTCACGTGCCACAATAACGAAAGTCTTCAAAGTCACTCATGGGTTGAATGAATATGCAAAATAGGTAGCTACAGCTTCCAACATGAAATCACTGTCATCATCCGAAAACAGTTCAGCCATCCAATTAAGCAATGGGAAAGAACATACGTGCTCCTCC
This sequence comes from Lissotriton vulgaris, assembly GCF_964263255.1. Classification (NCBI taxonomy): domain Eukaryota; kingdom Metazoa; phylum Chordata; class Amphibia; order Caudata; family Salamandridae; genus Lissotriton; species Lissotriton vulgaris. The sequence goes on from NC_141688.1 coordinate 31,145,159, forward strand.
AACACCGATTCCTCTAGCAACATCAGAGGACAACTCAGTGGGTTCTCGAGAACGCTATGTGTCAGGAAGTCATGCGCCGCTGCGAATATGTCCCACTGACCCATTAGTCCATGCATCGCTGCCACAGCCATAACCCTTTCGCCAGAACAGACCAACTCGTGAGCCACTACGGGGTTCATCAGCTGATCAAAGTCGACGTCAGGAGAAGTCGGTGAACAGAGACACAAATCAATGGCCCAGTCGAAATCACAGCTCAGGCAATGAAACACGGGCTGGACACATGTGAAATAGGAAAATCTGAACGACAATCCAAAAGCCGTGCTTAAAGTCGCAAGCGGCAAGGAGCCATAGTAATCAAGCATTCGGTTGCGAAACTGCATCAGTAGTGGCTGAGCGTTTCCTTGCGCATGATGGGCATCCATGTTTTATAAAGTAAAATATCACCAGAACGCCTGCAGCCAAAGCCAGCAAAACAGGAAATCCGCCAAACAGGCTTGCGAATATAGAATGAAAGAACGCAGGGATAATACCAAATACTTTTTCGAATGTAGTCACAAGACCACTGCTAACCATTTTAAAAAAAAGAGCCAGACTTGTTGTGGAGGAGGCATTGAAGATTTGATGAACCAGCTCGCAGAAATGAAACGGCAAATCAGTACTTAAAAGTGCTTGCACCTCCGTGCGTGTGTTTGCTATGTGAAGGACATAAGTTTCGCGGGCAGAGCTCAGGGCCACCTGCTTTTGAGACAATAGTGCTCTTATACGGCTTAAACCATTGAACTCAGCTTTCAAGGTTGGTATTCTTGGCCAAATTAAAACATCTGAATTCCCATGCGTGGGTGGATATAACACATTCTTGCAGCAAACCACCCTCTCTGAAACGGTAACCACATAAGCGATACCGGCCTGTAACCCACAACAAAGTTCATTATTCAAAAGTAAATAACTACCGTTGGACAAAAAAGTGAACGTGGGAACTATTGCAGGAACTGGTGTCCCTTTCAAAACACAGGCCAAATTAGGTTTGTCCTGATTACAAGAACCATGCAACTGGATGTGTCTGCATATTAGTGAGCGGTCAGGCGACTGTGTACATTCTTCACCATTCAGATTCACTTCATTTCCCTCTTTTAGGCATCTGTAAGTGTATGGTAAAGACCATGTCCCATGGAGGAATGCACTGCCTAATGGTTCATATCGCCCAATGGCTATATATTTCATACAATTTGTAAATTTATACAAAGCAAAAGGTAAGGTGATAACACCATGGATAAGCCATGTAGCAGCAGTCACCTCAGCCACAGAAAAGGGCAAGGATTCTAATTTTTCAATGTGTAACATAGAAAATGTTGCATCTCTCATTGATAGCATGCGCTGTTTTTCAGTCAAATTAAATGGGGCAAATAGTGATGAAACGTTCATAAAATTCCAAGGCACTCGACCAGACTTAAGAGTCTGTAGTGTCCAAGCAAACTGCATCACAGAACGCAATTGATTTTGACCATGATATAACACGGACACTTCATCCTGTACAATGTCAACTACAGAAGACACAATATTGTTCAGCGTGTAAATTCTGGAAGAAAGCGTGTTAATACTGTTATCGACAACTGCAAGCACCTTTTCTAAATTTGCTTGATCAATAGCTCTCAGTCGTCTAGCAGCTTCAATTTGGGAAACTTTCCAAATTTCATTGTAAATCGCATACAGCCATCTCTTAGATCTACCTTTAGCTGGGCCTTTTATAAAATCGTTCAAATCCACATTATCGTGTAATTGAGACAGATGTAGTTTGACTGCAGCTAATGTGGAATGTTGCAACCAATTCTGACACAGTTTTCCCACAGAATAAGTCGTGACAGTATAATCAGTTCCAAAACGGGGATCTGGTCTGACATGTGTGAATCCTTCAGCCAACCCCAGAAAACGACGTTGGCAAGAACCAGCACTCCTATGCCACATCAGCCAACCCTTGGAATCCAAACTGGAAATGTTAAAGGATGAATTGTGCAAAAGAGCTTGTAACTCATGAATGGACAAATCAGTAAAATTACCCCAACCTAAATATTCCTCTAAATCTGGGATGGTCGGTGTATTTAATTTTTTAGAAGTAGCCAATCCAAAGCATGTTGTTTGGAAAATGGATGAATTTAAAAACAACATGTGATTCGGGATGAGACATGCACGGTGCAAAGCCTCAGTGCCTTGTACCTGCCAATCTTTGGTACCCCAAATCGATTTAAGGTCAATTGTTCCTTTCCAAAACTCGTAGCCTTCTATAGCCAACCTGTCTAGAAAGGACTTCGAATACAGCAATTTTGTATCGGTAAGTCTAACTTTGGACATGGACTTTTGTGTCATTTTAGAATAAAATGACTCGGGATTAGATTGATTAAAGTCTGTGAAATAAGTGCATTTTTTCAGAAACGTATTGGAGCTGCCACCTAATGGAGCAGGGCAATGTTCCCATTGTGTAAAATTTACAGCAACCCTCCTGGAAGTTGTCTTACGTAAAAAATGATTACCATAGTGTTGAAAACTAAACAAATCACCATAATTAGTAGAATCTGAATACAGATCCGCAGCATCGAAGGCAGCATAATACTTCAAATCAGAAAATAATGCTTCTACGGCCTGAATATCCCAATCATCAGAACGTATATTTTGTTTAATCACATCTCCCATGTTTACTCTAAGCACATTTGGAACATTAATCACTTCAGTGGGTCCATGTATCTGAAACTTAACCGCATCCCACACAATCCCATCAAGGACAGGCCAAGCAGTAATGTTGACTGTATTTAAGTTTCGTTTCAGTCTGTGCGCTGAATGTGAAGAGGAAAGAGGGGCCAATGTTCCATTTAGGTACCGAATTCCTGTTCTTTCTTTAACGTAGTGACCATCAATCAGGCGAAAAAAATAAAACACAAAACCAATTGACATAAAAAGGTAAAATGAAAATAGGATCAACCACATGTATGTCCATGGGGGAATCAAAAAATGTTTTTTAAATAACTTGGCATATTTTGCAATAGTTGAGGGTTTCTTTGAAATTTCCGAAACAGAGTCAAAAGAGAATCGGGATTGGCCTGCCAAACGGGTCTGTAAATCAGGCATCGATAAATCAGCAGGATAAGTGTAGTTCAGCTCATCAATGTTAGTATCAGGAATAGTATTTAATAAAGGACTGGATATGGCAGGCATCTCGAGGGACACCTCCTGTTCTGCACCAGATGTAATAGCCAGCACAGAGTGCCTCACCATGGAAGGACAGGATACAGCCGGTGTCATGCTATGAAGAATCGGCCACCCTGTGTGTCTTGACATTGTCAATAGAAATAAATCTGTTTTCCTTACGACCTGGAAGTGGTGGTAAAATGACTGTTCTTGTGCCCTTCACTCCAAGAACTCGAACCGGTGCACGATATGAGGGACCAAACTCTTTCTTGTTATCGATCTTCTCTCGAACCAGTTCTCCAACTTGGGGTAGCCAGCCAACTACCGGGATCTGCAGCGCATCATCCGATGTGGAGGGCAAATGTTCCTTTGCAAGACTGTCTCTGGTCTTTTGTAGAGTCTGTAAAACATTGCAATGTTCATCTACGTCAAAGGCCGTGGCCTGGGCCTTGCAGTCTAGCCCATCGAGGTCAGGGACATACATCTTGATACCAAAGAGCATTTTGGATGGGGTCCGCCCACCCAGAGACCTTCTAGGGAGATTTTTAAGCGCACGCTGCACGCCTATGAGGTGGGCTAACCAGTTTCTGCCAGTGCCTATAACTGGAGCTGTCAAAGATTGCTTTAAGTCGCGGTTCATTCGTTCAACTACACTATTACCCTCAGGTCTGTAGGGACTCGAAAATTTGACTTGGACCCCCATCGAAACCATAGCATCCTTATACGCCTTAGAGGCAAAAGCCGGACCCTGATCCGAATGGAAGGTACCACAGGCAAAAATTCCCACAAAGACTCGCAAATCCTTAATGACAGTACGTGAATCAGCGCTCCGATGTGGCCATACCCACACAAAGCGTGTGCATGAATCTACTGCTACTAAGATGTACTTGTATGCAGTATCAGAAGAAAATGGACCGCAGTGATCCAAATAAACGCATCCAAGCGGTTTATTTGAGATGTACAACTGTGTCTGAGGCGGACGCGCAGCAGTTGAAGGTTTAATCTGCTGGCAAATGTCACATTTAAGAACATAATCGCGCGTCTGTTTGTACAGTCCCCGCCACCAGAACCTTTGTTGTAGCTGAGTTACAGTGGCTGAGACGCCCGCATGCGCAGACGCCACACCTTCATGCGCCGCTGTAATCAAAGCAGCTCTGCGATCCGAGTTGGGAACTAGACGTTCGCCAACTTCAGGGATTTTCACATAAGGAACCTTATCGGGACTTAAGTGGTATGTGTATTTAGAAGGGAACCCCGCAGGATATTTACTTCCCTTCTCCGTAGCAGCAACTGCTGCCAAAATGTCATCATCTATTTTGCTTTTGGACCTCGTGACCGCTGCAACTAAGTATTTTGATACCGCTGACTTCGCGCTTCATCAGCAAGCGAATTGCCAACAGCGTGGACCCCCACGCGCTGATGACCGAGAGTATGAATCACAAACACGAGTGGCAGCTTCTCTTTCAGTTCCGCCACTCGGACCCAGATCATTTTATGTTTTATTGTGCTACCTTTGGAGTCACGAAATTCATTTTGAATCCAAAAGAACAAGTTCTCATTGTAAGACTGAACACAGTAGTAAGAATCACTTACGATCAAAGTCGTCACACTAGGATCAGCGTACTACAATGCAAGCATCAGTGCACGAAGCTCTGCTAATTGTGCGGTGCAGTCCCCAAGCGTCTGCGTGTGCACGACACTGGACTTGAACTCATCGTTCACCATGGCACCGACCACAATGGCGCAAGCGGAAACGTAGGCATGTTTAGAGCCATGCGCAACCTGCGCCGAACCATCAGTGTAAATGATGCAATGGAAATCCTCCAACGGCCGCATTGCTAAAGGAGCAGGATGAACAAATTCATACTGTAAATACTCCTGCGACCGTAAAGTGGCGTCAAAAATAAACGTGACATCTTGTGACGTCAAGGATGCAGCCCATTGAATCCATTGAGGTTGCAAAGCTTTGGAATTAGGTACACTGGCCTTCGTAACTGCCTCTAAGGCAGGACACGGGGTAACAACCAACATGCGCTTCCCTTGTGACAGGGCACGTTCCTTAAGAATCGCCATCTGCACAGCCGTTAAAACTTTCACCACAGTGGAAAAACGCAATTCAGCCGAAGTGTACAAGTGTGACTTGTAAGCAATAGGTACTGTATCTCCCTCATTAAAAGTCAGGTACGTGAAACCCACCGCCCCAGGGATAATTCTTATCACTAGGCTGATTTGGTTATCACGAGTCTGTAAGTATTCAGAAGCGAGCAAATCAGCCTGCAAAGATTGTAGAATGGCTGAATGCTCAGGCAACCAGCATGATTTGGAAAAAGATGGTTGTATCAAAGCATATAAAGGCTTGATACGCTGGGCATATTCCGGAATGTAAGTCCTCCCGAAATTCAAAAAGCCCAGAAGAGATTGTAATTTTTTCAGTGTTGTCGGAGAACGCAACTGTGCGCATTTCTCCAGGAAGTGGGGTGCTAAACCCTTCCCTTCGTTGTTAAGCTCGTAACCTAGAAACAACACTGTGTACTCTGCAATGTGCGACTTTGCAAAGTTAAACTTGTAACCTATGTCAGCAAAGTTACAAATTATGCTATTAACTCGGCACAGATGCTCCCAAAGATCGTCGTCTGTGAGATAAATGTCATCCACATACGAACAAGCAACTGGGTCGAAGCTCTCCAGAAGAGAGACAATGCGTGCGGAAAATACTCCAGGACTGTTCTTGTAGCCCATTGGGAGACGCCAAAACACTTTTTGCACACCGCCGCATGTAAAACTGGTCCATTGGGAACTTAGACCGTCTAGTCTATGGGCATAAAAACCATTGGAAATGTCAAGCGTGGTTTTAAACCGTTTACGCTCAAGACTATTCACTAACGCAGAGCCATGAGTATTCTGTATTGCGCAGTTACGGCAATGCGAGTTCAAATGCCTATAATCCAAAACCAAACGATATGAGCCGTCCGGCTTGTTCACAGTAAAAAGGGGTTTATTCATCGGTGACACACACGTTTCAATTACACCTTGATATTCCAATTGTTCAAGGATAGCTGCGACTGAAGCTTTGGCTTCACGCCGTATGGGATATTGAGGTTGAGGCTGTGGCTGAGACCGTAAAGGAATCTCGTGGCTCGGTGACAATTTATCCCAGCCACACTGATTACGGTACACAGCCGGCGCAAGCGCCAGAGCCCACTCTTCTGCAAAATGCAGCGCTTCCACCCTCGGCACAGTGTGCGCGAAACTGGGTAGGATTACCTCCTCCCCTCGCGGAGCTGCGAGAACAAAGGTGGGGGCCAATCAGCCTCCGAAAGCAAAATGTCATAAGTAGACGAGAGATTTTCCCAAAATACCCCTTTTACAGTTCGCTGCATGTCACCTTCAATTAACAGGACAATTTCAAAAAGACGTTCAGGGGGAGCAACATGCGTATCAGCAGTTTCAATCACAACATAAGAATCAGTCGCTGTCACCTTCAACAGTGGACGGAGGGCCTCTCTCACTATGGTAATCTCTGCTGCGCTGTCCAGCAAGGTCAGAGCCCACGTCAGATTCCGAAGCCGCGTTCTCACTATCTGGGGCATAACGATGCGCGGTCAGGGCGGCGACTTTCTTCGTGGCAAACTGTGGTCTCTTGGGCGTAGAGCCTTCCTGCTGCTCTCCACTGTTTCGCGGGCGGGGCTGACCACGTCCTTGCTGGCCACCCCGGCCCCTGCCGCCCCCTCCACTACCGGTTGACGGAGCCGATGAGTCCTGAAAGGAACGAGGAGAGCGTTGGTCAGAAGCCTGAAACCTCTCAGGCGATTTAATCATCGCGCGGTCGCGCAAATCATAAACTCGATCCGACTGCGCAGGCAACGGAGATGCAGGAGCAGAAACCTGTGTTTGTTGTTGTTGTTGCTTACCCTGATTCTGCTTTTTAGGCCAATTTTGTTTCTTGGACTTTTGTTGACCACTAGTTTCCGATGTCTGACCCTGGGGCTGCTTCTTCTCCTTATCAGGAAAAGCTTTAACCCCCATTGCATTGTGGCCAACCATTTTGTAAGCAGCTACAATTATCCTTGCCAACCGTCGGGGTCGTTCGGCCTCTGGAACCAACGCCAATGCGTTAGCAACCTGAAAGTTCACTGCATCCCCCTTGACATTCGCAAGGATCAGATCGCAAACCACATCAAAGGAGCCACACAGGCGCATACCCAATTCAACAGCCGACTCAGGGCCGTGTTCGTCTTGAACACGTTTAAGGACCCCACCCAGATTGGTCACAGACGGGGAGCCATAGCACCTCGAATAGACCGCCGCAAAAGTTTTGCCCCAGGTCTCACAGTCAACAAGTTCAGGAGCCAAATCTTTCGGCAAACTTAGTGTAAGAATCCGGTGCTTATCACCCGGACTCGTGTTGGGGAACACAGCTTCTAGCTGGCCGAATTTCTCAGCAAGCCAGAACGGAAAATCATCCTTTTCCTGGGGCTTTTTACCCATCACGGAATTTACCATGACCGGATTGATTTTCAGACCAGCATGTTCTGCACGAAGCTGTGCACCTCTAGGGGTCGCGTCCTGAACATTACGGCTTGTGTAATGAACAAGCGCTCTAATCACTGCCACCGCGACTTCATGAAGCCGCCACAGATCACCCACGTTACAAGTGGCGCGTAGAGGGTGAGGAGTGAATCCAGCCAAAGCGGGCCAAGGAGTGCCCAGAATGGATAAAGGACCCAACCTCGAAGCGGATAAAGAGTGTGGTAGGGCGCCACCAACCAAACTCCATGCTGCCATGCATCAATAGGAACCTCCAGTGCTCTGTACGGAGCATACGCAACCGGTACAGCTGAAGCAGTGTATGAATGGAACACTCCAGAATTAGCGTCCACTGCCGGAAATGTCACCCACGAATAAAACAGTTCGTACGGGTAAGCATGCTCCACACTCACTACCAGAACCACAGCCAAGCCTTCCACAGGAACATCATACATCCGCAAATGTTCACGCACCGCAATGCGAATATGCTGCGGGATGTCCACGGCTTGTGCCATGTCAGCACAGGAAAGTGAAAACACACAGATTACTTTGTAGCACAACTGGGTAGTAACTCAAAGAAACCGTTTACAGACAGATTCAAGCTTGAATAAGACCTACTTCAAAAATAGGTAGGTTTCTCCGACACTGCCGTTTTCCGGAAACGGGAATGAAGGCGTTAAGGTTTGAATGATATACTACTCGAGTGTCATGATATAAGGCCAACCAACGTATGGGCGCCATGCAGCAGGGTTTCCGTTCTCCCACAGAACTGTGCACAGAGATCTAGAACCTGGGTGAGTGAGGGTGACCCACAACTCACCTTTGTTTCAGAAATCCCCTTACCAAGCTAGCTACAGTGTCTCATCGGTAGTAATAACTTACCAATGACTTAGACAATCCAGAACATGAACTTAGAGTACCTCAGGTATCGTGGAACACATGAACACTCTTTCGTTATATTATCATTCCAAACCGAAACTGGGAGGCAAAGAATACACGTGCAAGTTTGAAATGTTTATTTTTCAATGCAGCATTCTCAAACGCAGTATCTTGTATAATATCAACATACATATTATAATAATCAGAGTCAGCAGCATAGTCACTAATCCATAGTAAGCAAAAGGTGATAGCATGTTACGATGCAAAAATCTATAGAATTCTGTATCACCTATATTTCGCGCACCCTAATTAGCATATTATATTATATCTAAGAAGGTCTCATCTGGGTTCTTAGCAGGGCGGACCCATACCTCTAATTCTCAGTAGGAGGAGATCACATCAACAGCTACCAGCTCTCTGCATGCTCAGCATCAAGTGTGTTGATTCATTCCCTGTAACTGTATCTTAAACTCGCGTAGAGCCCAATGTTGGCAGCAACATTATTTGTGTTATGTCTAACGTGGTGCGAGGATCAGGCCTTCAGCAACCTTGTGTTAGGTTATTCTTAGAGTGTGCAGTTCTCGGTGTACAGACAGTTGTACCAAGTGTACCAAGCACGACTGATAATGTCTCAATAACATATTATTCTCAAATAAATCACATCTTTCGTCTAGGTTGAAAGCTACAATAACACTTAGGTGTTGTGTGCAAACTCAAGCTGGAAGAAAATATTGCGTTTAAACATTTAATAAGCCTATGCTAACTTAATACAATATATAGAAACGTAGTAACCATATGACACTACTTCAGTAAAGCTTATGACAGCAAGGTGCAGAGATCTGACACTTCTTATTCCTGCCTGGCTCCAGCCCAACTGCTACCTGCTGTGGACATCACCTTGAGCAAAGGCTGTGTCTGAAGAGTTGCCTAAGAATACCATTTGAACGAGAACCACCCCAAACCCGTTCTGAAACTGTAGATCATAGACAGTAGATCCATGTTCAGTCTGAAAAATATGTTCAAGCACCCTACTTTGTTTCAGGTACAAGTTCTTCTTGACAGAGGAATGAAGCTGCTGTGTGACCAGGACTGGGGTCTGTATGATAACTAGTCTCCCATAGGTGAGTGGACATCACCTAGATTTGAGACAGCTCAAAAACAATGATTTAATCAAGGTCTGCAATTCTAGTCTGTAGAGATGGGGCCTGAGGAGAAGGAGGAGGGCATTACAGGACAAGCTCAAAGTCAAACCAATCAGATTGACAGAACCCAGCATTTCAGAGGCAGTTTAAGAAGCACCAGTAGTAGAATCAATTTCCCTTTCAACTTTCCTGGTTGTATGGTTACTGCTAGCGTACAGTTCATTCACCCTCCCGGTTCCTGCATATTTGTTGTTTTTCTCCTCCCTTTGTGAGTTTTCTTTCCTCTTAAGTGCTCAACTTATTCCATCCACTCCTTGTAGCCTCACTGTATGTCTGTGAACAGCTCCACTGCAATGCAGTTTCTGAACATCAATAAATTAATCAATCAATCATAGCATTTGTAAAGCGCACCACATACCCGTGAGGGTCTCAAGGCACTGGGGGGGGGGGGGAACGCTGCTACTATTCAAAGCGTTCAGAAAATGGTTGTGGTAGTTCATTTAAATTAAACATATACGGACAAACAAACCAATTCACCACATAGGATTCTGAGTCAATTCAACAGAAACAAGCATTTACAATGCAATGGTTTCGCCTTTGGAAAAGTTAGAGCTATTGGCATTGCTCATGACATTTCTTTTTTTTTTTTACTTATAAATAAATGGCATTGTTATTTACATTGCCAACAGCTCTCTCAGACCACACAGCTCTCACAGCCCACACAGCTCTCACAGCCCACACAGCTCTCACAGCCCACACAGCTCTCACAGCCCAACAGCTCACAGCCCACACAGCTCACAGCCCACATACCCTCCCAATCTGTCCAAAACTGCATCAAAAAGACGAAAAACTCACCCTGAAACGCTCATGTCAGACCCATACTTCTGTTCTAGCAAGAGAACATTAACCATTTACCTAACTACTCTCACCGTCCCTTACATCGATCACTAACATGCAACACACCTCTTAGTGGTTTTAGTAATGTGTCCATGCCCGAGTTTCCTTCCTTGTTATTCGTTTTGCTTACCAGTCGTTATTTAGATAGCCCTGACCCGCTATTCTAATTCTACTGCGCCTTTGCCCACTAACTTGTACTGTTTTTAACCAAGAATGTTAGACTTTCCTATGACCCAGAATCCCTGTCTCTTCCCCACAGACCTTATCTGTTGACTGTTGGCAACTCATATCGGGAGATTGATTACCCCGGACAACGCTATCACAGCTTAGTGAGTCGCTGTACCACTTACATGGTACTTGAGGTGTCTGAATTTCCCTACCTCACTGTAATACTGAGATTCTTTATGTCACTGCAGATGCTAAGGAACCATTGTGTGGCCCAATAGGACTATTCATTGATTGAATCTCCTACCCCAAGTAGGTTCCACTCTGATTACCTACTTATTTTCTTTCACCACATATAGTTCGCACACTGAACCATTTTCATTACTTCTAGGTGCTCTTTACCTTGTCCTGACGAAGACCCCACAGCGAGGAATAACTCACCCTTTTCCGGCAGGGGTCGAAACGTCGACCATCTACCGCATACCTCCAAATCCATAGGAATAAAAATTCAAATAATATGTGCCTATGTGTTATGGATACATGGGAACTCTAGACTTATACCAGGCTGGAAAGGTCCTATTTTAATTTAACAGTGATTGTGTCTATGTCACTATACCTTTACCCTGTCCCTCACTCACCAATTCACCCCCATTACCCAAATACCTCTCATTTTTTCTCTATCACACTGTGAGCACTGTAAATATTATATGCACCAGGAACGTATTTAAACAGATACATGCAGTAACATTAATATTTTGATTCATAATTGCATTTAATGAATGTACCATTTGTGGAAATTACATTTTCCCCTTTTTTTCTGTTGAATTGACTCAGAATCCTATGTGGTGAATTGAATTATTTGTCCATATATGTTTAATTTAAATGAACTACCACAACCATTTTCTGAACGTAACATACTATTTACCCAGGCCGGGTAGTTGTTTTTGGGTATGCCCCGTTAAAACTTAACGCTACTGTTCGAAGAGCCAGGTCTTGAGGAGATGGGGAGGGTGTTCCATGTCTTGGCGGCGAAGTGGGAGAATGATCTGCCGCCGGCTGTCACTCTTCGGATGCGGGGGACGGTGGCGAGGGCACGGTCTGCGGAGAGGAGATGACGGGTGGGGGTGTAGAGTCTGAGTCGGCTGTTGAATTATGCTGGTCAGGTGTCGTGAAGTGCCTTGTGTGCGTGGGTGAGGAGCTTGAAGGTTATCCTCTTGTTGATGGGGAACCAGTGCAGGTCTCTCAGGTGGGGTGTGATGTGGCTGCGGCAGGGGATGTCGAGGATCAGGCGTGCGGAGGCGTTCTGGATGCGTTGGAGCCGTTTCAGGAGCCTTGTCAGGGCTCCTGCGTAGAGTGTTTTGCCGTAGTCCAGTCTACTGCTGACGAGGGCCTGGGTGACAGTCCTCCTAGTTCCGGTGGGGATCCATTTGAAGATCCTGCGAAGCATGTGGAGAGTGTTGAAGCAAGAGGAGGAGACAGCGTTGACCTGCTTCGTCATGGAGAGGGTGGAGTCAAGGATTACCCCTAGGTTTCGTGCGTGGTCGGTGGGTGTAGGGGATGCTCTTAGTGCCGTCGGCCACCAGGAGTCGTCCCAGACCGAGGGGGTGGAACTGAGGATGAGGACCTCCGTCTTGTCCGAGTTCAGCTTCAGTCGGCTGTTTCTCATCCAGTCGGCGACGGCCTTCATTCCTTATTGGAGGTTGGTTTTGGCGGTGTGGGGGTCATTGGTGAGTGAGAGGATCAGCTGGGTGTCGTCGGCATAGATGATGTTGAGGCCGTGCCTTCGGGCAACGTGGGTGATCGGTGCCATGTAGACGTTGAACAGCGTTGGGCTGAGGGATGAGTCTGAGTTCTACCGGAGAGGAAGGAGGTGGTCCAGTCCAGAGCCTTCTCTTGGATTCTGGCGTCGTGGAGGTGTGCTCTTAATGTGCGGTGGCAGACTGTGTCGAAAGCGGCTGACAGGTCCAGGAGGATGAGGGCTGTGGTTTCTCTGTTGTCGAGCAGGGTCCTGATGTCATCAGTGGTGGTGATGAGGGCAGTTTCGGTGCTGTGGTTGCTGCAGAACCCAGACTGGGACGGGTACAGGATGTTGTTCTCTTCGAGGAAGCTGGTCAGTTGTTTGTTGACGGCCTTTTCAGTTATCTTTGCCAGGAACGGGAGCAGGGAGATGGGTCGGAGGTTTTTGAGGTCCTTGTGGTCCGCCTTGGGTTTCTTGAATAAGGCATTTATCTCTGCCTGCTTCCAGCTCTCCGGGAAGGTTGCTGTCTCCAAGGAGTTGTTGATGGTTTTGCAGTGATGAGGTGTGATAGTGCTGCTGGCTTTGTTGAAGATGTAGTGTGGGCAGGGGTCTTCCGGGGATCCGGAGTGGACGGTGTTTATGATCTTGAAGGTGTCGTTGTTGTTGATGTTGGTCCAGGCGAGCAGGCGGTTGGTGCGGGTGGAGGTCGTGGGAGCATGGGTATCTGCGGTTGCCGGGGTGGTGACCACGTCAAAGCTGTCGTGGATGTCTGCGATCTTGCGATAGAAGAAGGTGGCCAGCGAGTCGCACAGGTCTTGTGACGTTGGGATGTCGTTGGTGTTGGAGCTGGAGTTGGAGAGTTCCTTCACGATGCTGGAGAGCTCTTTGCTGCTGTGTGCGTTGTTGTCTAGGCTGTCTCTGAAGGTGGTCCTTTTGGCGGATCTGATGAGGTGGTGGTGTCGGCGGGTGGCGTTCCTGTGGGCTGTGTAGCTTTCCGATGTTCTTTTGTGGGTCCAGTTTTTTTCTAGTTTTCGGCAGGTACGCTTGGAGGCCTGGAGGTCTTTAGTGAACCAGGTGGCTCTCTTGCTGGTGTGGGTGCTTCTTGAGTGGGGCGAGGGTGTTGGTGCAGTCGTCGATCCTTTGCCTGAGGCTGCGGTCTGCGGCATTGGGGTTGGTCGGGTCTGTGGGTGGGCTCTGGGCGAGGGCAGTGGTTAGCTAGTCCTGGGTGATCTTGCTCCAGCTGCGGTGAGGCATCTGCTGGGTGGGGTGGTGTGTGGTGGGTTTCCGGAAGGTGAAGTCAATGCAGCAGTGATCGGTCCAGTGGAGTTCGGTGGTGCAGTCGAATCAGACGTGGGTGCTTGCTGAAAAGATGGGGCCAAGCGTGTGGTTGGCGAAGTGGGTGGGTGTTGTGACGAGTTGTCTGAGTCCGAGGTTGCTGAGATTGTCGATCAAGGTGGAGGAGTTGGAGTCGTTGTTGTTCTCGAGGTAGAAGTTTAGGTCCCCGAGAAGGATGTAGTCCGCGGAGGCGAGGGCGTGTGTGCTGATGAAGTCGGCAATGGAGTCGTTGAACTGTGGTCGAGGTCCGGGGGGTCTGTAGATGGGGGTGCCTCTGAGGTTGGTGTTGGGGTCGGTGTGAATTTGGAAGTGAAGATGTTCGGCGGTGCTGAGGGTGTTATTGGCGTCTGTCGAGATTTTGAGAGTGTTTCTGTGGACGATGGAAATTCCTCCTCCAACTCCATTGGTGCGGTCCTTGCGGGTGATCTTGTAGCCTTTCGGGATGGCTATGGCGATGTCGGGTGAGAGGAGGGGGTCAGCCAGGTCTCCGTCAGGAAGGCGTCATTTGGGGCGATGGTGTCGAGAAGGTCCCAGAGTTCGACGGCGTGTTTGCGGGCCGAGTGGGTGTTGAGCAGGATGCATCCTAGGAAGTTGGGTCCTTCCGTGGGTGGGTTGGTGGGCCGGATGCTGGTGAAGCTGCAGTTCCGGTAGGAGAAGGGTCCTTCGGTGCGCTTCGGGGCAGCCAGGCAGCAGGTGCTTGATTGTCCGGCGCTGAGTGCATGGAGGGTGCTGGAGTCATAGCGGAGGAGGTCGTTGTGGTGTGTGTGAGGGCCAGGGGTCCTGGTGCTGTGCGCGGTCCAGGTGCAGACGGGCTTGCCTTAGGCGCACCCGCTGCGCAGCCTTAATATGAGGGGATGTGGGAGGGAGAAGAAGCTGGGAGGTGGGAGAGAGGTGGCGAGTGGTACTGCAGAGGGGCGGGGATGCAGGGGATGCATCTGCGGTAAACACGGAGGGGGAAGCGGGCAGGGGTCACAGAAGGCAAATGGGGACACAGGCAAAACGGGGGCACAAGGGAGACACAGGCAAAATGGGACACAGGGGAGACACAAGGCAACATTGGGGCAAGACAGCAGAAAAGGAGAAAATACATTGAAATAGCAGTGAATCAGAAAAGCAGGCACAAACCAATTATGGGACACAGACTAAAATATGAGCGGTAGCAGCAGCGGGCACAGGGCACACAGGGGGCTGTGTGGCGGTGAGGTGACAGGGTAACAGGGTCACATCCCACTGCTTCCGAGTTTCTTTGTTGTTCATAAAAGACTAGGCTCTCTCCCTGGTGCTTTTGAGCATGTGGGGATTCCTTAGTACATCCTAGGGCCATTAACTGTTGAGCTCCTTAGAGCAGTAGTTTCAACAATGGTTCTTTCGGGTATATAAACAATTGCTTTAAATCATATACATGCCTTCAACAGTAATCAAAACATAGCTTCAATTAATATGCTACATTAATTATCTTTAGAGTGCAAAACCAAACAAAGAGAAAGGGTCAGAGTGATTTTTAATTAGACAGTTATTTTTTCTTTTCTTTTTAGTTTCCAACTGACACCTTCCGTAAGAGCATAAAAAGGAATTTTTACTTTTTTCACAAAATACAAAGTACGGCGCAACAATTCAAATCAGTGTAAGAAGTGACTTAGCGTGAAATATTGTGACATTGTGACATATGAGTGATGGTCTATATACAAGTGAATGAGTGATTATGAAGAAGAGGGGAAAGGTTATAAAAGGCCAATTCCTATCTTGTTAATACTCGAGACCAACACGCTATTTCAATTAGCTATGGTGTGTTGGACACGGTATGTTGGTCCTTTGGTGGTTCTGTCGACGTTTCGACCCTGTGGACACCTTATTTATGGGTCACTGGCGGGTCTTCTTCAGGACGGGGACTGGGAAAGGATTATTGCGCCAGGTCTTCCCCGAGCAGACATCCTTATATTCTACTTTGTGCGGGTGTCTTCAGCAATCTTGAATCTATTATGGATATCCTGTGGCATTAATCAGGGATATTTCTATTTGTAGGATGGCTTTTCTCTCTAATTACCACGATCGTTGTGCATTACTTTCAACAATCATTTGCATGTGCGTGTTTCTATATTCAAATAAGGCAAGGTTGCTGTCTGCCATCGTTATGCCATCTCACACTCAAAGTGGGATTTCATTAAGGTGCCGTTTCCTTCGTCAAGCTGGAATTCTAAACTCGTCCGCTCGGCTGAGCAGTGCCGATTAGTTCAACGCGGGTCCCAGAACGCGATAGTTATTAACTTCCGCGTTCGCCTCGAGCATCAGGCAATCTATGGGAAAAAAACAGAGCTTTGGAGAGAGGCTCTGGCAGTAGTGGAGAGAGGCTATATTATACCAGCTTACCATATTTTTGTTACTTACGTAACTTTTATCAGTTTACCACAAAACGATAGCAAGTTACTTCAAACATGAGGCCACTTATCCTAGAGAGACTAGCTGTATTTCCAGTAGCTTTTTATCTGGTTCCCTGGCACAAAATCCCATTTCCCCTTCGGGAAACTGTGTAGACTGTGGTGACAAGTATTTTGGAGTACATTTCATTAGTCTCCTTGGCAAGAAAGATTATCATTGGATTATCAGAACTCCTTTAACTATTTATTCGTAACTGCCCTCAGCCCATTGGATCTTGGCCTGGAGGCCGCATCTGTCCGGACCGGCGCTCACCAAGCAGGCCTGCGGTGCTGCTCCCCTGCTGTGGTCCCAGTCCAGAGTGAAGCTTCTGTCACAGTCCTGTGTAGGTGGAATCACCACTCACATCACTGATCAGGGGAACGCCCATCAGTGCTGCACGACCACAGCTACATGAATGAAGCATCGAAACCGACCTCAAACCAATAAATAATACTACAATTATAGTCCTCTCTTTCATAGTGGTAAAGGTTTTATGATGTAGAAACTCATATCTGAGATGTTTTACAACATTTGCAATTGCATCTGTCACAAGGGTGAGGTAATGAGCACTGCATATGTTGCTCGAGCTGTGGCCAGCAGGTCTGTTGTCCTATTTATGGATTACGGGGATGTACAGAACTTGAAAACTTCTGTGGTTTTTCTGTTTTTATTTGCAACGAAAGCTACACTTAAATATATATATATATATATATATATATATATATATATATATATATATATATATATATATATATGTGTGTGTGTCTATAAAAATGTGTGTATATATATCTCTTCAGCAGCACACCTGCACAAAATACAAACAGCACCACAGGGGCGAGTACCTCTGGTTGTGATAGCATCTACGTCCAATTCAAAATTCTCGAAACACAAAAAAAAGTGGAACTCACAAAGTGGTGGGAATGCGAGTCCCTACAAAGGTACCTGGATGTAGGGAGAGTGCAAAGGGGCCTGAGAATTCTGACTATGCCTAATTATGAGAATCCAAACCCGGACATGTTGAGAGAGTGGGCGGTGCTCAATGCCAACAGCATGATAAAGATCGTAATAAAATATGTGGAAATCAACAGAGATAACATTCTGGGTGACATCAAAGATTTGGAAGAAAAAGTAGACAAACAGGAAAATCAAGAATTCGTTCAGTCCTTGAAAAAAATCTATGGGAGATAGACTCATTGGAGTTGAAGATGGAATAGTCCAAAAAAAGCATGCAAATCCACCCATGATAGAATAGACTACGAGACAGGTCAAATGTATGCGTTCGCAAGGCGCTTTGACAATCTGCATTGACAAAGGTTGGGAGGAAGCTTGAGAGTGCAACTGGACCCCCTCCCTAGCAACACCAGCACCTCAGATACTGACCATGAAGAAGGGAGAGTTGGAGGCCACACTACACTGCAAGATAAATTTGATTTGTTTAAATTGGACAGGATAACAAACCACAGACCCTGGAGTGGCACTCAAAGACAAAAAGGCAAAGGAAAAGTACGAAAAAATGAGGCGGACAAGGAAAAAGGCAATGAAGAAGACAACAGTAGGAAAGTGACGAGGAACAACAGGAAAAGCTAAGTGATATGACAAAGACGGTAATTAATTTATCAGATATGTTACTTACAGAAGAGGACTATAAAAATCTGACTTTGGGAGTTTCATACTGTGAACCTCACAACTATGATTACATTGAAACAAGAACAGATCTTTTTAAATTTGTTAGAAAATTGAAGTTGGCCAAAATGCACAAAATTAATATCTCTAATCGGCTGGTAGTAGAGAACCTGGACAATAAAAGATAACTGAGAGAAATTTGGTAGGGACATAGATATTATGCAAGAGCTATGGGTAATGGAAGGTGAGGCTTCCAATACCAGTGAGCAAGACGTTGTATTTGAGAGATTGGAAAGGGAAGGAATATTTGTCTTGGAGAAGGGGTGGGGGCTCTACTCTGAGACCTAGATCCAAAACCTTACCACCTACTATGAATGATGATTTAGACAAATTTGTTGAAAGAGTAACCACGGAAATCAGGCAAATGAGAGATCCTGAAAAGGGTGTACAATACAAATTCCAGCCTCAAGGAAACTATAAAAAAATCAAAAAACCACGATGTAGTGGTGAGAAGTTCAGATAAAGGGGGCAAATAGTGCTTTGGTCCAAGAAAGCATTAATGGCAGAATCATATATTCATCTGCGAGATCATTCTTGCTATAAAAAGTGAATACAGCACACTTTAAAGAAATTGAGCATGGCTTTTTAATGCTCTTCTCATGAGGTGGCAGAGCGAAGGCCTTATTAGCAGTGAAAAATACAGTTTCCTAAAGGTCAAATAATGTAAACTCCCTGTGTTCTATCTCATACCAGAAATACAAAAAGATGCAAATAGACCTCGAGGCAGGTCAATTATTGCAGCGCAGGACCGCCTCTTTGAGAACATCTCCAAATATATTGATACATTTTTAAGACCATTTGTATAGGGGCTCCCCTCACACATCAAAGACGCTACAGATTTTTTAATGCATATACAGGACATACAATGGGAGTGGGGCATGCTTTTTATGACATTGAATGTACAATTGTTATACACAAGTATACACCATAAGGCTGGCCTGAAAGAGGCTGAGCACTTCCTGAAACTAAGGCACATAAGATTTTACAAGCCCAACCTCATGTTTCTTGAGATGATGAGTTGGTGTCTGAGTCATATATATGAACAACAAAGGAGTACAGCTATGGGTACTCGCTTTGCCCCAAGTTGTGCTAACCTACACACGGGTGGTGGGAAGACCAAGTCCTTAATAACTACCCTTTGGATAAATGGAATAGTGACATATCATTATGGCTCATATTTATCAATGATATCTTTGTCATTTGGAAAGGGTATACCAAAAGTGCCAAACATTTTGTGACCCAGATCAATGTTAATGACTTGAATCTTAAATTTTCTAGTCACATTAGCACCACCACAGCTGAATTTGTAGATGTCAAACATCAAGTGAAGGGTAATAGATTTGTCACTTTCTTATACAGAAAACCGAGTACAGGAAACAGTATATTGCATGCCCAAAGTTTCCACCCCATTACCCAGTTTAAGGGGATCTCCTGTGGAGAGCTGTTGAGGGCTAGAAGGATATGTAAAATAAAAGGGTTGTCTCCTCTGTTCTAACGGAGCAAGAATGGGTCACATTTCTTAGAAAACATCTAAACCAGAATGGTACAATAATAACAAATATTGAAATACAATCTGTAGACAGCTATGACTGTGATATGGAAATACCAATCGTAATAACAAAAGATCAACTAAAAAAAATTAATTAAAAAACAGAAAGATGGGGCGCCAGGACCGAATGGTATCCCTTTTGCTCTCTATAAAGAGAATCCAGATGTTATGTTATGTTATGTTAAAAGTATTTAATACCGCACGCGTACACCAATTGGTTTCTTGGCGCTCGAGGACCAGTGGAAGGGGACACAGGGAATGTATACAGCTAGCCGTGAGCAATTCGGAACAAATATGTTTTCAAGAATTTACGGAAAGTAGGATAATCGGAAGTGAGCCGAATTGAGAGAGGAAGGGAGTTCCAAGTGGACGGGGCAAGAAAGGAGAAACAGGCACAGCCGTGCTTCTTGCGTCTAAACCTAGGGGTGATCAGAAGATTGTAGGCAGAGGATCTGAGGTGTCGAGAAGGAGCATATGGATGCAAACAGAGAGAAATAAAAACAGGGGCAGAAACAAAAAGAGATTTGAAGATGGTGCATCCCAGTTTAAAAATGCAACGTTGCGCAACTGGGAGCCAGTGGAGGGTTTTTAACAACGGGGTGACGTGTTGGTGTTTGGGCTGCTGGAAAATTAATCTGGCTGCCTGGTTTTGCACCAGTTGGAGTCGTTGGAGATGGTATGCAGAAATCCCCACGTATAGACAGTTGGCATAGTCTAAACGTGAAGTAACCAGGGCCAAGATGACAAGAGTGAGAGCCTCTGGAGATAGGAACCTTCGGATCTTCCCGATTCTGCGAAGATGGTAAAAGCAGGCCGAGGTAACAGCATTGATATGCGGCCGCATCGAAAGGTCACTAGAAATAGTAACACCTAGGCTCTTCACAGAGTCGACTGGGCAGGGAGGGGGGCCAAGGGCAGGGGCCAAAAGTTGGGAGTCCAGGGATGTGGAAGCCCACCAATCAAAACCAGTTCTGTTTTGCTAGGATTGAGCTTCAGCTGGCTGAAGTTCATCCATTCATAGATAGTGAGCATTGTGGTTTGGAAATTAGAGCAGGAGAGAGGGGAGGGGTCAATGGGAAAAATAAGTTGCAGATCATCTGCATAATTAAAAGTGGTAACAGAGGAGTGACGGAGAGAAACCAGGAGAGGCTGCATATAAAGATTAAACAAAAGAGATCTATGGGCAGTATACTTAGAAAAGGTATTCAAAGATGTTATACAGAAAGGCGTCATCCCGGAGTCATGGCGAGGGTCATTAATTACGCCAATTTATAAAAAAGGAAACTGGGCACTTCTGGAAAATTATAGGCTCAAGATACAGATGCCAAGTTGTTTGCTAGGATTTTGCTAACTGAGTTGAATGAATGGGCAATAGAAAATAAGATTCTGCCTCTGAACCAAACTGGCTTTGTTAAAGGCTTGGGGACATCTACAAACATCCTGGCATTAACTCTTCTAATGGATAAGTCAATTAGAATTAAACAGCCCCTGTATCTATGTTTTGTAGACTTTAAATCCGCCTTTGATTGTGTCCAAAGAAATTTATTGTGGAAAAAGCTCAAAGAAAAAAATATTCCAATGGTCCTGCTGAAATTGATCCAGCTCTTGTATAGCAAAACCTGGGTTAGAGTGAGGATGGCCAAATACTATCAAAGGAAATCCCAGCAACTGAAGGCCAAAAACAAGGTTGCGTACTGGCCTCACTTCTTTTCAATTTGTTTTTGGCAGATTTAACGGGGGCCCTGGATGAATTAAACGCACACCCTCCGAAACTAGCTGATAGACACATTTCTAACTTGCTTTATGCCGATGATGCCATCCTTTTAAGCCATACAAAAGTAGGGCTACAGCGACTAATCAATGGAACATTTATGTATGCAAAGGAAAATGGGATGGTGATAAATTAAACTAAAACGAAGATCATGGTAGTCACCAAGAACAAAAAATTAAGATACAAACGTAAATGGTATATGGAGAACACCCAACTAGAGCAAGTTGATGTATTCAAGTATTTGGGTGTACTTTTTGATGGGAAAGGCAACTATCAGCCGTAAAAAAGAGATATTCAAAGGAAGACTAACTCTCTGACTGCAGTATTTAGAATCTTGCAGAAATCACTGGGCCTCCTTTGAAGATTATAGGGGCAAGACTGTGAATCATTAATGGGGAAGGATATTGAAACAATAAATAATGCTGTATCTAAAACATATAAATCATTATTTCACCTCCCAATTAATGCCTCGCCAGCGCAAATTAGAATGGAGTTCGGTTTAACCAACCAATATTATGCGAGGAAGGGACATTTTATTAAAACCTGGAATCGGATTAAAAATGATCATAATAATCAGATATCGCAGCTATTAAGGAAAGAGATAAATATTAACGCTAAGTCAACTGCATGGAACTATCTTAAAGAAGCAATAGAAGAGTTTGCGGTCACCTCAATTTGGAACAACACTACAACTAATGCATCGTTCAAAAAAATAATCAATAGAACTACAAACCATCTATCACTCGTAAATGACAAAGATAATCTGACAAAAAGAAAACATGCTTGAACAATAATAAATGGATTAAAAAAAAGAAGGTACAAGACTATTTGGAAACCCCGTGGTCAGAAAAAAAAACAAGTCCTTCTCAAAGCAAGATTTGGAATACTCCTGGGAACTTGTCACCTCCCCCCGTGGAAAAACACTGAAAGATGTACACTATGTAGACTATGTAAAAGTGGAGAGGAGAACATTGTCTACCTGTTATGTATTTGTCCTGGACTCCAAAATGAAAGGAAATCTTTACTTAAAGTCCCTTTTAATGTACGTGGAATACGGACATGTAGGCATGCCCTGAAATGTTGTCTCCAATCGAATGATATAGGTATGAACACTACATTTGTAAGGTTCCGACTAATAGCGAAAACTAAATTAGGAGATTACGTTTTTAAAATGAAATAACTTAATGAATTCTAATGAATTTTATGATGAAATGGCTTTTATTGTTTTTAAATATTAAAAGTATATTTTTTGTATGTGTACTATTGTAAGATTTCAAATAATCAAACAATGAAGACTTTATTATTATTATTATTATTATTATTAATATAGAAGACGGTTTTAAACAAGCGAAGGAAGCAATGACACAAAGATTTAAGGAACAAGGTTATAGTCAGAAAGCTCTCGCCACTGCAGGAGATAGCATAGAAAAAGTACAAAGAGATAGCCTCATCTTCAGAAGAAAAAAAAAAAGAACTGAGAAGAATAAAGAGGAGTATCGTTTTATCACCACATACCACACTGCACATTAGACTTTAAGGAATGTGCTACAGAAACACTGGCACCTCCGTATGAGTGACCCAGTTATAGGGCAGGATATACCAAAGAAACCTCTGATTACCTTTAGGAGAGCACACTCTGAACTAGTACGTAGTGATGTAAGGGTAGAGAAGACTACGTGGCTACAACCTAAAGATGGTTTCTTTTGCTGCAGCAAATGCAAGGCGTGCAAGAATGGGGAGAACCTAAAAGAGTTGGTCAAAGACAAGAGAACATACAAAATCAAATGGCATTGCACATGTAAAAGTGAATATGTGGTGTATATATCCTAAGATGTGGATGTGATAAGGTATATGTAGGTAGCACCACCCTCCAGGTACACAAAAGAATACTGCAACATCTCAGAGCAATAACGAATAACAATATCAGATATTTCATTGCCAGGCACTACCAGGAGGCACACAATGGAAATGAAAAAGATCTAACTTACATTGTTATTAATGGAGCTAAGTTGGAAGAGAGGAGTGGGGACAGGAAGAAAAAATGGAGGATTTTGGAATCTAAGTACACTTTGGCATTTGATAGCAAGGAGCTGAGAGGGAGTAGCGTGGATGAAGAAATGTATGTACATTTATGATTGAAATTGTTGCGTGTTAATCTAGGTTCCTGATCGATACTGTGACCTTATGCCCCTATTCGGCTATAAACCCATTTATTCCCTATATTGGCATAACCGTTCAAGTGCGATTTTCTGAAAAGTCATCTCTGGCCTCACACGAACAGAGCCACATTCCAGCATGACTCGCTGCTACTTCCTTTGCGACCAATTAGTGCAATGACAGAGCAGCAGTCACTATCTGATATTCCTAGATAACACTCCGAGTTCTTCAACAAGATAAAAACTTAGCAAACCTGGAAATCCCCGCTTGCTATGTTTTGATTAGTAATGGAACTCTAATGAGCAACTGATAACTATCACTTCCTAGTGACATCTTTAATTGACGTCTTATGTCCAGCAAACTTGCGTCAAACCCGGCACCTGTCAGGTATAAATATTACCAACGTTGCCTTAAGCAATGTTCGTTGCCTGTTGCTGATGCCAGCTGCCTGCATGACCCTGTGTTGGTAAATCTAGCACTCTGTCGCTGCAGCCTGCTATCCTGTGGTGGTGAAGCTGC
This sequence comes from Lissotriton vulgaris, assembly GCF_964263255.1. Classification (NCBI taxonomy): domain Eukaryota; kingdom Metazoa; phylum Chordata; class Amphibia; order Caudata; family Salamandridae; genus Lissotriton; species Lissotriton vulgaris. The sequence continues at coordinate 31,169,113 of NC_141688.1, forward strand.
TGATTACCATTATCGCCACTACAGCGCGAACTATGGTGCAGTACGCTTAAGGAGCTGAACAGCCGTCCCTCTGCGAAGACATCCAGCAGATTCCAGCTGCCCGCGGACGCTGTCCCCCCTCCTTCCTCGACGCGCTGAAGAGAAGCCGCTGCCTTTCTCGTGCAGAGAAATCCAGTCCCGGCGCTTCCGGTTTACCCTCGCGGGTGACTGGGATATCGAGAGAGACCCCTGAAGGAGATACCAATCCTCCATCATTCTATTCAGAGGTATGGTGTTGACTAAACCCTTAGACGAGAATTCTTGAAACAAACCTTGGCAAAACCAACTTAACTTAAGCTACTTACTTACTCCCCTTTTCACGTGTTAGGCTTAGGTCAGGCACACTGGGGTAGGCTTAGCTAGAAGCACCAGTTGAGTATGTTAGCCTAATGTATATATGACTGTATATATGTTTTATTACTTTTAAACCATTGTATGGCTAAGAAACCATATCAATGCTTTTACAGTTCTATTTCGCAATACTTATCTTACTGTACGTACTTTTTGTAATAACAATTATTGCAATTGTGGCAATACATTTCTCTTGTACGAGAAGAAAGACTGTTCAATAAATGTTAACCCTTTATTGACAAACGCCCGTCTCTCTATTCTCTACATCTCGTGAAAGTAAACTGCACTAGACTGACTGAGTGAAATACATGTCTATTGTTTCACACGACCCTAGAGATCGACTCTTGATCTGAGGAGCAAAGTTGTCATGTTGCACGGTTGTTGGAAAACTGAATCCCTTCTTGTCTGTGCCAAGGAAGCTGATCACTTCCTATGCAGAGAAGAAAGTTTCCAGTGACCTCTGAGCTAGTTGGTAACACAACCCAATTAAGTTTAGCATAGTCAGTGGAGGCCTGGAATATAAGCAGTTCCACGTCGATACTACTGTTTATGTTATTCCAATGCGCAGGGCCTAGTGGGAAACTAGGAACTACACTACATGGCGCCCAACGTTGGTAAGGCGATAAACTAACGCAAGACAGTAGAGTAACTCAGTCGTGCATATTTCACAGACCCCTTTCTCCCGTAAATACTCCAATAGACGTCTGGAGTGGGTGAAAGGTTAAAATCCGCCCGACCTTAGTAGGAAGAGATTCCTATGTAAAGCTCTGGTTTATTCAACGTTGAAGGATACAGTGTTCCAAAATATTGTGCACCTAATCTTTGTCTCCTTGGAGACCTACTCTGCAAACCTGCATTTTTAAAATGTCAGTAGAAAACAACGGAACCTCTGGGGCCGCAGTAGACGTGACTCAGCAAGGTCCCGAACAAGCAGACCCGGATGCTATTATCATCCCGGTTCACTTAAGAAAATCTATAACTTTAAAACTTATAGAAAACGGACTGACACCTCAAGGTGGTACAGTAATTTTCGTGATAGAGGCTCACGAGTATCGGCAGACAGAGGTATTCTATTCATGGATAAACTTTCCAGCGGTAAACGCTATAACAAAAGAGTTTCACTATTACAAAATAGAGGAACCTCCGGGAGAGTACGCTCCTTTCGAGGAGATTGAAATCCCACTTAAATTTCAAGAGCACCTGCTCTGGTTTAATGGCGCCCTAAAACACAATAATCACATAACTAGGCTCGGTCCACTAGGTAGACCAGGAGCAACGTGGCCGGTTCTAGCCAGCTACACACCACATCCTGACATTGCAAGAATGTCTAAGGAAGAGCTGTTAGCACAGCTCAAAACATTAATAAAAATACATAGGCAATTAGTCCAATATGTAATGCGGACTGCAACAGTCCAGCCAGCTGTTAATTCACACCAGCTGACCCCTCACCAGGGGAACACAAATAAAATTACACCACAGAACATACAGTCATGTCTTGGTAAAACACCCGTAAAACGGGAACAAATTCCTTTCTGGTTAGCACAGAAAATCACTCAAATAGAGGCAGTATTTCCTGATACTACCCCTATTGAGAAACACAGAATCTTGACCATCTGCCTTCCTATGGGAATCGCACCACACGTGGAGGACTGTGACACTTGGGGTACAGTCTTTGCTTCCATTTATACAAAAACACATGGTGTTCCGTCCATGGCGGTAATACCAGAAGTGCTAAAACAGATTCAAAATGAATTCGGTCCAGAGCCCGCTTTAAATCTAGGTATGAAATTACTGAAAGACTTCAAGCAGGTTTCGGCTATATTATTAGCCAACATAAAAGGAGAAGCAGCATCTGTGGCGATTCGCCAGAAGTTGAGGGAAACAGATATAAAAGATCCTGTTGAGCTTGCAAAAATCATAGAAAAATGCTATGAAGAATTAGGTAGAGACAGCTTGGGTGGGAAACCAGTAAAGCCCCAACTGCTCGAAAATCCTGAAAAATTATTTATTAAAAATAATTTAAACACTCCTAAAAAGAGCTGGGATGGAAATAAACAATCCACTCCCAAGGAAAAAGTTTTCCAGTCCAGAGGAAGGTCTCCTCGACGGAGGGAAAGAACTCCGACTCGAGAACGCCAGTCTCCCCAGAGGGAGCCCTCTGAGAAAAGATATAACCTTAGAAATAGGGATAATCTGAAAAACCTGATAGATATCAAAGTATTGATACACGTCCCTCTCGATCTCTTCCACAGAATTCGGAAAGAAGAGGACGGTCAGACCCAGGAGAGCACACCAAGTCCAAAGACAAGGAACCTGCTCAGAGTAAAAAATCTCAATTTCCAAAAAAGAAGGTAGCCAGTATTAGAGTAATCAACCATGCCGAGAATACCGAGGACACAGTTGAAAAACGGGAAGTGGGCATTGACAATGTTGGACAGTGCAGCAGAAATCAGTATAGCGCGCAAGAACTTGATGAGTCATCTGGAGACAGTGGACACGAATGAATACATTCAGGTTGAAACTGCCGACACCAGACTTAGCGAGCCCCATAAAATATACGAAATAACATTGCGTATAGAGGGTGATAATACTAGGAAAATTAAGGGTCTATTTTGGGATAAGCTCTCAAAAGGCTATGATATTCTGTTAGCTGAAAAAGATAGGCCCCCGGAGTTTGTCAGGGAGTGCCCTCGTGGCGAAGAAGTAATTATGCCTGCCTTCTCGAATCACATACCGATTCACAAAAAATATACATATGCAAGGAAATGGGCAGTGGCCCAGGCACCTGCATTGTATAAAAATCATGTAGGATGGGATGAGGACTCTCCTCCTCACAAAATCCAACTAAAAAGTGAACCAACTGCCCAACGGCAGTATCCCATAAAGCAAGAAGCTAAAAAACAGGTCAGGGAGATCTTAGATCAACTTGAATACCAGGGGGTGATTGAAACATGCACCTCTCAAATGAACAATCCTTTGTTTCCTGTCTCCAAGCCAGACAATTCATATCGTCTAGTTTTGGACTACAGACATCTTAATACATGTTGCAAAACTTTTGCAGTACAAAACTCGCATAGTGCAGCCCTAATGAATAATATAGTTAGGAAAAAATATAAAACGACATTAGACATATCTAATGGTTTCTTTTGTCAAAACATTGCACCAGAAAGCAGATATTTGACCGCTTTCTCCGCATTTGGGTCGCAGAAAAAATTCTGTCGACTCCCACAGGGGTTCAAGAACAGCCCAGGACTATTCTCAGCTAGGGTAACAGAGTTACTACAAATCTATGATGATGAAGCATTATCTTACGTAGATGATATTTATCTCACAGATGACGACTTGGATACTCACTTGAAAAGAGTGAACACCATTATACTTGGGTTCGCAGCAGAGGGTTACAAATTCAACTTTAAAAAGTCCCGAATTGCCCATCTGACAGTACTATTTTTAGGGTACGAATTATCAAGTGAAGGGAAAAGCCTAGCGGACAACTTCTTAGAGAAGTGCGCTGTACTCCAAGCTCCAAAAACGCTGAAGAATTTACAATCCATTCTAGGTTTTCTGAATTTCGGAAGAACTTACATTCTAAATTACGCAGAGAGGGTTAAACCTCTCTACGAACTAATAAAACCTGATTTAAAACAAATCAATTGGACTCAAAAACACACAGAAATTTTGAGATCACCTCAAACAGACATGTTAGCAAAAACGAAATTAGACACACGTGACAACACACGTGATCTTGTAATCTGAGTCATCCCAGGAAGATGCGGATTCACGTACCTAACCTCTAATGAGGGAGAAAAGGTACCAATTTCAATTAAATCTCACTTGTACACACAAGCAGAAAAAACATTCAGTCACACAGAAAGAACTGTGAAAGCAGTGCAAATCGCATTAGCAAATGAAAGAGAACTAGCACACGGCAAACGGATTAACATCCTCACAGCGGAATCCGCCTTCGAAGCGCTATTCAGCCCAGTAAACCTGCCTACAGTGTCACTGGATCCGAAATGGATACAGTGTATAGATTCTCTAGGAGCGGAAGATGTGAAATACTATTTCGCCCCGCAATACAAAGAACTGAATGATTTAGAATATGAAGAAGAATATCCTCTGCCAATCGAACTTCTGCCTCTCCCACAATACGCCTGTATAATCTATACAGATAGCTCTGTACAGCATTTCAACGTAGAGAGAAAATCCTACGACGCAGCATGTGCGATCATTAAATGTCGTTGGCGGTGCGGTAAAATCAAACCGAAAATAACAAAAACTGAATCAGTAAAGTACTGTTCGGCTCAAAGAACTGAAATCAGATCCTTAAAGATGGCGCTCGAAAATGCAGAACGCGAATTCCCCACACTTATAGTGTGCGATTCTCATTTTTGCGTCAATTCTTACAACAATAAACTGCAGAGTTGGATCGAAAACGACTACAAAGATGACACAGGTGCCACAATAAAGCATAAATTGCTCTGGAACGAGGTAGCTCTTTTAAGTAAAGAACTACAAAAGACTCACGTGATTCACGCACAGAGTCTTCAACGTGATGGCGTTCACGTTGCAGGGAATTCATTGGCTAATACAGCCACCGCGGAAGCAACTAAACCGGCTTCCGTAGCCACAAAAAAGCGTACAGATAAATACATAGACGGGGAAACCATGCTGGCAGTAAAAACGACCGTAAAAGGCGACTGTGCAGCACTACCCGTAAACTATCCACTCAATTATGCATACATAATCGATGCAAACTCCGTTCCTTTTGCTCGAATCCCTGGAGTGGGGGACAGAGTAATTCCAAACAGGAGCAGGAGGGGCTTCCTCTTACTGGAAGCACACATGGGGATGGGACTGAAACACCAAACAATCAAAGCCTCTCTGAAAGAATTACAATCAGAGTACTGGTGGCCAGGAATGAGTATAGACATCCAATGTTTTGCTCAAAATTGTGAAAACTGCAACCGAGATCGCAGGAATGAACAGGCCAGTGTAGTTTCAGGATCCCTTCAAGACAGCATAAGGCGGTCTATCTGCGCAATCAAAGAAGAGAAGCGCGTCCCAGTGTACACCATTAAGACGAAAAGCACTTAAAAAATGAGGCCTCCAGCGCTCGGCTGACGCTAGAACGGTTATAAAAGATTTGCGAGTCTTTATCGGCACATACGCAATTACCACGCTCCATTCTGACCAGGGTCCTGCTTTCAGGTCTCGAGCTTATAAGGGAGCCATGGCTAGCATGGGAATTGGGTTGCGGTATTCTTGTCCGTCATACCCCGGAAGGGAATAGTGTGATAGAAAGAAAAAACCGGGACAGAAAGCAATCTATAACAGTGAAGGTATTAGGTTCAGGCGCTGGGTGGGTCAAACATTTAATAAGTGTCCAGACTAGTCTTAACAACATGCCAAGAAATTCTCTAAAAGGTTTCAGCCCATACGAACTATTGTTCGGAATTAGAATGCGCGTTCAGGACCTCGATAGTCAGATGTCAGTGGTACAAGAAGAAACAACGCACTTTGATGTAAAGGATCGTTTGGCTGTTTTACAGGAACTGAATGAAACAAGAAAATCATTAAGCAACATAAAGTTAAAGCAACAGCCAAGTACCACTGACGAGGCGCCACCCGCAACAGCCCCAGCAAGGCCTGTCTGGATTCCAAAGATTGGGGATCTAGTCAGAGAAAAGATCGCGGTTAAGAAGGAATTTGGGCCTTCTTACAGAAAAGCAGTACCTGTCTTAGCAGTCACCGGAACAAGATCAGTTGTGCTACCGCCCCTTGCTGGTAAAAAGGAGAACAGAATCGTGTCTATCAATCTGGTAAAACCACAAGCATGTGGCCTATAATCAACAGTAGGCCCAGTGGACTCCCAAGAAACAACAGAATACCCAAACTTGCAACAATCCAAGAGGTTCAAACTGAAAGACTCATCACATTCGATCAGCCTGCAGTGCACAATGAAGGACTATGCAATAATGCCATGGAACTCGTGCCTCTTGAAACACAGATTGAAACAGTTCGTCAAGAAACAACACCAGTCTACAATGATGTGGCATCAGAAAGTGCTACCGAGAGACAGATTGAAAGAACAATCCCATCAATTGACAGAACTGCCTCTGGTTATTTCATCAACTTCGACAACTTCTCTGAAGATTTAAACGACCCCGAAGTGATGCCAGAAACAAAAAAGTATTTTAAAGAAAAACAAACGGAACTCTTTCATCAACTGAAGGAAATCTACCTTATTTCCCCTTGGCTAGAGTTCTGGTTCGGTCTAGGTGTATTTTTCCTCCTGCTTTGGCTCATCATGGTACTGTGTTTGGGAAAATTCATTGAGGGAAAATATATTACAATGGACACAGCAAGTCAGAACATCAACCTAGTCCTGAAACCACACAGATCATCCCACGTGAAGAAAAGAGAACTGTCAACAGTAAATGTCACAGCAATTCCAATACCTGGTGGGGTAGTATGGGAGAAAACAGACTATGAGATATATGGTCCGGTCGAAATCCTGAAGTATCCTCATCAACTAAAGGTTTCCTTAAGTGACTTTGTGACACCTAGTACATTCTCTGATGATTGGGACTTTAACAGTATTAATGACATGATGTCTGATTTAGTAATGTCAGCTAGATTCACAGATCATGATTATTTACAAGGTTCATCTAGTTATGAGCAATTGTTCTGTTACACCCACTATGGGGATCATTACTTGCATAAATCTGCACAGCCTAGAAATGTTTTTATGTATAATCAATGGGAACATTGTTCTACACCACCTAAAAGCAGTTCTAAAGCATTTTTTGAGAAATTCAAATACTTCTCAGGGTTTAACACCAGTAATGCAGAAACGTTTTATTACAAACTGTTAGATAAAACAGGAATGAAAGCAATGCTGACAAATTCTAAATTGATATATTCAGAAGCATTTTATGACAAAATGATGACATTTGGTTTTGATTATTGGAAAAATAATATTGAAACGAAAACAATTTGGGGTACAAAAGATTGGCAGGTGCAAGGCATTGAAGCACTATTTAGAACCTGCATGATACCAGAACAAATGTTATTTTTAAATGACACAATACACCAAACATCTTGTCTTGGCCTAGCTAAGATCAAAGACCTTAAAACACCGTCTATACCAAAGCCAATACCTGAAAATGTAACCGCAGATATTGAGTTAGGCGTGTCACAAATTTTACATTTCAACAGAACACATCCTGATTGGAAAAAGTGGTTAATCTGGCCTACAGACACAAATAGCTGTCAAGATAGATTCCTGAATAAAACAAAGGGTTTAAAAATGACCAGATTAGACCCTAGATACTCCCAGAGACAACATCCAGGGATTAAAACAACATACAGTGTAGGGAAACTCTGCCTAGAATGGCTAACTACATCCACACTGGCTGAAATTGAGCAACACTTGTCTTTATTAAAAGATGGTGCTGATTTGCGCGATTTCATTCTTGGACCACGCAAACAGCGTCAAAAGCGTTTCATAGCGACCAGCATCTATGCTGCTTACAACGAGGCTTGGAAAGTAAAGCAAATTGAAACTGCTGAAAAAATACGAGAAATTGATCGTATTAATTTGGAGAAATCACTTTCTGTGGTAGACAATGGGTTAACGACTCTGTCTTCCAGAATATATTCGTTGGACAATATTGTATCCTCTGCCTTTGATGTGATAGACAGAGATTTGCTAATGTTACAACATGGCCAGTCTCAATTACGCTCTATTATAGAATTAGGCTCGACGCTGCAAAATCTTCGTTCAGGCTATGTGCCTTGGCGTTTAATCAACACAACGTCATTATTTTCCAGTTTTAACCTTACTGATAAACAGATCAGTTTGGCACAGAAAGGAGCAGACTATACAATCCTGAGCATCGAAAAACTCGAGAGATTACCATTGACAATGTCAGAGAGTCCTGTCATTGAATGGATAATACACGGAATTATAACAATTCCGATAACAACTTTCCGATTTAAAAAGTGCCTTGAATACATACCTGCTGGCCAATATGAACAATTGGGTAAAGGATATGTAAAATCTACATGGAAATTACCATACACTCATTCTTGCTATAGTGACAGTGACAAAAATGTATTTCTTAGTGGTGAGAATTGTAAACATTCACTAAGCGGTATACTTTTGTGTCAGGGTATTAATTTACACGGAGCATGTGATGGAAATTCAAACAACCTTTCATGCCACCAGCTAGTCACACCTGCAACTCAGATAGAGCCCTTCTTTATGCAACTCGCAAACGGGAGTTACATTCTTAGAACGGATCACAGATGTTGTGGCCTGACGCCAGGGAAAAGTTATCTAATAGAAGTAACGTCCATGGTCAAATGTTGTATGCAAGCATTGTTCCCGAGCGGGCCTCCAGACATAGTGACTCCCCTCTGGCCTCGTCTGAATCTCTATTCTATACGAATTGATACTTTAAGCAAAGTGAAATCTGTACTTTTACAGACAACAGTGCGTATAACGTCATCTAAAGAGACGTATGATCTTCTAGTCGCAAAGACGGCTACTGAAGTTCATGACCTTTTATCAACAAATTGCCCCGTGCATTTCGTAGAAATGTTCAGCCAACTCCTTAACATGTCTAGTGCAACAAGCATCCCAGGCATATTTAAGACAGTCTTTACGGGACTACTAACACCCTTCCAGGCGATTTTGGGAATCTTTCCTAATTTTGTGCACTCCATTTTTGGCGGCATACCATTATTTTTGGGACTCGTCGCAGGGATTCTATTTTTGACCCTCCTGCTTCGTTATGGCAAGCCTCGGCTCAGACATAGCTCCCATGGGAATGGAAGAGACAATCCTAGCAATGCGCTACCGGGACAGGATAACTAACGTCCTTGGATTGGCCAGGCTGAGAGATCTAAACATGACCTGGTTCCTTTCATTCAGACCGATATGGCAAAATTGCATTTTACCTGTGCTACGGTGTATGCTTTGCGGCGATGAATGCGTGTTGGACATCTGTCTTTCACTTCCATCAGCAGTACCAATGGACGTCGATACTTTGCTCAGTCCAATAACGGCTCACGCATTGTGTAGTCCCCAGCGGCTACCAATCCTGATGACGGCATTTGTGGAGACTCCTGTACTACAGCCAAGTGGTAACAGTGGAGCGAGTGACAAAAGCAACATCATCCAGGTACAGCGAGCTGTGAGCATTGCTGCTCCCGAATATGATGACAGCAATCATTCTCACACCTGCCAAGTTACAGCGCTATCTAATTTGGTTGAACTATCACCTGAATTTGTAGACCAATTCTTTGAGAGCCTGTCTGATACGATGTTCTCACCCACAGAGAAACAATAACTTTTAGAAGCTTTTCCGACACACAGTGTTCCCATGAACTCTGAATTCGGCCTTCAGTTTTGATCAACAATAACTGCCAGGAGCTTTGGAAATCTATTTTTTGAATTGGACAATTTTTCTAACATTGACCCATTTTTTGGCACGAACAATTCTTTGCTTAACGTAAAAACTATTCTTAGAGAACAGAAGCTTCACACTTCTATTTCTAAACACATCTAGAGACATAACAACATTACACCAGCCTCTAGCACACATGTTATTACAATGCATTTTTATGTGATGATTTATCTCGCATTTCTTCTGTCAGAGATACTTCATGTGTAATTCTATATGCATAATCGTTCATTGATTTCATATGCAATAATTTTTGAATGATTACTATGCTTTAAAAAACGTACAGTACCTGAATTCCATGTATTACAAGTACGCCTATTTCGAATGCATTTATGTATTTTGGGGTGGGCAATGTTACACATGCATCTAATTGCTTAGTTTTAGTAATTTTGATGGACATTAACCCGTGGAGTGGGTGTTGCGTGTTAATCTAGGTTCCTGATCGATACTGTGACCTTATGCCCCTATTCGGCTATAAACCCATTTATTCCCTATATTGGCATAACCGTTCAAGTGCGATTTTCTGAAAAGTCATCTCTGGCCTCACACGAACAGAGCCACATTCCAGCATGACTCTCTGCTACTTCCTTTGCGACCAATTAGTGCAATGACAGAGCAGCAGTCACTATCTGATATTCCTAGATAACACTCCGAGTTCTTCAACAAGATAAAAACTTAGCAAACCTGGAAATCCCCGCTTGCTATGTTTTGATTAGTAATGGAACTCTAATGAGCAACTGATAACTATCACTTCCTAGTGACATCTTTAATTGACGTCTTATGTCCAGCAAACTTGCGTCAAACCCGGCACCTGTCAGGTATAAATATTACCAACGTTGCCTTAAGCAATGTTCGTTGCCTGTTGCTGATGCCAGCTGCCTGCATGACCCTGTGTTGGTAAATCTAGCACTCTGTCGCTGCAGCCTGCTATCCTGTGGTGGTGAAGCTGCTGATTACCATTATCGCCGCTACAGCGCGAACTATGGTGCAGTACGCTTAAGGAGCTGAACAGCCGTCCCTCTGCGAAGACATCCAGCAGATTCCAGCTGCCCGCGGACGCTGTCCCCCCTCCTTCCTCGACGCGCTGAAGAGAAGCCGCTGCCTTTCTCGTGCAGAGAAATCCAGTCCCGGCGCTTCCGGTTTACCCTCGCGGGTGACTGGGATATCGAGAGAGACCCCTGAAGGAGATACCAATCCTCCATCATTCTATTCAGAGGTATGGTGTTGACTAAACCCTTAGACGAGAATTCTTGAAACAAACCTTGGCAAAACCAACTTAACTTAAGCTACTTACTTACTCCCCTTTTCACGTGTTAGGCTTAGGTCAGGCACACTGGGGTAGGCTTAGTTAGAAGCACCAGTTGAGTATGTTAGCCTAATGTATATATGACTGTATATATGTTTTATTACTTTTAAACCATTGTATGGCTAAGAAACCATATCAATGCTTTTACAGTTCTATTTCGCAATACTTATCTTACTGTACGTACTTTTTGTAATAACAATTATTGCAATTGTGGCAATACATTTCTCTTGTACGAGAAGAAAGACTGTTCAATAAATGTTAACCCTTTATTGAAAAACGCCCGTCTCTCTATTCTCTACATCTCGTGAAAGTAAACTGCACTAGACTGACTGAGTGAAATACATATCTATTGTTTCACACGACCCTAGAGATCGACTCTTGATCTGAGGAGCAAAGTTGTCATGTTGCACGGTTGTTGGAAAACTGAATCCCTTCTTGTCTGTGCCAAGGAAGCTGATCACTACCTATGCAGAGAAGAAAGTTTCCAGTGACCTCTGAGCTAGTTGGTAACACAACCCAATTAAGTTTAGCATAGTCAGTGGAGGCCTGGAATATAAGCAGTTCCACGTCGATACTACTGTTTATGTTATTCCAATGCGCAGGGCCTAGTGGGAAACTAGGAACTACACTACAAAATTGGTGTACTGAAAGGGAGTCTTCAAGATAACTGGCAAGAAGATTGAGTAGTGGCAGGTCATCTGACTGTTGGCAGCATTAGTAGCCATCTTGTTGCTCTTTTTTACTCCCTGGATCTAATAAAAAAAATTGCCTTTTTTGTTTCATTACAGGGAGAGAATCAAATGTAATCAGAGTAGACTGAAAAGGTGAATTAGACCTATGGCAGATTCCTGGCCCACTGAGACAAAATTGATGATCAAGTAGCGTTATTTACCTCTGCCATTTATTTATCTTGTTTTCATTTATGTTTTTATAATCTGGGTTTTCCATATATATTTTTCATTATTATTTGCCAGTGGAAATTGATAGATACTGAAGTGAAATTGATGCATATATATGTATTTTTTCCATTTCCATTGAAAAAATCTGCCCTGCAATGTGTATGACAATATAAATACAATTGTCCAAAACAGCAATCCCATTATTGACAAAGGCAAAGGTGTCCTGATTGACTATTGTTGCAGCCTTTTACCAGTGAATTAAATAATTGAATCTCATTGTGTGCCAAGTCGTCCTTTCACTGTGAAATATATATATATATGTGTAAATATATATATATATATATTTTTTCACTGAATATAACACAGGTTTCAGGGGCGTTATAGTTAGTTGGACATTTCACTCGTACAAAACCATTGAAATTCCCCTGTTATAATTAGATCAGCTAACTATAACACGCGCGCCCGCAATGCACTGCTGATGACGTCACATAATACATCACTGATGACATGGTCAGTGACATCACTGATGACATCTCAAATGACATAACTGATGACATCACTGATGACATAATCCAGTGAATGTGTTTTTCTTAAAATTAAATATGTTTTATACATGTATATCTCAAGGTCGATGGAAGAATAAATGGGTATATAAGTGTTTAAATGGATGATTTAAAAAAATTGATTGTATAACTGACTGATTAAGTGTATCTTAGTGAATACATGGGTTAGTGAGTAATGTTTACATATATAAATATCTGTATCAGTCTCCCACTTTGTGTATAAGTGGCTGCATGGGTTGGTGAATAGCTACATGAGTGTTTATATAGGTTATTATTTGGTTTTTTGAGTATCAGTATGAGTGTCTGAGTGTCTGTATGGTTCAGTGGGGGGGTATTACGTAGTGCATAGATGCATGAATGAGTGAAAGAAGACAGCATGTGTGAAGGACTGTATGGGTGGATGAATGTGTGTATGGGTGTGTTAGTGAGTGAATGACTGTCTCAATAGTGTCTTTATGAGTAACTACATATGTTTTAAACTAGTATATGTGAGTTGTTAGAACTGGGGGTCTCTAGTTGGCAGAGGTAGGTACCACTGTCCAAATAGGGACCCTTGCTTCTAGTCAGGGCAAGTAGATGACCTTCTGAGCTCACCCGCTAGGTAGCTTGGCCTGAGCAGTCTAGGCTAATCAGAGGCAATGCGTAAAGTATTTGTACCAACACTCAAGACACAAGGAGGGAGTTACCCTTGGAACCAATATGGGACCGGGTGGATCAGTATACAAAAAGAGAAAGTCCCTGAGCTTTAAGGATATACCTTATGTCGTAAAATAGCACCACTAAGGTGTCTATGGAGGCTATATTCGACCTAGAGGGAAAGCTATCCCTACAATCCCAAAAAACAATATGATTATCACTAAATGGTGGCTAACAGTCAGTATAGGAACTCTGTGAACAACAAATACTGTAAATGAAATTCAACAATCTTTAAAAACACTCTAATATGCACCAATATTTAAAATCATCAATTTATTGTTCATAATTAATAACATCATGATGTTATTAATTATAAAGCTCAGGGACTTTCTCTTTTTGTATTTTGTACCAACACTCACAGTAACACAGTGAAAACACCACAAACTGATTCCATAACAGTTTAGGAAAATAAAGGTATTTATTCTAAACTACACAAGACCAAAACGGCAAAAATCCAACATACACAGTTCCAGAATATGGTTTCAAAAGAGTTCTTAAGGTTGTAATCAAAGTTCTTTAAGTTGCGATAAAATAATCCACAGATGCGTGAAAAGTTCACAGTTGCGTCACGTTTACTCACAGTACCTTTTAGTTTCAACAAAGTTCCAAAAGCAGAAGCTGGTGCGGTGGAAAACAAGCGATGCGTTGCTCCTGAGACCCTGGGGAGGCGATGCGACAACCCCGCTGCAGCAGCGGGCGTGTTGCGACGAATCCGGTCTGTATGGGGAGGAAGGCCACTTGTATGGATTCCGGTGCATAGGTTCCGTAGGAAGTCTGTTCTCGCAAAGGCACGATGCGACGATCTCGTAGATGCTGCGACGATCTCCGGGGCAACGATGCGCGGTCCAGCGGTGATCCTCTCTCTCGCAGCTCCTCGATGCGATGGTTCTGTGACGATACTCGCAGCGACGTGATGCGGCCCGCAAGCAAGCGGTGCAGCGATCTCACCCAGCGACGACAGGCTCTGCGACGACACTCGCAGCGATGTTCGATTCTCCCGCACCGGTCTGGTGCGTCCCGCAAATGAAGGATGCGACGGTTCTGGCAGCGGCGTCAGGCGCTGCGACGATCTCTACCTTCGTAGCGGCGGGAAACTTCTCGCACTGTCGGGGATGCGCTCCGCAAGCGAACAATGCAACACTTTTCAATTTCAAAAGTCTCTCAAGCTTAGTTTCAAGCTTCCCAGCTCAGGTACAACCTCCAGAGGCCCCACAACTGGATCAAACACTCTAGGAAGGACAGAACTCTCTCAGCAGAGTTCAGGGAAACTGGGGGTGAAGTCCTTTTGTTCCTGGGACTTCAGAACAAGGAGCCAGCTCTTCTCAGGCCCTTGGAGATTCCTTCAAGACAGGGGACACAGCTCACAGCAAAGTCCTTCCCCTCTCCCTGGCAGCAAAGCAACAGGTCAGTCCAGCACAGCAACAGCAGGACAGTCTTCCTTCTTTAGTTTCAGCTTTCTCCTTGGCAGAGGTTCCTTCTTGATTCCAGGATGATCTAGTTTTCTGTTGTCAGGGGTCCTGTACTTATACCCCTAAAGTCTCTGTTCTCTTAGTGCATGTGGGCCCTGAGCCCGGTCTGAACCAGTTCTGGGTGGATCCTGAGCACTTTGTTTTGCTGGCTGCATCTTTCCTTTCAGAGTGAGGGGCAGGGCCCTCAGCCGCCCAGCAGGAGGTCAAGCCAGCATTGTGGCAGGCAGGCACAGCCCTTTCAGGCCCAGGTGCTAACTCCTCCCACCACTCAGGTTGCAATTGCATTCATTCAGCCTAGTGCTGACTCATCCAGCCTCCGGGGGAATTCCCCAGCCCCTGTCACTCACAAACCAGACAGTCAATACACAAACAGGCCCAGGCACACAGAAGGGTCAGACAAGAGAACAGCAACTTTCTAAAAGTGCTGTTCTCAAACACAGGATTTAAAAACCACCTTTCCTAAAAGATGTGTTATTAAATTCTGAGTTCAGGGATACTAGATACTTATGCCCTATCTTGTTCCTATGGGAAGAAATGCTGTTAACCACTGTAGCCAGCATCCCCCATGTTAACCTATGGAGCAAGATAGCCTTACAATAGTGAAAAACGAAAATGGCTGTAATTCACTACCAGAGCATGTCACCTGCACTAGTACATGCTCTACCGTTCACATACACTGCACCCTGCCCAGGGGGGTACCTTGGGCCTTCCATAGGGGTGACTGATGTGCACAAAAAGGGAAGGGTTAGGCCTGGTCAGTGGGGACACTGGCCAGGCGGACATGGCAGTTTCTAAACTGCCCATAGGCACTGCAGTGGCAGACCTGAGACACCATTTTAGAGCTACTCCTGTGGGTGGCACAATCAGTGCTGCAGGCCCACTAGTAGCATTCGCCCTCACCAGCCCTGGCACACCCAGTGCACTTTACTAGGGAGTTCATGGTGATGCAAATATGCCAAACATGTATATCCAATCAAGATAATACTTACATAGGGAGCACTTACACCCTGGCACTGATCAGCAGTGGCAGAGAGTCCAAAGCATCTAAACCAGCAAAAACGAAATCCAGCACAGCATCAAAAATACAGGAGGCAGAGGCAAAAAGATAGGGGTAATCACGCCAAAGATGCCAGGTCTAACACGAGTATTGGTGTATATAAGTGAGTATGTGTGAGAGTGGGAGATTGGAAGAGTTCCTGTATAAATTAGTCTGTGTTTCTATAAGTGATTGCTTAAGAGAGTAAGTATGTGTACGTTTCTGTAGCAGTAAGTGTGGTGGTGTGTGCATAACTGTATATGCAATTTAATGGATGTTTGATACTTTGTTTGCATGTGTGACTATGTGTGACTATCCTAATAACCTTCCGTAAACTTCTGAAAACTTGTCTCTTCCCGGAATCACATCTAGTCTTTAGCATACTCCGCAGCACTGGGATGCCCATGGGTAGCCATGCGCTTTACAAATCCTTTTTCTTTTCATTCATATGTGTGTGAGTAGCTCTATGGATGAATGTCATTGTGTAACAGGATGTATAGGTGTATGAGTACATATGATGAGTGAGTACATGTATGAGTGACTGTCTTGGGCTGTTGGTGAATGAGTGGATGTGTGTGTAGATCTTGGAATGACTAAATAGGTGTGTTGTAAGTGGTATTGGTATGTCTATTGTTTTGAAAATGTTAGTTTCTATTTTTGAGTGTGTGTATCAAAGGTTATATTAGGGTGAGAGGCGGTCCGCCACTCTATCACAAGGATGATGTTGTCAGTGATGTCATTTGAGATGTCATGAGTGATGTCACTGACCATGTCATGAGTGATGTAATATGTGACATCATCAGCAGTGCATTGCGGGCGCGCGAGTTATAGTTAGCTGTACTAACTATAACAGGGGAATTTCAATGGTTTTGTATGAGTGAAATGTCCAACTAACTAAAACGCCCCTGAAACCTATGTTTTTTTTCAGTGAATTTCTAAGGTTTTTTAAATGCTAATTTCTAACTATAACGTGCCTGAAACCTATGTTTTTTTCAGTGAATTTCAAAGGTTTTTTTAAATGCTAATTTGTAACTATTATGTGCCTGAAACCTATGTTTTTTTCTGTGAATTTCTAAGGTTTTTTAAATGCTAGTTTTTACCAATGCCTAAAGAGGTTCAACATGTGAAGAAAGAAGAAAAAACATGCAGAAATATGCAAAAGAAATGCAGAAAGAAGCAACAGAAGTCCTCAAAGACGAAGAAAAGTGCAGGAAGAAGGAAGATGTGCAGAAAGAACAAACAGAGGAGCAGAAAAAGGCCTTGTTGCAAAATCATCCTGTACCCTCAACTTTTGCAGATGGGTACTGGTGGTACCTGTCTCTGACTAACCAGTCCTAGAGCTAGTGCTATGCTAAAAGACACATAGAATACAGTTAAAACACCTGCATACACTTGGGAACACTATGCTTTTCGGGAACCCCTGTGATTACCATGGCCTCCTCTGTAAGCCCCTAGTACATAATAGGGCAGGGGGTTAAAAACTACCTCTTAAAATGCGCCACAGGGCACGTTTGCACACTGGTGAAGAGAGGGAGGGGGGCCTGAGGTGACATGTGTGCAAACGCACCCTGTGGCCCTGTTAATTTGGGGGATGAAGTCCCCTTGAATCCTGAGTGTCCCTTGGGTCCAACTAGCCCACCAGGTATCTCCAGGCAGCACCACAGTGCTGCGTTGCAGAGAGGTGGAAAAAGGGGCATAGCCTGCACCACCTCTCTGCAACGCAGCACAGTAGCACTTACTGGAAGCACTTGGTGGGCTAGTTGGCCCTCAGGACTGAAGGGGAAATAATTTCCCCAACTTAAAATATGCCACAGGGCGTGTTTGCACAGTCTCCTCAGGTTCCATCCCCTCCCTTCACCACTGTGTAAACGCATCCTGTGGCCATTTCAATTTGGGAGATTAAGTCCCCTTGAATCCTGAGGGTCCAAAGGTCCAACTAGCCCACTAGGTACCTCAGGTAAGCACCACAGAGCTGCGTTGCAGAGAGGTGTAAAAAGGGGCACAGCCTGGACCACCTCTCTGCAACGCAGCGCAGTGGCGCTTACTAGAAGCACCTGGTGGGCTAGTTACCCCCAGGGGCCCTCAGGATTGAAGGGGAATTATTTCCCCAACTTAAAACGAGCCACTGGGCGTGTTTGCACATGTCACCTCAGGCCTCATTCCCTCCCTTCCCCACTGTGTAAACACGCCCTGTGGCCGTTTTAAGTTGGGAGATTAAGTCCCCTTGAATCCTGAAGGTCCCTAGGGTCAAACTAGCCCACTGGGTACCTCCAGTAAGCGCCGTTGAAGAGATGTGTAAAAAAGAGTACAGTCTGGACCACCTCTCTGCAACGCAGTGCATTGACACTTACTGGAAGTACCTGGGGCTTTTAGGATTGAAGGGGAATTATTTCCCCACCTTAAAACACGCCACAGGGTGTGTTTGCACACGTCACCTCAGGCCCCGTCCCCTCCCTTTGTCACTGTGAAAACGCGCCCTATGGCCGTTTTAAGTTGGAAGATTAAGTACCCTTGAATCCTGAGGGTCCCTAGGCTCATATTAGCCCACTAGGTACCTCCAGTAAGCGCCACAGAGCTGTGTTGCAGAGAGGTGTGAAAAGGGGCATTGCCTCTGAACACCTCTCTGCAACACAGCTTCCTGTCGCATACTGGAGGTACCTGGTTGGGTAGTTGGTCCTCAGGGGCCCTCAGTATTGAAGAAGAATTAATTCCCCAACTTACAACACTATATATATATATATATATATATATATATATATATATATATATATATATATATATATATATATATGAAAAGGATAGAACTTACAACACTATATATATATATATATATATATATATATATATATATATATATATATATATGAAAAGGATAGAACTCTGGGTAGTTCCCAAGTTTAGCGTGTTTTGCTGTCATTACAGCTCTTCAGAGAGGTTTAGCTTTGTCCAGACACAAGGGAGCACCCAGTATAAGTCAAAACAATACCCTTGCAGGCATAGAGTGACATAGTGTAATCTGAATTACAATTGAGAAGCTTGGAGATCGGAGTTCTCATCTTTTTCCCTGGAATTAGATAATCCTTTACTTTGTGGCTATTCCTGCATGCTTTGCACTTTATACATGGATAGACTCCTTTTATGGCTACTGATCTCTTCTTGCTGGGTTCATAGTGGCTATTCACCAGATGGTCTTTAAGTGAATTGCCCTTCCTGTAAGTCACCAAAGGATTCATAGTATTTTCCAATTCCTTTTCGGGATTTGGAACACCTCTGTTGATTTCTCTGTGAAGTTAGTGATGACTCTAATATTTCTGAATATATATATACTGCCTACTGGGGACCACCAGTAGGTTATATGTATATATAACTCATATATATATATATATATATATGCATTCAAAATTCCGTCGTTTTTAGCAGCAGAAACCACACAAACTCCTCTTTGTGAAAAATAAGGCCTTTATGTCATTTAAAAAAGGCAGACACTCAACACCTTTCGGGGATTCTCCTCCCTTGCTCGTGATAAAGAAGACTTAGGCTTTGAAACGCGTCGAGCGATGCTGTTCTAAAAATAAACACGCTCTTTGGAACAACGAGTGCCCTGGATATATGTTTAGGTAGTAAATAACCCCGTAGAAATCCCCAAAAAGAACTGGTTTACCCAGAGGAAAGGATTCTATAAGTGTCAAATTTGCAAGGCTTGTTTAAATGGAGTGAATACAAAAAGTTTTGCCTTAGCATTTGGAAAAGGAGACCAACAGATTAAACAAATGCTTACGTACAAAACCGAATATGTAGTCTATATCCTCGAATGCCCCTGTAAGTTAAAATATGTGGGAAGTACGAAACTGCAGGGGCATAAAAGAATATTGCAACACATACGTGCGATCATGAATAAAGACCCAACCTACCCGGTTGCCCGCCTTTTTAACGAGAAATACCAAGGAGATGTCAGACTACTCAAATATTACTTAATTGACACCATACCCCCAAGTAAGAGAGGGGGGGATAGGGATGAAAAACTGAGAAAATTGGAAACTAGTTATATATTGAAGCTAGATTCCAAACATCCCTATGGGCTAAATTTAACGGAAGATCTATACACCGGCCTATGAAAACAGTCAAAGATCATATGGCAATATAAAACCTTGATGATTAGAGAATCTGAAGTGATAGATGAGAATTACTGACACACTCACAGTATAGAAGTAAAAAATATTGGCGTAGTCTCGCTAAATGAAAGTGTAAGAATTCAGAAATGGCCTCAATAATAAAAAATGGAAAAATAACAAAAAAGATTTTTAAAACGCAACTTTTAAAAAAAAATATAGGTACAATCTTAGTGTATGATACTTTGGTTGTTGGTTGTAACATTATAAATAAGTTTCCTTTTTTTCACCTATCAGGTTTTGCACAATAACATTGTAAGTTCACTTTTCTTTTTTTCACTAAACACATATCCTTACCAGAGGCTTCTGAGTAGGATTATGAATTTCGCTACAAATTGTCAGAGACAAATATCTGGGCTTAACATATAGAGGTACCGAAAATATGTAACAGACAAATACAGAACTGCTTAATTTTGCACATGCAATTTTGCACTGCTGGTATTGATACCGATAAGAAATATATGTAAAATAGAGCTTGAGAGAGAAAAATGGTTTTTAGATAAATTTGTATTTATTTATTTATATATTTATAACATTTGAATCTAGGAGATATATACAACTAGAATAATCTCTTAGATGCTCTATGGTATTCATACCGAGACAAACTGCACTGTTTTGCGGAATTTGCACATCAACATATGTAAATTTGCACAGAACTGTACACATTTTATTCTGATGGTATCCTCATGGTATTCATACCGAGATAAAATGCACTGTATTGCGCAATTTGCACATCAATATATGCGGATTTGCACAAAAATGCCTGTAATTATTTGCACAGTAGAATAATGTACATACAAGTGAATTGCAATCTGATATAGATCCAGATTAAGTTGAATATGTCAAAATTGTAGCGTTATTTGCACAGTTTAAAACAAGCACTGTCACTTTAAATTGCATCACAGAAAAAAAGAAAAAAATGTCAAATGTTGGTATATAAGAAACCAGGTGACCATTTACTGTGTCATGTGATCAAGGTACGTCAGTACCGAAACGCGTAATGGCCGACTGAATTACAGCTCAATAAACCAGCAAATTTTAAAAACTTACCTGGGTCTGTGCTCCACGTTTCTTTTCGAGAGGAGAGAGCGCCTGCATCTTGCTCGTGGAGTGGAGTGGCGAAGATATATATATATATATATATATATATATATATATATATATATATATATATATATATATATATATATATATATATATATATATATATATATATATATATATATATATATATATATATATATATATATTTATTTATTTATTTATTTTACCCAATGTCAGTTGCCACTGGGCAGTTATAGCAGGTAGGACCATATTTCCATAGGAAAAACCTAACTTTGGCACCGTTTGATGAATCTTCACAAAACGTTCCAAAACAGGTTAATCTGCCTCAGTTCCTTTCTGTAAAGTTTCAGGTTATCCGTCAAATGCAGGCCCAAGAAATGGGGGGGGTACCCCAGAACACATTTTTCCCATGCAGTTTTCCATAGGAATTTTACGAAGCATTTTAGGAAAACAGCTGAACAGAATTACACCAAATTTGGCAGAAAGTTAGATCTTTACTCAGTAAGCATGCCTTTTGTGTATTGGTAAAAATCTGTTGATGGTTTTTTCTGAAATTGAGGTTCAAATGTGAGTTCTATATTGGCAGGTGGCCCTGTGGGAGTTCTGCGGGACTACTGCAGTACCCCAAATTCAAAACATAAAGCGTTCTAATTGCCTAAGGGAAGTTTTTTTCGTTGCCCATTGTGGTCCTGCAAGACTGGTTATGGGACTGAGAGATCTGATTGGTGGACCACAGCATCAACAGTAATGTTGCAACCACCATTGTACGAAACAGGGACTCAATTACATCTCCTAAATATATGCAAATAACTTAAGGTATGAAGGGCAGAGTAGGGCTGCCCTGACCTCCTAGCCCTTGGACCTCCTAGCTCCCAGTGGCTTATACCAAGTGCCCCAAAATATTTTTGAGGCCCCAAGTACTATGGTACTCCCTTAGGACCCAGCTAGATCTCACTTGTGGCCCTGTGGGACTCCCATGGTATCGAACTCGTACCACTGCATGGTCCAGCAAAAGTACCACGGAACCCCACATTTTTTTTTCTTAAAAGCAACACGAAAATGTGGAAAATGTGGGTTATGGGTCTTTGGGGAATTGGCTGCACATGCACGGTTGGTTGACTGCGAGGCTGGGCATGGAGCCTGCCCACAAACCAGGCACCAACCACACCCATGCAAAGTCAAAGGCTATGCGGGCTGGGGCGTTCACTGACTGTGGTGGGTCGGGTATACCAGGCATGGCTGAAGGCCACGCATGGCAAGGGTTGATTGCTCATTGGGGGTTGAATACAAGGCATACGGTTAACACCACATGACACAAGACCAAAGACGCATACAGTGGACGGTGGTCGCTTGTGGCAGGTGGGCATAGGCCCTAACTCTAACACTCTACTGTGCAGATTCAAAAGGTAGGCTCAGTGAAATATAAATGTAAAAAAAACTGAAATTCACTGAAGCAAAGCAAAGTTCTAAACAATGCATTCAAATTTCTCAGATGTTACTTTTTATTCTCACTACTTGTAACAAAGAGTCTAGTAATAGCCTCCACCAATTCAGAAATTATTTTAATATTAATTTGGAACGTCCATTGAGAACTGCTGCTGTCAAGGAACTCAATGCATATAGATATCTTCCTAACCTACTAATAACTAAATAAAATCCATAAGTTACATATGCATTTACCTGTTGATTTGGGGTAAGCCTCCTCTTTTTTTAAGTGTCTTTAAGCTATCTGATAACCACTTGTCAGAAGCCCTTAAATGAGTAGATTTCACTATTGAAATAGTTGATTCCAATCTTTATCCCAATTTTTTCAATTCTTTTAAACATTTGAATTACCTTTCACATTTCCTCTCTGATTTTCCAGTTCCCAAACTATGTGATTTATACAGCTTCATGGGGCTCCATAGCGCGATTGTTCTGTGCTTCTTTAAAGTACTGTATTTTATATGCTTTGTATAGGCAATGGTTTTTATTAATCAAGCATAATTAATTGACTTGACTTGACTGTGCTTCTTTAAAATACTGTGGAGGTTATTACACATATTGTAATTTAAGGGGTGATCAATCATCAGCCCTTTCAGCTATTTACTTCAAAAACTCGTCATAATTATTGATGGTGTCATTATTTTAGAGGCTATGGTTGCGCTTTTTTCTGCAGGACTCAAAGGTGGTTTTTAAAACAAGTATTATTATTTCCTCATATATAAAACCACACTCACCAATTATAACCCTCTCTATCGTGGCTTTCCTAATCATAAATTTTGAAATATTGATGACCCTCTAATAACAGGCTCTCTTCAAAACCAACTAACCTCTAGGAGGCTGGCAGTCAACTGACAGTCAAAAGACAACAGATACAAATGTCACCAATTAAGGAGAGACACCCAGTGTGCTTCTACTGAATCTGTCAGCAGAATTCAATAACTCCATCTACAAGATATTACAAGATATTACGGCTTGTTCCTTTTCCTTGTTTGAGGTAAAACCCTTTGGCACCAGGGTCTGTTCTTTATTAACCAGTATAGCCTAGGGGTCATCTGCAACCTTGGGGCACCTGGAATAGGTGGGGCTGTGAGCATCACTGAATTGTGTGGGCTGCTGGTTGCACAATAAACCAATTGATGATCATGCCTAGGGTATTTTGCAAGCATGAGCAAGTTGTGGGAGAAATTAGTGAAGCAGAGCTTCTTTACACTTCAATTCCCCTGCATTGTCCTGTGTTTAGGGATTCTGTGCTTGAGTCTGTGGGAGAGGTGTTCTTCACATGACTGCTGTAGTTTTACTTTTAATGTGCATGGGCTTTTTATTGAGAGGGAGTTGTATGTTCTTGTGGGGTTAAAGAGCACCTGTTCATACCTTTTTCATGAATCGCCACCTTGAATTCCACACATATACTGAGAATACTAATAAAACCAGGAATGATGGATACACATCACAGATAATCCAGTTGTGAAAAAAGGATAGAGTCGAAATCAATTAACTTTATGCATGCATATAACAGCTAACGTAGTAGGCTCTAAACAATGATAAGCAACCACACTCACAGCTTTCCATCAAGTCTCTGGCAGGAATCTATTAAATTCCCTAAAAGAAATACAACTGTAGCGGTCTAAATTGACCTGTTTCTACAAGTGTAAAACCAAGTGATAGAGAAGATATGGTCTAAATCCTATTAGAAATTATTGATGAGAATTCAGCTCTCCTTATAAAAAAACACCAACCACTATTGCCTAAGGTATCATAGTTGAAATGCCTAAGCTGCTGCAGAATACAGTATGGATATTGATCAAAGAAAACCAAAGGAAACAAACCAGTTTTTTCCCTAACAATGTCCCAGAAATATGTCACTGGTTAACCAAGAGCATCCAAGGTTTACCCATAGGTTTTAGCAAGTTAAAAAGTACTGTTTGCCCAATCATCAATCTACATAGACAAAATACTCTTGTCAAATCACACTTACTTATACACCCTGTTGCTAACATGACCCTCTTGATTCCCATGGTGTAGAGAAATACTCAGCTGTTCCAAAAGTTCTCATAAACCTATAGGCTGATTTATCACTTGGCGGTCAGAGTAATTGCTATCCTCAAGGTGGAGTACTTTACTACCGACATGGCGAGAGTACTTTGTCCACTGCATTTATATATTTCTGCTGCCCCTGCCTTGCATTTCCAAGAGCTGACGTCAAAGAGGTTCCTGGAAATGTATTGTAAGTTTGACAGATGGCTCTATCAGTATGACAGAGCCGTACATCAAACTGTCATTTTTTTAAATTTTCAATTCCAAAGTGGGATTTTCTTTTTGAAAAATAAACAATGATCCACTTGCCAAGGTAGCATTCTTCCATGGTGCTGGGGTTATTTAAAAGTTGACCGCCCCTTGCCGCCACTTTTTTCATGGTAGTGACAAGCAGTTAAAATTTGGGTGAGCCGACACATGGCCAAACTTCCATTGGGCCGTCGGAGGTGGGTGTAGGCAGTAGAGACAGAGTAGGTTGCAGCGTCTACACAATGAAGATCCGCCCAACTTCAAATGAAGTGGGTGGATCTTCAGGATGGCAGAAAGAGTACGCAGTCACCATTGTGACAGAGTATCCTTCATGCCAACATTTAAATCAGTCTCAAGGATGAACAACAATAACCAATAAAGTAACGTACAGAGTAAAGCGCCGACTTGCTAAAGATGTTGGTCACACCTTTAAAACCCAGTTGAATTGAGTTCAGGCTGAAATTAGAGGCTGCAAGGAACAGAAAATCTTCCACTTTGTGAATGAAACCTCAAACACAGTGGACATTTTCTTCTTTCATTTTTATTTTATTTTTTTTAATTCTAAATGAGGCCCTAGGGGCTTTAGCTACTGAAGGTTTGCTGAGCAGGTGCCACATTTAAAGCACCCACTCTGCAAACATTTTTCTCAGACAGAACAAACTTTCAAAGCAGGTGCTTGTTTTCTCTAAACAACAAATAGTGGCCCGACACACCTGGAGTTTTCTACTTGCGTGTAGAGGCCGTCAGCATTTACCCAGCAATGCTTAGCGGGCACGGGCCATGAAAATGAGTGACGATCACCCGGCCCCCAAAAGGTAAGGGTGACCGCCACTAAGACCAAGAGGTCCTGTGGTGGATAGCTTATCATTGACAAGCCAACATAAGCTTTGCGGAAGTAACTCAATTATTCCTCCCCCCGATTGAAACTGGGGAACTGCAGGGTTGGTAGGGTGGGAGAACCACCAAGTAATGTCAGTACTCCTGCTCCACCAAGCGCTAAATTAGGCCATCAGTGTTTTTATAGTTCTAGTATCGATAACATTAAGAGATTTGAACTGGTTAGTAGTAAGCTGTTACTTGCAAAACAATGAAACAGCAAAACCATACATTACAAGCACCATATTAAACAAGCATTTACAAGGCAATAGGTCTCGTAATGACATTATTTTGAGCTATTGGCATTGTAAATGTCATTGTTTTTTTTTCCCTTAGTGAAGCATTAATTTCTGTCCAGTGTACGTGCTGCAAAGAATCGCGAATCGCTACCCTTTTTTAACATATATGGAAATGAACTCTGAACGTGAAAACGACAAAACATGTCTATCAGAAGGGGACTTCAGAGTCTCTCTCATTGGCCAGCTATCAAGGCTGAGAAGTCACTATATGGCAGGAGTTTTTCTTAAACCAGCAGGGAGGGTGTCTCGTAGCACCGCCTGCTCAGGGAGTAAAAATCCGAGCACAGAACAGAGGACACACATATAGAAACTTAGTGCAGAGACAGAGCAGAAATGCACTGTAACTCTGCGACTGCCTGGGGATGAATGTGGGGGAGGCCTATTGGCCGTGTCGATGCTTATTAATAAAAGTTTAACAATTATAAAAAGCTAGTGCTGTGCTGGTGCATTAAAAGATCACAAATACGGGCTCCCCCCAAAAATATTTCCACGCAAGAGCCCTGTATGACAGGGGGAATAAAGATATATCTTATTATTTCGATAAAAACACTACAGAAGGCAGCTGGCTCTGGAACATCTCAGCTGGGCCCTTTAATCTGCAGAGCCTGGCCTCAGCTGACCCTGGTGCCTGCACAGACCTGCAGCTGCACTATGGGCTCAGCTAGCTTTTTTAGCTGCACAATGGGCTTTTCCATTAATTTCAACGTATTTCTGACTAATTTTATTTTCTCTGCTACTTCCAATATCACGTGCTGTAGTGAGCTTAACCCCAGCTCTGGTCACCTTGTAGCCAAACAAAACACTGCAGAGGTGGTTGTTCCCATTCTTAGGCCTCGCAGCCCGATAGCAGTGACACTTTCAAGCGGCTGCCTCTCCCTTCAGAATAATGTCGCTTCGGCAGCGCTGGACAAGGTCATGAGAGAAGAGAGGTGGGCATGTCTCTAGGAGGCGTGGGTTGACAACGAAATGTACTCGAATGACAATCAAGCCTAATAGGCGAACGATGCGCTTCACCAATAGAAGACAGAATTAAAAAGTTGTCGATCGTTCGACCAGGGGACTGTCGTGCAAGACCAGTCTTTTACACTTCTCGGTTTGTGATCTTGTGCTATCCGATGTCCCTCCAGTGTCCAAATTTTTGAAAGAATACATTGCAGTATTTAGCTCTATGAATGTAAAACTAATCAAGCGCTTGATGATTGCATGTTTACAAGACTTTGGATTTCCTGTAACAACCAAATGTATTCTGGGAGTGTTACTCCTAGGTCGCCTAAATTGAACGACATTACCAGGCTAGTTGATTCGTGAGTGGGCTGACATAAGGTGTCCCTGGAGGCTCGTTAAATAAGGGAGGGCGAGTGTGAGAAGAAACACACCTACTAAAGATAAGAAATACCTTCACGTCAGCCAAAAAGCAGACGATCCAGTCCGAAGGAAAAGGAGAAAGGGTGGAAACCAAAAAGGCTCAGTTCCAATCAGAGGCCACCGTTTTACATAAACGATGACGGCAGCCAATGATAATAAGTGGTGGGGCTTCAAGTCCCCTTCTGAAATCTCCTCATCCACAATACGTCTCACAGAGTGAGCAGCGCTGCAATGCTGGCGAGACCTAAAAACTATGAATTTTCAGGAAGAACTTCAAAACTCGTCTGCTGTTATACTTATAATATCTTTTAAATAATGCTTTCAAAAACCAGCATAGATTGTAATGCTATTAACGTAATCACAATGACAAAAGTTAGAAAATACTCTGAGCTTGTATAACAAAATATTACACCAAAGAACAATAATGGTGTTTCTCTGTACTGTCACCTCTCTAACCAACTCTAATCCGGCCTCCTTCATATCAAAATCAAGACATTCTTTAGAAATAAATAAATTAGGGGCATATCAATACATTTATTTGACTTCATGAATGGGGAGAAGGAACGTATCACTAACAGAATAAATTGTATCAGTTTTCAGGAGTAACTACATGGGCAAAAATTGGGATACTAAATATATATCTATTGACTTTGCCTACTGCACTGTTTAACATCAATGACTTATAATCTTAAATGAAAAAATTAATTTATGGGAAACATGTTAGGTCTTTATCAGTTGGAGTAATCTATAAAACGCTCTCATTCTCATGACCCACCATCATTCAAAGACAGAGGACCTTCAAACACCATTAGGCAGATGAGCATACATAGGGGCCGACTCCAATTCCGGTCGGAAGGGCTTCGAACTATGTTTGGAGCCCTTCCGACCGCATCAGTATGTGCAGGCCGGATTCCTTTTTGACTGAGCCATTCTGATGGGCTCGGTCAGAATGGAATCCGACTCGGATTTCCGGATGGCTAACGACGGGCTCGGAGAAACCGTCTGCCATTCGGAAATCCTTCAGTACTCCCCCGGTTGCCTCTTTACGACCAGGCAGTCAGAAACTGTCTCCGGGGGCCCCCAGCAGGGCCCCCATGGGTCCGAGGCCGCCAAATGGCAGCCTGGGTGCAACTATGGTGCTCCTTTGTAGGCCCCTGCACCCAGTGGCAGGCACCTTGGGGTGCCAGCCACAGGGTGCAGGGATGAACTGCACCCCTGCTTTCCACAATGCAGGCATGCATTCCGCTCAGAATGCATACTTCCATTGTGAAGCATATGAACAGGGTTCGGTCGCATCGTACTTGCAGGGCCGTAACTGATGACAGCAGGTTGGTCGGTTATGGCTCCTGACCGATGTCGGACGGACCTGAGTCCGTCTGACATCAGAATTGGCCCCTTAGTTGGAGTTACTACTACTGGTACTGCTACAACAACAAACCCTCCACGTCCCAAAACTACTAATAATATTAAGAGCAACAATAATGTCAACAATAGAAAAAAAAAGATTTACAAAACACGAAACAAAGGAAATAGAGGCTAGTAGACGCATTAAGAGATGTGGATTTGAACTAAGAATAAGATAAGGAAACCTCATCA
The DNA here is from genome assembly GCF_964263255.1 of Lissotriton vulgaris. Lineage (NCBI taxonomy): Eukaryota > Metazoa > Chordata > Amphibia > Caudata > Salamandridae > Lissotriton > Lissotriton vulgaris. The sequence goes on from NC_141688.1 coordinate 31,198,083, forward strand.
GAAATAGAAAAAGGAACTAGGAAAAAACCTCATTATCAAAGACAGAGGCAAGCAAACAAAACAGAGCTAAAATAAGTAGACCTAAAATTGATAATGAAAGGGAAAAGCATGCATACAAGTACTTAATTGGGAACTAGAGCAAAGCATCAAGCTTAAGAATTTGGACTAAGAAAAGAAAGGAAATAAGCAAAGAAACAAGAAATAGATCATGGGATTATCAGAAGGGGGACTGCAGCAAAGAAGGAGATCTGATAACAGCAGTAAAAAAGAGAACTTTAATCAAGAAAGTGGTTAAATAATTTTAGGTATTCAAATATTAAAAAAGAGGCAGTAGACAAGAATATATGACGTTACAACACAAACAATTACAATGCAGACTTTTACATTTCAGTTTTTAGAATGCAACTACCCTCAAATACGAGAAAGACCTCTAATCTGACCTATTTCATTTCAACTTTGGCAAAAGGCTCAACCTGAGACATTTCTCCATAAACACAGTCTTTTCACATATAATTTCTGTTATGATTTTATTTTATATCAAACACTTGTATTTCTTTTTATATATATATATATATTCTCTTTCTTTTGTGCTCATATGATCATAAAACAATACAAATATTTACAAGTTCATATCATTTTTTGTAATATTATGCATTAAAGGACCAAATCTCCAAAATCTGATTACCCCCACACAAAAACCATCATACCTACATTCTCACTTTTCATCTTCTTCGATCATACTAGCAAACATACAACAAAAAATGACAATAAAATGCAAAACAGACAAGGGATCCTACAAAGTTTTAAATTCTGACATAAACATTCAAGATTTGGCTTATTCTTCTTGATTGGTTCTTCACTTGTCTGCATCTGTGAAGAAGGGGAATGTCATACTCTGTATTAATTTAAAAAATGATTATTTAAACGTAGTCTTGCCCGTATCATCAGCAGCCACAACCAAAGATGGTGTTAGTCCGTCATCTATTTCTTGATGACAGATTGTATCTACCTTCAAACCAGTGCACAAAGATAAAAAATTTGGATTTTAGTTCAAGATTCTCAAATAACCAAAGACAAAAGAGTATGACATTCCCCTTCTTCTTATTTAAGTTATTATTGTCTTTATAGATAACCCCCAGTCCACTGTATAGATTTAAAGAAATTGAATTTGTAATTGGTCCTGATGAAGGTGATATAAAATGTCTTTCACCGAAACGTGCGTAGACCATTATTTAGACATCTGGGAATCCTACCTAAGATACAGACAAGTGTAGAACCAACCATGAAGAATAAGCCAACTCTTGATTTTTTTTTACCTGCTCACCACCGACGTCCCTGATTGCATCAATGTTAGCAGCTGGAAATCACTTGCCCAGCTGGAGAGGGAGCCTCTACTAAGAGGGCCAGGGCCAGCCTCACTGCCTCCTCCCGGAAGTGCAGTCAGAGAGGGCTTCCATTCTGGTCTTGGATGTGCCCCAATTTTGGAGGCTTCTGCTTGGCCCAGTTGAACTGCCCTAACAGCCGGGTGGACCTACTTCCAGGTGGTCCCAGACCAAAAGCAGCTCACTTGCGACATGGCCAGCTCCCGCCCTGGCTCTTGGATACTCAAGTGTATAGCATTAGAACAACTAGATGTTGTAGAGTGCATACAAAATAACATCGACATCTTGCACATACACAAGAAGCAAATCAACTGAATGTCTTCAGTACTACAAAAAATTTTGCTCTGCTTCACAAACCGGTTTTATGGAAACAAAGCTCTTTTCAGGAGTTCCCTTTTTGGCCATCCAGCTGTAGGCCTATCCAGCTTTCTTCATCATAGAAGCGTTTTCACCTGTCTTTGAAATACTACTTTGGCCAGAAGTAGTTGAGGTTTGACTTTTAAGGTGTTCCAGGTTTTGGAACAACCAGGAAAGGATTGCTGCAGTAACTGATACTATCTGAATACCTGGGCTTTCTAGTCTCAGGTGGTCTTTGCTACGGAAAGAAGGTACCTTATAATATGGTGCATTTTTTCCGAGTATCCCAGAACATTACACTATATGACCTTGAAGGGTTCACATGCTTTCCTCAAAATAGAGCCGCTATCGAGAGGAAGCGCGAGTAGGGAGGGGACGCCTGGAATTATAAAGCTGTAGTGGTGTCTACCTGAAACGAGGCTTCCTGACACCTTGGTACCAAGATTAGATTACAATTCCTGCTACCCCTCCCTCAACGGATATTGTAGTAGATAAAAATCCAGTGCAGGAAACATGGTGTCAGACTACCAAGGAGCCACTTGAAACCCCTGTCTGTAACACGCATGACACAAAGATCATGCCGCTTTTATAGTGACTATGAGCCTTTCAGGAGATGGATGTACTACTTCAATTAATCTAAGCCACTGGACCACATTCCAGTCCATTGTTTTTGGCTCCCCTGTGATCTTACACGAATGAACTAAATGTATGCAAAAATAGCTAGGGTCTGTCACCTCTGGACAGGAATCAAGACCAGTGTCTTCCTTCTTAGATCTCCTCAGTGAGATGAGGGTCATATGGTATAGTAAAACCTGGAACCACATCTGGGCGCAGCACTCCTATGTAGGAGACCCATTTATACAGCACAAAATGTAAAGGACCGGACGTTTGACTTAACTTCAGACTCTGGTAATTACTGTGGATTAAATGCCAGTAAAATTTCTTTTAGCTCGTCTGGGTCAATGCAGACATAGGCTAACTATAAACAAACCATTGTTGTCCCAGCCCAAAAAGGGATAGTCTAGACCAAACTTAAGGTCACATCCCCTATCAATGTAAACTAAGGGGCCATACAAGCCAGGGGAGTGACTGAAGAAAAAGGCAGAGTGACCCCTACAGGGAAATCCCCAGAAGATGCCTGCTAGCGCCACCCACTGTCAACACATTGTAGCCTCAAATAATCAGGAAGATCAACATGCAACATATCACAGTAACCAAGTTACCAAAATGTCTCCAGCTATAGTAACACCTGTCAAGAGAGTGCAGATGGCCAAAGAGTATTCTCTCTGATTCAAGTGGCAAGCCAACATTCAGAATGACCCAACAGAGGTATCAAGTGATCTTTTACCGGCATCATACCAGGGCAACAAAGTGACTAACAACAACACACTGCTTGTAGACGCAATGTGAACCCCTATCCGTGTGCACCCTAAATGGCAAAATAATATTGCCTTTCTGTCTTGGGCGTCAGTGGTCATGAGGACAGTGGAAGTCAAAGAAAGAAAATGGTGGCAAAAGACCCTTTTACATTGTACAGTTTCAAGTTCTTGATCTTTTTCTAACCCCTCAGCAGCAGGGAAAAGGTGTCAAATAAGCATGGGCGAATTTTGCGAATCTCGCGTTCGCGAATTTTGCGGATTTGCAAACTCGCAATCCGCAAAATCCGTGAATTCTCGCGAATTTGAGGATTTTTTTTTTTGTGTTTGCGTGGGTTTCTGCCAGTTCGCGAGGGTTTTTGTACAATTTCGCAAACGCGAACTTACCTGTCGGGTCGCAAGTTTTGCGAACTTGTTGTTTCTACGTGTCCAGCCTGTTTGGGACACTCTTCTTCATCACTGCCACCCTCTGTCACCACTGCCACTCTCTGGTTCACCCATGCCACCCTCTGGCTCACCCATGCCGCCCTCTGTTTCATCACAGCACCCTCTGGTTGTCCAGTGTACATTATTGTGGCAAAGCAAAGCACACCTTCCCTGCCTCAAGTGACCTGAATTAATTTGGGGCTGATTAATGTGTCACAGAATATTTTTTTAGCTGCCACCTGCTTCCTTAGTGCTTCCTGATTAGTGATCTTTTGCACTTGCTAAGTGCTTTCATTGTTGCAAAATTAGTTACAACACCTGCCCTGCCCCAACTGACAATAATGAATTGGGGGCTGATTAATGTGTCACTGGATTTGAACTTCCAGCCTGGCTCCTGCTTGTCTCCCTTAGCTGTAATTCAGGACCTTTGTGGCATATGTGTAACTATTCTGAGGGTCAGAGCAGGGTCACATAATAGTTGCAAGTAGGCAACTGAACTCTGGAGGGGCCCCTCAGGAAGCACTACAGGAAATGGCTACTAATGATGAGCTTGAACTTTTGAACCTGGTAAGTAGTTTCAGTTTTGCTAAGATCGTATTTCTGCAATTTAGCGCTTATTCGCGGGGCGCGAAGTTGAACTGGGAAGCCGCGAACTCACGCGAACAGTGCGAACAAGCCATAAAATCCGCTGCTCGCGGATTTGCGGATTTTGCGGGAAATTCGCGAATCTCGCGGATTGCGAATTTACCGAAAATCCGCAAAATCGGCGAGCGGAACGGATTTTCCGCCCATACTTAGTGTCAAACTTTATATCATGGGGGTCAAAGGATGCATGATGTCACTTACGCTACACCTGCCATTTTGGGGAATGGGCGTCTGTGCTTGCTGCAGAACATGCCCATCTGTGAGGGCATCCCTGGCACAGAATACGGCCCGTAACTAGAAATAGAGGGCCAGCTTTATCAAGGTTCTGCATCTCTCTTGCACCATGCAAGGAAGCGCAAGGTGATGCCAAGACCGGTGTGAGATTTATCAAGCCATGCAAGGCCACCTCGCCTGGCTGTGCACGGCTTGATAATTCTAGAGTAACGCAAGGCAGCGCCAATCTAAGCAGGCGTTCCATGGGTGGAGCGTGGGTGTTCCCAGGCATAAATCCACGGATTTTGGCGCATGGCCAGATTTACCATTAGTGGTAGACCTGAGAATGCATCAAAATTCTACGTCTCTCCAGGTGAAGCGTAGAAAAGAGAAATATCTTACGTCTCCTTGTTTTTTCCTATTTCTACGTGTGCTGCTTTCTGGCGCACAAGTAGAAAGAGAAAATTGCCTCTCAGGATTGCTTTTATGCAGGAAGGTGTCCCTTCCTGCACAAAAACAATCCTGCTTACAATGCAGACATCCTTGAACAATGAGTCAAAAGTGCTTGCGTTGACGCTAAGCAGCCAAAAGTGCGCCCGTGCAAAGAGAGGACAGGAATGCGCGTATAATGGTATATACAGCGCATTCCTGCAGCTGCCCTTTCATGCAGCGCAGCAAGGTGGCTTCAATAAACCTGCCCTGTACTCTTTACCCACAACCAGGTGTTATGATCTCAGTCCTTGTGAAGTTCCGTTTCAGGAAGTTGTTACCCATCCAGGCGCTGATGTCAAACAGACTGTGGGTAAAAGATTAATCTGAAGGCAAGTCCTTCCCCGTGCGACAGTCCACCTGGACGTCATCAGGATGTGTGTAACTGAAGGGACAGTAGCAGTGGGTGAGGCTACCAGGGACAAAGGTGAACATCAGGTGAAAGCAGAGGCAGAGCTAAACCTCACACTGCGCCTCATCTACGGTCCACTCCCTCCCCTCCCCACCCCACGACACTTTTATATGTCTGCAGCATAGAGGGGATCATAATGCAAGCTCCAGGCGAGCTCGCCTGTTGTTTTCAGGAGCTCGTCAGATAATACATGAATGAGAGACTGCATTAAACAACTTACATGGTACTATCCATGCAAAGAATCAGATGTTATAATGGACTGCCGGCCCAGTCAATATCAGTAGTTAATAGCCCTTATGGATTTTAAGGCCCCTAACTGCAGGCAATCATGCAGCCATGGTCCATGCAGCTGAAAAAACAACAGATGATGAACAGAATGCAGAACAATGTCATACATTCACCCCAGTACACAGATCTGGGACTAAATCCATCGTTTTTTTTTCTCACCATGTCATTCCAGTTCGAACCCAGCCATATGCAAATCAGTCTTGACCCTGTGCTCCATGGGAACAGTCCAGCCATGGTCCATGCAGGTAACAGCGGTTGGGCCGGGTAAGGGGGGATTTCGAGGGACGATGCAGAGGGAAAATTAATTATTTTGTTCATTTTCCCTCGGCAACTTCCTTTGAAACCCCCCCTTAACTGGCCCACCGCCCCACCGCTGTACCTGCATGGACCGCGGCTGCGATCATGCATGATTAAGAAAAAGGACCATGAGTAACGTTATTGACTGGGTTTTAACACGTACATTTATCAGTTTTGTCACCACCCTCGTACTCTTGTCCCTGCCTGATCAATGGTCTGGTGTGAGTTGCAGCTGTGGACGGCATTTCGAGAGATCTGGCTGTGCCACTCTCAACATTGCAAGGAATGCACCATATATATTATGCATTTCTGGAGTTATATATACCTGCATTAAGAGTTTAATTTTTCGGGTGTATATTGGAATTAAATATGATACAACAAATCCATAGCTGAATTAAACCAGCAGTTACAATTTTCAACCTCACTGCTGATCGATTAGAAGAGTAGTATTACTTAGTTTGAGTCCACAGGCTTCAATGGGGAGCAGCGGTGCTTAATTTGTGAGTAAACTGCAAATAGCAGGTACCCGCAGACGAAGAATAGTCTGGGGTGGGTGGAGGTGGATGGGCCCCCTGTCTGTGTCCACAGCTGGAGGTGCTGTACACAGAACATGCATGATGCATAGAGGATCAAAGAAAACACGACTTATTCCACTGCACATATTTATAATCCGAGATACCGGGAGTTACAGGCATTGGTCCAAAATCATGAGACTTCTGGTGCCATGGCAGAAGTGGGTTTAGATCACAGGGCACACGTTCAAAGGTAAACTTGCATATGTTAATAATAAAAACTGTCTCGGTTTGGAAGGTAAAGGTAGGACGCAAGTGCCCCTGGGCGATGAATATTCTGCCTGGTCCCCTGCTCCACCCTCCAGCAAGGACAAGAGTGCCTTCCCACATTCAGTACAGTGGCTTGTATGGCAGAAAATAGTCAGCAAAAACACCTCTGACCGAAATATTGTGTCCTATACATCTTTAACAAAACTATTGTCCAAATATATTGTCCAATTGTCTGTTATTAACTCCAGTGGTGTGATATTGTTATACACTATGTTTAGGACACAATATTTGTGTCTAATGATATTTTGGTTACAATATTCTGGCACCATAGCATGTAGTCGACGTATGGAGCTGCCAGGGGAGGAAAGCTGACCACCTTGTTGTCAAGAGCAGCAGACACAGGGGCCTGAATCTTAGTGTTTCATGTTATTCGTACTGTAGGTATTTTGGGGCTCGATAGGCCTTACCGTGAACATAGTAAGGCAGTTCCTGCATGAGAATCCCGCGTTCCCCTGTAGGAGGCCCACCATGTGCCATGTCTCAGGTTTTTTTTCTCCCAGTTGAGTCGCTGAGCATCAGTCGGGCTCTTGGTTGTGATAAGAGAAGGAACTGGCATGAGGGGCAGAAGTGTAGAGGGCAGAGATCTGGCCAATGTTAAACAATCTCGCAGCAACGTCTGCTGACCTAACTGCCAGAGAAATACTGAATTTACATTGTCGGGGGCGAAACAGCCACATAACGGGGTTGGGGTATCTTTATACCAACCCGTAAAGGAGCTCCAGGAGGCCCTTTCTTTGATTTATTCCCACCCACTGCATCTTTGGAAATGTGACAGCCACTGTACATTGTTTCTTCATGTGCAACAACGGTTCCATTTTTGCACACTCACATCACTTGAGCACCGCACCATCGCTTTGTCCATCCTTTATCACCCTTTTCTCAGTTTTTTTCCCTTTTTGCAAATTAATTTAGGCAATTAAATGAACATATACCTTTGGTTCGGTGCTTTATGCTTGGTGCGTCTTTTGTCCTTAGGAACATTTGCTAACTACTTTAATCTGTTAATCAATACAGATCGACTGGATACAATTGACTTATTTCCCAATGATCAAGGTTGGTGATAGAAGACCCCGTAGCCATTGTCTTTCCATCTAAATATTCAGTGCCCAGGTTCCTAGGGATACTGTGTTGGCTTTAGTGCTTCATTTGTAAAACTAAAATGAGTGCCAGACCCAAGCTAATGCTCAGAGGCCGGTCGGTGTAGCTTGTAATACCAAATATACCTGCCAGATGGCAGAACACACACTCCTTACTAAGCTTCACACTCCTACAATTCCAGGTTACCCAAAGCTGTGAGAATGGCCTGGGCGCGCTAGAATATATTTTTTTGTAATGTACATTTAATTGTTAAACCAATGTGTTCTGCTGCCATGGTGCTGCCATGGGGTAGACTGTCATAAATGAGTGCAGGTGTTGCGAATTAAGTGCCGGTGCTGAGCACCAGCAAGCACTGGCACAAATTAAACACTGCCTTGCGTTTTTATATGCTCTTTTTTTATCAAATTGCAACAGCATTCACCAGTGAAAATCTGATAGGAGATATAAAAAAATGTTTATCTCACGCAGTAGATTCATGCAGAACAGCGTTGCGTAACCAACAGTCGTATCTGCGACCTATACCTCTATTACAAGCTGAGGGCCGTCTGATGATCATTACACGAGACTTCCCCGACTCCCCTGCCCACCTTGTTTGCATTGGAGCACTTGTTAACGGTCGCCACACCTCGTAGATTTATCACACAGCGTTACACAAACATGCCTTACACAAACGGCTCCCCTGACACAGCCTCGGGCACTTCAAGCGCGGAATGACGAACTGTCAACTCACTGACTTATCCCCCACTATACATTTTAAGTTTCTTCACTGTTTTTACAGGACTCCAATCAGCTTATATCGAATGGGACTGCGCGAGGACGATAGCTGTGGGAGGTGTAGTTTCACCACAGCAACCGTTTTACACGTGGCATGGACCTGCCCACGGCTGACATCATTTCGGTCCACAGTTTTTATAATAATTCACCAGATGCTTGACACTCCCGTAGATCCCACTCGTCTCCTGGGCCTGCTGAGATATGTGAAAGACACTCCAGTCAAGGTCCGCAAATTGCATGCACTACTTCTCCTGTTTGCCAAACGCCAAATCGCAGTCCATTGGGAGGGGAAGAGGGCGCCTACAATTAACGAATGGCTCCGGGACGTCGCATATGGCCATTTCCAATTGACCACATTCTGGGACTTAATGCCCCCTGCCTCTAGACCCAGGGACATTTGGGAACCCTTTCTCATGTGGGCCAGGGAAAAACAGGGGGCAGACGAAACCACGCCACCTGATGCGGAAGTCACGGGGTGGAGCAGAGAGCTTGGGGATGACGTGTTTCGAACATGAAGACCATCTACTTACGCATATTACAGGGAAGGGTGTCCTGGATACCAGACCGTACCCTCATGGGTTCTCTAAAGGCGGGATTAGCTGCGTGGTGTAAATTACTCATCTATTAAAGTTGTGGGCGAGGATAACATCAGAAATGTATATGTCGAACAATCTTGTTCATGATTATGTATTAATTGTCTACTGGCTAATAGTTTGTTATGTTTTTTCTTTTTGTAATGCCAATAAAAAGAATTTTTTTAAAAACCTGTCGTATCAACTGTTTATTATTATATTTAATGAAAAATGTTCTAAGCATAACCCTCAGATGCTAAAAGGATTTTGTATCTGACGCTGCGTGGATTTTTTCTCATTATTTAAAGTTCACAAACTTTCAAAGTGTGCAAACCTTGCAACGTTTTGCAAAACACTTGATGAATTTTGCAGAGGAAAACCTTTGCAGTGTGGTACACCCATGCTTCACAAATGAAAGGTGCAAATAGTGGCACACAGTTACTCAAGTTCTGCTACCAATATAAGACAAACTCTTTTACTGATTATTTCCTCTGTTATTCATGTTTGTTTTTATTAGTATGCAAAATATGCTGATTTGTTCTGGCCTTTGTGACCTCCTGAGTGTCATGTAAAACAAAAATAATAAGAATAGGGTGTGATGTACCTCTGTGTACATCACTCTATGCCTTTCCTTACTTAATTTTCCTGCAGCATTTGTCACTGACGACGAGACCCCAAGTCTAAGGGAGAGCTCCGTTTGCTGGGCTTGGTCGGTAGAGTTTAGATTTACATTGTGGCCTATGTGGGAGACGTTTTGGTGCCCTGCATTAGGACAAGAGGGGAAAAGTTGTAGGTGTGATGACGCAGTGACTCGCGGAGAAGTAGGAGATACTTTCATACCTTGAGCACATTTTCCCTCTTTGTGTGGGAGGGTTTTAGCACCTGTTTTGGTGTCATGCATTTGGTCTGGGTGGGTGTACTATACTTGGCCTGGTGAATATGTTGTTGTGCTTGTACAGATCAGCATTTATCAGAAGAGATTTGTTGTCATGCGTGATGTTTGGGGACGCTCCAAGCGTACGGCAGCGCGCTGGTTACTGCCCATCAGCATGAAATGATTCAGAGAGATATCGAACAGATGGGGCTGATTTGAAAGTTCCTGCCCTAATGTGGATCTTCAGCGGTTGCAGCATAGAATTGGAGTCTTGAGTGTGATGGAAACAGATTGGATGTCTTTTGTGTAGGTTTTGAATTGCTGCAACTGAGATGGATCTTTTCAAAGCTTCCACCCCAGACCTCTAAGGGAGAATCTCCCTTATAGCCAATTTCTGAGGCTACGCAGGAATTGTAGCAAACTGACTGAATATAAACAACAAGCTAACGGCCTGAGTGGAAAGCTCGAGGAAAGGTACTATCCTAAAAGAATCATTGACAAATGTAAAAAAAGAGCTCGGAATCAACATAGGGACGGACTTTTAGAGTCCGTACTACGGGAGCCAGAACCTGATGTCACAACCTGTATAACAACTTACGGCCTTGCCAGCAACAAATTGAAGAAGATTGTCACCAAAAACTGGAGGATTTTAACTTCAGCCAACATACAGTGGCCCAAACCTAGGTTTGCTAATAAAAGAACTCGCAACCGTAAGGACATACTGGTCCACACAAGACCCCCTCCGAGGAAACCACTGGCAATCACAAACTCACCGTGGGATACCAGTCCAGTCACTGGCCATTATCCATGTGGGTCGTGTTCGGTATGTCCCCTAACAAAGGCCATAAAAGAGATACAATTACTGCCTGACTTGAAATGGAAACTTCGAAATTACACGAATTGTAACACAAGCCATGTGATCTATATGATCACATGTCCACGTGAAAAACGTTGCATAGGAATGACCTGCAGAAAGATCAAGCAGCGTCTGTGTGAACACTGAAGTAATGTCAAGTGCAAAAAGATGACAACAAAGATGTCCAACCACTATTTAGAAGCAGGGCATACAGTCAATGATCTGAAGTGGATAATTTTGGAAACTTTGCAAAATAAAGACAACAATGCTGAAATGATCCTCTTTGAAAAAGAGCAACGATGGGTACATAGACTTGGCACGGATCAGGATGGATTGAATGACAATATACCATGGGGTAACATCTATAGATGAACAGTAACCACAACGGATACTATCAGACTTTGCTAAAAGTACCTCATATAGGGAACAAAAAGCACTGAGTCAAACTCGAAAAACAACTTCTAGTAATGCTCTTGACCAATACAAATCTTTTTACTTGTTGAACTAAGAAATTTAGTTATAATTCACTCTGATAATTCTTAGGACTATTTAACTGGAGTTAAAAACGATAACATTATTTGTGACCCAGTAGGTCCTAACCATCATTGATATCGGTGTAATATTTTTCTTTGCAAACCCAGTTTTGTTTTTTGGAATATCGAGGGAAAAATCTGTGATCCTCAAAACTCTCTAGATTATTTTGGAGTAACGGACCAACTAGAAGACAGACCGTTGTTTGCACCCACTAGTCTGTCTACCATTTTTTCTTTGTTTACAACAACAAATACGCGACCCCGGAACCACAACCTGTTTCCGGGACCAGCGTTGGCAGAGTCAGAACAAGCAGAATGACGGAGTGACCGAGGTAGCGGGCGAAGCAGAATCGAGCAAACCGTAATGTATCCTTACGACTTTAAACACTTACTGAACTACTATTCATTGTTATAGTGTGCCTCCCTGACCCACCTGGATCCCGATGAGGTTTAATATAACCATTAACGAAGGTACGTTACTGAATTATATCGATTTGAGCAATGAGCTCCATCTTGAGTAAGAAATACGCCATTTCACGAGCAAGGTTAATATGTAACATAAAGCGAGTCAGGAGTGAAAAGCAATAAGTCTAGCACTTAACTAAATCCCGGCCGCTTCTTAATGAAATTGTTCTACGATCATGAGAGATAGACAAACCTCAACATTTAAATTTTTTACAAAAACCTATACTGCCCGGGGTCAAACTTGAAAGCCATAATTACCATCTATAACATCTGGCTAAACCATAAGACAAACACTTGACCTTTAAACGTACTTACCATAAAATTTCCATATGTTGAAGCGCTAACAATGAGAGAGTGACCCTAATCTAGATTTAGGGTAGTCAGTTCGAAGTATTGCCATTTTTTAGTTGCGACGCCATTGTGCTTTATATGTGTTCCTGGTATTTAAAACCAGTTGACTAGTCATAAGTGTTTTCCCATACCCTTTCCCATTGTCTAGTGTGTCTTTTTTCTGTACAGGTACTATTTGACCTTTTAGGAACAGCATAACGACATGTTCCTTTAATAACTAAATTTAAATTTCACCTATAGAGACGTGAGAGGTCTCTATACACTTTGCACTGTGGTCCTGATGAAAGCCCCACCGACCTTCTGGCGATCCAAGGGCTGAAACATGTCGACCTATACCACAATTCTAGCGTGAAAGAGTCATAACCACTGTTGTTCACCTACATCAATTTTAAAATGTTGCCTCCAGAAACAAGAACTATTAAAATATTTGTCTGGAAGAGAGAGACTGTTTGCTAATTTTCACTTTATCACATCACAGTCACTATCACTGATCACTACTGTTTTTAACTGAGGGTATTGCCTCCCGGTTGGAGGTTGCATAAACCACTAAACCCTATGATTATGCAGACACGTGTGAGGGACAGCGGAGAACCAAGATATACCGCTTAACATCGCAACTCACCAACACGTGCATGAGGGTTTTTTATTGGGACTAGTAAGAAGCATTCCCGCATACCCGATGTTATGCAGGACAAGTGATCCTTCCCTTTTTAATTAGATTGTATAGCATCTCCAATGTCTATGCGATGACTTCGGCTGAAGGGTAGGGTGGATGAACATAGTTGAAAAAATAATTCTATTCTATGAGAAAGAGACATTCATCTGTTTTAGGACCGTCAGGATTTTTCACCTTCCTAAATTCCAGATGATTGTGAATGGTTCATAACTTTGCTGGCTGGTAGTGAGTTCCACAGCATGGGAATCTGAACACAGAAAGAAGGACCACCGACGGCCATTTTCTTTTATGGTGGTAAAATCTTGAGGCGGGACGTTCTTGACTACTGAAGTAACGTCAGTTGCAGAAGGTCGTTCTAATGATGTGGATGGCCGTATGAACAGAGCAGAGAGCTCTGGATAAACAGGCAGCGATGAGCAACCATTAGAGGATTTGTAGCACTAGAATGATAAAAAAGGGTACACGTGGATGGGTAGATTTTGTGGTGACGAGTTTCATCATAGTAGGTAGGTGCAGTGCTTAATTTGAACCAGTGGTTTCCGGGGCTCAGCACTGGCACTTAATTGTGAGCACCGGGGCCTGTGAAAGTCTGTCACAAGGTGGAGCTGTCTGGCTAATTCAGAGATGACCACAACAACAGTTAATTATTAACTCAATATACATTAAAAATTAATACTACCTGCACCTAAACCATTCTCATAGCTTGGGGGGGTCTGAAATAGTCTGAATTGTAGAAGTTGTAGAAGTGTGAATGTTAGTAGTTGTGTTATTACTGTCATTGGCAGCATAGCAAGGGCAATTTGTGGTACAAGCTACAGTGGCCGGCTTACCAGAGCCCTGGCACTTATTTTATTACAAATTAAGCACTGGGTAAGTGCCACACAAAGGTGGCACTTACCCAGTAGTTTTACAGAAAACCACTGCTACTTCAAAACTGGGTCAGAGGTGCAAAATCAGAAAACAAGAAATAGATTTTATTTTGTATAAGATTTAGCATAACTTTGTCGTAAAATGAGTAGTGATCCATATAATTAATTACGTGTGTCAAGACTGCTCTGCTCAGCGCTGGACTGTACCGCCAGGCTTTTGAAATGGAAAAAAAACATTGACTTCATTTACTGCACAGAATTGGTCACAACCAAAACAATTCGTACATATTAGTCAAAACTGTGGACCGATCAACGTTAAAGTATCAGGGAGTTAATATTCCTAAATAATTGAAAAGTTATGCTTAACTCAAGAGAGTACATGCTGTTCAACGCAAGTGACAACATACAGATATTGGTTAATATGAACGATGTAATATGTCCCCTCTGCTCTACATGTATGACTGGATGCATGTGATTAAGCGCGCATTCCCTTTCAAAGAGGTGAATAAAGGTTCGTTGCTATCCCTGGTAAATCTGAAATGGGTTCTGCCTCCAGAAGTCTCTATTCAGTAGATAGCGCCATGAGTCAAAGGTGCATGCTTATGTGCACTACCGTGAACCTACAGGAAGGCTGCGCAGAGAGGTGGTGCAGCTTGCGTGTCTGGTCTTAGTTGTCATATTGCTTTTCATTTCTTGGAATGTAGTAATCTACACACCCGCTATGTGTAATAGGTGGTTCTTCCCGTAACTGTGCATTCCTACGCAAAATTAACAATGAAAATGTCATTTGCTGACTTGGAGCTATCATCGCCCACCACAGCATACCACAAGTAATTGTAAAACATATAAATAGATTTATAAGCCTCTCTGAAGGTGGTGTAGCGAAGCACTCATTAAGTTGGAAGGCTGGAAGGATAAGAGGTCGGAGTCGAGTCTTGGGCGCCGCCATCTTGTGCTTGTAGGGAACAAAGCATCTAGACGCTTGAATTTCAATGCAGGATTTTCTATGTCATGTAAATCAACGCCTGAGTTTGATTTCACGAACAGTGACCCCAAGCTACACGTTGGCAATGTTTGAAACTGACAATATCGACAGCAGAGTACCCGTTGAAAGCTGACAGCCAAGAACCATTTCAAATAGTACAAAAATGAAGGAATTGTTCTTAAAATGCGGCAATCGGGCCTTTAAAATCTTCAGATTTTCGGAATTACCTTAATAGGTGTGGTGTTGCAAATCATTTCTGCTTCAACGTCAGCGCTTGTTTCTACTTCGTGGAATGTTGTGACACAGGCTGTGTATTTTCTGATCAGCATTTCCTTGAGTGACTGTGCACAGAAAATCTAAGTAAGGCGCTGTTACATATAGAAATGTAGACATTTTTAACTCATAACCCATAGCCCAATGACAATGCAAAACAGCTATTCGTACTCAAGGTCTTCAAATATTGTATACCTTGAAGAGGGATGATACAATGAAGATGGATCTTTGTAGGTTATGAATATAGGTTTATTTAACTTGGATACAGGTTACAGGTAATGCCCCACCAGGAGCAGCATCCTTGCTGCTCAGCCCATTCCTCCAACTGACCAATCACAAACACTCTCAGCATCCTAATGACCTCACATCCTGGCTGGGCTGCAGGGAAGAAAACATCAAAGGACATCAACAGGGAGGATGCAGTATACTCAACAGTAGATTACAACAAGGGGTCAATGAATCGGCCACGTTCCTGTGCTACTCCAGCCAACTAAACTTTGATGCTTAGAATGACAACTTCCCCTAGTATAAGGCTTTAGCACAACAGCCAACGCTTGGGGACAGGCATCCCATGAAGGAATAAGATGCTTGAAATTTAACCCAATTTTTTAGAATTCTTAACAGATTAGGAAACCATGTGGTGGAATACATACACACGCTTTCGATTTATTGGTTCACACATTGCAGATATCAAATCACAATTGAGTTGTGTGATTTACTTGAACAAATGGCAAACATGAGTGTTTCAGACAACATGTTCTACTGTCTGAGGAAATCCCTTGTTTATGAGTATATCAAGGTCAAGGATGATCTACGATGAGAATGATGCTTTACGTGTTGTGTGAAGTCAAATTCTTTTTAATGACAGCTGACACCACCACTCTCTCCTGCTTTTGGCCACATCTTGATTCTGTAGGCCTTGCTAGCCCCACAGCAGGTCTACCGGGCTAATGGTAGGGACACCACAAACTCTTGCACATCCTACTCATGCTTGCATATCCACAAGCATCACCCAGCTAGGCACACCGCGTAGCCTCACATATGGTCCATGACTCTGTATTGCGCACATTCAGATACAAACCCACAACCCACAATGCGGCGCAGACATCAAGGGCCTTCTCAATTGTTCATGGTCATAGCCCCAAACTAGACCCATGAAGATCAGTTCACCAAAGGACAGGGGTAACGAAAGTGCCATTACATGACATTTAACGTTACTTTCACTCACACACATGCATGCGTACACACATTCTAATTTATCAGTATGCAAGTGGCATCACTGCACTTGACATCACGCCGTGTGACATTGGGGCCCGTGAGGCGCGTGGCATCACAGGAAGTGGCATCACAAGAAGTGACATCAGATCTATCTCATATATATGTTTAGCAGGTGTATCATGAGTACACTTGAGCACATTTCGAGTATACTTGCAAACCCTCCTTTAGGCAGAAGCTTCACACTTTTGTAAGCTTCACATGAAACAATGTTGCCTTTTCTCAGCGTAAATGTTCCTCTAGCCACAGTGCTTTAAAAGAAAAAATAGTGATATTTAAATTATTACAACGCCTCTTCAGGGGTAGTAATCACTATATAAATGCTATTTATTTTGTGCAAATACTGGGAAAGACCAACACATCTCACATTCTTACAGTGCATGCATATTTCCTAAACAGTGACTGAACAAAGTGAAAAGCTGCCTCTCTTAAGTATGTGTGAAGTGCTAACAAGGTGTGAGCCTTTGTTTCCCCTTCGCTACATTTGCATCAGGTGTGAGGGTCCTGACTGCTGCCAGCCAGGAGGCCTGAGGACCGCTCAGATCCGGCCTTTATTATGGGCCCAGCAGGAGTCAGAAATAAGAGAGCCCCGCCCAGGGCCGGACTGGGAACCGGCCCTGGCAAAGTGCTCGGCCGGCCCCCAGGGGGGGGGGGGGGGGGGGGGGGGTCTGAGCTCTAAGCTGGGGCCGGTTTTCTGCCGATTTTGTAGCAGGGCCGATTTTGCAGCTATGCTGCATAAACGGCCCTGTAACAAAAACGGCCCCCAGGGGCCCAAAACCGGCCCCACCCTTGCGGCGCACCGGGGGATTGCCCGGTGCCTGCAACGGCCAGTCCGGGCCTGGCCCCGCCCCTCCCGTTCCTGCCTGCATATTGTTGTGATCGAAAGCAGACAACAACGTGTAGGTGCTGCTGAAAGTGTCCCGGTGTTTGCAAATGACACCGGGACGAATTTAGCATATTTATGAGTGGGGCCCAACTTATTGGTAGGGTGGACAGCGTCCACCCTGTGATATAAGTGGGTGGACACCGTCCACCCGCGTGTATCAACCCCCCTCCTGCCTTCTGCCCTGATTTCACTGACTCCAGTTAACTGGTTTGTATACGCCAGAGAACCCTACCACAACCTGTTGATCTTCTGATGGGGGTAAGAGGAGGGAGGGGGGTGTTTGGACATTTAAATGAACTCACACCGAAGATGCCGGCGACTGTTCAAAGAGCAGAATCACATCGTATAAATTGCCACAGGGAAGATCACGCTACATGGGTGTGTGTTGCTTGACAACATCTTCCTGTAAAACCACGCCTTGCCCCGAATGTTTTTACAGTTCATTTACTAAGTAAGTATTTTTTTTTAAATTTTGTTGGCAGTTTCAGACACCGCGAACTTGACCCGAATGTATTGGAGCACTTTCCATGAGCACCATCTACATTACACGAGGATGCTTTCATTTTTGTTAGGCATGGGGAGATTAAGAGATGTTCTAAGAATCACAGGATGTTGAGCAGACACGAGACTCGAACCCGGTTCCCCGAATAGAAAGTTACTATCTCTGGCCGTTACCATATCCTCTGTTTAGCTGTGAAAGCAGAGCTTTCAAAATAGATAATTGCTGGTAGAAAGCTTTGAATATTGTCTATTCTCCTTCTCACTCAGGGTCAGCGCCACATTAAAGTGGTATTATGCACCACTTCAGATTGCAATGGAAAGATAACAGGGAGCTCCAAAGAGGTAAAATGCCATTTTATCTTGGATTTCAAAAATCATTGCTGTTGTATTCAAGTAACCAGTCTTTATAAATCTTTTATTTGTTTAAAAATCGAGATATGTTGTTTCCAATTAAGTAACCAGTCTTGGTGTTCTGTTGAGGTATGACAATTGCATCAGAGAAAAGTCCACGTCTTCAAAACCCTCTGGCCACAGAGTACTTTACCCTTCAATTATGGAAAATGCATTAAGTTTTTTCTAATGAACCCGTCTCAGTTGTCACTGTATATTGTCATACTATCGAACCCTTTAGTTGGTTACCCAAGCACCCTTTCAGGGTTCCTGTAAACAAAGGTGCAGCATCCTTGAAGCCCCACCATCCACTCCATGCACTAAGTGACATGTGTCTATCAACAAGCCTTGCACACTAAAACCTGCAGCTGAAGTAAAGGCATGTGAAGCCTCCATCCATCATCAAATATGCTTAAGCAACCAGAGGCATAGCAAGGGTATCATGGACCCTAAAGCAAGCAAGAAAACCGGACCCCATGCCCAGTTTAGGCAGTAAAAAAGGGTTATAATTGGCATAGAGTGCCCACAGCCCACCTGTACCTAAAGCATTATTAATAGCCACGCCATGGGGCGCTCAGCGGACATTAGATGGAATAAGGGATTGACTTTTAATAAAGTATATCCATTTAACTCTTTGCTATTTATAATTGCACACTGTATATTGAGGAGGCATGCTGCTTGAAAGCGGTTCTGCACTTTACCTTTTTTAATTATGGTCTAAACAGCCTATCTCTTTTTAAACATTGTAGTTTTATTTGTTTTTCTCCCTTATCTTGAGCACCCTTCGGTCCGCTGCAGGTGTTGTCACGTTTTAACGGAGAGAGTGCAAGGTGGTAATCCACCTTCCGTTTCTGGAGCTGGCCGCCATACTGAGTAGTTAGCGGTCCAGCCTTTTTTGCACTTCTGGCAGGGAAGGGAAGGGAAACCTGGGCCCGTGGCGGGCAAGCCCAACTGCGCCCGTCCATGCCTGGCCAAATAATACAATATGCAAGTAAGGAACTACAGTCAATGCGGAAGGTAGGCAAGCAAACTCGCTGTAGACCTCATGATTTATTCCCCACCCTAAAGCACGATAAGTGTCAAGCATTTCAATTTGACATCAGGGAAACATGCAGTGATCAAATGTAAATTGTAAAATGTAAAAATGTAAATTGATACTTGTATAGCGCACTACTCACCGCAAGGGTCTCAAGGCACTTGTACGAATACCGCTGTGGAACCTATCCTGGCTTTCCCTGTGAGGCTTCCACTCCTGGGCACCCCCAAGGTGGAGGCCAGGCATCCTTAGTGTTGTGGGGGCCATTGTGGAGATTAAGCAAGCTATTGCCCAGAGTTGCAGAGTGGGACTCCATGATTGGAATAGGCATCGAGGCGTGAATTATCAGGTCCGTGCAATTTGGAGCCCAAGACCCGCCGAGGCGGGGAATTGAACCCTGGTCCTGGTCCTAGACCTCTGCATCAGGGTCTGCCGCTCTAATCATTGAGCCACACTTCTCCCAACAGCTGCCTAGGAGGTTCTCATAAACCCTGCTGGAGATAACTGGAGGGTAATTCTCAGGGAGGGAGTTTCGGTGTATGCTTCTCAATACAAGATCTCTTGTTAAAACCAAATAGGATTTTGCAGACATTTTGACACAACATAATCCAGATATTGTGTTTGTCACAGAGACATCGTCAGACAGTTCTTCAGACCTTGATTTTGACATTACTATCCCAGAGGGCTATAATGTGAAACGACTAAACAGACTCCACAAGAAAGAGGGAGGGGTTGCAATCGTCTATCACAGCTCAATCAAAGCCAACTTTCAGCTTATCTTCCAACTGGATTGTGAAACCCTTGGCTCCGCTTTGAAACTGAATAATAAATTCATCTTTCAAGGGTTACTGATTTATCATCCACCCGGGCGTAGTGCTAATTTTATTTGTAAAATTCAGGAAATAATGGCCTCTGCTATAAGCTATCCCAATTTTACATTAGTTGGTGATTTTAATTTTCATTTGGAGTTGTTGAATAACTCAGATACCAATTATTCTGACTGACATTTTTAAGAGTTTTAACTTAAATCAATTACTAAAGGAATCCACATATCTTGCAAATCACACTCTTCACGGATAATTTACTAACCTTCAGTAGCTAACAGTAGGGAAGGCCCTGTCAGTAGTATGGTCGGATCATAAGGCCATTTTTTCTCAGTCAGGATTTCATCAGATAATAACACAGATAATAATACATTTAGAAATATCAAATATTGGTCCTGGAAAAATCTAAATGTTGAGAAACTGAGGGATACTTTCTCCAACACCTGCCCAGCCCTAGTTAGAGACCTGAACAATGTTGCAATAGACTATACACAGTGGCTAAATGCAGCAGCACTAAAGGGGGTGCCGGAATAAACAAGACAAAGTTATAGGAAAAATCCATCAGCTCCTTGGTTCTCACAAGAACTAAAAGCTTTTCAAGGAAAACGTAGGCATCAAGAGCGTGTTTGGAAGAAGGAATACTGTCTGAACAAAAATACAAAAGACAAAGAATTACTTGTACAGTATAAGGGCGTAATAAAAACAGCCAAAATATTTTTTTTCTCCGAAAATATAAGCTCAGCAAAAAATTCAAACAGAGACCTTTTTAAAACAGTTCAATGTTTGTCAAGATGGAATAATCAGAGCTCTTTTAATCCCGACCAATCTCTCTGCAACAAGTTGGCTATGTTTTTTTTGTCAAAAGTCAATGTCATTTTTTATTTTTTTTCCTCCGCTGAATGCACTAAGTACAGGTAATGTCCTAACATATGCCAAGGAACTTGTTATACAGCAACCCCCCTGGTCCATAACTAAACCACTATTCGTAAGTGTTTCACCGCTTACTACGGAGAAAATAATTAGTCTTATTAACCTCATTAAATCAGAAGCAACTTCGGATCCCAGCCCACCACAGTTTATCAAGTAGGTAGCAAGTGTAGTGGCCGATCCACTTACGAAACTACTAAATGAAATATTGAGTATAGGGCATTTCCCAGTTTTATGGATGTAGGCATCTATCCTACCATTGGTGAAAAACCCCACTCTGGATCCAGCAAAGGTGGAAAACTATGGACCCATATCATGCCTTCCTTCCCTGCAAACATATTGGAGAAAGCGATGAATGAGAAAGTGATAGCCTTTTGGATGAGAATGTGCTGCTTGATTCCTCACAGTATGGCTTCAGAGCAAATCATGACACAGAATCTGCCTTGGTAGTGGCCTCGGAGGATTTTAGAATGGCAGTCGACAGGGGGGGAACAGCAGCACTGATCCTATTGGATCTATCGGCTGATTTCGATAAAGTTCACCATTCACTCCTCATAGAAAGGCTCCATTTATTTAGGTTTTAGAGATTCGGTCCTGGCTCTGTTGAGCTAATTTTTTAGCAACAGACAACAGATGGATATGGGGAATGCAAGTTCCATGCCTTTCTCTTTACCCTGTGGTGTTCCACAAGGGTCCTCTCTTAGTCCTGCGCTGTTTAATAATATCTGTGCTAGCCCTCCTGTTAACCTGATTCATAGCTTTGGCTTGGCTGTCTTTGTCTATGCTGATGATACTCAGATAGCAGTATCTATTTCATCTGACATAGATAAAGAAGCAAGAAATGTTTGTAACTGCATGTCCCAAGTTGGACTATGTATGCAAAATAATTGTCTGAAACTGAATTCGGACAAAGCGAGGTGAGGCTCTTCGGTAAAGAGATCAACTTCTGGAATAACTCATGGTGCCCCTCAAGCCTAGGCACATTACCTGTTCAGGTCCAGAAAGTAAGAAACCAAGGAGTTATTTATGACTTAAAGCTAACTGTTTCGGAGCAAACAAATTCAACCACCTCTTCAGGTTTCTTGGTACTGAAGGTTTTGAAAAAAATCTTTCCGTTTATTCCCACTGATCTGCAAAAACAGTGATAACATCACTTGTGTTCTCAAAATTGGATTATTGCAATGCTCTGTATTTGAGGGCTCAAAAATGTGTGATAAAGAAATTACAGGCATTGCAAAATGTGGCGGCAAGATTGTTGCTCAGAATCCCTAAATTTAACTTGGTAGCACAATCTCTGCTGGATCTACATTGGCTCCCTGTGAAAAAGAGAATTTGTTTCAAGTCAATGTGTATAGTCTACAAGGCCCTACACCAGACAGTCCCTATGTACTTTAAAGATCTTTTTCCTGGTACAGACCAAGCAGAAATCTTAGATCTAGCTCCTCACAAAGTGTCATCATTCCCAGATCAAATAAAGCAAGATGGTGATGTAGGGTTTTTTCCACAAGGGCCGGAAAATGCTGGAACTCATTACCTTTTAAGCTACGTTGTCAACCATCCCTGATGCAATTTAGAAAGCAGCTGAGGACCTTTCTATTTACCAAGGATGTCGATTAATTTTGCTGCTACAATCTAAGGTGTTTTCGGTATTGGACTAGTTTCTGATGCTCTGCCTATAGCGCTAAGACACCTCTGGGTATTCGCGCACTTTACAAAATCATTTCATTCATTCATTCATTTATTCATGGTGAAGGTTGGCCTTCAGTGTATGTGCCTGGTTTGGGCCGATACTGAATGGTACATTTGTCCTAAACTATGTATGACAAAACTGCCCTCAAGTGGCTCTCGTTGTGAGAAAGTGCAGCTTTTGCATGGTTAGCCCACACTTTTTGCCTGGTTTAGATGTGGTTTCAAATGTAGTGCTTATAGTCCCTGCCAACCAGGTCCCCTGTGCCAGTGCTGCTACCCTAAAACAAACCTCCAATTGGTACTACTGCCCAATGTAAGTCCCTAGTAAATGCTACCCTGGGTACCTTGGGCCTGGGGGCTGAAGAGGGTCCCTTGGGATCCCCCTCACTGGGACCATGCCCCTGCACCCTGCATGCCCCTTTGAGGGAGAAAACGGCAAAGTCAACATGGCACCCTGCCTGGGGCAATGGCAGCCATCACTGCCTGACAGCATGGCAAGTCACCCCTCTAGCAGGCCTCACATTCCTAAGGCAGGGTGCACTATACTATATGTGAGGGCATATCTGCATGAGCAGATATGCCACTACAATATTTGCCCCATTTCCTAATATTGTAAGTGCATGGGAAGCCATAGAGAAGACAAGGGCTGGGAACTTGACAGCTCGAGTTCCACAGCATTATGATGGCTTCACTGAACACAGAAGTGTTTGGTACAAAAGTACTCCTTTCAATAAATCCCCATTGATGCCAGTGGGGGATTTATTGTACCATGTATCCAGAGGGCACATCAGAGGTGCCCCCTGAATCCCTGCCAACCCTGGTGTGTGGGTATGGCTGGTTGTAGTCAGCCAGACACCACCAAACATGTTTCTGGACTCGTTGGTAGAGGGCTTTTGCTCTCTGAGACCAGAAACACTGCACATCCTGGACAGAGGTGTCATGTCTCCTTGTCAGAGGTGTCATGTCTTCTCCCCAGAATAGGCCAGTGCTCAAAGGGGGGAGATTTAAAGGCCTCTCGCCTTAGTAATGCGACCCCCAGCCTCTGCTGCTATCAGCAGATGGAAGCCCCTGGTTTACACCCCCACTTTCGGTGTGAAAACCGGCAGCCAAATTCAAAAAGATAGAAGGTGTGCCCATTTCTACCAAGCCCACCCCTACGGTGGGGAAGCTAGGTGAAGCACAACTTTCAGTCCCCACTATCTTGAAGATGGGGAGTCCCCACCAATTATGACCAGGTCTGTGCCCCATCCCGCCTGAGAGTGGTATAATAGAGGGTTTAGTCATCCCAGGTTAGGTGGCCATTGGCCCTACCTGCTGCTGTCATCAGTGATGTTACTGGCCATGTCATGAGTGATTTAATATGTGAGGTCATAAGCAGTACATTGCTGCGGTGTAAGTTACAGTTCGCTCAGCTAACTATAACTGCCGAATTACACTCATTTTGTACAGATGAAATCTGACCCCAACTATAACGTCCCTGTAACATTTTTTTCAGTGAGTTTCTAAGATTTTTTTAAAAAAAATTCCCAACTATAATGTCCCTGTAATGTTTGGTTTTGTCAGTGAATTTCTAAGGTTTTTTTAACTAGTAATCGCATTTGCAGAGTGATAGAGAAAGGGGGTTAAGCCTCCAACCAGCTCTTAGGAATCCCGCTGTGTTGGACTTACAAGAGGCACCAGGAGGGCTTCTTGGCCCCCAAGGTCCCTCAGTAGTAAAGTGAACGTCAACCCCCAATCAGTAGTGTATCACGAGATGAATTTGCAAAGTAGTGGAGAAAGAGGGCCTGTCCTCCGTACACCTCCCACCAATCCTACTGGGTGGTACTTACTGGAGGTAACAGGAGGGGTAGTTGGCCCCCAAGAAACCTCAATTGCCATCCCATAGCGGCGGTGGTCCCAGCCACGGTCTGTGCAGGTAGCAGAGGTAGGAAGGTGGGGCCGTGTAAGGGGGATTACGAGGGATGATGGAGAGGGAAAATTAAACAAATAATAATTTTACCTCGGCATCATCCCTCGGAATCCCCGCTTACATGTCCCTACCACCCAACGGCTGTTACTTGCACGGACCGTGGCTTGGCGGTCCCCAGGGCCATGAAGGGCCCCAGGAGGGGGCCGCCCTGCCCTCCTTTTCATCTTGTATATAAATAGCCCTGGGGAGGTGGTGGTCCTCTGGGCTGCAGGGGGTGCTCGACCCCCATGCATCATTATTTATTTATTTTAGCACTGGGAGGTAGCGGTCACCAGGGCAGGGAGGGCCAAGAATCCCCCTCCAAATTGTTTCAATTACCAACAGGCAGGCAGCTGTCCCCGGGGTAAGGGCGCCAGCTAGGACCCCCCACATAAGACACAATGGCCCTGGGAAGGTGGCAGTCCCCAGGGCTGCGAGCGGGTCAAATGAGCCTACTGACATTAATAATAATATTAGCTCCAGGGAGATGATAGTCTCCGGGGCTTTAATAAGTCCTAGCAGGGGGGCACATCCTAGGAGGGGGACCCATGTGCCCCCCTCCTATATAGATTATATGCTCCTGGGATCTCGCGCACCTACAGTTATTTTACAGCAAGCACAGGAGCCCACTTGCTGCAAATTCGCGAATATCGTGAATTTGCAGCAATTTTCATTTAAAAAAATGCTTTTATGCCATGGCAGAGTTCTAGGGGGACCCCAAGACCACGAAGTGGGGGTCAGAGTATTCCTACCCTGCCCCATTTTCTTAATTTTCACTTTTTTGGGGGGACTCAGGGATCGCCCTGATCCCAATCAGAAGCGGACGCTCACATGCTGCTCTCCACGCTACTTGCAAATCCCCAGACTGGTATCGTAGCGCTACTCCACAAGAACCGATATAGCCTGATTGAAGTTAACTCTGTATCGCTGCGCTAGACTGCCGGTTTAGATCATCGTTAGCAGTTAAATTATTATCTTTGAGATCTGCCTTAACGAATAGAATTGCAGCGCTATATTGCCATAGAGCGCACTAACTCTGCTGTGACTTGTGCTTTGCTGCCTGTTTAATCGTCTGCAGCGCGCCCACTGTCTGCATACCTATCGTGCCTCGGCGTTTTGGCTAGCAGCCATTTTCTTGTTGTTGTTGTTCCCCCCTGGCCGGAAATACAACACACACCCGCCTCCCAGCTGCTCCTCCCTCCCACTGACCTGTATGTGCCGCTCTCCCTGGTGTTCCCTGTGACCGCCCTGATCCCAATCAGAAGCGGACGCTCACACGCTGCTCTCCACGCTACCTGCAAATCCCCAGACTGGTATCGTAGCGCTACTCCACAAGAACCGATATAGCCTGATTGAAGTTAACTCTGTATCGCTGCGCTAGACTTCCGGTTTAGATCATCGTTAGCAGTTAAATTATTATCTTTGAGATCTGCCTTAACTAATAGAATTGCAGCGCTATATTACCATAGAGCGCACTAACTCTGCTGTGACTTGTGCTTTGCTGCCTGTTTAATCGTCTGCAGCGCGCCCACTGTCTGCATACCTATCGTGCCTCGGCGTTTTGGCTAGCAGCCATTTTCTTGTTGTTGTTGTTCCCCCCTGGCCGGAAATACAACACGCACCCGCCTCCCAGCTGCTCCTCCCTCGCCCCGACCCCTCTACTATCCATTTATGACAGCTGATGTTTCGCGCAGCGTTCACGCGCAGCGGGCGTGCCCCATGCGCGCCGAAGGTGCGCCAAAGGTAAGCCTGTCTGCGCCCATCCGTGCCTCGACCGCGCCCAGCGCCTGTCCCCCTGGTCCCCGCCGCTCCCAACCCTCTAGAATCACATATGATGCCGCTACTCTCCTCGCCCTCAACCCCGGACGTACACCACTATGCTGCGAAGCTACTCCAGGACGTTCTCATGGCCCATTTGCCTGCCTCTCCGGCAAGTTCAACTGCTTCAGGACACTCACCAAATCCACGTCCTCCAAACACAGCTCCGACTATAACCGCCTAAAGTGCATCCTGCTCAACACCCGCTCGGTCCACAGACACGCAACAGAACTCTGGGACCTAATCGATACTGCGTCACCTGACATCGCCTTCCTCACTGAAACATGGATGAACACATCATCAGCTCCCGACATCGCCATAGCCATACCGGACACTTACAAGATTATCCGAAAAGACCGCACCAATCAAACAGGAGGAGGCATCGCCATCATCCACAGGAACACCATCAAAATCACAACCAGCTCTGACGACAATCTAGCAACCGCCGAACATCTCCACTTCCAGATCCACACCGACCCCAGAACCACACTTAGAGGCACCCTCATCTACAGGCCTCCAGGTACCCGCACTCAATTCAGCGATGACATCACGGACTTCGTCAGCCCACAGGCCCTCGCCTCCGAGAACTACATTCTTCTAGGAGACCTCAACTACCACCTCGAAAACAAACATGACAGCAACACCACCACCCTTCTGGACAACCTGGCCAATCTCGGACTCAAACAACTTGTTGACACCCCCACCCATGTAGCCGGACACACGCTCGACCCTATCTTCACCTCCAGCAAGCACATCTACTTCGATCGCACTACAGCTCTCCACTGGACGGATCACAGCTGTGTTCACTTCAGCTACAAAACCACCCTGACCCACAACCGTCCACAACCTATTCCTCGGAGAAACTGGAACAAAATCACCTCCGACCAACTCCTCACATCACTCAACCAAAACCCTCCCACCCTCTCAATGGACCCAAACCAAGCGGCCACCAACCTCAGGCAATGGATTACCCACAGTGCTGACGAATTAGCACGCCTGAAAAAGCACCAGATGAAATCAGCCAGCAAAAAGGCTCCCTGGTTCAATGATGAACTTAAAAAATCCAAGAAGCTATGCCGCACCCTGGAAAAGATATGGAGAAAAAACACAACCTCAGACAACCGCACCACCACATTATCACTCAGCACCACCACAGCATCACTCAGCACCACCACAGCATCACTCAGCACCACCACATTATCACTCAGCACCACCACATTATCACTGAGCACCACCACAGCACCAACACAGCACCACTCAGCACCAACACAGCACCACCACAGCATCACTCAGCACCACCACAGCACCACTCAGCACCACCACAGCACCACTCAGCACCACCACTCCATCCTTCGCCCACACTCCATCCTACGCCCACACTCCATCCCTCGCCCACACTCCATCCTTCGCCCACACTCCATCCCTCGCCCACACTCCATCCCTCGCCCACACTCCATCCCTCGCCTACACTCCATCCCTCACCCACACTCCATCCCTCGCCCTCTTGCCCTGCCTCTATCTCTCACCCTGCCTCTATCTCTCGCCCTCCCTCTATCTATCTTTCACCCTCCCTCTACCTATCGCCCTCACTATCCATCGCATCACCACAGCATCACTCAGGGGCACCAGAACATCACTATGCGCTACCAGAGCATCATTGAACGCCACAGCATCACTCGGCGCCGCCACAACATCATTCAGAGCCACCACAGCATCAATCTGTGCAACCATTCAAGAACAACTTATTCAAATATGTTCTCTCAATGTTTCAAACTTTATTACAAATGTCACAAAAAAAGTTAATATTTCACTTCTGTTCTTGTATTTTCATGACAATAAAATACACTAAACATAATCTTCCAAAAAGTTATTTGCAAAAGTTTAAGCTATTGCCATTATAAATTACAATAACTTTTATTTAAGTATTAAATATTGAAAAAAATACAACCCATTGTTATTTTTAATATTAATACATCTAAGTCATGTAAATACAACACATATTGCATTACAAATGCTATAGGTGTCACGTTTGCAAAAGTTAACACTATTGGCATTGTAAATGACAAAGTTATTAATTTCGCTATTTTCAAAACAAAAACAAAAAACAAATGTGTCATTTACAATACTAATACCTCTAACTTTACTAATGCGAGCCCTATTGCATTGCAAATGCTTGTTGTATTGTGTAAAGGGGGCTGCTGGTGCTTCATAGTGTTGGTTATTAAGTGTTTATGTTGGGTGGTGTAGAATTATTTCGTGTGGATTGGGTGTAGTGGAGTATATTGTTTGTGGTTGTATTTGGGTCTAGTGTGTCAAAATGGATTGGGGTAGTTTCTAGTGTTGTGCAGATTAATTTTAGAAGCAATAGTTGTGTAAGTTGTTATAAGTGTTGCAAATTGTAGTGTTGTGCGGTAGTTGGTATAGGTGTGTGCTATAGTGGTTTGGAGTTCATTGTGGTGCAGTAGTCTATTAGTAGAGTGGTGCGGATTGTGATTTTTTGCAATTAGTGTTATGTGCTTATTATTGTGAATCTGATGAGCATTTGTAGTTATTAAGTAATGTACGTAATAGTTAGTTTTCTAGTAACTTGTTTATGCGTCTTGATGTAAAATACTCGTAATATTGGGGCGGAGTCAGAGACCTTACAAAATAGATCAGAGATTCTAAATGGCTGGCAAGGCTTTTGCTTCTGAAGAGCCGATAATATTAGGATAAGGATACAGACAGTGTGTTTCTGAAGAGCCAGTATAGGTGGGACAGAGTAGGTCACTCATACGTCAGTTTGGTGCTTCTGAGTTAGCGTCATGATGCATTTTTATAAGGAAATGCTTTATATTAGATAACCAAATTTAACAAAGAGCTCCCATCAGGTGCACTCATAAGCAGTTTGGTGCTTCTGAGTTAGCGTCAGTAATTTAATATAGAGCTCCTGTCTGGTGAGTGTGTTTTGTTCAAAAAGCTCATCTAATTTATGTTTACAACACTTTAACATTATTATTTTAAAAGCAATATGGCAATGCTTGGTGTTAGATAACCCAATTTAACAAAGAACACTCATCAAGTGAGTGCCTTTTGGTATGTTATATTATGTTATCAAGCATCCAGCATTAATAGCGCGCACGGATACTCGGAAGTGTCCGGGCGCTAAAGCCAGTTTTTAGGAGACAGGAGGCGAGGGCCGAGGCTGCTTGATAAGTTGAAAAGCAAGGTTTTTAGCTGCTTTTAAACAGCCTAAGATCGTGAATGTTCCAAAGCTCATAGGGCTGAGCATTCCAGGCCTTGGCCGCCTGGACAGAGAGGGAGCTACCTCGATTTTTAGCAAGGTGGTAGCGAGGGATAACAGCAAGGCATTGCCCAGTGGAGCGGAGATGTCTGTGAGGCACATAGAAATCAAAGTGTCTCCTAAGATACATAAGCCCCGATTTACATAAGGCACCCTGAGTAATAGTGAGAGCCTTGTACAGAACGCGCTGACCCACCGGAAGCCAATGCAGATCCCGAAGAAGTTGCTTAGTGCTAAACCTCCTGGAGATGCCCATTAGCGCTCTGGCGGCCGCATTCTGGATGGTCTGAAGCTTTTTTAACTGATAGTTAGGAAAGCCAAGGTATAACGCATTGGCATAGTCTAAAAACGAAAGAATAAGAGCCCGGGTCACCATTTAGTTTGCGGCTTTAGGCAGCAATGGCAGAAATTAAAGAGTTATTTCAGAGTGCCAAAGCACACTTCGGCCAATTTTGTAATCTGCGGTAGGAAAACGAGGTCCTCACTGAACCATATCCCCAAGTTTTTTACTGGGCTTCCAATTGACTTGGGTATAGGGTAACCCTCGGGCCAAATGTCATCCCTAAAATGCGGTGGGAAAGACCCGTAGAGCAGTACCTTGGACTTATCCTCGTTGCATTTGAGTTGGACCAGTTTTTAGCTAAATCAAGGGATAAATTGTTTTTCTTCCATGTAAAGAGAAGATGGTATCATCAGCATAAAAAAAAAAAATCTTAGCACCCAGCTTCTCTGCCAGATAGATTAGCGGCGTCACATAAACATTAAAACAAAGGGGGCTCACGGTAGAGCTTTGGGGGATGATCGTGGTCACGCTTTTCGGTGTAGAAGAGAAGGGAGGCAGCCATACTTGCTGTGTTCTATTCTCCAAGAAGGATTCAATCCAATCCCACACCAAGCCAGAGATTACGATATTGGACAATCGGGCCAGGAGTTGGCGATGCGGTACCATGTCAAACGTGGCAGAGAGGTCCAGTAAAACCTGGGCCGCTCTGCCGCCGGAATCTAGACACTCTCTAATAGCCGCCGCCACCTCAACCAGGCCGTCTCTGTGCTATATGAGGCCCTGAAGCCCGCCTGGGCTGGGTATAAATCGCCAAACTCAAACAGCTGTTTATGGACTGCTTTCTCACACACCTTCGCCACAGCCGGGAGAAGTGAGATCGGTTGATAGCTAGCCAGAGTGGTGGGGTTTAATGAAGGTTTTTTTAAGCAGGGTGAGAAGTTTTGCCTGTTTCCACTCGGATGGAACCGTGGTGGTTTGAAGCGAGAGATTGATGATTTTGTTCACTTCAGGGTTAACTACCTCCGCTATTGCTGCCAACTGCCTGGCTAGACAGGGATCGGCTGGGGAACCTGATTTAAGAGATTTAAGACTGACCAAAGTATCAGACAGAGGGATAGGAATAAACGCTGTCAGGACGGTGCGGGCTAGATCTGAAACTGGGGACAACCGACACAGGTGTTCCTCCTGCACCTGAAGAGCAGGCCCGAAACTATCCTGGATTGATTGGATTTTTTCTATAAAAAAGCCAGATAACTGCTCGCACCAGGAGTTAAAGGCGGGAGCGGCAATATGTTCTGTGCATGGCTTCAGGATATCCTGGACGGTTGCGAAGATTTCCTTGGAGTTATTTTTAGATTGAGCGATGCGCTCTGCATTAAAAAGTTGAGAAAAAAGTGCATCTAATTCATCTTTACAAAGCTTTAATAATATTATTTTAAAGGAATTCTGGTAATCCTTGATGTCAGTTAACCTAATTTACCAAAGGGCTCAAGTCGGGTGAGCTCATTTTGATCAGAAAGCAAACAACAACAGGACAGAGGAAGAAAATGCTACATTCCTAAAACACAGGCAGAAACAAACGAAAAGTAGGGTGAGTGCTTTTAAGTCAGAAAGTCGGTTAGTGGCCTTTTTAGAAATCTTTAGCATTTTTAGTTTTAAAACAAGACAACAAAGTTTGCTGTTAAATTCCCTAATTTAAGAAAAGGCTCGGGTTGGCTGCAAGCGTTTTGTTCCGAAAGCACATTCAATGTAATTTTATGAAGCTGTTTAAAATTACTTTGATAAACAATACAGCAATACTTCATGTTAGCTGATCTCTCGTTGGTTGAGTGCATTTAAAATCAGAAACAAACAACAAACGGAAAAAAACAGTGTGCCGAACTAACCTAAATGCACAGAAGTGAAAGGCTACAAGTAATCATTGGAAACTGAAGGGGGTGAATGTGGTAATCAGGCGCTGAAGGCTGTGTACTCCCAATTTACTGAATCTAAACGTAGGTAGTGCTTTAAGGGTAAGGATGTCAACTCCGCATCCTCAAAATTGAAACATTCACCTGAGCACACACACCAAATAATGTCCAACAAGAAGTAAAAAAACAGTTGTCTGATCGTTGTCCTCTTTTCATCAAGTCTTCACTTAATTCTGGTAATAGAAGACAGCCTCACACCAGCCAACACATGTTTCATCTTCGGGTTTGAGTCACCCTATAACTTCTTCAGGGCTGCATAAGTTGGCGTAAGTCACGTCTGGTGTGTTTATCTTGTCTGCTGATTCGAGATTAAGTGAATGTTAATATAAAGTAAACGTGTATATTTCTTGTAGCACCACCTGAATACGGTAGGTGTAAGTCTTCTCTCCGTCTCTGTATCGTTGTGGCGTGCAATTTAATTTAAAATAGACGGTTATATCGGTCTATTCGGTCCTGTGCATAGAATATAAAGATGAGTAGTAGGACATAAAGGTCTCAAGGGTATGTGCAGGGTCTCTTTATAGAGTACCATTACTATCTTCAATCGCAAAGACGTAGTTTGAAAATTTAGGGGTTTGGATCGTCTCTACTAGCGCTGTACCCGGGCACTCCCCCTCCCCGTATTCGCATGCCCGCTGATATTTGGATCTGAATAGGGTTTCTCGCTCTGTAGTTGCCTGTATTCTGTAGTTAGTTTTCTGATTCAGGCTTGTTTGTTTTTGTCAGGTACATTAGTCAATTAGGCCTCTATTGCTTTAATGTCTGTCGCTAGCTTTTTGAGCGTTTGTCGGATGTCCCGTAAGATCCCACCTCCCTTAGCGTTACAAGTGCCCAGCATGCTGACCTTAGAAGCTTCCCAAATGCATGCCATTGTCTGGACTGTTTTAAGATTTCTAGGTATTTCCTGGCCAAGTTCTGCTTGGAAGCTATCCTCCTGGAGTATCCACGAGTGGACAAGAGGAGTGGATCCTGTAGGCCGAATCTGCGATAGAACTAAGGAATTATCAGAATACGTCCTAGCTAGGTGCACAGTGTTAATTAGCCATGTACTTTGTCCTTGTGTTAGTAGCCAAAAGTCTATATGGGACCAGCTGGAGTGTACACTTGAATAGAACATTCCTTCATGTTACATAGGATAAGTAATCCGCCAGGCAGCGAGTATGTTATGATCAGTCATGATTTCCGCTAGGCACTTTTCCACTCTTGCAGTTGGGCCAGTCGTGCCGCATGATCTGTCTAGTATGGGATCTGTCGTAGTGTTAAAGTCTCCTCCCCACATTAAGGGGGATATTCTCAAGAACGTGTGATAACCATCGCAAAATTAACGTAACACAACTTTCAACATCGCAGTCTATCGCAGGAAAATAACGCTGTGTTAACTAAGTATTCACAACATGGAGCACCTTGCGATAGGCCCCCAACAACGCGCCAAATGTCCGCGATAAAGTCAACGCGAAGCCTCAAAAATGCAAGACACGAACGCATAAAAACTTGTGATGAGACCAATCGCGATACAAAAAGCAGCAAAAACCTGTGGCAGGCCTGCAAATCCCACGCATCTGGTGGGAAAATTCACTACAAGAGCAACCAAAAATACACACCAAAAACATTTCAAAGTGCATAGCAACATGGATGCACCCTGACCGAGTGCAGAGGTGAACGCGAACCCCACAAGCTCCACAGACCACCAGCAAGGAACAACGGGCTCGGGAAAGGCCAAAGAGAAGAGGTAGAGGAACTATTTGGAAAATATTTTGCACTGGGCACAGTGCTGGATAATGTTAGAAAAGCATATAAACTCTAGACCCACAGAACAATATATGCACCATAACAACTGCTAAAAAATTATATATTTTGTTTTTATTTATCTTCTATTTTTTGGTATTTCAAGATAGAAAAAAGTTTATAAATACACTTATTATATGATACTTTTTCTTTTTCATATACAGATATACATTCCAGATATTATTATACACATTGGAACCACAGATTATTACATAGTATGGTGTAACCTGAAAAGCATATGTATCTCCAGTTGATATAAACAGAGCAATCAAAACCAATCTATAAAGAACTGCCTGATCTCTGTTAGACTAGATACAGGATTTAAGCCAATTTTGAAAACACTGGTAATTGTTGTTGACTACCAACGCGTTTCGGCAAAGCCTTCTTCAGGGTTTTTATACCAGTTGTTACTAGAATGAAAAAAAGTTTTCTTTTATTTAAAATACATTTGTGGTCTAGAGCTTAAATGCATTTTACAACAATAACATATATACATATGTACAACCTAGGAACACTACCCTATATACATGGTCTAAGAACACTGAATCTGACCCATGCTGTGAACCACAACAATTAATACTATACAATAAGTGCATAGCAATGACACACAATCTCTCCTCTCAC